>NC_084719.1:18231936-18887062 GCF_033807575.1 Cydia pomonella
ACCCGGGACCATCGGCTTCATAGGCAGGGTCACTGCCCACTAGGCCAAACCAGTCGTCAAAACAATGTTAACTCCTAAAGTTTTTATCATATATAGGGCTAAAATAAAAGTGTTCAGTAATTCTGAGAAAAAGTTTGTCAGCTATTTTAAAACAGAAAAGTATTGTGATGGTTTAAACTGAAATGGTTCTTTCTATTTAAGGTGACTGGTTTACTTCAGGATTTGATACAAGATTTATGTGCAATAACTTGCAGAAACTGAGTTACGCCCCGATTCGAACTGAAGATACGTCAAATATTTGGTAAAGATATGATATATCCAATCCATATCGTATCTTTAGGAAATTTTTGTCGTATCTTAAAGTTCGAATCCGGCCCTTAATTTTTAACCTAAGACCATAAACTTGAAGTATGGTCCCACCTTATAGCAAAAATAGTCAAATCTTTAATATGCCTTATTTTAAAAACTAAATTTATTATTTATATCAGCGGTTATGCATATACTAAATCTACTTGTAAATATAAATCAATTGTATATAAAATAATTACGTTAAAATCACAAAGTTCCCTAAACTATTACAAAATAAATTATCTCTAACAAACTCTTTGACTTAGACCATAGTTATAAGATTTGTACCACAACTGCCCAAGTTTTTGGCATCTCACGTAATCTGAACTCAAAACATCAATAAGACCAACTCCGTAAGTTGATCGAGAGTTACTGGACTGACTGCCTTCTATTAATCAAATGCCCACTTCAACAAATTGGCTGTCTGCATATTGAGACAAGCCCAAGTGCACACAAATCCTTAAGTTCCTATTGCTTGAGCTTGTGTACGTATGAAGCTATGTTTATTTCGTGTTTCGTATGTCAAGTACGTAACCGAACACGAAGTAATAGTAATCTAACTTATTATTTATCATTTACAATAACAATAAACATAATGGATATATACAGAGGTATTACTATTAGCTTAAAAATTCATCACTTATCAAGTTTCAAGATACATACGTAGTTTCAAAAATACTGAAGAAAATATTACCAATCAAGTAGGTTTTGTGACCTATGGTTGCATAATAATGCACTTGACTCTTACTTGAACATAGTCAGCTGTAGAGTTCAGCGGTGGCAGCATGGTTCCATTTTTAGCACTTGTCACTATACCCGTCACCGCTTGTACATGCTTGTTAGAATGTGACAGGCATGGTGACAAATGATAAAGCGCCGACCATCTTAGCCCTACTAAAATAAAATTAAATATCTTAGTAATTAGTCGACCCATATCAATATAATGAAACGACAATTATTTTTGGAGAAACATGATGATTATAATAATATTGAATATTAATTTTATAGTGTGTAACATTAACCGTATATTAAATCATTATTTGTACTAACAATAATGATCTCAGTTGGTCTTTTAATTACTGTAATTGAAATATACATCCATGAAATCTGATCAGATCAAAGTGATCACTTTGTGTGATATATTTTATACAATATGATCCGTTTTTATAGGTAGCTCTTGAGTATAGCCAGTGATGTAATATACTGTAACGCACCGAGACTTGCTAAGCCATTAAATTTTCAAACCTATGTCCAACGAATAAGATTTAAAATTAAATATCACACGTGACCGAACTCGGAGCCGGGCTAGTTGATCGATGTGCTTTGTACACGAGCCGTCTGCACTGGATCAAACGATGTCGTCGGTTTTAGGGCTGGCTCGGGAAACTATAATTTACTAAACTTGGCAAATTATTAAATATACCTGTCTCTTAGGGAAAACTAATTGTCAAGATTATTAATTAGATGTCAAGTCTGAACGTTTATTAAATTGTTTTGGGATTACCACAATAATAGTATCGTTTAGAATAAACAAATGTTAGTGTGGTAGTTATTTTTTGATCTATAATCTGCGCACTGCGAGCGTTCAAAATAACGTTTTTGACGAAAGTACGTAATTTTTTTAAATAAGTAGCAATCAATAAATCATATATCATTTTTTAAATCAAAACTTATTAACGAAATATTGCCTCAATCTAAATCTGTAACTCTCCTCAAACGCATCAAACCAAAAATGCAGCAAATTGGATTTATTTTTCAATCAATTATCGAAAGACAGGAAACACGAGCGGCATAAATCTCATTTAATCAATTAACGGCATGAAATTAATGATCATAGATAAAATGACTTAAAATAGAACGTGACCTAAATAACAGGACAGTAATTTATCAATTAATTGACATGGTTAAAGAAAAACATAAAAATTATATCATTAGACATTTATTCTATTTAGACTATCCATAATCTTGCACCCTACAATAGCCAAAAAGATTACATGTTGACTTGTATGGAACTATATATTCTAATAATTCAATTTGTAAACAAATCAAATTATTTTATGAAATATTTTTTGATTTGTTAAACTAAAGAAAAAGGGACGAAGTTGAAAAAATTACCTACATAAACAAATATATAATTAATGGAATAATATCTGTGTATCATCAGCAAGCAATTTCAACCAATAATTTAAGCGTGTTTTACTGTTATGCCATATTTCCAGCGACATCGCATTGGTATCTTCATTTTGATGGGTATTAATTACTCACTTGAACGAAAATGAAACCTTCAAATACGTTTATTATATTGCTTAAAAATTACATATAGCGCCACATGATCATCTTTTATTTGGTAGGTAATTATTGCCAATTATTAATGATAACTATATTATTATTGTCAACTATGAATGATCTATTAACTTAGATTTTTATGTTAGAGAATACAATTTTTTCTACGTTGCAACCCTACCGGGTGACTAACGGAAGGTTTTCGCTTAGTGTACAGTCTCGGTAAGCTCGTATGTCGTCCAAATAAAACTAAAAAAGCTCTTGTCACTGCGCTTCCAGCTTTTCTGCGGTACATATGGCAAAAGTTCTGGTTTTATTAGCATTAATAAACTTACTAAAGTTGTCTGCGCTTACTAAAATTGCTGCAAAATATATTTCTTTAGTCAAACGGTTCTGTATTTCTGCGTATTTAAAACAAAATTTAATTAGTATCTCAAAAGGCTTAACATATTACGTATTCACGACATTATTAGTTTTAACTTAAAAAAGTTAAAATAAAACTTCCTTCTTTCAAAACAGATATTGGACAAATAGAAACAATAAAACTGGCCATAATAAAAACTTTAAATAGTGACAACCCTAAACCAAAATCCAGTGTTAACGTCTATGACACCAGTAGTGTATTGACAATGCAACTCACAGTGAAAAGGTGAACCCAGAAAGGGACTTTGGTGGCATCAATGCGGCATTGCGCTCAGCACCGGAGCATGCTCGGTCGACGCCAGCGCGCGCCGTTTAGTCCGACTAGGTGATGCTGCGACATAACGCTGTCGATGATAGTCTGCTTTGTTGCTGAGCTTACATCGTTTCAGGTACGTCACTATTCAGGCATTGTTCTGAACGTAGATAGTGTTTTGTTTATCAATATTACATAACATATAGTTTATAGGCTTTTGTTCACCCTTTTCCTGTACTGTTTTTACTACTTTGAAATATCACAATTTGTCTCGATAGGATTAGAGGTAAGTTTAAATTTAATTGTTAATGATCGCATATGTTTGCATTATGTTATCGTGAACTTTAAGAACCAAATATAAATTCCTCAGCATCGCTGAAACTCATAATGAGCCAGTTCAGGAAATTTTCATGAGATTACTTTCTAAAAGTCCGTACAAAAAACGTACCCTTAAAATATTTAAAAAGATATCAGATTATACACAATATCAAGTTCTATTTATATATTGTCTCGAGTTAATATAGGTACTTGCTTACCAAGATCAGCACACGATTCCATTAATATACGTGACCAAATGTCTTTAACCTTCACCTATAATGTACATCATTATGAAGATAAATACATAATGGCCTTGAAAGTGACTCGACAACGTCGGATATAACAATATAATAGACTTTTTATTCGAGTTATATTCAAAGCTTTGTCGCATCATCAAAATAATAGGTCGGTCGTTTTACCTTTGGCGTCTGGGTTTTGTTCGGCTGATAAGGCCACGGGGAGTAAAGTAAGCATTTTGCTAATCGACCCTATAAATAATAAAATTGTTGGCATTGGTAACGAAGTCTATTTTTGTCTCACTAATTCAATATAATTTGTATCAAAATGTCACTTTTATTATTTTATTAATCTGATAGTTAGGTACTTCTTTTACTTCACTTTCTGTAAGTTCGTTGATAAATAAGTAGGTAAAGATCACCTGTGTTTTAAACAGCAACAACTCACATTTGCAATACGCAACAACATATGTATTTGCAAAGCTAGAATCGATGCAAAGCTGTTCCCTGATATAGTATGATGGGCCGAATACTACAAACATGACATGTCATCCTGTCAAAACCGTCACTACTTTCCGTTGGCTTAGCGACCCAAAATGAGACTTAGCCTCCGAAACAAGACAGCGCCAATTTTCTCGGTCCTGTGCGAATTCTCGCAAATTGCTAATGAAATGAAATGAAATGTAATGAAATGTGTTTATTTGCTTAACATTATGTACAGATAAGATGGTAGAGTCAATAATATTATGTCCAGATAATGTCAATATCTTATACTAGTAGGAATGCAAAATATTTTAAAAACCTCTTTACATTATATTACATTAAATTAGATATTAATTACATGAAGACCGGAACATGAAAAAGCGTACCTGAGTCGCCTCCTCTTGCTAGGCGACTCGGACGCCCCAGATATCGCTGAAGCGACATGGTGGAGGTCGATCTGCAAGAACTTCGAGTCATACTGTCAGAAGGCTTGAGTTCTTTTGTAGCACCAAAAATAATAGAAAAAGAACCCAAAAACCACTCAACTACTCCTATAGTCCAGTACAGTCGCCATCAGGGTTGGCCTAAAGCAAAGGGGGTGCATTAAATAATAGTCCCATCTAAACGAAGATATTCTAATTAAATTTAGACCCTAGCCGGGAACATTTGGAGTACAGTGGGGTGGTTTTCCGTTAGGTGTTTCGAAGCGAAAGCTAAGTTTCATATCCTCAAATTTTCGCAATCCTTTGTCGAAACAAGCCAGCCGTGTTCGAGCTTAGCAATTGCTATATACCATAAATATTCCTTACAAAGCAAGACGTAAAATTTGTACGGCTTTTCGTAGTTTTAGTTACAACCCGCCCGTTACGCAACATTACTCGGAGCGGGTGTAATGATGTTGTTTTTCATCAAAACGGGAAAGCCGAAGCGTACGTATTTGCAGCCTGATTTATGCGATTCTTCTCTCGGAACGTAAGACGATGTTATTACTAGCTATACATTTTTAGTTTGACACTTTTTTGATGCAAAGACAGATGTCAAAACATACGTACAAAAAACGGATTAAGAAATAAATCTAAAATAAACTACCCTGAATCGTAACTGGCTCAAAGATCCCTATATATTCCCTCTGAGTTTCCCCGCTGAACCGCAATGGAAACCTGCTATGTCAAAAGCTATTTCGATTTACAATACAATTAATATACCTAAAATAGACCAAACTCTAACATTTCGATTTTAACTCAATTTCCTTATGTTTAAATTTGAAATATTTAAAGTGAGAATTACAATTATTTCAATGTGTATATTGAAATCGTATAATATTTCAATTAATTTCAAATTTGATATAGAATGTACCTGACATGTAACTTGGCGTTATTAATAAAGTATTTGTATTTGTACAGAGTATAGATACATAGTATCAAACCTCTGATGCGAATTAAAAAAAAAACAACAATAATTTCAAACTTTCGCGTTTAGAACACATGCTTCGTTAATATTACACATTTTATTTTATTTGTTAATAAAAATTAACAAATCTATAAAGCGCGCGGTTGTTTAATGCGACAAAGTATTGAACGCATACGCGCATGCGTCAACGGAATGTAGGAACTATTACAATGGACTTACCGCTGCGTTTACCGCGTAGAACAATGTATATGGTCATTAGATTATCTGATGTTAAATGGGTGTGCGGCAAACGAATCGCGTGCGCATTTCTTTTATTTAGCTTTAATAATAACGCAGAAGCTTTTTATATTTAGTTGCTATAACTTTATTAACTAATAGATAAAGAAATAAATAAATATTGAACATTCTTATACAAATTGACTAAGCCCCACAGTAAGCTCAAGAAGGCTTATGCTGAGGGGACTCAAACAACGATAAATATATAATAAAAACACCCATGACTCAGGAACAAACATCTGTGTTCATCACACAAATAAACGCCCAACCGGGATTCGAATCCAGGACCATCAGCTTCATAGGCAGGGTTACTACCCACTCAGCCAAATCAGTCGTCAAGGTCGTCAATTAGGTAAATTTAGATTATCGGCCCGATTCGAAGAATGAAATACGATAACGATAAGTTCTTGTTTAGATAATTTCTCATTTAGATATCGTTTGTATGTCGTTCTCGTATAATTGACAGAAGCTTTAGTACGTACATTTACAATTTTCACAATGCACAGCATAGCATCCTTAATAAATGCCACTGTTTGAGTGCAGTTTGACGTCAGAATTATTAAGTGAAATGAACGCATAATAGGGTTATGTCTACTTAGCTGTCCACTCGCCATCGGCAGTAGGTAATTATCTCTGATGACTAACTGTACATGACGTTATTGGATTTGGCCACCATAATAGATGCAGTTTAATCATGTTAAAATTGTATGGTTCAATTACACAAATAGGTAGTTTTTGACTTACATACACCTTGATTAGCAAAGACAACCTTAGTAAAACTGAAATATGAAAGGATTATGATTATAACGAGTGGAAAATAACGGATAAACAACTTTTTTTTTAGTCGGATTGAATTTTTGAAATCGATATTTTTTACTTAAAAAATACGTATTTTTTTATTTTTAAGAATATTTGAAAGTCAAAATGAAGCTATAATATTACTCAATACTTTTATCATATTTTTTGAATAATAAATAAATACCACTATGACATTTTTTTTTAAATATGACTGCTATTATTTTGTTTATGTAAAGTGTATGATAACGTGTAAATTAAATACCATGGAAAATATGTCATTCGAGGTAAGTAACTGCTTACATATATAACCCATTTAAGGAGTTTTATCACCAAAGTAAGGAAAGGCATTACCAAGCTCACCAACTTTCCTCTCAACCAACAAATATCCCAGACAAGGAAAAATAAAGGAGAAACTCAAAGAAAAACAGTGATAAACAGTTAATCATCTAGAATGGATTCCTTACACCTATAAACCATATACCGGCTCACATTTCTCAAGCCGCAAAATAAAGCAATTCTATAGAGTGACATTAGGATTAATAGTTTTATATATTTATTCAGTATAAATACACCAACACACCTTAATCATGAGATGCTTTTTAGGAAATCAAGGATTTTCTTCAGCTAAAAATAAGGATGTCTACATTACTGACGTTTCGTGTTCGTCTTATAGTGATAGTCTTTTGGAATGTACCTATTTATGAAATCCATATTCATAACTATTATAACACATCTAAGGTGTATATTTACTCGGTATACATCAACTCACACCTGTGATCAAGAGACGCTTTTTTGGAAATCTTACTTTTCCCTTCTGCTAAAAATAAGGATGTCTTTGATATTGACGTTTCGTGTTCGTATAAGACATGTTAGTGAATACAAGTGGGTATTTGTGAGCCACTCAACCTACCCTCGGTTACGTATCTGATCAGATCATCTAGGCTCGTTTATAGCTAGCTGCCTTTTTTGCAAAGTATGGAGGTTGAGAACATCATGCCTGCATCAAATAACCAAAATAGAAGATGTTTACGATGCTGAGTTTTTTTCGTTATTTAGTTAGGTAAGGAGTAACACGTTTGATTTAGGTATACCTAATTGTAATTACTATTAGCTCCTTTTATTTATAATCGCATGAAATTAACATGACACATGTTTGCACTTATTTAACAAGTTTTTTTTTTGTAATATTAAACATTCTCATTTTATTAAATTTAAATCATTCAATTTTAATATTTCGTTTATTTTCCATATAATATTAATATTGCGCCTGCTAATTCTGCCATTGACAAACATGTTTTGCATTATTATGTTACGCGCACTACTTTGTATCTAGTTTGTTAATTTATATTTTTTATAATAAATATAAAGGTATATTTTTTTACTTTTGCATACGCAAATCTATCAACTGCATAACCATCCAAGCCAATGCCGAAAGATACGTAAGTACAACGCACGCAGGTTACCTTTTACGACAGATTATACGGAGACTTCTTGCATTATTTAAAGTATCCCCAGAGAAATAACCTCGGTAATAACCTGGCGCAGCGCTAAAGCTCGTTGAACAAGATAACAAACGTTTATCACACAAAAAAGTCTAAAACCTTGCGCTGAGGGACCGTTTGTGTTTGACCATCATTGCGTGCAGCGACCAACCCAAATACAAATTACCGCTGTCCGTACGCGTTCCGACCGGCCCTAACCTGAATATTTTAAGACGAGGTCTCTATTTGGACTCGGGTCATGACATGACTTGGCACTGGGCGTGAGCATTGTTCAGAATTCCTCGGGGATTTAAAGGTTCATTGCGTATAATGCGATCGACGGCACGAAAATGAATGTAAGGAGCCGGTAGCGTTTGCATCTCTAAGGGTTTCCGTCGATTGTGCCTTTAAATTACATTCCTTGAAGTGGCTTCGATGTTCGATTTTATATTAGTAGGTTTTATTAAATTTGGGTTAGATGAGGTGGTTGTTTTCTAATTAGAAAGGACGCAAATTTATGCCTTACCTACGTAATTAAGACTAGTAGACGTAATACATTATTAAACTACGCGCCCCTCCTTACCACAGAGCATCTACACTCACTTATGCATATAGATTATATCTACATAAACAGAGCACAATGTCTGTATACATCAAAAAATATTTAGCTAGAATTATTTTAATGCGAAATATGGCCAGGCTAGTTTATAGTACTCGTATTACCAGCGTACTATTAATACCTACCTATTAATTTAATTGTAGATAACCAATTATTTCCGAACAAAATACTAAAAATTAAAAACAAAAGTAAAGCAATAATATATATTAAGTTGGCATAATAAAATAATAAATCAATAAGAAGAATATAGTGTGGACGTACTTCATATTCGCGGTATGTCTGAAATAAGAAAAATAATACGAACATCGACCCGCTGGTGTAAAACAAAATATTCCTAAACTCGTTTATCCCACTCGCACTTCACCAGAATCGTTTTCCACGTTTAGAGAACCCAAAAAGAAATCGTCGGCGCAAACAATTCAGCGAATGGCACGGCTAACCATTCCAAATGTGCGCTGTATTTTCGAGTTCTAAATAAAGATATAAAGCTGTTCTTTTGTTTCAATAATACCCGGTGATGTAGAAAACGTATGTTGGTCTGCACAAACACCCATTTAATTAAACAGGAAGTTTGCAGGACATCCGCCCCAAGTTTGTTTTGGACATTCAAATCCTTCCTGCTTCCAGTTTTAAAACCCTACAGACTGACAATGGGCGGTGTGGTTTAAATTGGTTGTTTTTTTTTTGTTCGAAATTTGAATAGCTATCATCCAACATGATCTCTCAGATAAATTTGAGGATTTCACTTACATATATTATTGCCTAAACAGCCAAAGCACAACTTTAACTAGTTGTTACTACCGAATTCGTTCGCGTGGGTTTTAATATTTATTGTTTTAGTATTACACAAATATAGTGCAGGAATACATTGTCCTCCACTAAGAAAATTATGGGTATCGATCAAAACTTTCAACCTTCCTTCAAGACATTTAGAATATTCGGCGGTACGTTACCTATTTTGGCTATTATGCCTGCATGATTAATACCCACCATTTGTGTTCAAACTGCAGGTAGTAAGCGCATTCAAATAGACGAATTGGCAATGGAATCCGCGTTGCGTTCAATAGGCATTGCGAATCAGTAGTAGATTATAATAGATCGCAACTTGCGGGAGAAGGACAATTTGGTTTGTTTAGTAATAAGTTTTGAATAGCGGCTAGGTTTTCTTGAGAATTGATATTATTGCTTATGTCATTTTTTTTTAATAGCCTGTTTGTGTGTCTTTCTGCTGGGCAAAGGCCTCACCCTTGATTTCCACGATTCCCGATTTGGTGTTTCCTCCGGCCAGTTGTTCAGGAAGCTAACCAAGTCATTCCGCCATCTCTGAATGAAAGTGGAGTTGATCGAAAAATAATCGTAATAAATTACCTTAATGTATATCGATTAAACCAGACATTAACTTTACTTAAAAAAACGTTCTACTTATTCGACCATGTTAGAGTTTTCAATCATGATTATGTTTGTATTTATGCATCTAAAATGTTTGCCTTTAAACATTTTTCATTTCACATTTTACGAGTTATTAATGTGTTTCTTAAGTATTTATGCTTTTCATTTAGAATTCCACGCTCCAAATAACATCGTAAAACTAAGTCATCATAATTTTATATTGCAACGCCACAGTAAGCAGAATATTTCAAATATTTTTCTAAAGTTGGTCTCAAAACTTTTCTTATCAAAAACATACTGCATATAAAATGTTTCTTTGAGAATTTATAGATCGTATCATTCACGAAGATTCGTGTCTTGATTCGTAATTTCATGTTATTAAAGGTTAGATTTGACAAATCTGAACGTCATCGTGGATGACACGAACTATATTTACAAAACTTAGGTTTATTGATTTGGTGACCTGCAACGCGATCTGGTTCCCTCCACTCTTCCTTGTACGACCAGCCGCTCTATGGAGACGTTATCTAGCTTAGAGACATGTCTAAAGTACAGCAGTATGCGCGACTGTTCTACGGCCGATAAACGCTGTGTAATGCTGAGCTCCTGGTGTACGGACGCTTTGGTGCGGAAATCCATCCACGATATCCTAAGCATCTTTCTACAGCACCACATCTCCAGGGCATCTATCTTCCCCTTTTCCAACTCGCGCACTGTCCACGTCTCTGCCGCGTAAAGAAAAATGAGAAACACAAAAATGGGGAATGGGAAATACCAATAATATATTAAATTGATAATAATGTTATGTTATAAATTTATGGTAAGATTAGACAAATCTGCACGTCATCGTGAATGACACGAACTAAAGTAGTGTAGTAGAGAGCGTAGAAGTCTATTGGAGTGTTTTTATGTAGGAAATGATGTTTTCACCCCAACAGTAACGTAATTATTCAAATAATAGCACAGAGTTGCTGATTTCTGAAACAATTCATACTAAGTAATATCCAGTTTTATGCAGTTATATAATGTGACAAAGAGTCGCTGGGACTGAAGAGTCCTCTCTCAGCCCTGCCCCGACTTGTTTGCTCTCGACTCAGACTCTCATTACCTGCTTCATTAAAACGAGTGTGCTTTAACTAAAATGGACTTTATTTTCCAAGGGCTATTTATCTCGTTGTTTCTCATTTTGTTTCACCTACTTTGACAGTTTAGAGAATAGTTGCGCCTGATATAGCTTTAATAGTAACATTTGGTTTATTATGTAAGGTACCTTTACAGCTGGTTAGTGCGTGTTTTGTAAAACAGTTCGCGTTTGTAATACTCTATTGTTTATTTTTTCTGGATCTGGACTTTATTTTCTATGGAAAGCAGTTCACATATTTACTCACCTACATTTAAGCATATTTTGTCGAACCGGTTAAACACATTTTCTCAGCATGCACTAATAATAATATGATTTTACGTGATCAATACCTTTATGAGTTACGACGTACGAATACACGCTTATACAAGTCGGAAAGGCGCTAGTTGAGAACCGTCTAATGCACGCAAATGCAATAACTTTTTTACATTAACTAATGGGAGAATGCTGTATTTACTAAATAAATTTTGAGTTTATTAGGAAAATTATCTCTTGTGACAATATTTCCACAGCGTAAATAGGTTATATAAAATGTTAGCTTAGAAGTATTATCTGTTATCAAAAGACTCGCCCAAGAGGGGAAAAATTTTTATCTAACTAATGAATATTTTCAATTTCCTTTGTAAAGCGTGTCTTCATAACGTAACAAAGTCCTTTCTGATTTATTACATTTTCATCAAAAAATAAACCTACTTAGAATTTTTATTGAATATTTTTGAATACTTCTTGCTTCGCGCAAATATAATTCATTTGGTGGTCGTATCATTCATCAAAAGTGTGTAAAACTGGCTTGTTATCTAAATGATCAAGAACCGGGTACATTGGTGCCCAATACGTTTTGTAGCGGCCATGCGATGTACTTAGGAACGCACAAATTGCCTCGACGAAGTTCTTTGCGGCAATTAAACATTCATTTGCGTCAGACGATACAATATACTGCTTTTATACATTTAACCCATTCACGGTCGCGTTCACAGGGTCGCTAATGTATGGGCTCTCTGGAAGTGCCGAATGAAAAAGTAATGGGTAGGGTTACGTTTAGTTAATAATAGATGACGTTAACTCCACTCCATTAGAGTTTAACGTTGTCTTTCGGATTTTATAATACATTAATATCATGGTTCGATATTAGACAGACATATTAAGAAACATACAGCTTATAAAAACTGACTGACGTATAGTATGTAATATTTTATACGTAGTTACTTCTTCGTTAACAGTTTTCTTTAAGGTATTAAAGCTATAAATTAAAACCATATTTTTAAAAATTGAATATTAACTAAAAACCAACATATTTTTTATTAGTTCTGATAGTTAAATAATTCGATAGGTACTGTTAATCAATGCTTTCTTTTTCCTCTGAGATTTAATCTTATAATATATATAATATATATTATTATATTGTTTGCATTATTCAAAAATTGTTTATTTCCTTCTTCTTCTTATCACCTTAAATAAAAATAATTGCTTTGTTGTTATTTTATTTGCGAACGCCAAATGAAATAATTACTGCCAATGGTGATATTGCATGTTTGTAACTTATATTTGAGCGAATTTAGCAAGTTTGACGAGTTTTTCCGGATAAAATTAGATTATAAGAAATCGATCCCGATCAGAGTTTGACTAAACTTTCTTCTAGTACCGTCACAAGATCATCAGAGATATATCGTTTAAGTGACATTCGGATGGCAATTGCAGCTAAGTTACTATTGCGACATTACTGCATTACTGCAGCAGCCTCAAACAAATGGGTGATGGAATGGACGTTCTAATGGCGACAATAAAGCGGGCACGAAATTATAGGCGCCAATATAGGTATGGTATACTATAAATATTATTTATTTTCCTTCATTAGTACAAGAAGACACCAAAGTCTCATTTCACAGACGGTCATTGAAAAAACATAAAGAAACATTATTTTTAGAAATTTCTCCTACAATTAAGAAATAATTACAAGGTGTTCCCTATTGACAATATCATAATAAGCTTATAAACTACATACCTGTCATTAAAATAGACAGTGGGTTTAGTATTCTTGTACTCCTTATTTTTTTGTTTGTGTCATTTATTAGGACCGAAGTGCTTCATTTCATTGCCATTATAACATACGAGTATTTAAACAATATTACCTACTTCATAAAATAAGACAGTTTGTACTATTATTCTCGTGTTACATTACATGAATGAAAACGTAAATTAAATTTAAAGTTAATCATTCGGGTCGCCAAATGTCGTCAGTCAACCAACCCTCTTCGCCACAAGTAAAACGTGATGCTACGATTTACCTACAGGTTGTACACGGGGGAAATTAAACCGTATATAATATCCACGACCGTAATAATGATGTGTGTGAACTTACAATTAACGGAATTTTGAGGCGGATGCATTTTCAATAATAAAATGCAATATAGCATATTGTGAATTAAATTAAACAAGACGGGACTATTATTTACTTGTTTGTAATAATTAAGGAATAGGAATATTAATATTAATAATATGAATATCTACTAAGTCTGGTTTAAAGTAGAATAGAAAATAAATATGTATAGATCACATTGGAAAAAAGAACGATAAGTAATATTGAAAACTGAGAAGCTAAACACAAATGAATACTCATGTTTGGTATTAATTATTTATTTCATTTTTTTGCGTTTATAAATGTAGCATATAAATAAAGTAACTATTCATGCATTCACGAATGTATTGGTAATATCCAAAGTACCTGAGAAATCGAAATTTAAAATTAGGAAACTATAGGTCTATAACGAAATCAATGCATAGCTATTAGCTAAGTTGCTCATATGTTTATTTTAAGACTGTTTGTTTTTCAATAAAATAAAAAAAATGACAAATAATCTCAGCGAATGATGTACCTGTAGCGCGTTGAATATTTGAGCTCTCTTGATAATAAATTAATAAATTATCATCTATACAATCCTGCTTATCACCTAATACGAGTAATTCATGGTTTCCACAAGCAAACGACATTGCCTTTGTCGTGCACATAGTAAAAAGTGTGATGCGGGAACTCGTTTATTTTGTAAACAAAGAACGTTTTACCCCAAGGACAGCTAAAGTTGACGCGATTGTGGTACCACAACGCCAAGAAAGAGTTGAATGACTATTGTTATAATGACGCTGTCAAGGTAACCTGAATTGATTTTAAGCAAGGATTCTTAGTAAAGTTGTAAGTAAAAAAGTCGAATAATTTCATTAACATTAACCGAACGTGTTAGTTCTTAAATAATCAAATCTCACGGGCACCTTGTATTCATTATTGTACATAGGAAAACAAATACGAGAAACACAGTTGCAAAGAGAATTATATACAACAAAGGTGAACTTATTCCTATATGGGGTCTCTTCCAGTTAACCTTTGAGAAAATAAGTAACGATGAATGACAAAAAAACAATGTATAACCACCCAAAGTAATGAAATATAAAAATTTAAATACACATTATTACAAATACAAATATAAGTATAAAGTAATACACACCTGAATAAATATAACGCAAATATAAATAAATACCTACAAAAAAATACCTACTCAATACATAATATACATAAAAATATACGAATTTGAACTAGAAAACTAAACGAAATTTAAAAACTAGGTACCTACCAAATAGAGAGGAACAGAATTATGAGTCGGGAACCACCATTTTTTAAGCCTCTCTTAATAATATCATAATTATCATAAAGTAGGAAAACGAAACATGTTTATCTTATAAGGTAAATAACTGAACTTATAACTTCTATAACAAGTTTTTTTATTTCCCCGGTGTTTTTTTATATCCTCGTTTTTTTCCGGCACATACAACGCACTTGAAATACAAACTCTTTATGCTGACCGTACCATGGAACGCGAGCGTGTAAGCTGACATGCGAGTTTGCTCGCATAAAATAATTACGGTTGTCATACAAAACGGGCGTTTAGCTGCGTAAAATGTAAAGGAGCGTAAACATTAATATGCCTAACGTGTGAAACGGAAACTAACGCAGAAAGGTAAATAGGAGCCAGGTAATGGTTTACTAACCCTGGATACTATATAGCGTATGTTAATTATATTTTGAGTTATACTTACGATCTTTAGTCACGGAACGTCATCCCCGCGAGTCGGTTTTTAAAAGGTCAACATACATTTTATGGTAAGGTGTGCGGCATATCGATTGAAGCAGTTCATTACACAACACAATAAACGGGATATTTTGGTATATTTATGATTCTAATTATATATTGTCTAATTAGTCTATTGTGCATAGTATATTACTCATTAAACATTTGACTTGAATAGTTTAGAGGTGGATATCACTTATTTTATGAAAATATGACGGAAAGATGGCGTGAACGATTTTCTAAAATATACTTACTTACTTACTTCACTGGGTCAGTGACCGAAACAAGATCTTGGCTTCTGACACAAGAAAGCGCCACTCTGCCCAATTCAGCGCCCCTTCACGCCAGTTGGTTATTCCGTGAGCGGACAGGTGTTTTAGGGCTTCGTCACCCCAGCGGTTTCTGGAAGGCCCAGGTGGATCTTTTCCACCCGGGTGCCCCACATACGCTCTTCTCACAGCACGATCTTCTTCCATCCTCTCTAGGTGACCGAGTCAGCGGAGTTGTATGGTATTGATCTCGCCTTCCTAAAATATACCTAATGTGCAATTTGAGTCCTTCGAGTCTGGATCTTTCGTTTACGCATACTAAGTCCAATATAACATAAAACATTTCACACCATATTACGAAACTACAAAGTGAAAACAAATTACTTTCAACACCGACACATTATATGTCTTGTTAGTTTCAATAACGAGCCCCATTAATGTTACTTTGAATTTGGCAAACATTCCAGAAGCGGCCTTGTTACTTGAATGGTGTTTGACACTACGTATGTTAGGAATATTTGAATTCTATATATTTTACAAGGTTAGGAACTAAATTATTACCCATGTTTCAAGGGAATTATCAATATAGTTATTAGAGATCCGTAAAGATGATATTGATGATAGAGCAACTATGACGCAGCGTTTTAAGCGCTGAGTCAGGATCTCTCGGGGTTTCCAGCGGATTGCAATGTTCATAAATGTAAGAAGAAAATATAGCTCTAAATGTTTTTCTAACACTTAATATTTTTAATATATCAGGGAGCCTATCCAAGATGACATTTGTACGGTCGGTGCCCCAACGTAAGTAACCAAGTAGACATACTCGTTGTTTAGAGCAGTGGATACTTATGTTAGCCACTATGTTAGTGTACATTTACAAACGCTGAACGAAAAGAAAAAATGTAGCGAGATTACAGATGCGACGGAAAGTCACGTCACGTGACTATTTCCATGCATTATCTAAATTTCTAATGGCGTTTTTTATTAAAGATTCCCATCTTGGCTAAATTCCTTTGATAAAATGTCTCTTTATGCAAGTATTGCAATCATACAAATCATATATAGACATTTTCTTCGTCTATTTTTATAGTTAGAGGGGCTCGCTTAGAGTAAAGGCGGGCTGTAACTCTTACAACTATTACTATACAATAAAAAAACTTGTATCTCAATATACATCTGCTACACTCTGAATTAAAAATAATTTGATTAGTTACCACGTCGTGAAAACTGGGGTTAACGTTATAATATCGTTAGCAATATATTTCGTAACATTGGCGTGAGCTTTAGAGAAACCTTACACTAGCGTTTTTTGAGTGACGGCGTCTAGTCAGCGCTATGGGAAATGGCGTCGCTGTGCAGTTGCGCCAACGTTGCGTCGAGTAGCAGTTATAGAGTTGTCTAGACGCCGACGTTCGGGAGATGCTACTGGTGTTTGCCCCTTTAAACAACTGCAAAATCAAACCTCGAACAAGTCTCACTCGTACATATTATTATTATTATGAGTGTGATGCAGAAATATCCACAGTTTTTTAACACTGGAAATAAATCAAATAATGAGGTTGGTTTATTTTGGTTTTTATTTAATATTCTGGATAGTTCTGTATCACTGGATACTCTATCATTATATTATGCAACGCCTGACCTGAATGCTTTAACACCATAGCGGTATTTTCAAATATTTTTATATCATCGTAATGGTTACCAGCTCATAGAACGCACAAACAACCAATATTTCAAAACGATTAATACCTTTTAATAATGTATGCCTGTATTTCCTAATTACTCGAAACATTTAAAACGATACAAAGTCCCATTAGCAATTAATTCTGTAGGTGCTTGATGGAGTACACTTCTATACGTACTGTATTCAGAAATGTCAATTTTCCACCAATTTCAATTGGATACGAATATCACTTCGTTCCGTTCACGCATATAAAATATGTTCTGCCGCCAGCGAAGGAACAAAACCAATACAGTATCCATGTCACTTTAATACGTTAAATGCACATGAGAGAATAAAAGGCTTTGGGACTTACCAGTATTGCGTAATTTAATTTGGACTACAGTTGTTCGAAATAAATTTAAACAGTTTAAAAAGTCGCTGTAGGTGAAACGAAAATGTAGTGTAGTTTTGTAGGAAAAACGTTTACGACGACTGGCTCTTGTCTAGTTAGCATGTACGTGATGTTTTCGCTTTGAAATGTGGTTTTTACGAGAAATGCTTTTTAGGGCAGTCGTCTGGTAAAATAATCATTTTCATACTTTTAACTGTTTTTGCTTTTTAACATTCAAAATTAACAGGTATTATGCATAAATTAATACACGTAATAAATATTTATTTTTGTCAACGAAATAAAACATAGTGGCTGCGTATCTAATTTCAATAAACCATTGGCATAATAAATATATTTAACTGGAACACTCACGTATGTATATAAAGTTTATGACTATTCGACATATTTCGCTCCATAACGAGGAGTATCTTCAACGGGAGCACGCGTACCATTGTCATTGTAGGAATATTGATAATTTATATTTCGCATTTTAAATTAATAGGTGAAAGAAAAACCACAATAAAAATATATTCCTCAAAACAAAATCATGATTGTCATACACAACAGTATGCAATTTAATTTTTTCTATCTACATAACATCCATCACTTTGTTGTCCTTTGTGTTCGCCCATAAAATACTAAGATATACAATCATCCCCATTCAACCCTCCCAACGATTGTAGATTTGGGTTTCGACAGTCATCAACAGCAAAACGAAATCTGCTTCGGATGTCCCATCTGAGCATTTCCCTCCTCGCCCCGAGGTTTTATTTTATATAAATTCTTTCTGTGTAAATAGGCACAGTTTTTTCGTGGAAATTATGGCTTTGTTTTCGTCGGCCATGCTGCCAGTTATTTCGGTCGCGTTTCAGCTGTGGCATTTTTTAAAGTTTTTATAGCATGTTTTTCTTGTCGAAATTCGGGATTTACGACTCGGCTTGAACAATGTGGGGTTTACAATAGCGGCATACTTAAATTAGGTTATAACAATGGTTACTTTGCTCCAATCTTGGCCAAGTATTTGAGGAAGTGGGTCTAATTAAGGTACTTATTTCTGTTCCGTAATTTAATCGTCAACTTTATTTGCTTTCCTTTTGATGCTTTAAATTGCATTCCATCGGCTATTTGCCTCTATTTATTATTCCACTTATACTAAATAATTTTGGGGCTATTATCCAGAATGCGAAAAACGTGTTAAGATGATCATACTCATCAAATTTCCCCATGAGACTAACCTCAAAAAAGAGGCCGAAGTAAACGAAACGTATCAAGAGTATCTTTTTTCTCGTTTTTTATATTGGTTCCATGGGAATCCTTATTTAGATGACCATCTTTATACATTTTTGAAATTTGGGATTACGACCCCAAAATCCTTCTATATTTACCTAGAATTAGTGTCATATTAAATACATATTATTTTTTAATAAATCCAAAAAAAAGGAAGTAAAGGTGCAGTGTAGCAAGAAAACAGGCATTATTGTGTATTAAATATGGGATACAAACAACAAATCAATAACGGTGCGTATCGCATCTACTAATAATTATTGGCATATAAGAAATGGAACAAGACTAATATTTGACGACCAGGTCCTGTCTGGCCTAGTGGGTAGTGACCTTGCCTATGAATCCGATGGGTTTAAATCCTGGTAAGGGCATTTATTTGTGTGATGAGCACGGATATTTGTTCCTGAGTCATGGGTGTTTTCTATATATTTAAGTATTTATATATTATAAAGGTATATCGTTGTCTAAGTACCCACAACACAGGCCTTATTGAGCGAATTGTGGGACTTAGTAAATTTGTCTAATAATGTCCTGTAATATTAATTAATTTTATTTTAAAACCGGAAATTTACCACTACCTCTTATAGAGTACGCGCAACGGTGTAGCTAGTCTACGAAATCGTAGCACTTTGTGTGTTTGTTACCTGCATCTAGTGTTACAGCAGCGCCAAGAATTTTCTGCCATTGCTATACGTGTCAAAATTTCTTTCTCCACAACGTGGATTGGCAGTCCTCAACTGTGCGTTTCTCGAGAAACTTCCTGCTTAGCACAACTAAACCAAAACTTCAAGAAAATAACGTACACTCATCTTAAAATCCAGCAAGGCAATTGTAACCTTTGGTGTTGCAGATGTCCACAGGACGACGGTTATTGTTTACCATCAGGCAATGTGTCTTCTTGTTTGCGTCCTATATCTTTAAAAAAAACATAAAGCCCAATCAAATACCCTGAGGGCGAATCGAACTTAATATTTTTTAAAGTATAAATATCAATGATTTTTTTTTAAATAATATATATACTTGTAATCTGTTAGCTATCAACAGTGATATTTCTTCAACCAGAAATAAACAGGAAGGCTTAGTCGTTTCATAACAAGGAATTACTATCTGAATAGGTCTACCTGATAGTATCTTATATTTAAACTTGCCTTATGATAATTTCGTTTTTAAAAAGTTAATATTAAATAAGTTTCATCATCTACTTCGTGTTAAAAGGTCACCTCAACTTTAATTTCTTTGAAGCGGAAAACATTCCACGCCCAAAAAAGTTTTAAGAAACGATTCGGCCGTGACTACTTGGTGTAATAAGTCACGTCGCAACTTTTCTCTAAGGCTTAAAAAAAATGATTAAAGAACCCCAAAGGTCTTTAAATCAAAATCATGTGGGATAAGTTCTAACGCTGATAGATCTTGCGGAAAATCTTATTCACAGTCAGATTTTACGTAACTGAAATCCAGGGTGAACCAAACCTAGACGTTAAAAAAAAAGGTTTCTCGCATCTAGGGCTGCCAGAATATACTTTTTGTAGTTTTCGGTAATGAATTTTTAAATATTTTTTGAGTCAATGTGCAATGCGTAAGGATAATGTTTCAAAACAACATACAAAATGCTCATTTCTATTAAAAAAAAACTATGAAAACAGCACACCAATTTCACCACCGGCAAAATTTCTAAGCACCTGCAAATTTTCAAATTTCGAATACTACAAAAATCGGCTACCATACATGAGGTATATTCCGACAGCACTGGGTGCGAGGAATTTAATTTATTTTTTAAACGTTATGGTTTTAGACCAATCTGTATACAGGGTGATTTCTGGGTCGTGATCCAGAACCACCTTTTCTGAATCTATAAATGATTTACATTATCATACGGTAGTATTTGATTGAAAGATAATTAGTTTGATTTTTATTATTTTTCAAGTAAAATTAATCTTATACGAAGTAATCATGGTCACCCTATGACTTTTGACATACGCTGTATGGAAAGCGACAAGACGTCACATTGAGTAGGGTGACCAAACTGTATGCAAACATGTTTTTTTCTACGTCATTTGAAAAATAATCATAATTATTGGTGATAATAAATAATGAGCAACACTAATCACACTCACAGACTCATCTTTGAATTCTGTGTGATGTCTTGTTCTCTTACTCCATGACCCCGAAATCACCCTGTATATTTGAATTAATGTCAACATTTTGTTCATTTATATTGCAATCCTTCCTGTATCCCGTATACAATAGTGTGTCATATTCATATTTCTGTGGGTGTACCAAACATTTGGAAGGCGTGTGCAGAGCCAAAGCTGATATATAAATACCCTTCCGGCTATTTGGTGAAATGTAAGATGTAGGTACACCGAGCGGATGCTACCCTTGCTTGGGGCATTAGACGAACCCAAATGTAGCATGTAACATCCGCCTAGGTGTATATGCCCCATATCACAAAGTCAAGAAAATCAAATATGTAACTAAAACGGTGCATTAAAATTATAATAATTTGCAGCAACTCCTAAAAGCGATAACTAACAAATTAATCACATCGACTTAATAATTTATGCATAACAAATATTAAGTTTAATTTATGAAAAGCCAATATTTCAGCTGAAAAACTTTAGTAATTTTCTCTTATACATTACGGAACGCAAACCCGAATTCGTATAATTTATTTGTTTTCACGAAGAAAGCCTACTCCGGTTAAGTACGCTCTCGTGTTTATTAGCTCGCAGACTGTGTGACCACAGATAGAATAAAGCAATGAAGGTACACCACTCTATGATACATCAGAAAACATATAATTTGTTTTTAATTTATTACTTTAAAAACAATCATTTTACTTAAGTGAATATAATCTACGAGTAAAGTTAAACCTGTCGGTAAGCTGCCTTTGCATAATTCCATCGCTTTTAGAAAAAAACTCTTTTTAATTGTATAAACTAGTTCTTCATCATTTAAAAAAATGTTGTACGTTCTGATGACATGGAGCAAAAGTCACTGTGATCTTCTTTTGTCTCGTAATTTGCGTATCTGCTATATTATGAATTCTGTGGTGAAAATATGTTGAGCTGATGAAATAAGAAGTGACCGAGACCCGAGGGCGTGTGATGGCTAAAGTGTATTGCTAATTAGTTAAGTAAGTAATAAGGAAGTGGAGTCGACATGATATTGTCTTGTAGAAGATGTTTGTTTTATCAAAATAATGATGCAAGTAAAGTATAGTTGTAAATAGCTACTGATTAACAAGAAAACAAGGTTGTTACATTCTCATTATTTTTAAGACTGAGGTGATGTCGCTGGACTTTCTCAGTCAAAAGACACTGGACGTTAGACTCGGCGAGGACCAGCTGAAGCAGGTAAACAAGTTTCGCTACCTGGGAAGCACGTTAACATCTAAATGTGACCTTGATGCTGAAATTAACAGCATTATTGGGGTTGGGGTTGGGGGCTGTAGCTTTTGGCAAGTTAGATCTCAAGGTCCTCCTATCTCATAGTTTCGCGTCACGTTTCGCGGATGAATAACCAGCGTGTGGCTAAGCAGATTTTTTATTCAGAACTTGAGGACGGCAAGTGGAAACAAGGCGGCCAATTCCTCAGATACAAAGATGTGCTTAAGCGGCACATGAAAAAGTGTCGCATAGAGCCCTCACGGTGGGAGCAGCAGGCAGCCACACGTACATAATTGCGGGCTGCGATAAATGCTAAGATAACAGAATTTGAATCTCAGCGGCGCTTGGAGCTGGATGCCAAGCGTGACAAAATAAAAACCACTTGACTTAAAGTCACTTGCGGCGATACCATATAATTATATAAATGGTGTGCTTACATGCCCGCAATGTTCGCGAACTTTTACAAACAAGATCAGCTACGTCAGCCACTTGCGAGCACACCAGCGACAGCAACGCAGTCGATAGCAGTCGCCGTGGCCATATCGGCCGTGGAGTTATTTCATTTCCTTTTGTGTCCAGCCCATTTTTCAGTTCAGCTGGAGTCGGGCCTCCTCATGTCGGTGTCTCGCCTCGGTTTTTTGTGTGGTCATATTTTGTGTCCGCATCTCTTTTTCGACATTTGACCACCAAGTTGTTGATCATCTGCCTCTTCTTTTGGGGTTGCTTAGGATGTTCATAGCATTTCTCAGGGTGTAGTTTTTTTCCCTTAGAATACTTATTCTACTTTATTTGAGTTTTTCGGTAATAGTCACCTTGAACGAATCACATACTTTCTTATCAGTCCAGCATTAAATGCTCCGACACTGGTACATATGTCTAGCTGGTTTGACTAGTGACTGGTTTCTGACCTAGAAACAAGTCTCTTTCTTTGGATATTCATTTTAATGGCCTTAGAACTTGTTGTTCGTAAATGACAAAATAACCCAATCAACTCTCCAGTATTCATTTTGCTTTCCCGTAAATATAGAAACTTAGTCTATTGAAGCTTTGGAAGACCGGTTAGCATGTGTGTTGCGGCGCGACGTTGCCATTGCTGCTGGTAATGTCAAAAACGATATCTGTACCTATTTTTTAAGTTTTTGTAGCCGACAACAATGTCGTGCCATAACACTGCAGCAGTATCTCTAGTACAGTATCAATCTGAATGGAACCTTAACTTCTTTATTAATAAAAAAAAGTGTACATAATACACGTAACGTACCAACACAAATAAAGTAACTGCATAAACCTTTTCAACGTAAATCGGATGACGGATGACACTAAGCTCCTTTGGGCTGAGCCACTTTTCCGATTGTATTATTAAATGGCAAGGCCTGCACACAGAATGGCTTATCTTAGAAGGGATTGTCGTTTAAACTCGTTTCTATTTTTTCGTCAGGTAAGTGCCTGATTCACAATGTCGAAATAAAGTATTGGACAGCTAATTTACAAATACATTAACTGCCAGATTAATGTTCCTACAAAACTTAGCACTTTATCTACCAGTTAAGCTTATTTGCAGATTGTGAAACGCAAAATGACTTTATTCGTCAGATAAGTGGCAAGTAGCTTATTCAGGACTTTACTTGGTCAATGTGAAACAGGCTCTAAAACACTTAAGTCTGAAATAGGCAGTGACGTTATTAAATTAATGGAGGCTGCCTTGTTTATTTACGTTAAAATATGTGGAAATAGCTCTCTGCCTCCAAATTAGATCAGCCGGGTAAATTGTTTAAGTAATTTCTGTACTAACCTTGATAATTATATTCTAACCAAAAACACGTGTATTTGGTATAAAAAAAAACGTGAAAAAATGTTTTGGTGTGCGGTTTCTAAAACCAAAGGAAAGTGTTATAGTTATATAGTACCTAAATAGGTATTAGAAATTATATCATTAATGTTAAAAAATAAATCAAAGTAAGAAAACATTATTCAAATATTTTGTTCAAATCTTTAATTGGCCAAAAATTAAGAAGAGTAATTAGGTAATTTTCAGACATTCAAAGCCGAAATGACCTTTGCTCGAGTGAATAGCAATGTGACCTTTAGCCAGATCGATCAGAACGTATTTATACCCGTGACCCCGCAGATTTGTCTCTCGACTGTCTATTTCCGTACCTCATCCACTAAGCGCCCGTCATTCAAGTGCCTATTCTTTGTTTCATTTGAGGTCGAGTGTGAAAATTGTTTATTCGACTCGCGTGGATTCAAAAGCAAGGTAAGGTTGTTTTCCGGTATTGAACATACCATGATTCAATTTATGCGCTTTATTTTTGGCGAAAAACATTAGTTACTTTTCTTTCTTTCTTTCTTTCTTTAAACTTACTTTTGGATCTTATTCAAAATTTTTTTTTATAAGTCACATAAACCTAGCCACTACCATTATAATCGTATCAATTATTTGCCAGAGAAATTAATGGAACTTCCCCTCAAAAAATTAAGGCACAAACTTTTTACTTGGCTGGTTAATAAATGTTTTTATAGTACAACTGAATATTTTGCTAATGTAAGTATTTAACATAGGTTATTAGCAAGTAAGCTAAAAATGTAAAATTCGCTAAAAAGATATATGGACCTCTATACGAGTACATTAGCCTAAGATCTGTTAGTACTATATCTATTGCAAATAAAGATTTAAGATTATGAAAAAAAAATGAAATGAAACTTGGCATGGTAAATGTCCATATAACTAAAATTGTAACAAAAAGAATATGGAGCGATTAAACGTTTTACATGAAAAACGATTACACACTCTATTTTATTTGTATGACAATTTTAGCAAAGAAAGCCGTGGACCCGGGTACATCCTTAAACTACGTCCAAGAGAGAGGTATGGGCATTGTGAATGTCTTCTTCTTTCTATGGTAGTGCACAGCACAGCAGATGTTAAAGACTTATTCAATAAATTTAATATAGGTACATAATAAAATGACACTATACTGCTTATAAAGTAATTGAAAAGGAAGTGGCTCAGCTAATGTCTGCGCCAAAAGGTCTCGGGGAACAGCGGCCCTAAAGACTTATTCTGCCACTGCCATATTTGTATCTAACTTAGGACAGTAGAAACATTTACATTATTTATTACATATAGGACAGGATAGCAAAACCGAACAATGCGCAGTGGATAAAAAAGTGCTAAATTTGAATATGTTACCTAAGTTCATGCAAAGTTTCAAGTTAATAAAGACAAGAAACAAACAACAAAGCTGAAATCAGCTTGTAGGGAGTGGCTTTTTGGCGGAGGGTTTGTGAGACTTAATAGTGAATATTTACGTAAGAAGGGACTTAACGTCTTACTACGCAGTACGCATAGTTGACTCTTAATAATTATTAACCATTTGTATATTTTTAAAGGTAATAACAGATCAATTATAAATTTAACTCCGCTGAGTTTTGAGAAACAAAGCTATGTTAGGTATTCCTATTGCAGGTAAAGAAAATTATTTTCCATCCAGGATAGCTATTGGAAATATTATTTCTACTAATATTCTTACATAAGAAAAGAAATATTTCAAGTATTTCAAAAAATAATAAATGTAAAATTTTGGTAACATTACACATTTTTTAATAGTAAAGTTAAACTTACATGTTTATCTACAAAACTAAAAATAGTATTAGAAGAAGGTTAATCGTTCCACCAATAGCAAGGGTTTTCCCTAATAATTAAATACAGTCACGTTTTACATAAAATGGAGAGAATATATTTAAAGCAACTTTACTTATAGTACTGAGATATTTAAATCATATTTTTACTTACAAACAGGAATATAAATAAAGTGAATAACATTAACACTTTTTTATACTTCCCTTTTGAATTTAATGTCTGTTTAAAACGCGACTACATAAATTAAGGCTACTTTACTTTAAGGAAACGATTCAAAGTTACCTACTTAAATTTAACTGTAACATTTAAGAGAAGTAAATAGGGTAAATTTATGAAGGTTACGTTAAAGTGGAAGGGAAAAAGAATCGAAACTACTTCTCGAAGTTTCAATCACGACATTTCTTTCCGAGGCTTGAAATCACGTTTTGTTGAGAGTCTGATCTCCTTTTAGAAAATGTGCTTCACACACAGAACGTAAGATTAAGGCAGGAACAAAATGCCTCTTTGGGGCCAACTTGCATACATTATGGCTAACATGCTTTCAACGAATTTCAGTCCATGCTCAGTATGAGTAACGGGGCTCCCTCTTGTTATACAATTTAAATTTGGTTTTATGATTTATTCAACTTCCATATAGCGTACTGCTTACATAATTAAATTTCCAGTAGATACAGAAGTATCACTGCAAGTATAGTCGACAAGACTGTTAATATTTTATTGTAAACGTTTGTTTTCTTATTTCATAGGTAATGAAGCAAATTAAGTTTTAGAAGTATATTGGCTGAATAGTAGAAATAGAATACCTTATGCATGTTAATATATACGAGTACACAGAAACTACACTGCGTATAGGATAAATTGACCCGTAGCGTTTATAGCTTGCTAGTACCTACGCTGCTAGCATCCATTCATAGTGATGCCTACCTATTTACGCTAGATCTTTTATATTTTGTGGATATTTTGTGTTTGGCAGGAGTGTGATTTGGCATTTAATTCCGCCGTTTGTATATCGTTGTCTTATATTTTGTATGATAAATTTTAAATAAATAATACACTACGTTAGTATGTCAAGATATACATATCCCTCAACACCAACACAATGCATCCTTTGGAAGCATAATAGACCTATGATAGATGAGATGAATATGAAAATTGACGTACTAAGTAGAACCCCGTCACTAAGCAAAAATGACAACTTATTTACTTCACTTAAGTGACATTGTTTCACTCTATTCGCCATAGCGACATTAGCGCCCTCTGGCGCTTCTAATAGAGCTAGGGCGATGGGTGTCTTCGTATTTGGTGCGTCACGATTATATGAGCTAGATGGCGCTACTAACTCAAAAACATAGTTTTTTGGATAATGACGTTATGTTTCTCGAGGAGCGCTGTGTACATTTTTAACCGCAATTCAATACCCACTATACACTACACAAGTGTACTTACGACTCAATATACACATAAATTGAATAAAATCTGTATTCCAACAATAAAAATGATAAAACCGCTACAAACCTATCTGAAATCGTAATCTCAAAGGTGGCCTTAGACACCACGTCCGTGTGTCTCAGACTAGAAGGCGGGGCGAACTGAAAATCAGCTGTGCCTTTACAAATGGTGGCCATAAAAATAAATAAATCTCTGAGCGCGATCCTGGTTTTTATCTGGCCCTCGCGAAGGGGAAATACGTGGGGCAATTCACTTACATCCTTTTTCTGGGCAGCGCCTTCCTGATAATCAATCTTGCGTGAAATTAGGACTAACAGAAGTGGGGGTATCCAATTGGTGGTGCGATAAAAGGCAGGTGGTAAAGCGTTTTGTTGGTGGTGAATGAGAGAAAAAAGAGAAGCAACAATGTAGCTAAGATCGATACCTTTATATGTGTACTGGACTAGACATCACAGTTAAGTTCGTTATACCCAGTGATTTTAAAAATCATGCTAAGTTGATTGTTTTTGGTTTTGGGTACGAAATTTGCAACAAGCAAACATTTCTGCGATTAGCATGATTCGCTACCTACTTTAAATTTATTTTACATGAAACTAGGCTAAACAACATGTTGTATTTCTGTATTTAAGATATTTACAGATAAGTGTGTGTAAGCACAAGGATTATATATGTTTTACTTCATTTTTATAAAATAAAATAAAAAACATATTTTAGAACCAACCAGTAGACACTGATATTGTCATTTAAACTAAGGAAAAAAGTAAGGAATTTACTAGTTTGACTAGAGGCATATGACATAGTATGAGAGTTAGTTACATTTTGACCGTACGCAACTTACAGTTTTCAAAACTCGTTAACTCAATACATTTCTAGACTAAAAATATATTAATTTCCTTCACGACATGCTTTTGAGCTTAATTTTTTTTTCCTTAACGTACCTTATACGGCTACAGAGTATGTAATAAGCTAAGACTGAATTGATTAGAAGTCCAGAGCTCCGCACAAGCTTCGGGTTCTATTGTTTCATAGAAGAAAATACGTTTTAGCTCAAACTGAATTCCCTATTCCATGTTATCTTAGAAATGCAGTCAGAGAATTATTACCTAATTCTCTAAAGGCTCGAGTATCCTCGTTCGTAGTGGGTACTTAAGAGCTCCTTTAAAGGTGGATTTAATATATCATGTGACATGACAATTTCATGTTATACAATTCTGTCTAGGACTTCTCGGCTGTATAGGTGTAATTCATTTGTTTATTTAATTAAATAATAGCATAAAGATATAAAAGCGAATTGTTTTCTTAGTAGAAGTGCCAGACGTTAAAGAAAATGTAGTTGTATATTTTGAGTATTTTAGGAAGGAATAGCTGTTATAGTACTAAGTTAAAGTTACCTATCGTACTTCACATTTTATCACATAAAATATTTACCATTAACCTTAACGAGTCAGAACCTGCTCCTTTGTGTTACTACTTATTAAGTTAACCTTACAACCACCAACACCAACAACCTTATTCCTCCGTCCCCATTTCACCATCGGACTACCAGACAATCGGCACTTCGGCATCGCTTCATGGTAGGTACTCCACAAATACGCACGAAGCGTTTCGCTTCAACATTCCTTATGCGAACTGCCAAGGAGTGGAATGCCCTGCCCGAGTCTGTGTTTCCGTATGTGTACAATCTGAATCTCTTCAAGGCTAGAGTAAATAGGTATCTCATAGGTAAGCGTGTTCCACCGTAGACCGCATCATCACTTACCATCAGGTGTGATCGTGGTCAAACGCCTGCCTATCCTCCATAAAAAAAAAAGTTAATATCACAAACTACTATTCTACCAAAAATATCTGTATTCAAGATTGCATATGGGTTAGTTGTGCGAGTATAAGAAGACCATAAAACTTGTGTATAAGATGATACTTTGGTGCCAAATATTGAAGATGGAGGCTCAGCGTTTCGGGTAATAGTCTTGTTTTTCGCTCTGTCGTTGTCTATTTTGCAACTACGAAGAATGATTAAGACACGTTTAAGATCTTGGAAAGATCTTTAAAAGATTGATAACTAAACGAAATGTCAAAATTGACGTTTATTTCGATTCCAATGTGATCCCAATAAGATCTATCTACGATATTTCTAACGTCAATGTGACATTGGTTACCCGAATCAAGCTAGTTCTGTTAATTATACGACATATAAACGATATCTAAATGAGAACTTATCTAAACCAGAACTTATCGTTATCTTATTGCATTCTTCGAATCGGGCCGTAAAGCGAGATTTTTTTATTCTTCTTGATTTTAAATACCCCAGTTTCGGTCGTCTTCGGTAGCTGGAAAGCGGGTCAATTCATTACGATCGGTTTACACTAAAGGGCGTCACACACGGCGAAGATACTACAATATTTTATGTTAATATATCTAGATATATAATATTACAGTATATTAAGGTATCATACACTATTATGTTACGATAGTATATCCGCTCGAATCGCTCGATAACTTAAGACAGTGTAATATGAAAATATTATAGTGTCTTAGCCGTTTGTATTACGGTTGTAATACGATAAAAAAAATTAGCATGTTAAGATATATTTCGCATCTTAAAATAATTATAAGAGATATTTTTTATTATTTTTCATAAATTATAATTGTAGATTTTGATGGATATAAAACCTCCTGAGTCCCAGAAGCAATTACAAGCAAAAGCGTTTTTCCGAAAAAAATATGGTAACTATTCTTCTGCAAAAGCTTTTGGGATTTAGGAGGTTAAATAAATCATAAAAAAATTGCATAAACCTGAAATTTTTGGCTCTTACTATCTTTTAAACCTTACAACGAAGTAGACAAGTAAAAGCGCAGACGAATTTTCATTTCCCTTTGTACAATGTATTTTTGTCACTTCAAAGAATTCACACCAAAGAATTTCACCTCGCCTTTAATAATTCCGAACAAGGTGCGAGAAAGATGAAGATAAGGATCTCGGCCAGGAATTGCTTTGTAGGTACTGTAAAAAAAGTTCAAATTTGAACGGCTCGTGTTCGAATCCATGGTGGTTTATTTAATAAGGTAACTGTGAGGTATGTAGTTCTACAACGTATCTTAGCCGGTTGGTAAACCCTACAGGTAGTTAAGGTATGTACAATATTTTTACTTACTAAATATAATAAGAATCTGCTTCATGCAGTTGACTGCAAGAAAGCAGATTCTTAAATATACGGACTGCTTAAGCGGTAATAAACAGTTCGTAGCTTAAATAATCCTTTTTGAACAATGATCTGTTGACACATTAATGATTTTTCCAAATAAATTTATCTCCTTAATATGAATCGTATGAAGTATGTATTTAAATTTTTTATATCGTATGAAGGTACATCACACCTTCCATTTCGCGCGGCGCGACACGAACTTGGTGTTTTTCTCATCTTTATGCACAGTGCCCCCGCCAAGACGAGCAAAGCGAAGCGCAAGGGCACTACTTACCTTTTCTCGAAGCGCATCGCCGTTTTTTGAACCCTCGTAACTTCGGATTGGATTATACCATATAAACAAAATTCTCGGCGTATAATGTCAACAGTAGACTTCTTAAGCATAAAAAATTTCAATTGCATAGCTCTCATACTTTCGATTTTATTCATATCTATAAAACCCCGATTTCGTCACTGTCTCACTTATTCACTGATGGTCATCAAAACCTTTAGGGTACTTCCTGATGTAGGAAGCTGAAATTTGGTATATAGGATAGTATTAGTACACAAACAACAAAAAAAAATCAAATACTTGAGATTTTTATGCCCCTAAGGGGGTGAAAAGTGGGGTGGAATTTTGTATGGGGAATCAATAACCGCTGAACCAATTTAGTTGAAAATTGGCATGTAGATTGTTTTTCTTATCGGGATGGATTTAGAATAGTTTTCAATCCCAAACCCCACCGAGTAAGGATGAAAAGGGGTGAAAAAGGGCGATAGGGGGGGGGGGGGAAGGCCACGAAGGGGGTTCATGTTGATATGAGGAATATTTTAGGATTTAGTCATAGTAAATAACCCCCAACCCTTTAAATTAGGGGATGGAAAATTGTCATAAGCAACTTCCAAAAAGAAATGAAATCCCATCAAAAACATTTTCAAGTAAAATATAGCCAAGTCGAGACCATAAGGCTCGCACTGTCAAAAAGATATCAGATCTCTAGTAGAGCCAAGCTTCTAACTCTACAAGCCCTAACTTCACAAACTCTACTCCTTAGTCAAAATATGTGGCTTGGCCGTTTCGTTACTATAAGAAGTATTGTATAATAAAATATAATGAATAGTGTATAAATTTTTCACCTTACGCCCATGTGATGGTAGCTATGTAATTAGGGCTTGTAGAGTAAGAAGGTTGGCTCTACAAGAGATACGATATCTTTTTGACAGTGCGAGCCTTATGGTCCCATCTTGGCTACATTCTACATAAAAATGTTTTTGATGGGATTAACATTTATTGATTATTAAAGTGATTGATAATTGCTATCTCCAAAACAGTAAATTTAATAACGTTTAGATTAAGGAAAGTGTTATCAAATTTATTCCATAAAATGTCAAGAGCTGTTCGAAGGGTGATATTTGAATTAAGTTCTCCTAAAGTGGTCTCTCAAGATTAATCAAAGAGAAAGCCAGGAAAAGAAAATTTTCTAACTTTTTTTATCAGACAGTTCTAAATCCAATTGGATTTGAAAATTTGATTAAATCGCCTGTCTTAACCAACTTGGAGATTTTTTGTTCGTTCAAAGTATTTTTTTCAAATTTCAAAAATGTGACGCAATTCGAACTAGAACAGTATTTATAACAGCTTCCGTAATTATTTACGTACTTTGTTTTACACTTATTCGTAAATAAGTTAAATAAAAATTTGTTAACTAGTAGCAATGTTGCTTACAACAGATCTGTAGGTTAATTTATTTTAACTAAACCCCAATCTATTCCCAATCCCAAACTAAATTTCTCGAGGCAAATAGACTGTGGTTTGTAACTGATTTATTTTCCAAGTAAACTACTACGCCTAATCAGTTTTAGTCCAGAATTCGTGAAACCGAGAGCTGTATCACTGGATTATTTTATTGTTTTTTGCGATATTTGTTTTGTAAATAAAAGTAAACACGTCTTGGTATTGTGGCAGCTACGGTTTTGTAACTTATACACTATTTAGAAGTGTAATTACTATACTTGACCCTACTTAGCCCTACTTTTGTTTTGTGACCTTTCTAATGGCTAAGGTGATTGCCCGGTAAACTATTTTTTTAAAGTAAGTAATGCGTATATTCATTTATTAATGGTAGGTTAACATTTGTGTTTTGTACGTAGTTCTAACGTCGAATAGCTGTTCTATACCCATATGCTTTTTACGTCCGACGTAGTATAAAAAACATAGGTACATAGTTAAACACTCCTAGACAAATTTAACTCAATTACTTTTATTAAACAATATTAACGTATAGGTTGAAATAAACATTTACCCACAAACAAACCGACAAAATGGCGAAGCCCAGAAACTGTAGACCTGTAAATCCCGTCTGACCTACATAAAATAGTATGCCGACCGCATCCCCGAAGCAAAAAGGTTATAATAAGACAAGGGTTATCTATTAGTTTCCTAAGTGGTCGGAGGTTCTGTGTCTCCATGGTCATCGGAGTAAATCAGCGGCACAAATCCGATTGTGGTTAATTTAGATCGTGACCTGGTGTTAGTGAATTGGAAAAGGTTTGTGATTGCGTCATTAACTTAGACTATTAGGCTAAAAGGTAAACAAAGGAATTTTTTAAACATAGAGAAAAAATGTTATATTATAACCGTTATAAAAATGAAATTGATTGTTTTTGTTGTTGAAATCAAAACATTATTATTGAATTTATGTTGGGATATGACTGAGTTCATTCGTTATAAATATGCTTATTCAAAATAGCTTCAGATTTCTGCTTCAGAATTTACAACAATTTACCTATTTTGGACAATAAAGGCGTATTTAGAGAGCACAGTTGCTATGTAAAGCGGCAGAGACTAATTTACTCTGTAAAACCCCATCGAAATGTGTTACAATTCTCACCTTCAGTTCAATTCTACCATTCAATACGATTTAGTGGCAAATTTGCCGTCGAAATCAGATTTCAGTTAATTTGAGGCCCCAAGGCGGCAGAGCAAGTGAGATGGAAAAGTTCTCGAGTGTGCATCGATTTTCCCGCTCTGTGGGTCGAGCATTGCATCGGGAATTAAAATTGACGTCTTAATGCGGTCGCAGGCAGATGAGCCAGCTCGGGGTCGGAAATAATTTAGTGGCTGGTATTTTGGCGCCGTGTGCATCTAGGTTAACAAGTTTAGCTGACTTCTTGAAAGCTTAATAAAGGATGCATACAGCCGAGGTATCGTGGGAGATTTTGGTTTATTTACCGTATGAAATGACTACCAAATACATTAAACCTATTGACACTAGTCAGCGGTGGCAGCATGGTTCCATCTTTATCACTTGTTACTATGCCCGTCACTTTCGTGTTTACATATTTGTTAGAACTTGACAGGAATGGTGACAAATGATAAAGAGCCGTTCATCCTAGCCCTACAGCAGGCATATAATGGAAGTGTTAAAATAAGTGTCACTTTTTTGCACCACATGACTAAAATAGACGTTCGGACAGTTTGAATTTTTTTTAATTCCATAAAGGTTTTTTCCTTTTTTATTTCTTTACATAATTTTTAAACTTTTAAAAGGAAAATCACCGGAGAGTGTTGCAAATAACGACTATTTAGCAACAAAATTATTACAGAAAATTACTGAAAATGGTAATATTACCTGTGTCCCAGTAGTAATAATGGGTGTGGCCTTTAACAGGAGCTAAAAATTAAACTGTAGCATGTACTCCTCAAACTGACCAATATTTGTTCAGGGACTTAAAAAAAAATTGTGTTTTGATTTTTAGTACACTTTATATTTATTCTAAGGTGCAATGTATTGCAAATTTGGTTATGTTTAAGGTGTGATAAGCAACGACAATCACAGTAATAACGGCGTACGTTGAAGGTAGTATCTAATTTGTATGAAAAATAGGAATTCTACGGACTATTAAGTTTAAAAGTTATTGAGCAAAAGTGTCGTTTGAAGAGTACCATTAATGGTTTAATTATGTGATCGTATTACCCGTGTGTGGCCTGCCATACCTGGTATATCTAGGACCTCTTAATGATTTGACACCTACAATTACATGATCCAAACTTAGCTCCCATCCCGACGAGTATTAAGGTTACGTCAGACGTGTAACGTGAGTGAAAGGAATCAGTCACTGGTCGTTAAAACTACCAGTTTTTGTTGCCAAACTATACTCTGATACATGATAGCTTGAATTGACGTTTCAATTGGACTAATCCGAACTTTATTATAGCTACACAGAGTCGTCGTCGACAATGTTATAATGAGAACATTTCGTTTCATTATTTTGACATTAAGTAAGGGCTTGGTTACTCGATTATATCCGTCTGAATAGATTATATCATTTACTTTTTTATGCGGACTTTCAATCCATAAAATTTATTTAATAAAATTACCATTTTTAGAACTTTTTCAAAATTTGCTATGCTCAAGCATTGGGCGAGGAAGCTGCCAGCTCTCGTATCCCCGGTCCCATCCACCAGCCGTTTCGCTTTAACAAAATAATTGTTACGCTTTCCTGTATTCTTGGACTGACAAACGACTAACCAGTAGGTACAAAGACGCCTGTAACAAAAAGGATTTTAATGTAATTTTCTGTTATACATAATATCATCATGGTTGCATGGGGCACTGGCATAATAAGTATCATATAATGTATCATATAAAGCTATCTGAAGTGCACATAAAATCAATAGAAACCTTCTCAATACGACCACACAAAACACACATGAACATCAGCTAAAAATAATAATTATTATAAATATCATTGATCAAAATCCAAACCGGCACAATATAATTTAGTATATTTAAAAATAGTAACCTGACAAAGACAAAATCTATTAACCCAGCTTTACATATTTCCTACTTACGTTTAAATAACGTTTTAATGCTCAAAAAGCACTGCAATACATGAAAAGCCTATTAAAATACAGACCGTTATTAAGAGCATGAATGTGTCTGTGGTTGTTATTCAATTACATTAGTAGTTTCACAAAACTTTACCAAAACATAAAGCCAGTAAATTCAGGTTTAAATAAAACAAGGGAAGGTCAAACAAGTGATACAGTAATTAGTGAACTCTCTACGTTTCCGAAATTGCTTTGCAAATAATTAATTTGCATTCCTCTTACATACATTAGATGTTAATATTAATTTACTGTGGAGGACGAGAAGTGTTATATAAAAGAAATGAAAGGACTTAAAGTAAGGTTAAAGTAAAACGTGCATGTTTAGATGAAACTGTTTTACATTAAGTTTGTATTCAAGGTGGTTGTCCATGACACAATTCCTATTTTTACAAGCTTTTATTTAGTTTCACCTGTCCCGTTGTCTGTCGGTAATCAAATCTTGCAAGTTAAATTTTGATTGAGCTGAAAATTTGCATACATATGTAAGTCGGGTGACAATGTAATATTATGGTACCATGGAGCTGATCTGATGATGGAGACAAGAGGTGGATATAGGAACTCTGTAATAAAACAACGCAACCTCATTGTGTTTGGGGTTTTTAGAATTGGCCCGATGAGTATTAGTTGCCTGTGAAAAGTACAGTCAGCGATAAAAGCCAAAAACTTATTTAATAATAAATAAGTATCTCATAATATTATAGCATATGAGAGGATGAAACTCGTTTTGTTAAAATTAAAGCAATATGATTAAAAATGACGGTTTACAAATATATTAAAAATGGTAGATGTTCAAGGCCAAATTAGCCTAAAAAAGTTCGGTCTGCTCAACAAATCGAAACAGTATTTCACACCGGCCCACCGCCTACAGCTTTATAAGGGGCAGGTGTGCCCACACATAGAATACTGTTCTCATCTATGGGCAGGGGCACCCCAGTACCAGCTTCTCACTCTGGACTGCATCCAACGAAGAGCGACTCGAATTGTAGACTGCCAGCGTATTTCGGATCAGCATGACTCCTTGGCGCTGCGTAGAGATGTGGCCTCACTCTGCATTTTCTATCGCATGTGTAACGGGGAGTGCTCCGAGGAATTGTTCGGATTAATCCCTGCCGCTTCTTTTCGCCATCGCCCTACGCGACAAAATTTCCATCCTCACCACTAGATGGTTGGCAGTCCTCAACTGTGCGTTTCTCCAGAAACTTTCTGCCTCGCACAGCTAAACTGTGGAATGAACTGTCGCCTGCGGTATTTTCCGGACCGATACGACCTTCAAACCTTCAAGAAAAGAGCGTACTCCCATCTTAAATTCCAGCAACGCACTTAGAACCCCTCTGGCGTTGCAGGTGTCCATGGGCGGCGGTAATAAGACGCGCCGACTTCCAGTACCTAACTGTGATAGGGAAGGCAATCCAAGAAAGGGCAAGGAATGGCGTTATTTTAATAGGGATCAAAAAGGTAGTTCTAAACTTGCCATTTTGCGCAAAAAAAGGAAAGTTCAACTTGTGGTTATATAAACCAAAGTAAAGGGTTACAACAAGAGGTACAATAAATACTTAAACGTTAACGGATTGGTGGCCGCTTTCGGATGAAAAAGCACCTGGCGTCCATTGGCTGGACAACATTCTGAAGATTGCGGGTCACTTTTGTATGAGATTAGCTCAGAACTGGGATAAGTACTCGAAGATTATATGATGATGCTGATGATGATGACAATATTTAATTAGTACTAATGCCGGTATCTAAGAAACTGACTCCATTTTTACTTTTATTTCACAATTATCTTTTTTAGCCATAATCTATAATCCCGTGAGTGAGCTAACCTATACATCCGTGATTGTATTTTTATATGTTATTTTTATAGCGTAAGTATGACAAATTCAGGCTGTCATAATAATATACATTTCGTGTTTTTACTTATTCATTAGCGCGACAGAGTAACACTATAAACAAATTAGTATAATTGGGACTTCAATATCATCGATTGCATGTTCGTCTCAGCTTATTTATAAATCTATATAATGTATATATTTTAAGATTATTAGGCAGTTATATAACCATTCAAACATAATTTGTTATACGATTGACGGCCGGATTCGTACCTTAAGATACGTCAAATATTAGGTCTAGATACGATATTGTACGGTTTCAACTGTTGTTACTCTGAGAGTACGTCTGAACGTCTGTCAAGTCAGACCAGTTTGACAGCACTGGCTTCCCTCAAATGCGGCTGACCCACGGCCCGATTCGGGCCGAGGGCCGTATGCACGAATAAACCTATTTACTTACATAATAATATCAGAAATTACCAAAAGTAAGTAATTTCATTTTTCAAAGCTAAACAATGAATGAGCTTAATAACTTTAATCCCGAAAATCCCTAGCTTTTCTGACACAATTTGTTCAAAGTAATTGCTTTAAAGCAGCTACAAAATAGTTCATTAAAGCTCGCTTAGCCGTTAACAGAAGTTAGCCAGGACAAAGTTCGTCGCCTGGAGTATACAGGGCAAGTAATAGAAAATCGTAAACACGCAGTTATTGTTTGTGCCCCAGGCACGTTTCGGGCTCCGATGAAAGCCTACCGTAATGCCAAATTTAGTGCTATATATTTTTTATTGTTAGGCTGTATTTATTATGATGGAATTTTTATGCGCACTACAAGGAACAAATACGACTCGGAATAAGTAGTAAAGTAGTTTTGGATTCGTAAAAAATAAAATTTTACGTGATTTGAATTTTTACAGCACACTTATATTCTTATTTATATTTGTATCAAAATAAATGGTAAATTGTATGTTTTTTTTTAGGTCTGCAATAATGAACGATTTGATAAATAAAATTATACTCAAACACGGAATCGCTCTCAATCCTGCCTTTACTATTTATATGTATCGGCATTTTTAGGGTTCCGTACCCAAAGGGTAAAACAGGACCCTATTACTAGGACTCCGCGGTCCGTCCGCCCGTCTGTCTGTCACCAGGCTGAATATTATGAACCGTGATAGTCAGATAATTGAATTTTTCACAGATGATATGCCGAGTCCGACTCGCACTTGTCCGGTTTTTATTTGTAATATTATCTGCCGATTATGACTTACGTGCTAGTACTGCTAGTTTAAATTATAACTGGAAGAGAAGGGATCTTAAATCTAGAAAAATAACAGCGAACTTGATATTTAAAATACCATTAAATCAACAATTTAACAGCATTCAATATTCTTGTGAACAAATAAGTAAAAATACATGAATCTGTTTCCAAGAAACTTGTTCAAACTGTCATAATAACGCCGATAGCGAGTATAAAACTGCTGCATGTTACTGTCTTCAGTTATTGCTTTTCATCCTTCGTAGCACAAAATAGCTGTTAAAATAATCCATTATGGTCTATCGATTCTTCGAAGTTACTTGCGCTATTCTCGCCTACTAAACTTTTCAGAACCTCGTGAACGCCTCCATCAATGCAGGCCGACTATTACCATTGCATACCGAGCGACTGAGTCTAACGTTTAAACAAACTAGTATAACTGGGACCTAGAGAGCCTTTTCAAATATTCGTAATCATAGAGCGTACTTTTAGCAGTTTGGCTGTGTTCGACTTCCCAGATGTCGGTAAGCGATTGAATCCACCTCTGATTAACGAGTATTCTATGATGCGCCACTTCAATGCTTGGTGCATGCCTGATCGCAGTTCATACGCTGCCAGTTTATAATTAATGAACGGAACCAGAACTCACTAATAGGCAATCTTATTAAATCTGCTTAAATTCCTGTTATGATGGTTTTAATTGTATCGCTTCTTTGTCAAGTTATTTTTAAACCTATTAACGTTAATCGTATTCATGTAACTTAAAAAGGAGACAATTTTATTATTCTTCCCTAAATTATGTATTGTCATACAAAAGTATAATAGCAAGTAAACACATTTAGACGTAAATTCTATGTAAAGCCTTACGTCTAATCTTCTTGATCTTGCAATATAATAGCTGTGAAGTCCTTTTATACTCAGCAATCTGCGGAAATTGAAGGAGCGGAGTGAACAAGGGCTGATTTGAATACTTTTTGAGGTTAAATTCCGACTTTGTTTTTCTCATGCCTGCACTTGTAGCTTTGTCATTTCCAACTTTATGTTTGTATTTATGCCCCATTTCCTCCGTCGATTTTATGCGTAAATAGAAAGGGTCACACCCATTTTACCTTTAATAGTAGGAGAGGAGGGGGCACCAGAGGGATCGTGGAATTAGTGGGTTTAATAAGTTTTTTTAAACGACATGTTGTAATTGTAATAGAAATAGTGCATCGCAGTTGATGGTTTCTTGGCACATAATCATATCATAGCTTTAGTTATCATTTAATCTAAGTTGTCGAAATATTGTACTGGTTAATGGATATTAATTAAACTTACAGGCCTTTTCGAACGTAAACTGACATCAAAATGACATCTAAATGATGACGTTCAGTTATAGTGTATTTCGCTCGTACTTGTCCGTACATGTATTGGCGCGAGTGAGACACACGATAACTAAATGGCCTCATATTCATATCTGTATCTCTCTCATTTAGTGACTTAATTTTTTTATTATAGAATTTTATTAATATGACATTAGATAACTACACCGATTATGACCGATTTGAAGAGTTGTCCGATGAACTATTTTGTATGTATTAAGTCCGAATATGAGTAGTTATTTTACTTACAATAAATAATTTATCTACATTTAGATAATTCTGGCAAATTACCAGTCCCAATGAAATTCAATTCAATTTTAGAGTTTGCTGTTTTTATGATTAAGTAAAGCCGTAATGTAATGAGTTGTATGAATAGAAAATCCCAGACGTATCTTAATTATACCATAAACCGCATAGAATAATAAATACGGCCCATGTTCTTCAAACGAACAGCTATATAATACTTAGTAACTACCCATGAAGCTATCTTATCCTTCAATAAGATAGCCTTACCGGTAGTTGACGATATATATCATTAACTAACTCCAAGCCTATATAATATACCTACTCATCGCAAAACTTGAGCGTCGCCCGTTCGCCACTTTGATACACTCCGATCCTATCTAGATGTACATACTGATTTCGAAACTTCTACAAGACTGTGGCTTCTCGTAAAATATATCTTTACGCTAGAAACGTTAACAAGAACGCAAAGCAATTTGTTTCACAGTTACAAATGAACCGTAATTATTGTGTCATTTATTGCGACGGAATTTTCTTGGTTGGTACGCATTTGTTCTCAAGGAATCGACGATTTAATGTTACACGGACAAACGAATGTTTCTTTCGCGATTTGACAGAAATAAGAATATTTTTATTAGTATTAAAATTTACAAATAAAAATTATTTATCATAGAAAAACAAATAAAACATTCTTAGGGTAGGTACAGTTTTCACTAATAAGATTCATCATCTTAGAAACATGCCGTTATTATAAAATTGGAATATACTCGTACTCCTTTGGTAGACGAGAATGATTATGAAATCAGTACCTGTATTATATATTTTTATAACGTTTATTAAACTTCTAAGCAATTCTAAGTTACTTTTACGATTATTTCTATATAATATAATTGTTCCACGTGACAATCATTAAATTGAGATATATACAAGTTTAAGTACTTACTTGAACTTGTATATTTTTCAATTTAGTAATTGTCATGAGGAAAGATAAACTTATAAAGGTATCCACTTCAACATTTGTAACTTATAAACGTACACTATGAATATTATTAGAGTTGGACGAAGAAGCGATATCTACTAATAATAGGCTTACCTAACATACGGCCCGATTCGACCTTTAGGATACGTCAAATATTAAGATACTATATGGTTCGGATATGTCAGTCAAAAGTGATGATTCTTCAAGCAAAAATCTAATATTTGACGCATCTTAATGTTCGAATTGGGCCCATATTAAGAGTCACACAAACCTAGGCTCCATATAATTAAAATAACGTTCTTATTTTAAAACGATATTCTGAAATAGCACGAAATTTGTCAGGAACATTTAAGTAACATATATCTATGTTTTGTACTAGTTTTCCTTGGTAGACATTGCAATACAAAGAAATTAGAGCGAGTAAAATTAACATACAATACTTCTACTAGCTATTCTTAGAGCTAGTAGAAGTTTTGTGCGTAAATTTAAAATCGCTCTAACTTCTTTTTATTTGCTTTATCAACGCAAAATAATTTTATGTAAATGTTTATGCTGTTTCATATAATTTAGGCATATCGTTTTAAATAAGAGCGTAACTTCGATGGTAGGTATAGAATCGGCTTTTTGGCGGCGGGTTCGTGTGATTCTAAATAATGTGCGTGCAGCAAGGATTGCGTGATAAGACACTCCACAGGTCGCGGTTCTTGACAAGTCATAGTTTTATGGGTTAAGACAATGTTTGATGTTGTTTAATTTTTTTCTCTAATTTTTCTTGTTTATTTCAATGATGGCCACACACTGAAGAACGTTCTGGAATTTACGTCTAGTTTGATTGTAATTGTAAACAAATAAACAATTCTTAAGCATTGTTATGTTAATAAAAGCTTTTACGAAAAAAATAAAACATGAGCATTCTTAATAATGATAAAAACAGAAGGTGGGGTAGACTAGGACACGGCGCAGTTAGCTGTTGACGGTACACTAGATGACGTTTTTTTATTATGTGTTTATATATTTTTTGTATTGTTTTGTAAGTGTTTTTATAGTTTACCTTATTATTTATAATTTAATTGACCTAATCTAAGACCTTAAGTGAATAAAGAGAATAATAACATAAAATTAATATTTGATAATCTTACACAAATCAACCTTCTCCCACATTATACGAGTACAAAAAGGCTTGTGTTGCGGCTACTAGACGACGATAAATATATAGATAGAAATATATTATATAGATTCATTCATATGTATGTACTTAGATACATAGAAAACATTCATAACATAGGGTTATTATATTGTAATAGGCACACAAATAAATGATGATTATTATTGTTTCATCTATAATACAACTATTGTAACTTAACTAAAGAACTAACTATAATCACTAAAACAAAACCGATCTGACCGTAAAGAACCAAGAAACAAGAACGCTTAGCGAGAAAAGAACAAGAATACTAAGTGGAAAACACTTAATATTCCCTTAAGTGCCAGAATAGTGGAGCTACTTTGTTATAAAACTTGCCGTGTGAGGCCGAGGCTTTGAAACGGTCTTATCTGCTCCAACTTTACTGGAAAGTGAAAATCTGTTGCAACCTCTCGGACATGATGCCGCTTAAGTAAATAACTAGTTCGTTGAAGCAATTTCATTATGTAGTCTTCCAACGGAAGATGTTGAAGGTTTATGCCGATTCTGTTAACAATTTGGTAAGGCTTTGATCTTATTATGATATGATCTTGTCACGACTTACAGTGCATTTCACGCGCATCAATCAGCGTGAGCAATCGTCAAAGTCGAATTATAATCAAAACCATAAACACTGTTTAATCACAACCGGCCTCCTGTGTATTTAAAGATGATGAAGACGACGAATAGAAAGGAGTCCTTATGGCCGCGTATACTTCTTACTCACTTGGCTGGAGCGATAAATCAAAATGAGTCTTGGCCTCCAACACAAGAGCACGCCACTTTGCTCGGTCCAGGCCGCGTAGCCAACGTTACAATCGTTAACGCTCCATAGCGTCGTGTAGTCATCTCTCTCTATCACCCTTCCATACGAGTATTAGTGCGACTGTAACAGTTGCGTTTCGTTCGCCACGGAGCGTGAACGATATGCACGTTGGCTACGCGGGTAGAGCGGACTCGCGCCAGCTTTCGCTGACGCCGAGTTCACGGAGATCTGCCTCCACTCTATCCGCCCAACGATATTTAGGATGATCAACAGGACGGCATCCAGTTGGTCGACCTAAGTAAGCCTTCTTGACTGCCCGCTCGCCACCCATCCGTTCGAGGTTGCCAAACCAGGGGAGACGATGTGTGATGTGTGCGATGGCCGCATATGGAACTGAATATTGTTGCCAACGAAGGAGTTTGCTATACGACGCGGTTCGTGTTCTTATCTCAATTTTACTGAGCGTAAGTGACATCGAGATGGAAGTGCGTGCCCAGCAGCGCAGATATCATGTTTTTTTAATTTTAACTTTTTGTTTAAACATAAAAAAGTAATCGCCAAGTTCTTCCAAGCATAATTAGCATATGTTTAGCTTTTGTGCATAATTTATTATAATTTTTAAAATGAGTACTGTTTAGACCTATGTTCGTGACTTTTTTTTCTATCGAGCGAAAGTCAAAAACTCAGGATTCAAATCACTGAATTAAGTTTATGGGAGCCGAATTGTGATCCAAAAAAGCGCTATGTCTTTTTGAAATCCGTTTTCTGAACCTACCTACTGCACCTTGATGAATTGCATGACTGACATCATTTTTTTGTATAATTACAGTGAGACACCCCATTCGGTTCTCGTATGTTCCTTTTATCCTAATGAATGTTTTAATTATACGGGATTTTGACTCTTAGAGACTCTACACATCTCTAAGGATAATTTGATAAAAATCATTTAGTTCTGACATTTAGAAATATTTACACCTCTTAATAATTTTTTTTTTTTTGTATCTGTTTGTGTTTTTTTATTATTATTATTATTTAAGTTTTTTTTTGTAATTCGACATTTAGAGACTTCATACATCTCTTAGTAATAATAATATTTTACTTACTTTTTCTTTAGACAATAATACTTTAGTTTGCACTAATATTTTCAATGAATTGTATTTTATAATTGTTGATGTGCTTGTTTTTGCTTGTATGTGAATTCCATGTTGACGTGTAAAAGTGCCCTTGTGGCCTATTAGCTGAATAAATGTTAAAGTTGAAGTTGAAGTTGACTTCTGATATTTATATCAAACAATTTAAACAACCTTGATGGTACCAAATTTCAGAATTATCACGAAAATTAAATTTAAACATTTTTTAATTAGATGCCGCCCGTTTTACGAGAAGATGCTTGTCATTATCAGAAATATCCGTAATCTGATTAAAGTTAGGTGAAGTGTGACTTTTTCGTTTGTTGGACCGTTGATGATTTAATGACCTAATTTTGATGATTTTATTTTTCTCCTTTACCCTGATATTAACTCCTTGAGATTAAATAATTTGAACCTGGGAGTTTTAAAATTGTACAATAATTCGTCCGAAATAATTAACGTCATACTTACAAGTAGGTTGTTTTTTACATAATCTCAATTAGTACCAAATTTTATAGGACTCATAAAGTCATTCTTTATACTAGTTTGGCATTACCAACTTGTACTGTGAAGTGTATAAAGTCAAAAAAATTATAAGTATTCGTGTAAATTTAAGTAATGTACCTTATTATGTATATAATGTGTCATGGACATACCCTGAAATTCACGAAGGTTACTTCCCAGGAATGCTACAAAGTTATTTTAATTAGAACACAAGATAGAATATTAAAAATCGTAATTTGTAAATTTTTTCCTTAGCGCTAGACTGGTTGTTATGATACTTTGTATACTGGTTCTAAATACCCTAATGCATATGTATATTTCAGCTTTGTCCAATGGCTAAGGACACACTCGGCTCGATTCGGAGAATGATTAAGACACGTTTAAGATCTTGGAAAGATCGATAACTAAACGACATGTCAAAATTGACGTTTATTTCTATTCCGCTGTGATCCTAATAAGATCTATCTACGATATTTCTAACGTCAAAGTCAAACGATGTCAAAATGAGAACTTATCTAAACCAGAACTTATCGCAATCGTATCTCATTCTTCGGATTGGGCCGACTGTATGTATCTGTAAATAGACAAATTTTTCATAAACATAATACTAAGTTATTTATAATACGAGTATCATCACTATAACCATAATCTTAGAGAGTTTTACTCATCATTAAGCTGATCCACACCCACGGAAAAAGGGCGTTTTCGTCACGCACACGCAAACGCTATTCAAGCAAAAGTATGCTTTATGTTCCTTATAACAAAATCTAGTTTTAAATGTCGGTTTTACTACATACAAAGACTGTCACAAAGAGAAAGGAATATACAAAAAATATAATTTAATTTAACTGACGCCTGTCCGACTCACCCTCGTTATGCTGAAATTGTAATTAAATAAGAAAACGTTTTATACTAGGTTTGGCAAAAAGCGACGAAAAACTTGGCACGGAGATAATGCCAATGCAGATTACAATAAAATCCATACTTACTAGTATTACTTACTTGTTGTCATCTACTGTTCTATAAGGAACTATTTTATGTAAGAAACTGTAAACTGTACTTTTCTTTTTTCTGGCGTTACTTTTCTTTAAACAACGGTTGCATAATAATAATCTCTGGACATTTTAAGCCTGAGATTTGTGATAGCTTACATTTACATTCTCACAAGCATTATGTTACGTAAAGTCTAGTGTAAATGGTTATAAAAATTAGGATTTGCTTTTTCATTATATTTGGATTTCAGTTAAATATGGAATATTTAAATTTAAAAACGGAATTATTAGATGTTTGAACACGGAGCCATTTTTGTACTATCATGCAGTTGTTGCAACTTAACGATTTTGGCTATCAGTACCCCTAGTGTAAATAAATTCGATTTTGAAACGTGACGTACGCGTTTGCGTTTAGTCTCATTTTGTATTGGATTTAGAAAGAGCGCGCCAAGCGGGATGTTTTGGAAACTCAAAATCCTATACAAAATGAGACTTAACGCAAACGCGTTCGTCACGTTATGATTTCGATACAATTTACACTAGGGGTACAGAATATAAATAAATACTAAATACACACTTTTAGTCAAATTCGAACGTACACTAACATCGGAATTACATCTAACTGATCACATTCAGTTATTGGGCATTTCGCTAGTACTTGTCTTTAATTGTATTGACGCGAGCGAGACGAACGATACCTAATGAATTACATCTTTCAGATATATCATTATAATATAAGTTTACGTTCGAATTAGCCTATTTATTTTGACACACAAAAGTTCGTTATACAAAGACAAAACTTGAACAGTAACTTGTAGGTATACGTTAGCTTCACAATATGGAAGACTTCAAAAATCAAAATGCAGGCCACGTTTTGTTTATAAGTATATTATGTTTTAGATACCTACATACTTTACGTTTGGATATCCAACATTCAATAGGTAGACTTAAAAAGTCCGTGTCTTTCTCTTTGTGAGCCTGCAAGTATACTGAGGCAAGAGACAATTTTACGATTTTTTTTACATAATATATGATTAAATACCATAACTACCTTGTAACTTGTAACAAATTCAAGTACAATTATTTGATACATTTCAGATGTTTACATTAGTATGCAACATAAAATGCTACTTTGAATCTAATTTTGTCCTAATATTACGTATATTAGGTCAAGTGGTTGTCGAGTCTACTGGAGTATATACTCTTATATTAGAAACTAACATTATTTTTAGAATTCTCTTTATATAGACCTATGAGATTTTTCAAGAACAAATCCAAACTACATCATCATACAGAAATAAGGAAGTTAGTTGACCTTGTACTTTTGGATTCCTCTCCTTAAAAATCCGGGTTTTGCACTTGCCTAAGTATACTTAGGAGATATCGTTATCACAATAATGTTTTTCTACAATATTTTTTTTTTCATACATTTTGTTCTTCTATTAATTGATATCAGTAAATAAAAGAATTAAATTATTTATTTTCTGAGCTACCTTATTTACCCCGGTATTATTTTTAATATGCACAAATACTGAAGTTACGAAATTAAAACTTATAACGCAACTTATTTATTTTCCATTTAAAGCACTCGTCCTTACAAAAATATAGAGGTATTATCGAGACTCCGTCCCTGCCGCCGAAAACTTTTTCTATAAGGAAACTGAAGTAGTCTATTGGAGATTCTGGATATTTTTCGTGACATGAAACTTAATGTTTGGGTTTATACAAAAATGGGGTCCTCCGTGTCTATTGCGGCATCTTTGACAAAATATTATTTCTTTTTTTCGTGAGTATATTATTAAATGTCGTAATTTTATGAATTTTCCCCTGATACTAGAAAGTTGTATCAAAACAACAACGACCGGTCTGGCCTAGTGGGTAGTGACCCTGCCTGCGAAGCCAAGGGTGAGGTGAGGGTTCGAATCTTTTAATTTATATGTGTGATGAACACAAATATTTGTTCTTGAGTCATGGGTGTTTTCTATGTATATAAGTGCTTTCTTTGCTAGCAGAATGAAAAATTAATAATGTATGTGTAAGCTCTATATGTTTTGTCGTTATTTATGTATATATTATAAGTATGTATATTTATATGTATGTATGGTATGTTATTATAATATATTTGGTTGTTGTTGTTAAAGTAGCACCGCCCACAATCTCTGCTTAGTCTAAAGGTTGACTGGGTAGAGAATGCCTCATGGCATTAAGTCCGCCTTTTGTACTATACGGTTTTCTTTTGTGCAATAACTTTCTTTCTTTTCTTTCGTTGCCTAGTACCCATAGTACAAGCTTTGCTTAGTTTGAGGCTAGGTGGATTTGTGTAAGATTGTGAAAAATAAAAACGAAATACAATAAAAAAATTGTAAAAAAAATTATATTCAATTTTCACTGAGTGCTAGTATATAAATTATCGCATTACAAATAAGGCACATTTTTTGTAATACTATGTATAAAATAAATTTATGTACAAGATTCATTTAGTTTCACTATGCAGTCCACACCAAAAATTTTTGTAACTCAATGCGAAATAGATTTAGTACTGCCTTTAGCTTTGTTCACCACTGCGGATAAATACAATGATTTATTTGTTTCCTACTTCAGACTACAAGTCCATGGTGACCTGTCAATCAATTTTGAAGTAACAACGCGAGTCAAGCTTGACTATGACATTAAGTAAATTTAAGAATGTAAAAACAAGGCATCTGTTAACTTCAAAAAGTAAATTGAGAATTGCCAGCATGCATATTATGCATTAAGACGTGCCATTTCCAACAGAAATCAAACGATACTAAGAAATTTCTGCTCTAGAGAAACAATATCGCGTAATTTCTAGAGAGCAAACCTTTCTTCAGTTGTTACAAATGTCGTTTGACCGTACCTACGCTGGCAGGGTGCCAGAAATTTGTTAGTCTTTTTGCCAAATCAGGAGAAATTTGTCGAGTGTTTCTCTTGGTTTATTATTTTTTTACAATTTTCAATTGAACTCGTTAACTTACCCATAGGATTCTGTAAGATGGTTTATTTATTTATTCTCGCCTCCAGTTCCATATGGTCAGATTTGAAAAAACTCAACTTTTCAGGAGAGCCAAAACAAACTTTGTACTTTAGTTTGCCATTATTTCAAGAACTATTTGGGCTAGAAAGACCATTCTTTTTTTTATTGAGAAAGACCTTTTCACCTTCTATTTGACATTAGTGAAAACGTTGTAGTCATTTTTATACTATTTAAAAAGGCGGTATTTATGCTAAATTTTGATTTTTTCCGACATTGAACAGAACAACAGAAGCATAATGTCGTATTTTGACTTGCTTACATTCAACACTTTGAATAGGTATTTTAGGCAAAAGGTCTCAAGTTCAGATCCAAAACGTAGTATTGTTACTAAATTTATAGATACGACTATCGACTGATACACAAATCATAATGTATCTACATTTTAGATGCATTACCGCCAACCATAAAATCGAAACATTTGAGAGGCAAAAGTATGGAAAAAGACGGATGTTAAAGTAATGCTTTATGTTTCACGAAAAGAAAGGAAATCATGAAATCCGACCTTATGCATGCACTTTCTGCATCTCGAAAACTAAAAAAATGATACAAATTCCAGAGTCAGTTTGTTAGAAAGATAATTGACTGTTTATTATCGTTAGTTATAATGACATTTAGGTCGGATGTTACTATCCGACGTTATTGAATTCGAGTCGAGAATTATCATTTTAACCTTGTGTAGGTTGTAGGTCAGTAAATGTTAATGAACTGTTCACCATCGTATTTAAGTAAATTAACCAAACTTTTTTCCTGTATTTTAACTTCTTGTTACGTAATGGTTTACTACTCTACAATCATGGTCACCCTACAACGACTACTTAGTAAAGATAAAACCTCTTTAACATAATTAGGCAGAGGATTCTCGATGTTCGCGCGAATTCGGTGTGGTACAAGGGTTGGCCATCGTCATCCAACGTGGTAAGGCGACAAGTGTGATGGGCGCCTTTAAGCCAGTAGCCAGTAGGGTTTTGTTTGAATGAAATTTAGTATGAATTTTGATATTATGTTGTCGTATATTTTCTTTTTGTGTAGCCAGGGAGCAATGGTGGCCTAGAGGAGCGCTGGTAGCCTAGCGTCATGTACCAATGAGTTTTTCGGAACTTATGTACGAAATATTATTTGATATTTATTGCTCGCTCGCTTCGCTTTTCGGTGAAGGAAAACATCGCGAGGAAACCGGAATAATCCCAATAACGCCTAATTTACCCTCTGGGTTGGAAGCTCAGATGGCAGTTGTTTTCGTAAAATCTAGTGCCCACGCCAATTCTGAGCCATGGCAAAAATGCCGGGAGAACTCAAGGAAGATGAAGATGATACTTTATTTTTTATGTAATTTAATTAGTAATAGCAGTATTAGTTTAATCCACTAAATGTTAAATTTAGGACAAAAGTAGAACTGGCTACAAGACTTAATCTACAAATTAAGAAATTTGACACTAAGTAATTATATAAAAATAGCTTTAAACAAAATAAGTACCTACATATATTGTTGTTACAATTGCTGCATTCATTTGTTTCCCTTGTTTCACCAAAAGAGCTAAATTCGCATTAGCGTCGTTATTCAGCTGGTGAAACCTGCGCCGCCGCTATCATTGAACGAATTACCGTTGCATACGTGTTCAGTGTTCACTTGCTTGCACTGAATCCATTGAATGCGTCCGATGTCGGTTAGCTGCCTGAGCTGATAAATGATGACGTGTTGCTTGAATTGTACGCTCACAGAATTCCTATTAACTTTAAAGCGTTTTCAAATTGGCCGGTATGAGTATAAAAAAGCCAAAAGTAGAGTTAAAAAAAAAGAGATACCTAAAGAATTAGAACTATAAGAATAAACTTTCAAGTGTGCTAAAATCAAAACACAAGTAAAAACAAGTGCGAGTCGGACTCGCGCATGAAGGGTTCCGTACAATTTAAGACGTATTAAAAAAAAATCTTCTTACTAGATCTTGTTCAACATTTTACCACTTTGGACACACATTTTACCACTTTGGAAGTGTCTCTCGCGCAAACTATTCAGTTTAGAAAAAAATGATATTAGGAACCTAACTATCATTTTTGAAGACCTATCCATACATACCTTACACGTATATGTTTGATGAAAAAATTTTTTTTTAAATTTTATGACGTATTAAAAAAAAAACTACTCACTAGATCTCGTTCAAAACAATTTTCGGTGGAAGTTTGCATGGTAATGTATATCATATATATTTTTTAGATTTTTCATTCTGTTATTTTAGAAGTTACAGGGGGGGGGACACACTTTTTTTCACTTTGGAAGGTTCTCTCGCACAAACTATTCAGTTTAGAAAAAAATGATATTAAAAACATTAATATCATTTTTGAAGACCTATCCATAGATACCCCACACGTATGGGTATGATGAAAAAATTTTTTTTTTTTTAATTTCATGACGTATTAAAAAAAAAACTACTTACTAGATCTCGTTCAAACCAATTTTCGGTGGAAGTTTACATGACAATGTATATCATATATTTTTTTTAGATTTTTCATTCTGTTATTTTAGAAGTTACGGGGGGGGGGACACACTTTTTTTCACTTTGGAAGGTTCTCTCGCGCAAACTATTCAGTTTAGAAAAAAATGATATTAGAAACATTAATATCATTTTTGAAGACCTATCCATAGATACCCCACACGTATGGGTATGATGAAAAAAATTTTTTTTTTTTAATTTCATAACGTATTAAAAAAAAACTACTTACTAGATCTCGTTCAAACCAATTTTCGGTGGAAGTTTACATGGCAATGTATATCATATATTTTTTTTAGATTTTTCATTCTGTTATTTTAGAAGTTACGGGGGGGGGACACACATTTTACCACTTTGGAAGTGTCTCTCGCGCAAACTATTCATTTTAGAAAAAAATGATATTAGAAACCTCAATATCATTTTTGAAGACCTATCCATAGATACCCCACACGTATGGGTTTGATGAAAAAAGATTTTTTGAGTTTCAGTTCTAAGTATGGGGAACCCCCAAAATTTATTGTTTTTTTTCTATTTTTGTGTAAACATCCTAATGCGGTTCATAGAATACATCTACTTACCAAGTTTGAACAGTACAGCTCTTATAGTTTCGGAAAAAAGTGGCTGTGACAGAATCGGACAGACAGACGGACATGACGAATCTATAAGGGTTCCGTTTTTTGCCATTTGGCTACGGAACCCTAAAAAACATAAGAAACTTAATACTAGATTAGATTAGATTAGAACTGCCGCAACTATAAGAGCCGTTTTTTGTTTTTTTTTGTCAATTTTGTATTTTTGGTTACACAGGGTCGTGGCGGAAACGTGGCTTAGCACGTACAGTGAGTCAGTGTCACTCAAATATCGCCTCTCTCGTGTTGAAATTAGGTTAAGTGAGCCAAATACCAGCCTTTTTTCTACCGAGCAACTGTTCCCTCCTTGACCTTTTGATAAAAATTGGTAGGCTTGAAGAGCTCCTCATTCTGACCGGAATAAACACGAATTCCATATTTGAGACAAAAAAACTAAAAATTTGTTATGGTTTTGGGCGGGTTTTGATACGAACTTGTTAAATCTAAATCGGGCTCCATGCTAAGTGGGGAGATAAATAATTTTATTGAAATCCTCTATTCAAGCAAATAAACAGTGTCCACGCCTTATATAAAAACCCTTCTTGAGAAATACGTCTATTAGAAAATATACCTTAACAGCGTTGTACATCATAAATAAAAGGTACATTAATATAGAGGCCGGGAAACGAAGGGTTGCAGGTCAAGTATACGATAAGGTACGGCCGGCAACCCCGTTTCTCGCCGAGATTTGTATAGTTCTTTTCTCAAACTTGCAATAAAAAAAAGTAGTCAATTTGTTTTATTCGTTGGTACTACGAGACCGCGGCCGGCAAAAGTCCCACTTTGTCGCTTGCCAAAAGGACGCCTTGTTAGGTTCGTATAAAGATACAAGCAAATCTCATCCTTATGGCAAGGCGCTTAAAAACAAAAGAAAGTTGCTTTACAGGTTGCTTTATGTCATCTTTACTCATCTCAAGTCACCGGATACATAGTATTTCCGTACCTAATTTGAAGTAAGTCATGTCAACATTTCATTGCATGTTTGAGAAAAGATAATCAGCAAATACCCATTCTAAAGTTAATATCACGAAAGTAGTGACATTAGATGAAGTGGTGGTCCTATAACAGTTTACGATTTATCTTGGGTATGAGACGAACGCTATCGGACATTATTTGCCAGTTGATTTATGATAGCTACTCACCCGTTACTATAATATCCATAAAAGGACATATGTATATCCAAACTAAAGGCACTTTACCTCGTTCTAGACTAGAATATTATGTTTTCCGGATGATACACGGCCACTCAGAGACAAAAATATTTTTTGTCGAACGGGTTATGAAGAGTACATAACAAAATGATTTATATTTTCAGTATTATACTTGAAAGGTCAAATTGAGCTTACTGTGGGACTTAGTCAATTTGTGTAATAATGTCGTGTAATATTTAAAAAAAATATATTTAAAAGTTTTAATCAGTAGGTATAGTTGACAAAATAATAATTTGCACAGATCTCTGGACTAATTTGACGATTCTGACGACCGGTCTGGCCTCTAGTGACTCTGCCTATGAAGCTGATGGTCCCGGGTTCAAATCCTGGTATGAGCATATATTTGTGTGATGAACACGGATATTTGTTTCTGAGTCATGTATGTTTTCTATGTATTTAAGTATTTATAATTATATAATATATATATCGTTGTCTAGGTACCTACAACACAAGCCTTATTTAGCTTACTATGGGACTTAGTCATTTGTGTAATAATGTCCTATATTTATTTATTTATTTATTGGTAGGTCGAATCGGTACAATTTCGTGAACTACATTTCATATGAAATTGTACACAATAACACTACAGGCTCATCTTGCTGCTGGAGTTAATATTAAGAAAAGTTTTTACAGTATCATAAAAAAAACGAGAATAACTTGATCTCAGAACATATACGACTGCAGCTCAATAAAAACATAGATTACATTACATTTTCCTTACAAACATTTATATGTTTTCACTGCAAGAGTGACAAAGGGTAGTCGGTAACCCGTTGTGTTAACAACGAACAAAGGCTTTTTTCCCTTTTGACAAGAATTTAAACCCGCGAGGGTTCTCATTTCATCTGTAATAGTTTTTTGAACCATACATACGAGTACTAACGATGCAGTTCGAACAAAGCAAAGTTTTAAATAGGCACGTTTTTTTGATATCAAGTCTTTCCAAGTTTATCAGGCGTTTCCTAACGCTAAAAATATTTTTCTTCTGTTTGTTTTTTTATCTTCTTTCATTCATTAGTAAGCGTTGAACATATTGATACTAATATCCAGAAAAATACTATGCTATTTGTAATATATTTTGCCACAAGACTAATCTAATCTAATAATGAAATAAACATACAAAAATAGGTTTAACTTTTTTGATGAGGTGATCGATATGTTTGGGATTGAATTATTGTAGTGAGTGTATTCGCTCTTTAGAAATATGACTGTTTTCTTTTTAAATTTATAAAAGTTTTCTGAAAAAACTATCAAACAACTGTTAGATTTTGATTAAGTGCACAAAGACCTTCAGTACGGCTAGCAACTGGAGCGAACGACGTGGGACGTCAGATAAAATGGCGTGTAACAATTGAACCATTTTATATACCTACTTATGTCCATATTTTAAGACTGAGTCGACCGTCCAGAGTCTCATGAGGGAAATTGTGTTTTATAATATACCGTTTAATTTCTGTATAAATCAGTATATTAATGTTGTTTTCCTACTTATCCCCCAATTTTTGATCTATGTGATATAGTTCTATATTACTCACTTTTCACTATATCACCTAAATGGAAAACGTGGCCACCATTTACCGTTTAGTTAATAAAGCAAAAATAAACTGTATTACTAAAATCCAAAGTTGGGGAATCAGTAGGACAACAATATTAATATACTGATTTAATAATAGAAAACACAATCCTCCTAATAAGGTCGCCATTGGGAGGCTGACTTAGTCTTAATCGTAATGCAGATTAGACAACTTTTAAAATGAATCTAACAGGGATTATTTTATTACTATTGTAGCAAAGTGGAAAGCTAACACTCCATGCTGCTATCGGATACAAAACCGTAACTAACATCCATCATCCCAGAGAGGGTTGTAGTTTTGATCTATGTTTGTTCACATGGACGTGGATCGATGGATCACTCGTAGTTATAACGCGTTGCTAGGCACATTTTTTGACAAAAGAAATATGAATAACTTCTATTGATATTTGCAAAAAGTATAACCATATGGTTTGCGTTATATCAGCGATTATATGGCTTCGTAAGAGCAACTGTTCAAAACTCTAAATTTAACTTTCTATCAGTCCTACTCGTTAAGCTTTAGGAGTTTACCTTTAAACAAGTTACTTATTTATATCTTTCTGTCTCAGACGTCGACCAGTTTGTAAGTTAATTTGAATAGCGAACTTTCATAGCATTAGTATCTTATTTTATTGTGACAAAACAAGAAAGAAGCAAATCTATTACTCAGGCTCCGTGGTAGACGGATTAATGTGTTAATAACTTAAGAAATCGAAGTTCCTCGATTCAAAGAGTAGATTGCGTCGCGTCTTTACTTCCTGAACCCTTAAGTCTGAAACTAAAGCCCAATCAGGATTATTTGTTTGGGGATTTCAAAGTTTGGAAACAATCCACGTTGCTTAGAGTGACTGCTTCCGAGGTGTTATTCAAATTCAAATTGAGTCAATTGTCCCTTTTGTTAGAAAGATTAAGTTCTTACCCGGGTAGTGATCGAAACTTTAACCAGTCCTTTGCGGAACAAAATTTACAGATATATAAGACGCGAGTTATAACTTCGATGTTAAATTACAAATTGCAAATTTATTTATTTTTTGCTTTCTTGTTTGAAGAAACGTCACTTTTGACACTGACATATTTATCTAGTACTAAATATTAGACGTATCTTAGCCTAAATTTGGCCGTTACTCTTAAGTAACGCTTTATACCAAAAACTGATTAAATTGTTTATGCCGATACGTTTGTCGAAATAATCATCCTACACTCTATTTATTACTAACAAAATAATAATATTATAAAGGTTATATAGGAATGTTGATAGCGTTTTATCATTTCCACAAGTAACGCAAAATGGCACCTTATTCATATTAACTCAAAATCCGTCGGTTGTAGCATATTAGAACACATTTAACAATAGTACCCTCCCCTGTATACTACAACCATTATCAACGTTAACTGTAAGCAAGAACTTTGAAAGGTCGCCATAAATTAACAAGGTTTTTGCTCAAATTTCTAAATGGAGAGAAAATTTCTCAATTTACTGGGCTTGAGAAGTGAAGTGGAAAGAAATCGTGACAAACTGACATTTTTGTGAAGCATCGATTGGCTGTGTTATTTTTTACCGTTATATCAGAGTTGTTGTTGAGTTCTCAAGGTCGTATTTTAGTATACTTTAGAGGTACGTAGTTAGCTGTTAAGATTATGTGCTCCACATTTCACCTCCATTCATGGGCAGTAAAAGTTATATCCTATATATTTACGACTCTATTTAGTATAGTCCTATTTATTTTGTGAATTGTATTATTTATCTTATTAAGGGTCAATTCTGCTAGGTCCTGACTTATCTGGTATTTAGTCAAAAATGAACAGATTTTTGAATGTACAATTTATTTTAGAGTACATATGGTGCTACTTTCTTCATCGCCAGTTAATAACTCTTTTTTATCTTAGCTGTTTTACATTATACTTCAATTCAAAAGAATGTAATATACTTCACAATTCCCTAGTAAAGGTTATCGTTGCCCGAGTTCTATAAACATATACAATCCTTCCTTAGCATTAAACCTTTCCGTCATATATTTCAAAACTTGGCTCGTAAGCCGTCTCTAATGGCCCGATTCGAACTTTAAGACAAGTCAAAAAGCTAAAGATACGATATGGATCAGATATGGATCTTCAAACAAAAACGTCACTTTTGACACTGAAATATCCGATCCATATCGTATCCGCAGCAAATTTATGACGTATCGAACTGAATAAGTTCAAATCTGGCCGTAAGATTAAGTTAGTATACTACATGAGAGCCTTAGATGGATTCCTCAAGGTGTTACGCACTACCAATGATAATCTATCATTCATTAGACACTTTTAAATAACTATTAAAATTTCTAATTTATTTATAATTGAAGTGAAAACAGTGAAAATTTTTATTAAGTAATTTGAATTAAATTAATTCATGTCAACATAAAGTAAATTGTAACGTCATTTTAACTTTATTTTATATTACTTTTTACCGTCTTTAAAATTATCCTAAATGTAAATACGCGCCAGGTTGCTTTCCAGAAATAGAATGTGAATTTTCGATTCAAATAGCAACTGTAAAGCACTTCCTCTGTTTATGCTCTAATATTATTTCACAAATAAAAATGAATACTTAATCGTTTCAGCTGCGAAAGCCGGTGTCGACGCTCTCGATCCCCGGCGCGATGAAGGCGTACTCCGGAGGGCGGGACGCGTCCACCGAGGAGGCCGGGGTGGCGCTCGTTGGCGTGCATAGCGAGTACCCTCGCTTCGGCGAGGAGCGAGCGCTCGGCGGCGGCACCTACAAGGGCGGGGGGGCAGCTAAGCACAAACCTAACATAGGATATAGGTTAGTACACACGTCAATGTAACTTTGTTGGAAGTACTAAATAGATGTCATGTACTAACAAAAAAGTAACCAATGGCTGAGGCCTTGCTTAATCGTTTTTGCCAGGAAAAATTCCGTATCTTTATTATCTACTATGATATTAATAATAAAATGTTAACAGTATTTTTTCCGGATTGATACGATCTTCAAACCTCAAAAAAAGAGCGTACCTCTTCTCTCTCTATCTTCAATTCCGGTAAAATATTTACAACCCCTCTGCTGTTGCGAGTGTCCATGCCCGGCGGTGATTGCTTACCGTCGGGCTCTACGTATGCTCATTTGCCTCTATCATTAAAAAAATCAGAAAATCAATATTTTACTCAAAAATAGACAGAAAACAAAACAATAACAGAATTGTGAGCTGTAGAATATTGGCAATAGCTTAATGGAATCCCCATACGTTCAAATTGTATTGACGATGCGGTGTCGGTCAGTTGGCTCAGTTATCTACCTGCAATAGTATACTCGTCCCTATATGATTCAATGAAGCGCATGCAATTCTGATCAATATCTACGCATAACAACTTTATTGGGCTATTGGAAAACAGATTTCATTTGTACTTACGCTACGATACTATCTACAATGGTGAAACTTTACTAAAAGTCATATTGAGTCAGTGAATTTTCTAAATCATACGTTGTGTCCTAAGTGTCGTAGCAACCGGTGGCACAGCTCGTCCATGGTTCAACGCCGAGTGTGACCGGGCAGAAGCCTTAAAGCATGCGGCCTATTTATCGTGGGCTGATGCTCGTAGTCGTAAAGATCCGGATGTACATGTCAAGAAACAGTCGTTCAACAAAGCAGCTAAGTCTTGCAAGAAGGTTATACGGAAAGCTCGATTTCTTCACGTACGTCGTGTAGGCGCCAAGCTAGCCTCTTACCCGTCAGGGAGTAAGGCTTTTTGGTCGCTGGCAAAGTCGGTGGAGTCGAATTTCTGTCGCCCCTCTTTACCTCCATTGCTGAGGCCGGACGGATCACTGGCACATACAGCAAAAGAAAAGGCAAACTTGTTTGCCTCTCTATTTGCTGAAAATTTGCGTCTGGATGCTGGCGCCGCTAAGCCTCCCTCCTTACCTTCCTTTGGTGCTTCAATGGAAGAAGTAAAAATACATCAAAGGGAGGTATTGAAAGCACTACGCTGTCTGGACGTGAACAAAGCTAGTGGGCCGGACGGAGTTCCAGCGATTGTGAAAACTTGTGCGCCTGAGTTGTCTCCAGTACTAACATGCCTGTATCGTCTTTTCCTGAGGTCGGGCCAAGTCCCCGAGTCTTGGAAGCTTGCAAACGTACAGCCTGTACCTAAGAAAGGTAGTCGTGCTGACCCGTCTAATTATCGGCCTATCGCGATCACCTCCATACTCTGCAAGATTTTGGAGCGTGTACTGAACACCAAGTTCCTGGCATATCTCGAAGGTAACGATCTCCTCAGTGATCGACAATACGGCTTTCGCCAGAACCGGTCAACTGGGGACCTTCTGATTTATGCCACCCACCTATGGGGCGATGCCATCGAGAGACAGGGTGAGGCTATCGCCGTGTCCCTTGATATTTCCAAGGCCTTTGACAGAGTCTGGCACGGCAGCCTAATAAGTAAGCTCTCCGCGTATTTGATCTCGTCTGGCCTGCGCTCCTGGATCACTGACTTCCTGAGGGACCGATCTATTCGAGTTGTCCTAGACGGATGCTTGTCTGATCTTTTGGCTATTAATGCCGGGGTACCTCAAGGCTCAGTCCTCTCCGCAACCCTCTTCTCCGCAATCTTTGGGTACGCAGATGACAGCACAGTTACGGAGAGATACCTCTCTGACGCGAGGGCCAGTGAAGGTGACACCAAGATCCTCAGGGAGACCATGGTGGAACGTTTGAATCTGTCCTTGAATGCCGTGGCCGAATGGGGCGAAGCCAACTTGGTCGGATTCAACGCCACCAAAACACAGGCGTGTCTTTTCACCGCAAAACGGAGCCAGTGCACTTTGGCTCCCACTTTCCGAAATGTGTCCCTTCCCGTGACTAACACTTTAGAGCTTCTTGGTCTAAGTTTAAAATCGAACTTAAACTACGGGTTGACTATTTAGTCCAGGGCTAAAACTGCTGCCAAAAAACTTGGTATCCTATTTAAGGTGAGGCGGTATTTCGTGCCGAATCAGCTTCTCTCCCTATACCAAGCACAGGTCCGCTCGAGCACGGAATACTGCTGCCACCTATGGGACGGTTCCGCCAAATATCAGCTGGCGGCCCTGGACTCTATAGAGCGCCGGGCTCATAGACTTTTTGGCGATGACCCATCTATCAAGTCAAAATTACAGAGCCTTGAGCATCGCCGTCGAGTCGCTAGCCTATCGGTGTTCTATCGGATACATTTCGGAGAGTGCGCACAGGAACTGCACGATCTGATCCCACCTTCCCCTTTCCATCATCGGACATCCAGGCGTGGGGAGCGAATGCACCCGTTCATGGTAAACATTCCATTTGTTCGCACTAAACGGTTCGCCTCCTCTTTTTTGTTGCGGACGGCTAAAGAATGGAATGCGCTCCCGCCATGTGTATTCCCTGATAAATATGACCTCGGTCTCTTTAAAGCAAGAGTGAATAGGCTACTACTGAACCGGTGAGCTCCATCTTAGGCCCTGTCTTCACTTTCCATCAGGTGTGACTAGAGCCAATCGCCGGTCAGTTTATAATAATAATAATAATAAAAAAGTAGGGCTAAAAATTTTATGATACGGCCTTCAGATCCGAATAGGTGGGCTAGAATAACCGCACCAAGTGGACGCCGCAAAGTGTAGACGTGGTAGGCGCAAACGGAGATGGCAACATTGACAACAATGACAACTTCGACAAAAGGTGTCTATCAGTGACTGGCTGGAAAAAACACAACAACGGGAGTCATGGAAATAAAGGGGAGAGTACTTTGCCCAGCAGTGGGACACTAAAACGGGCTAAAAAAAAAGGCCTTCGGATGTCTCGCAGTGGATCTTCCGCGGGCAATAAGTGCCTGACTATCATGAGCCCGAATCAGATTAAACAATCTATTACGGGTTTGGTCTCATTTTAGTACGACCTTTAAGATCGCTGACGCTGATTGAGGCATGCAATATGGAATAATAGACATGCGAGAGATGTGCGCCAATCACCAAGACGATCGTCAAGGTCAGGTCATGTCAAAACCATAATTATTTCTTAAATTTGAATTGACTTCCATTTCACGTGCACCATCCGCGCAAGCAAACCTATCATAAGGTATTGAGATGAAAACAATAACAGATTTTAAAATCATAAGACTGCTCCTGCTTACAAGCTTTTAATTATTTTATTTTATTGGTCAAATAAGCAACACAGCATTACAGTAAAACCAAGCCACTGTGAAACTACAAAATAAAAGAGAATACAAGGAGAAAAATACTAATTAAACATTGGGTATGGGCGACGACGTAATAGCGTGGCTCCATAGCGTCGTCTGACTTGGCGTAGGATTCGGCAGGTTACCCCGGAGTCCGTGCTTACGATGGTGTCCTGCAGCGGCCGCGGCACGCGCACCACAAAAGAACTGGGCTATAACCGTGAAAATCGAAGTTCGTCAATTGCGGGCATTTATCTCTGTCACTCTAATTACGTCTTAGTGAGAGTAAAAGAGAAAGATCCCCGCAATTTGCGAATTTTGATTTTCGCGGTAGGCCCCCTGAAAAGCAGCAGTGATACGACTGTAGCTGGTGCACCCTCAGCGTAAAGCCAGCGTGTAGTAGTAATTATGCATAGGGATGTCGTATGTAAATAAACTTAGTAAACGTATGAAGTAGCTTGGCCGTTTATCTGCAAATAATGTTTTAGTTTTTAAATTGAACTTAACTTTTACAGAAAATAATGACCAAACTAATAATTACAAAAATACTAACAAAAAATAATCCACGTGTTTCAAAACTCGATTAGCCGCTAATAACAAAATTAATAGTTTACTCACAGCGACTAGGTAACATAGATATTGACTTTTATGCTTCGGTTAGAGGCAAACTGCCGATTGTTTTAATAATGACTTCAGCCTTGGATGAACGAAAATAACTTGCATCAGGGACGCATCGATTTCTCCGTCTTAGGAATTATTAAACAACTAGAAAGACAAATATGCACTTAGGTATCATTACATTATGGGTATGATATTAATTCCCTTAACAATAATGAAATAAGTTTATGTTTATACAATAAGAATAATGTCATAATTTAAACGGCTAGCCTTGTTGGCAGTGGCCCAGTGTACGAAGCTGGAGGTACAGTCAAAAGATTTATTTTGCGACCCATTTCGTACGTTGTCACAGAGAATAACAACATTAAAGTCGCTAGAGACCTCATACTATTATCACTGTGACAAGGTATACGAAATCCACAAATGAAATCTTTTGACTATACCGTATTCGAATCCCAAATCAACAACGGCATTTATTTGTTTCCTGGGTTATGGACTTCTCCTGTTTTGTTGTTGTAACTCAAGTTATGAACTTTTGCCCGTCAGAGAACACTAAAATAATTTTAAAATTATTATAGTTACTCCGCGCGACATGCGTTTTTTAGATTCCATATTTAAGCACTGAGAGTGCAGAATCTGTCAGCGTTGAGAAGTGCGAACGTGTTTCAGCACTCTGTGCTTGAAAATAGATATATTAAAATTAAATATCATTTATTTTCAGGCAACTATGGCCCATATATACATACCTTACAGACTAACATACATACAATAATAAAAATCTTAAAATATAAAAATCATTTTGACGACGCAGTTTTCGGTTGCGCCGCCTGTTCTGGCGAGATATGTCGGTTCTGTGGAAATTGTCGCGCGCAGCGACTAAAAAATTACTAGAAACGGTTAGCTTTAAAAATTCTGTTTTTATTTTTTCAGATTAGGTAGGCGAAAGGCGTTATTCGAAAAACGAAAACGAATAAGTGACTACGCACTAGTGATGGGGATGTTCGGTATTATAATTATGGTTATAGAAAATGAACTCTCAAGTGCCGGTGTTTATACAAAGGTAGGTAAACAATACTAATACATTCTTATTATCGAATTTAAACTATCGTAAATCATACTCATAAGCAAATTATACGGTTTAACTCACGTATTTTTAGTTACTCGCGTGATATGAGCCTATTTCTCAATTTTCAATCACTACCTATAAATAAGTAGTGTTCACGATATTTAATAATATAATAGATAATTCTGAGCGCCGCGTATTGTCGCTCGTCGCGCAGCGCGATGGACGCACGATGAGATAACTGGTTGAGTTGAGAGTGGTCTTGCGCTGTCGTTGTATTTAGACAGGCATAGTGGCTAAAAATGCGTGGGTTAAACCGTATAATTTACAATCTTATTATTTACATATTAGCTATACAAAAATATTCATCTCACAACAGTATAAAAAAAAGTTACAATTTTATTTCGTGAAATAGGGTCACTTCAACAGTAAAGTTTTTTTCTATGGCTTGTTCGATAGTTAACACAGTTCGATAGTCCACAAATAAACAAATAAACAAATAGTTATCGCAGTACATAACTGTAAACCACACCTTATTTCTAACTGTTTACTCGTAGAAAAATGAATCAAGAAGTACAGTAGCTTCGTTTTATCTAAAAACCTGATATTTCTATGTTTTTCTAACATTTGATCGATTTCAGGCATCAATATATTCGCAGGCGTTAAAGACGCTTATATCAATGTCAACTGTGATCTTACTTGGCCTAATCGTCGCGTATCACGCTTTAGAAGTACAGGTAAGATTAAAATATAATACCCAATAATTATAATATACTATATTTGAGTCATTGGAATATGTGGAAGAAAGGGGAAAATATATTTTATGACTAACTTTTTTGTAGTCAAACTCAACTTGGATATAGTGGTTAGTGAGGTGTTGCCGTATTTAGTAGCAAAATTTTACGCCTTGAACTATATTTACGCTCTTCTAGCGCCGGAAAGTGGGTAGTAAGTTTGACAAGGATAATATACAGCAAGAAAAACAGTGAAGCTTGGTGTAAAATTTGTTTGTAAGGACCGTTCATCCGGGAGCGGTCGTCACCGTATACCGTTTTCACCTGTTTTTCATAAGTAAATCCGGAAGCCGTTCTAATTTAGCTTTCAAGTTTTGGCAGAAAATAGTATACCTACTAACTTTACTAACATTGCAACTTAAATAACAGTTTGTAATAATATAAAAACCCGGGTATATTTAGACTTTGGTAACAAATCAGAAAAAATATCTGAACAGAACCATCTGACGCAGTATTTGTACGCCAAAATTGAGATCCTTTTATTGGATAAGCCATTATATTCTGTAAATATAACAATGATATGATATTTAACATTATGAATTGATTAAAAAAAAGGTATTGTTATTTTACTGTTATTTTGTAAATACCGTGTACTTTAATTTGACGATCATTACGAGATACAGGTACCCATATTGATATATTTGAATTTAAATATGCATTTTTGGCAATGATTTAGTAATTGACTTGATGGTGATTTTAATTTGTATTTCTTGATATTTGTATAAAATCAATAGTTGTTTGACGATCATAATATAAATTCATATAGATTAGTTTAAAGCATTCACTGCCAGCAACCCGCCAGGCGGGCGCTCAGTCCGTAGTCGCTTTTCGTTATCGGCTACGCTCGAAGCGCGTAGCACGCGCTGGCATTGAATGTGTTAATATAAAGTATATCGTATTTTGATATTATAATATAAATAAATATAAATCCTTTTTGCTAATTGTGTGTTTATTTATGATTACAGTTATTTATGATAGACAACTGCGCTGACGACTGGCGAATAGCAATGACGTGGCAGCGGATAGCGCAGATTGCACTAGAACTAGCCATTTGTGCCGTCCACCCAATCCCTGGCCAGTACACATTCACATGGACTACCAAACTGGCCAACAAAGGAGGCGTTATAGGCGTTGAAGTTGTAAGTATTATATTTTACTATTAATATAAACCATCAGGCACAAAGGAAATTTTTGTTAAAAATCTTTAAAAAATATGACTATTTACTAAAATCTGATGAGACGCAGTTCTTAGCGAATAAATTTCTCTTTGTGCCTCTAATTTCACCATTGTAATCGAATTTCTAACTCGTAGTCTTTGAAATATGTTTCTTTTATATATCTCTATTTATTGGATACTATTAAATATATTTGTTATTCAGTAGGTTTAAATCATTCCGCTTTATCAATAACACCTGGTGTTTCGTGAAACTAACAAGCTTCTACTGTTTAGTTTTTTTAATTACTTAAATATTTTAATATAAATAAATATATTAAATGGTGTCCAACTTTTGAATTTGCTAAAATTTATATTAATATGTTAAATTTTCATTGTAATTTGTCCAAGTAGTAATAATATCGATGGTTTTCGTAAAAAGTAACATTTGGTTTTGTAATATTCATTCATAGTTTCCTAAAATTGGTACCTACGTATGTATTTGAGTAACTTTACACTTAGTTTTTTTAGCTTTGAATAGTTTTAGTACTCATTCTCACATGAAAAATAGATTTATTGTAGTTATATTCAACAAATGGTGAGTTTGCAATAGCACGTTCAATATGCTTTGAATTATTTATTTGCATTTTAGTCATTGATCGTGTATAAATTATCTATGCGACATTTTGCTGGTATGCTTTCATTTTGCCTGACAATTTTTTGCTAAATATTTTGTTTGGTATGCACTATATTTCACATTTCAATACTTGTTTTTAATAATCTGAATTTATATACAAAACATAATAATATTATGTGCAACAGTAAAGTGCATTATTAATATAATTAGCAAAAAGTTTTTGGCAAAATGAAAGGCTCCGTTGATGCTATATATCTGATATTTCCTTTCATTTTCTCCCATAGGGCACAATGTATAAGCAAATTCAGGTCTGTATTGAATCAAAATGGTACAGTTGACAGTGATGTTAGCGTCGATGTGTGATGGCATGTTATGTCGATAATGACGTCGGTTGTATTCGTCCTTTTTAAAATTTATTCATGTTTTCCTAATTGTCCACCTGCATTTCTATAATTAGACATTATCAATGGAATCACAATAGATAAATATAACAACTGATCTACTGGTATAGAAAAGTCGTCACCACACTTTTTTGTGTCTGTGGTGTGATTTTTTCCGTGTGTGCGTTTTGTTTGAGGTATAGGTGAACAACTTGACTCGAACTTGCCTCAAACTTTGAATGTGTGGTTTGTTCTTTACTTCTTCACCTTAAACACAGTTTTAGCACTTGTATTGTTCCAGTTATGATCTCATGAATTAAAATTTAGAAGGGCATATTTTATATGTAAAACAAGTAAAAATTGGGAATTTTAACTCCATAGAAACAATTTCTGCATGTTTCCAGCTAGATTCAAAACTTTTAATCAATTATAATCTTACTGTTGCCAAACTATTAGCTATTTTTTATTTGATTTCATATTTTAAAAGTATGTAGGTTTTTAGAAATCAGTAGGTGTTTGAAGTAATCAGATATTCCCAGTGAATACTAAAATACCCCAATAAAAGCCTTGTAATAACATTTGTACTGTTTTAGGTGCTACAATAAGGGTTATCTATTCTTCTGGTCACTATATTAAAAAAAATAGTTAAAATAATATTAGAAAATGTTGAAAGAAATTTACAACTCTTTTTTTCCGCACAAACGATGCTTCAAAATATTTCTATTTCTGATTCCAGGTACCCTACGACGTCACACTGTCGCTACCTATGTTCTTTCGGCTATATCTAATATGCAGGGTTATGCTTCTTCATAGTAAATTATTTACGGATGCTTCGTCGCGAAGTATAGGAGCCTTAAACAGAATTAATTTTAACACAAGGTGAGTTAACCTGCACCTCCCAGACTCCTCCGGGAGGTCCATATTAATACCAGGCTTAGTGTGGACATCCAGTCAACATGGGCCACTCAGCAGTAGTCCAAGACTTCCGACCTCGTGGTCGTTATTTACTTAATTTAATTTGTTAGCAACCTCTTTTATTTTTCGTTGCCGATATTTAAAAAAAAACTGTGCTTTTGAAAAGTCCGTCTTAAGAGTCCCACCCATTAACAGTCCGCCTGCAGTCTCCGGTCTTATCGGGCAGCCTGCCATCCTAGGCCAATAACGTCTACACACATGAGCGATTATTGCTTGCCGGCAATGGCTTTCTGCTACCTCCGCGACTGCACACTAGCAATTGAGAGTCGTCAATTTTAGCCCCAAGACCACGGATTGTCCGGCCGATATATGTCAACGTTGACCGGAATCGTGAAGCGGCGACACACTCACGGTTCATATTAGTCATCCGGGCAAAACCTGAAATGGGACTATTAGCGTGTGACCTTTTGCAATTATATCATCCGGCAAACTGGTAATTTGTGGGACCCTTATTGGCCGTGGGTGAAATTCTGCATCAAATTCGACGTAACTGGGAAGTGATACTATAAATGTCATATTTTCATAGAAACAAATTATTTTTGGTCACACTTCACATTTTGTCATTCCAAAGTCTATGCAGAGTTGGTCTGACTGTATGATATAATATTTAGGTTAAAAGCCTTTTCAATTTTACTTTCCTTGATACCTTAATAATTCCTAGAAGATGAATGTAATTGTAAAAAAATAAAATCATCAAAGAAGAAAAATAAAATTGTATTAAATAGTCTTAAGATACAAAAACCTTACTGACTCACAGTTAATCGTATAAGTATGTGATAAATATACGGCCACGCGTTTTATTAATTTATATTTACTTCAATGTTTACAGGTTTGTCTTGAAGACACTTATGACCATTTGCCCCGGAACGGTGTTACTAGTTTTTATGGTTTCCCTTTGGATAATTGCAAGCTGGACGTTAAGACAATGTGAAAGGTTAGTATCAAATACAAAGATGTGTCTTTCATTTTTACTTGGTGACGTATATAGTTGGAACCAACATGCAGTTTGTCGCCAACTTTTAAGTATAAAATATGAGCTGAACATTTTTTCCTTTCTTTCGCCATCAGTATTGTCGCTTTCATTATTTTTAGTATGATACAATTTGTAGCTTTGTACACCTATTCCGTTACAGTTGTAACGGAATCCACCGGTATTGCCTACGAGGGCATGCTATCGCTTTTGTGCTGTGGTATCGTATTTATCGTTTTGTGCTTAATTTATCCACTGTCTGTTTTGTTGTCGGTATCTGTTTACATTTTTGCGGAATATTATATGTAGCGAAGCCAGGTTCATTACCATCACAAGACAAGAGTTTGACTTTGATTAATCAAGTATAGCTTTAATAAGGTACAAGACACATGCTATCTATCTGTTTTTATGTTAGCTGGACACAAAGCAAGTGTTGGCCGCAGTTTCAAAAATGTCGTAGACACATTGTAGCGTGTCGTCACCTGAAAACAATGCACTAGCACTTTTATATGTAACGCAACTACGAACACACTATATATAATCAAAATTTTGCTACATTTAAATTAACTAGGAAGTTAAATTAACTAATTTAAACACATGGAAACTGTAGCGCACTAGCTCATGTTAGAGCTTGAAACCTCGTCAAGAAGCACCAAATCACTGCACCTGTCTCACAATCATTATCAAACCACGTTCCTCTATCTATCATCTAAAGTCAATTGTTGTTTCAAAATTATTCTTCCATTCTTATATATCTTCCTCCTATCTTTATCAAGCCTATTGGTAGTCTATATTTGTGTCCCTTAACATCAAAATGTAACAAAATTTTATTCACGCATGGCTAAAAATATATGTTAAATTTCGAACTCCAATAAATGTTTAGTCTGCACGCTGTACGTAATTATGCGGTATTAGTAAATATTTGTGTAGTAAACAATATATGTCGTCGTTCAATGGGCATGCAACATTATTAAATGAAATAGCATTGATATTTGGGTATATTTATCACATAATTCATAAAGTAGGTAATGGTTTGTCAATGGTGGAATTTTAAAACATAATTTTGAATTACTTAAATTTAAGTTTGGCCACCAAATGTTTTTTATTATAAAGATATAAGTAATTAAGATTAATCGTGGCAGTACATTCGGTTATCCTGTGGTTCTTGTCGGGCGTTTTGGCTCTCAGGTTCCATGACGAAGACCATGCCAATTTGCTAAACTCAATGTGGCTGACAGCTATAACCTTCCTCTGTGTGGGGTACGGCGACATTGTGCCCAACACTTACTGCGGTCGCGGCATTACCCTCACCTGCGGTATGGTGGTATGTATCAAATAAAGCAATTTACGCGTGACAAAACACTAGTTTTGCGAGTTTTTTTTTAGTTTACTACGTATAACGTGTTTTCTAGCCAACGCAAGACAGACTTGCATTGTGTAGAAAGTGCTAAAAAGGTAAAGGTGAGCCATTTTATACAATATTATTTTAATTTCACAATCAACATTACAATCAAAGTCAAACTCTTTTAATACTAAAAACCTACGCGATATAATACCTTACTTCTTTTTTACGTTCAATGAAAATGGTTATGCTTAGGCCGGCTTGCAAGAAACGCTTAGGTCTGTTACTTTAACACTATCGTAGGCATAGAACATTTCGTTCAGACAGATTTATTGACGATTCAGGTTTCACGATGAAGAACACGCTAATCTACTGAATGCAATGTGGCTTATTGCAATTACGTTTCTCTCCGTCGGTTTTGGTGACATTGTGCCAAACACGTATTGCGGCAGAGGTATTGCTGTTAGCACCGGCATTATGGTAAGTTAATATAATAAAACACCTTTTATTTGTGTTGACTGACACGGGTGTTAAATTCCGATTGATTCACAAAACTGTATCACTTACAAATCTTTAATGCAATTTAATTCTTTCTTGATACTTATAAACGTATTCTAACCTTACAACTTTGGAAAATCTTATCGTCAGTCAACACTTATTTAGCATCGATGTAAAATACATACCACACACAACACTTAAATGCTTTACACATTTGATGGAAGTGCTCACATTGTATTTGGTGTATCAATGTTACAGTATATCAGTTGGAAGTTCACGTTTACTGTGATTAACATCGCAGTAAATATTGCTTTATTCGTTTATGTAATTAATGCAGTGTCAAAAACACATCACAAAAGTAATGTCGAATTCACATACGCTGTAGGATTACACCATTGACTCAAATGTTAACGAATTTGTCGGGTTAAAATGCCTTGTATTTATTGATCCCACACTCCATGTTTCACTTCACCATATAAACTATTTGTAGTTATGTACTTGCAGGTAATTGAGTTTCTTGGATACAGTAAAGTACGGTTTTGATGATTTTAAAGTAAAGTAACGTCCATTTCCCTGTTAAAGCCAGCTATTAGAAACGTTTGTAGAATGGAATGCTTCTTTCTCCTTACTATTTTCTAGAACTCTCTTCACAAATATTTCACTAAAATTGCACAATAACTTTGTTTTTTAAAATGGCTCACTTTTCCTGAGATTATTTTATTAAGTACAAATATTACACAATAAATTCGTTGCACCTAAAATAGTGCTTTTGTAATTTTTAAATGTTGAAAAAATAACTTTATATTGTCGCAATATAATATTTGGTACACTATTGTAAAGAAAAATAATCGTGACAAAGTGCAGAATTATTTTTAAGACCTATTAGATAATCATCCATTGAAGATCTTTGCAATAGTGTATTATTGATCTATTCGTATCGTTTTGAGACTGGAAAAAAGGTAACCGATACTTTTGTTTTTATTTCATTTTTTATGACATCAATAATTTTTCACGTGCATCTAGATATAAAACAAATTAAATTATAATTCTTTGAGAAATAAATAAAACTAAATATTTTACTCTTTAACTAAGCGAGGGTAATCGAGGCAATATTTGGCCAGCATATTAGACGAACTATAATCTAGTTCGAATAGGGAATAAAATTTAAAGTTGTGTCTATTATCCTCCATATTTAAAATAAAAATTAAATAAATAAATAAAGTCTGAGCACATAGCCAAAAATTAATTTCTTTTTAGCCTTTCAACTTTTTATTTATTTATTGGAATGGAGAACTTAATGCTTCCACGTTCGCTTTTACATTAAGATATTCACTTAACAGGGAGCTGGATGCACAGCGTTATTAGTCGCGGTTGTTTCAAGAAAATTAGAATTAACTAGAGCTGAGAAGCACGTTCATAACTTCATGATGGACACACAACTTACTAAAAGAGTAAGTATTACGGTGACCTCAGTTCATCACAATTATTGTTAATCTAATTAACAGGGGGCTGGATGTACAGCATTATTAGTGACCGTTGCTTCAAGAAAGTTAGAGTTAACTAGAGCGGAGAAACATGTGCATAACTTCATGATGGAAACTCAACTGACAAAAAAGGTAAGGTGGTTGTTACTTATGTAACAACTACGGAAGATAAAACGAGGTAAGTCTTTGCAAGCTAGGTATTGTTAATCCTTTTAACACAACATTTTTTATGCTAATGACACAAATAGTTTAAATTTTACATTAAATTTACTGTTAAGCAACACTTTATAGGCTAGTATAATATATGTTTGCAATGTAGTTTTAAGATTTTTAACCACACAACAAAAAAATAATAAATACTAAATTAAAAGCGTGTTGTTTTTTTGCTCGTTACAGATTTACTATTAAGCAACACTTTATAGGCTAGTATAATATATGTTTGCAATGTAGTTTAAGATTTTAACTACACAACAAAAAAAATAAAAAATACTAATTAAAAGCGTATTGTTACTAAAACTGTGTTGTTTTTTTGCTCGTTATACAATATTAAGTTAATAAATGAATAGTGCTTAATATAATTACTTTAATGGATATTCCAGTTAAAAAATGCAGCAGCCAACGTGCTACGAGAAACGTGGTTAATATATAAACATACAAGACTGGTCAAAAGAGTTCATCCAGGTCGAGTCCGAACTCACCAGAGGAAGTTTTTGTTAGCCATATATGCGTAAGTATAAAAAGGATAGGATATACAGATTAAAATTTTACACTGTGATGTATGTTGTTGTGATGTCTGATGTATGTTTAGTTTCGTAATTTTTAGTTTACACTTGATGTATGTTGTTGTGATGTGTGATGTATGTTTCGTTTCGTATTTTTTTTAATCAAGTATGCACCACAACGTATAATGTATCTTATTTTTTGACGTAGAATTTAACTGCTGGGCAGCCTATACTATACTGTGTTATTATTCCAAATGTGTAATCATTTTTACAGATTACGAAAAGTTAAAATGGATCAAAGAAAGTTGATGGATAATGCCAACACAATAACAGACATGGCAAAGGTTTGTTGTTTAGTAGTTTATAATATTAATTGCTACACTCATCCCATGTCACACTCATTTAGTTTTCCCAGGCACTGTTCTTGGCCTTATTTCGTCGTTTGACAACCAAAATTTAAATTCAATGATACTTATTTAAATCAATGCTCATATCTAACAAAAATATAGCAGAATGTGGTATTTGCGCAGGACACCAGAAAGTCCCTGGATATCGAGCTATTAGTGCAATTAACGCAATTTAAATTTAGTGTAACTTGTCGAGCATTTGCATAAGGCAGATCTTACAGTATTTGGACACACGTCTAAACGGGAGCCAGATAGCTTAGAAAATATCACTGTTAGCTACAAATGAAAAAAATGCTAGTGTAAAAATTTCTGACTTTGAAAGATGGAAAAACTTGATGATTTGAGGGCCTTGATGCATAAAGCAATGACCTGATGTGGTTGATGGTCGTGCCCCTTAGTCACGAGAAAACGAGGAAGAAGATCAACACTGTCTATTTGGTATGGAAATATGAACTATCTGAAACATTTCCTTGTAGCTTTTGGTTGTCAACTGAAGAACGAACTTACAATTATTAATTATGCACCTTTTTAAAAAAGGGATATTTTATATTTGGAAGTTTTGACTCAAGCGGAGCGTATACCTAGTAAAGTAGTGTTATTATTTTTATATTCAGTTTTTTAGTATTTTTAGATTTTTAGACTCCCTTGAATAAATTGCCTTAGAAGGCTCTCTTAAATTATAGTAAATAATTATTAGTTGCTAGCATACCAGTGCCTTATTAGCAGCATGTTAATCTCTCCATTTCAATTTCCATCTAGCATGCGCTATTTAGATAAACTAGAAGAATCTTAGTACCTAGATAGTTTAAGAATGATACTTTTTCAACTTTCCAAACATGAACAGCATTCTGTACACACACTGAACATACATTCACAACACATAGGGCAGGCTACTGAAAACACTAAAACACGTTATACTTCAATTAAAATCAACAGTGAATAAATAACAGCAAAGCGATTGATAGTAGGACCCCTTTCTTTTGCAGACCCAAAATACTGTTTACGAAATAGTATCCGATATGAGCACCAGACAAGATAGTATAGAAGAAAGACTAACCAGCTTAGAAGAAAAACTTACCGCCTTACAGGTGAGGTTTGGTTACTATTCTTCAATAAAAGTTTTAGTAAGACAGATGGCCTGATTCGAACTTCAAGATACGTTAAATATTAGATCAAGATACGATAGGGATCGGATATTCAGTATTAAAAGTAATGTTTTTGTCTGAAGAAATGTAACTTTTGACACTGACATATCCGATCCATATTGTATCTAGACCTAATATTTGACGTAGGTCAAGCCTGTCATGTGTTAAGTACTTACCCACTATAAAAGCCTTATTGTGGGGCTTAGTTAATTTGTAGAAAAATATCCTAATTTATAATATAAAACAACATTATATTATAATTTTGGATGTAACTGATTAGAATAATAAATGTTACTTTACAAAGGTCACTTTCTTATTAAATTGATAATTCAAATTCTCGTAATCACTAAAAAATTGTTACAAAATGGCCATAATAAAGGGATACACAGTATTCTCTTACATTCCATATAGCCATATTAAGTGTGGAGAAATTATTTTTATTATACCGGGTGTTTCCTGTAACACGAGCAATAAATTAAACTGTAGGCTGTACTCCTCAAACTCACCAACATTTGTTCAGCAACTTTTAAAAATAACTTATGTTTTAATTTTTATTACACATTCAAGTTAATTCTAAGACGCAATGTATTGCGAATTTTGTTACGTTTAAAGCGTGACAAGCAACGTCAAACACACTGATGTCAGCGTACATTGAAAATAATATTTAATTTGTATGAAAAACATAAAATCTTAAGATTTCATAATTTTAAAAAGTTGTTAATCAAAAGTTATATTGTTTTAGGAGTACAATATATGGTTTCATTATTTGCTCGTATTACAGGAAACACCCGGTATAAGTACGTCAATTACAACAACATGAATTGCATATTACAGGAACAAGTAAACAGCCTACCAGATGTGGTGGCCAGGTGTTTGCAGCAGTGCTGGGAGCGGGCAGAGTCTCGCAAAAACTACCTGCATCCAGACACTGCTGCGGCACCTACCCCACCCGCTAGCGTCATAACTCCTCACGCCAGGTAAATACAGTCAGCTGCAGAGTAAAGGTCCCTGCCTGCATATAAGTTTGTATGTAAAGGTGCTAAGCGAATATTGTTGTGCATAATACTCATACTTTTTCCGTCAACTGCTGAATATATTCCTTTGACCTTTTGCTTAGTATCAGCCAATGAAGCCGGTGATCCTGGATTCCTATCCCGGTCAGGGCATTTCTTTGTGTGAGGAGCACAGATATTTGTTCCTAAATCATGGGTTTTATCTATGTATTGAATTATTTGTAAATTATATATATATCGTTGTTTGAGCACCCACCACACAAGCCTTCTTGAACTTACTGTGGGACTTAGTCAATTTGTGTAAAAATGTCCCATAATATTTATATATTTATTATTCCATTCTTGAGCTAAATTCATAAAGCACCACCCACAATTTTCTTAATATTATACGCTTGTAAGAACACCTATCGAGCTAAAGGACATTTATCGCTTCTTTCGACCAAAAGCGGTCACTAATCCGTTAAAATTTTGGTCTACTTGCTGCCACTCTGCCTGGCAACATCTGCCGCCTCCATTTGAATTTGGTCAATGGACTATTTAATTATGACTAGATTTTATTGCACAACTACGACACCGTGATCACTGTGCTACCCGTATTTTATACATGAAATTGACTGACGTTAAGTTTGACAACGCTCTTATCCTCAGTTATCTGGTTTTATTTCTTGGATTAGGTTCCTTTCTTTCGTTGTTTTCCGTAGCATGTTTTTTTTTTCAGAACATTAACGACAGCAACACATCCCTGGCCACCAAGCCCAATCCTGCCGGCAGTCAGGACCCATTCAGCCCCGGAGAGTACCGTAGCCCACTCTCCCGCGCCGACCAGCCCAGCGACTCACGCAGCTCGGCCTCCGCTACCCAGCTGAGTACCGCCTTCCAACTCCGAACTGTTGTGCTGAACTCGTCAAAACTCGGCGCCCCTCCTCTGACCCCCCTTGATATAACTACGACCAGATAATGGCGAAAGAAAGATATCGTAGACCTCGAAAATATAATGACGTCAGTTATTGTCCTGATTAAAACAATTCAGTTTTATCCACTTTAAAATCATTTGGTGCTAACTTATTCTTTTCACTCCGCGTTAATATATCAGCACTTTACATTGTTAACTACTTAATGATCTGAATTTTATCAAGCACGTTATCATTAATAAGTAGACCAAACTAGAAACCAGCACACGAACTTAAACACATGAACATTAATAATAGATAAGCTTCAAAATAATCCTATGACGAGAAATTTTTCGCAAATAATATTTCAAGTCTATTGATATGATTCTATCGCCAATAGACCACGTCTCGGAGCGAGAAAAGGTCAGCCGTAGTTTTTCGCTGTTCCCAAAAAGTTTCGGATGTGTGGGACTGTTTTCTAATAGGTATTGCTTAGATAGTGAAAAGAAATTAGCCAGAAAGGACTTGCAGTTGTGATTATACAAAAATGCTTTATCGATACGCGCTTTAGAGTACGTTAGAATATATTTTGAATACATTATCAAGATAGATATAGGTTAGTTTACTTACCAACACGTCTGTTCACGTTTTACCCTTTGTTTCAAGAACCAATCCACACTGTATTGACTGCATCTATTTTTTTTGTAAATAGGTTAAGTATGACAAAGAATCATCAGGCTTGCAATTAATCTCCATAAATATATTTTATCTTTAATTACGACAAAAAGGATTTTATATGCATAATGTTGTAGGTTATCAAAAATATTTTGAAATAGCTGCTTAGTACTTCATATAAAGTTGTCAAAGTACCCAAGATTAGTAATAATATTCAATTCAATAATTTAATTCAGAAAATAATTCCATATAAAAATATGTTCAAAATAAAATACTCGTATCTAAAACAACAATATAAATTAAAATTAAAATTATATAATAATGTTCCTTTGTTTATTTTTAGTTTTGACTTGTATGTTTTGTGTATATGGACTGTATCTGACATGAACATATTGATTTGAACTGAATTCAGTGTCAAAGTGAGTTTTCTGGTTAAAGAAAACCATAACAGGTCCAGATCTAATTCATAACCTGTACGAATTTTTTATTCATTTTATCATTCAACGCATCGGTTTTAATAATATATTGTATTCGGAAATGCTACAAAGATTGTATAAAATCCTTTTTCTCATATTTTTCCAAGACATTTGTGTTAGTCATGAAACAAGTGCCTATTTGTGTCTTGCCACATTGAAATTAAGGCATAAAAAGTTACGTGTTTCATTTTTCCAAAAAAATACATAGATATTGGTTATAATGTCAATATTTTTGGGTTACTCTGACTCGTCTGCAATATTGAGGTATCGTACAATTAAGTTTCTTGCATTATGTACAATTATGTATTTTAGAGGAAAATATAGTTCATAGAGATTTTATTGTACACACTGACTTAAATTATATACTTAGTGGCCAGTTATATCTATAAATTGGTTTTAGTTCCTATGAGAGTATTTATTTAAAATATTTTAAGATAAACGTGTTGTGGACCTGCTTTTTTGACAAATATAGAACATACTTTTATTATAATCCTCCACAAATAGCATATAACCACTGTGTTCTTTTTTAATATAATTGTTATTCCTAAGTTCAAGAACAAAGTATTTGTTAAGTACTGTTATAATAAAATAACTTTGTTTAAAAAGCAGGTTAGAACACCGATATAGTATGTTCTTGCTTGCCAGTTTTAGCTTTAAAGAAAATGTAACAATTGTAACGAGACAGACGGACGTCAGCACATCATACGATCTATAAGCAGTATACACACTTTATTTAGATATAGATAAATTGAATTGTTACTACCTGCCTATTGACACGTAGTTTGTCAAATTTTTATAACATTAGATTAATTAGGTCAAGCTTTGATAAGACATAAGATTGATGGCTGTCTAAATAGTGCCTAAAACACTACGAAAATTTCGATAATTCAGTTTTATTACTTAGTATGAATTTGTAAATAGACGAAAAACTTAAAATTGAGAGCATAATATTTTATAGGATTATCTGAATTAATAGTGTTACTAGTACGTGCGATGGGATCAATAACTTTGTATATTTTAGTTCTGTAGCGTCTTTCATTAATGTAACACACTACATATTTATTTAGTGCTAAAAGCCAAGTATTATTTGAAGTAACACTGACTGCTTGAGTCATGGACGTGTATACGTCCACGAAAACAATCATTCTATTAAATATGACGTTGTTTTATATTATGCTTTAAAAATAAAGTGCGCCAATATAATTTATATCTGAAATGTTGCGACAAAGGGACCGATTATTGACCTTGGAGCGCTCGATTTCGACGTTTCTGAAATAAGAACGATAGAAATTGAGTGGTATTGACCACTTGTTTTCAATTCTATTAGTAGAATTTAAATTTCTAGTAGTGGAGATATTATTGAACGAAAAACACGAAATTGAGCGGTCGAAATCCGAAATCGGCCTCAATGTTTTTTCCACGAAAATTAATATTCTACGATGAGAGAATTATGTATATCATCAAGATCATCTTTTCGTGTACTTAATCAAATAAAATTCATTGGTCGCCCGGCCTAGTATCTAAGATAAGCAAATGGCGATTTCGAAAATTTCAATGTAAATAAACGAATCATCAAGTAGTCACACAAACCAGATGTGAATAAATTTTAAAATGCTTTTACCGATATTTTAGACTAACGCTATATTATGTTTTACCACACACAGGATAAAATCATACATAATGGTATATAAAAAGGAGTACTTACAAATGGAATACGAGCCAAATATTAAAACGATTAATTAAAAAAATATTCTGTAGTTTCAAACATAAATTTCAATTGTGTATTCCTTAGTAACGATTGGGGCTAACCCCTGCCCGCGTAGCCAACATGTCAATCGTTAACGCTCCATATCATAGTCATCTCTATTACTCTTTCATATTAGTGCGACGGTGACAGTGACATTTCGTTCGCTACGGACCGTTAACTATGATTGGCATGTTGACTACGCGAGCTGATGGCATTCCTAAAAATCTCTCGAAGTAAATTATAATCAAATTTATAAACCCACGTTTAACTTAATTATTGCTTTTATAGCATTTACACTTGTAATGTTCACATAAGAATTAACATGAAAAATAACAACCGCCGCGTTGATAAATAAAAAGTTAAGTACCTACTAATAACCTAGTCAACATACCAAAATTATTTTTGTTTATACCTTAGAAGTAAATGCAGTTATTCAATTCTTATTTAGTAGTTATATAACGCTTTATAATGTCAACCTCCCTATAGATTTACATAATAGTTCGAATTTTTTAAAAGTCCATAAACTTAAACTTTTTTATGTACTTTAACACAAGACCAGACTAAACGTACCAAACATATTGTATTAAAAATAAACAAATAGAAAAAATCGTAATTGGAATCGTATTGTTAATTCAGTTAAATTTATTGATTTTAATCAAGTTTTAGGTAGTCGTATTAAAAATATAAACTTAGAGTGTTTATGCGAAACACCAACTAGTATTTTTAGATATACGATCAATAAAGTAGGAATAAATCAATCTCTTTTGCATAATATTTATAAAATTTTGCATTGCCTTTCCCATTTCAAAGTAACGTGAAAAGTTTTTTAAATTTAATATATTTCCATTTCCTAGTATTTTAACTACCTCCATATTATCACATGTCTCTTTTGTATTTAAAATAGCATTTAATACATTTTGCTCCTTCTCCTATCTACATGCCAATTTAGATTTGTATGTGGGCTTAGATTTATTTAGTAAGATGCTTAAAACATTTTTTTACAGCTTCGTTGTTTCTTTATTCCTGATTATTACGAATTGATTTAGAGACATCAATTTTTACAGGTTTTTTTTTATTGTCTTTTTTTTCGTCATTTCGTTTAGGTCATTACACGCCGATGTTTGTGCTAAAATTACACCTTCTTGTCCGTTGAGAGAGGAAAATTTGATTTAAAATTAACTTCATTAACATGTGAGGTTTTACTAAACAAGGAGACATCAGCAAAATACACCGTTGTTCTTATAAACAAAAAAAAACCTTATAGGTTACTCATATTATATTAATGACAAGTCCACATCAAATATATATTGACTGAACTATAGAAAAGTAAATTCGGTGTTATACTTAATTAAAACCAGCTTCAACATAGACGCTTTAAAATAATCAAATTCCAAGCGCACAATATCAGAAGCATTAAAAATTACTTACCTATTACATTTTGATTCTTGTTGTAACCGAGTAGAATAAGGGTTATTTTACCTAAATTTTTATTTCCTATAGTCCTCACAAATAAAAGTGTTCGCGTACTTATCATAAAAGAACAACATAACGTTAACGAAATCTTGTATTACGATTTTACTACTCGAAATATAACTATGTGTATTTGTGCAGTCTCACAGACCTTACGAAGAAAAAAAATCTGATGAAATTTTACACTACCAAAAATTGGTTAAAGATGAAGATAGTTTATTTTTCAAGTAGGCACTAGGCATATTACAATGCGCTCATGAACGTCAACATAAAGCTACGCCGGCTCTAACCCTACAACTCTGACCCGAGAAGATTTAAATCCCTCTTAAATTAGGTTATGATCGGTAGAGAGCTTATTGTGCTATTTCTATTTTAAAAGTTGTGTTTTGAGGTAAAATCACTCAACTATGGTCTAACTATGGAGCTTTGTTAAAAAAAATTGTTATTGTATATTGTTTTAGATTTTATTTCTGTATTTTCTCCTTTATTTACGATAATATTTTGCCTTAGAACAACATCATTCAAATAATAGTTCCATATAGACACGGCCTGATTCTAACTTTAAGATACGTTAAATATTAGGTCTAAAAACGATATGGATCGGATATATGTCGGACATTGAATCGGGTCGACAGTTTGGAGATGTTGGACTATATTTCGGTGGTTTGACCTATTATGGATAAAAGGGTGGTGTTGAAATGTTTATTTTTGTAAATTATGTTTCATAACAATTGTCTGTGAGACTGAACACAAGCAAGTTTAAACTTTTGTAATACATACGTAAGTCATGTCGTAACCTTTACAATGAAAAATATTCCCTTTATTAGTGGAATTGACATTACCTATTTATTTATAATAAGAATTGACCAAATGTTGTTTAAGATTGAATACCTATAGTTACCTAGGATTTGTAAATAATTATTTCTTAGATAAAGTCAGTAAGACGGTATGTATAGTATGACCGTGTAAATACAAGTTGTATTTGCAAATTTTATTGTAAATATGCAATTATACCGTTATAGAAAATTGTTTTTAATTAATAACGATCAGTTATAAAATGAATCCTTTAGTTGTATTCATATGGAATGTTCCATGCGGTGCGCTCACTGATGAGACAAATTTTTGTGATCATTGTTGATGAAAAAAAAAAACGAAAGTGTAATTTCGATTATATGAGTTGTAGTATTTTTCAGACTGAATTTTTATTTTTGTATATACCTGCTTCGTAAGAAGATGTTGTGTCTGTGCAGTTGATTATACCAAAGAGAATTTGAAATATAGGTGGATATAGCGTGCATGAACTATAGGAGGCAGCACAGGAGCCGTCAGATTTTTGGCGCGAGGCGTTAATGTGATGTTTATTGTTCCAATGTAGCCTACAAGATGGCAGAACCTACCATGCACAACAAAACACGTGACGTGTAAATTTACATGTTTATTATTCCGATTCAGGCCACAAGATGGCAGACCCTCCAACGCGCACGGTCCCTATTGTTAAACAAAACTTTGTAGCCACAGTGAATTTACTGCCATCTTTCGAAACGTGATTAAAACTTTTAGAATCCTTATTGTTTCACTGATATGTGTTATATTTGTTAAATATCAAAAAGTGGCGCCATCTAATAGAGCACAACCCAAAGGTTATGGCGCCATCGCTCGAAACTATGCCGTCATACCTTGGGTCTGTGATCTAGTTAATTATAGCAGTAAGGTGCTTAGAAATAACTTTGAAAGAAAGTGAGGTAGTTTGAAAATCGTAAATATCTTCTAAAAGCATTTTATACTTTGGAAACACAAAGTAGTAAGTGAGTTAGAATATTATATAAAAATTTGAAAATCAATCCCCATTCGAATGCTTCTTAGAATACAACACATTGGAATAGGAGCACTGTATGTTCTGGTGTTTTTACAAGTTTCGAGTTAAAATAAATGTCAGACGTCTCATTAAACCTTCTACATGTAACTATCAGAAGGTTTTTTAACTCATTTTATAAGAAAGAGATTTCGCTTGCATAACAAGTTAAATGCTCTTATGAAACTGACTCCTTGATTTTTTCCTTATACATCAGTCAAGTCGATCTAAACTTGATAGTCAAAACATATATTTCAATGTAATCGCACCGTAAAAACCAATTTTTTAATGAAATCCCGTAAAAACTAGCTAATGCCTAAATGTCAGATGAACATTTGTTACGTATAATTATCGAAAAAAATATTCCAGTTAACACTAAACCTAACTAGGCAAAATTTTCACGCATTGAAAACGTTACATATATTTTGATATACCACGACGGTAATAAATAAGCCTGTGGCCCGTCTGATGTTACCACGGGATCATCATCATTCAGTAATTTTTATTTTACTTAAAGGGTCGGCAATATATATATTGTGCTAGCCTTAAAGTTGCGATCGTCCATAAGGGGTTTATAGTTGCTTACCATCAGACGTGTGATCCGCTTGCTTGCCACAGCCGTGGTGAAAAAATCTGGATATCGCTTTTAGAATACCTTCAAAGACCAAGCTCGGAGGGCCTACCGCGAATACTGAAGTTAGTAAATTACGGACATAATTTCCCTTTTACTCCAACTAAGGCGTAATTAGAGTTACAAAAAATGCCCGCAATTTGCAAATTTCGGTAGTTGCGGTAGTGAGGGCCTCTGTTCTCCAAACGTTGTGATCCTACTATTTAGCGCCTCCAAGCTGGCTACAAATCAACGTATTTCAACTAAACGACACTAGAGGTCGTTGTTTGAGGTTCCAAAATCTACCACGAGTGGAGCCTCTGCGCTGGTATACCACCGACAGACGGACACAGGACAAATTAAATAGGTAAGTGTTGAAATTGGTTGCAGACATACTTTCTACGGTTAAAATTAATCTATAAAGAAACTTGTATTGATCATTAAATAACCGTTTTATAATTTTACAAACTAAGTTAAGCGATTATTATTAGTAGCAGAAATAGTATCAGATACGACCACGCACCAAAAAATGTTAAATCCATCCGCCGAACCATGTTTGACAGATTCATGTTTTCACTGCAGGACTTCTCAACATTCCCGTTTTATTTCGTGATTATGTTTTTTGCGATTGTAATCTAGATATTATGACGACTAATATATCACTTTATTTCGTTATCGTGCGTTTTGCTTATGTACGGAGTACCTACGAGCGAAATGCACGATAACTGAATGTCCATCTGTTCTACTCTACAGGCCGCGTAGCCAACGTTACAATCGTTCACGCTCCGTAGCGTATCGTAGCTATCTCTCTCTATCACTCTTCCATATTAGTGCGACTGTAACAGTTGCGTTTCGTTCGCCACGGAGCGTGAACGATATGCACGTTGGCTTCGCACACTGGTCGCATTTCTAAACCGATTTCCGTGTGATTTTGTGGGTAGGTTTGATATTTATGTTTTTCTAAAGTCCTCTAAACAGCGAAGCCATACATTTATTCTGTTGTAAGCTATTGTCGCAAAGTCTATAGCTCACATAGCTACTAGTTTTATTAGTAGTAGGTAATTTCTCTACCAAACTATTACCTATATCTATCCGTTGCTACATTAAAACGTTCAGTCAGTCACTAAAGAAATCGGAGAGGAGGTCGTTATTAAGGAAATTATCAGTAACATTATCGTCAACTCCGCGGCAGTGATGCCGCAACAGTAATGCAGCTAATAGTCTTACACTCTTAATGTACACTTGAAGTAAGTAAAGTTGTAAGTAACTAATACCGGTCAGTAATGCTAATATTCCTTTCTTTCTTATTAAACTGCACCAGGGACGGCAATGGGTTCGACAGTGTGCTGAAGCTTTAAGATTTATCCTTCCGCGTTGCAATGGCACATCATCTATTGTTTAGTCGAGTGACAATAACATGAAAGTCAGTTAGACGTTTCTGTACTGATTGTCAAGTATCTATATCAGTTAACTAAAGAAGATTAACTATTACGGAAATACTAATTGGAATCATTCTCTATGTAGCGTGAGGTCATTTTCCCGCTACCGGGATGATATGAACGGGCCCTGTTCCCCTAGTGTACATTTATTCGATGGCGTAACGTGACGTACGCGTTTGCGTCAAGTCTCATTTTGTATGGGATTTTGAGTTTCCAAAACGTTCCACTTGGCGCGCTGTTTCTAAATCCCATACTAAATGAGACTTAACGCAAAAGCGTAAGTCACGTTACGAAATCGAATATACACTAGGGGCTCTGGTATATTCACGACTATAAACTTTATGGTTCGACAAATTAAGTTATAAAGTAATCATATCATTTTGCGCCTTTTCTACATCTAACATGGCAAGGCTTTTTAGTTCTCCAATTTACCACGTCAGTAGACACAATAAATTATAGTGCCCAGACATACTCCCTGGCGCGCTATAATAAATTAGGATTGGGTACAATCATAACGGTAACACGGCTATTTTTCATCATACTTGACATGTGACCAATCTCGACCAATGTCACCCAAAAACAAAAATTGTACCAATTTAGTTCGTGTCAACCACGATGACGTGCAGATTTCTTAAATGTAACCTCTAATAACATGACAATACGGGTCAAGGCACGCGGCATCGTGAATAAAGATAAATATAGTTTATTATTTAAGTAGGCATATTACAATGCGGTTATGAACGTCAAATAAAGCTACACCGACGCTGAATGACGATCTACATGTGTAGAATTTATTCAAAGTGACCGTTAGCTAAAGTTTGATTCGAAAACCATTAAGTTGGAATAAAGTAAGAGACAGACTTATTGTAACAGTGGTTTTTAAATAATTTGTATTTAAATATTAACAGAGAGATATTATCAGCATTTTTATACCTAATAACTAGCTTGGAAAAACGGAATGCTTAGGCTTTACTGAACAAATAAATAATTCAACACATGATTTGCAATCGCGTGTTGAATTCAAATGCTATAAGTATTTTTTTAAGTTTATTTCAGGAATTGAAATGATATATTTTACAGGCGTATTCTGATTTTAATGACAGGTTATGAATTATATCATATCGATATCTAATCCAGGTCTAATTCATAACCTGTTAAAAACGGAATAAGCTTGTTTGAGATGAGGAATTCGGCATTTTCGGACAATCTTACACAAATTACCGGATTTTCACGGTTGAACAATCTGACTTGACTTACAGGTTTGCTAAACAGGACTTCTATGTCGTCAACATAGTACAGTGAGCATCAATATTAGCATATAACGCTTCAAAATTATCTACTATTATAAACTGAAGTAGATGTTATATAGTAAAGAATATGTGACCAACGGCCCGATTCCAACTTTAAGATAAGTCAAAAATGTGACATTTTTGTTTTAAGAAACGTCACTTTTGATATTGACATAACCGATCCATAGCGATTGGGCATCTTCAACTAACGTGGCTAACGCCCTAACCACTGGGTCACCGGACGGTGAAGGACTTGGTCCGTATTATATTCTGTTGAAAAACGCTGTTATTTTTTTGATGAGTAGTACATGTATTAATCAAGAGATTAATTAATGATGCCCGTTCTCAGATAAAAATAGGATCAGACACTGATCGTTTTAAAATATTTTTTCGATGTATCCGGCTTAATGCCGCTCGCAGGGATTATTGGGCACTTTTGGTGTTCGTCCGGCTCCACTCTTTTCGTCTGGTCTGTGGTGTTGAGCGCGTGGTCCGTGATGTTCATCGCGACTGGGGCGTTTTAGGAACGCTGCCATCTGGGTACGCAGCGATGCATTCGCGGCGTGCCATCGTGACTTTTGGCTGCTTCCTGCACGCCACTGGAACAACACGTGGCCGCGGCTCAACCACAGTGACACTCTGCTGTGGAACCAGGTGCTGACTTTTCAATATTTAAATCAAAATCAATAGACTGAATAACGTAAAGTGACATTACAGTGGCCTCTTACTTTGAACTTTAAGTGTGCTGTGCCCACAACTTTTTTTTTCTCGGACCTACCTGTACTCCTAGGTATAAATATCCCTTAAAGCAGCCTCTCTGTACCATTAAGATTTAGTTTTGAACAAACTGTACTTACAAGTATTTAAGGTAATTCTTGTATTACCACCTTGAGTACTTGAATTATAGTTCTAGTTTATTGAGCTCCAACAAAATAGTTTCCTTTATCTCATCACAGATCTACCTTTTCTTGTACGCTTTAACAAGCATGCTGGGGCCCAGTTAATCTTCTAAACTTACTATATATAATGGAGATCTCTAGGAATTTCACAGACATATTAGTGTCACAGCATCGCGTGGAACCTACAAACCCTGAGAAAAACCACTGGTAGTCTCAAAAACTGCACTAAACTGTTACAACATGTGATGTGACCGGCTGACGGTCTTCCCACCGCGATACAGCCGGCTGACGATTTTTTTGTCCACTATAGTATATAAACTATCATCTGATAAAGTTTCAATCGAGAGGCGGTAACTATTTTTTATGTGTTGTGGTGGCTGCCATTCCACAACCCACCAATGGAGCAGCAGCTGACATCCACGAGGGTTCATCACACATAGCCACATACGAGTTTTCGCCGGGGAGGCGATGCCTGACGGCGCCTAGCCCGCGCTGCGGTCTAATACATACATATGATAACATGTTACAGACGTAAAATGTTAAGGTAGGTACTAAGTTATTTAAGGATTTGATCACACCAATAATCTTTATTAGGTAAATAACGACAAAAAGGTAGTGAAATACTGATTACAATTACACAAATACGCTGAAAATATTGTTAAAATTACAGATAATAATACATAATATGAGAACATGTTATACATTCAATCAAGTATTTTTTTTAACACATGCAAATATGTACTTTAGGGACTACTCAGTCCCTAAATCCCTAATATTATTGGTGCTTAAAGCACTCGCTTTAAGCACCAATAATATTTATTAGGTAAATATTAGGGAAAATGTTATTTATTCTCAACTTTGTCTCTTTATGTTGACCCCGAAATAGGACCTATTTTATACAATCGTGATATAATAGAGAGCTTTTTAGTCGAGTACCGTGTTAAGGAAACGAAGCTTGCTGAGTTGCCTAAGTAAGGTACGAGACAAAAATGTAGTACAAAAGACATAAACGCGCAACCACCCACCCCTGCACCGATCAAGTTTATGTATTTTCTATGGGAGCGCGGCGGCACGTGTTTTTTTTTTTATAGTTGACTACTGAGTGCGAATCGAAATGAATATTATAGTTAAGTTGGAAGCCCATGCATGAAAAGTACGCAATTGTACTTTAATACCTATACGAACTCTTAATTCAACCATTACAGTCGACGAGTAGAAAAACAAAATTTAACTTTAAGCAATAACTTACCTTTTAGTAATGGGCATTATATTTAACACAAATGAAACAATAACCCTCCTCTCTATTATGTCTAAATAACTCCATTTACGGCCGGTAGCGCCGGTTAGAGCACCGCTGAATAATGAAGGAGCTATGTTATTATTAAATTAAAAATTACTACATGCATACTGTAATGCATTTTAAATTCTTACTCTTCATATATATTGTTCAAAGTGAATATCACTTATTCTGCCTCCATCAGCAGAAAGCCAAACAGTGTCCAAAATCTTTAGGAAAGTAGATAATTACACCAACATGTTTAGTTATGAAAATGAAGACAGGTAATAATTATTACTATGTTACTTTTAATGTATTAAATTTTTAAGATACCTAACGCTCAAAAGATCGGAACACTAATTTTCAAAACAAAAAAAATTTAAAGCAGATCCTAAATTGTTAAATAAGAATTTAATCCAAAATAATCCCATCATCATCAACTCAAATTGATTCAGTAGATGAGATTTGCCCAGAAAACAAATAATTCCCATGAGACGAGTTAAGGTTTAAATCCAAAGTAGGATTAAAAATCCGTCTTTGAGAATACAATTTTTCCTCGGGTTTTACCACTAAACAAATCAGTTACATTTGTTATATTGTTGTTATTACTCAATAATATATACACATACACAAATGTCGTGCATAATTCTATACCGTTGTATTTTCTTGGAAACGTTCGTATTTGTTAATGCTACTTATGTAAGTCAACCTCAGTACTTGTTGCACTCAGACTCACTGAAATAGCATGAAACGTTGGAACGTTTCCTTGAAAATAAGATGGTAAAGGATTATGCACCAGAGTGCGGCTAAGGAGCACCTTAGTTCGATTTAGGATGGAGGTATGGCCCCAGCTGGCAAAAAGCACGAAACTTGGCATGCATATAGCTTTTAGGTTTTATAAGAATAAATAGAAGTAGAAACACGCCGAGAAGTTATTGTTTTCCTACCACCCCCCACTATGATATCCCCATTTTTAGTTTGTATAAAATTTCATGAGAACTATGAAAGTTACAATAAAAATGTCTTGGAGAAGTATATTCTCCATAAACTTGTCTACAATACTGTCGTAGAACATAATATATATTGTTAAGACTTATTTATAGTTTTCAAATTATGCTTAATTTATCCTTATGATATTTGCAATTTTGAAAGTTTGTACGATAAAACAGACAAATTTGTACAAAAAAAGGGCAAAAACTCATGAAACAAGCATTAAAACATTAAACTCATACTTATAAAATGCAAAATTATGTTTATTTTTACATTTTTAATATTTAATAACTTGGGCCGTTATATAAAAATCATCACCACCACGCGCTACAGATTATAATTTTTTCTCAAATAAATATATAAGTATCTACTTCGAAGTGATACTTTTCAGAGTACAAAATAAATTAGCTATATTGTCTATTTTTTTGAGTGCAAATTGCCACACTGTGACTGTAAAAGCCAAAAGTGAAACAAAAAAGTAGAAACATACGCTCTCATTATTTCTGCACAAATCAGTTATTTTTATATGAAAAGGAAATAACAAATATTTCAAAAATGATTCCTTGTCTCTAAATTATACGAAAATGATAAACAACTTGCCCTAGTTGCTAAGAGCAGAAAGAAATATAGCATAAATTGGACCTGGGAATCACCCTCTTTTGGGCGGTAGTCATGCACGATCTCGTGGCTACCGGGCTAAATCATTTTTGTTTGACCTAAGGAAGAATCGTGCCAAACGGCATAGCCTGACACAAAAAGTGCATACTTACTACACTTTCTTGCCCCACTAGTTGCCCGACGCAAATGTTATAAGGAAAATTAAGCATAATTTGAAAACTAAAAGTTGTATCAATATACTTACAAAGACAATTTGTTAGAGAAATGTGTGGAGAATATTCTCCTAGACATTTTTATTGTATCTTTCACAGTTTTCATGGAAATTTATAAAAACTAAAAATGGGGGAAATGGAAGGAAATTATTCTTATAAACTTAAAAGCTATATGAATGCCAAGTTTTGTGCTTTCTGCCGGATGGGACCATAGTCGAGGCTAAGAAGCCGCACTACTACATCTGTACTAGCATGTTATAATTTTAATCCAGTAACTTTGTTGACTTCTGTAATGGGGTTCGTTTGCGTCAGATCTCGTAGAGAAGAAGAGAAAAAAGAACAAGAGCTTAAACGAGGAGAGTATAGAGTAGAGGCTTGGCCTTATTCTATGAATTATCACTTCAAAGTAGGCCGTCATACATTTTTTTGTAAAAAAAAGTGACGATTTCCATAGAAATTTAATTATGGCCAAAGTCATAGATTAAAAATGTTTAAAAAATATTTAACTTGACGTATTAAAAGTATGAGTATAATGTTTTCGTCCCGCAATTATATGAAAATGACATATAACTTGCTTTAGTTGCTAAGAGAAGGAAGAAATAGCATAGATTGGACCTGGTGAGGCGACACTTCCAGCCCTTTTTTGGAGGGTAGGCACGATACGATTTCGTGGCTGCTGGGCCATATCAGCTTTGTTTGACCTAAGGAACAATCGTGCCAAGCGGCATCGCCTGAGACAAAAGTTAATACACACTGCACTTGCTTTCCCTACTAAATAATTCAGGTTCGAAAACAAATATAAACTTAGAAAGGCTTTATCTCTGAAACTATAAGGTCTATAGAGACAACTATTTGTCTCATATTGTAGAAAATTTAGTGGACTTTAAAAATGTCCAGAGAAGGTACTATACTTTAGGACTTGTTTTTAGTCAGTTAGGATTATAATCGCCGAAATCTAAAAAAGAACACGAAATTTTCGCGGTTATCTCGATTTTCGACAAAGTTGCGTTCGGCGCTCGAGTTCACAAAATTGGATTATTAATTAAGCCAACATCATATACCAGCAAAAATCATAATTACCGGATTTGACGCAATCGCTACAGATACAGTACATACATGTATGTGTTACAGTAACTTTATAAAGTTACTGTATCATTTGAGATAAAGATGTTTTTTTTGCAGAAGAATGTGTGGATATTTTTTTAAATTTTTTGACTGTATGCATGCAAAAAATTACAGTATTTAAATTTAAATGTATCATGTTTAAAGGATATTCACGACAATGCGTGTCATCATTATATGACTATTGAATAAACTAATGTAAAATAATTTCAAATTTAATAGGTACACGATAAAAATTCGTATCTTTAATTGTTTTCGTACTTTTATGTTCTTCGTAAAAATGGTGTTGCTTGAAATGCTATAATATATTTTTTTATTTACAGCCAAATAACTTCACCAAAGGATTTGAGTTATATAAAGCAGGTCGCCACTACACTCAATCGCGTAGCTTCCTGGCCTGTGCTCGAGTCAAAGAATAAGAAATATACCTTTCATGTAAAATGGAACATAACTTGTTTTCTATTTATGAGCATTATATTTATTCTTCAGATCTGGTATATAAGATGTAACATAAGCACAACCAGTTTCGTCATAATGGGACACAATTATATAACACTGGCAATGAATATCATTTGTCTGGTAAGTTTGTATAATAAATAGGTTATTTGTGGAATACCAAATCAAAGATATCTAACATCTAATAAATATTATCAAAATCTGTGACTTCCTTCTAAATTCTGTGAAAAATGTAATTCTTGGTTACAAAGTACGTCAATCATGAGTTTGTTTATTTACATAAATTTAAAACCTCGTAATACTCAGAACAATTTTTGTAAATACTTTGGGATTTAGATTCTTTTATTTCGATAAAAGTTCGAAATTCTAATTTTATTTCAACAAGTTTACAAGTACGCGGGTTACATACGCGAATTAAATGAAATAGATGTCATATACTAAATAAAAAATGTCCAAGCCCTACAATGGCGGAGGACGGAATCGAACCGGCAGCAGAGTCTTGAGTATACGCGGCTTACTCAATTACCTTTAGACGGTCACGGACGTACCCATTCCAATTTCTCAAGTAATACATAAAACTCGAATCAGATAAAACTGTTAATAGTTATTTGTTTTATAAGGGGGCAAAGTTGTTGTTTAACCGCTCATGCTAAACTTAATAACCGAAAAGATTCCAAAATTAAACTTACGAGAAAGGAGAACTTAAACAAATTTTGTCCCCAAGTGAAGCAAAAATTTTTTCACCACTCCAACAGACTGGTACAGGCTCTCTTGATTGTTCAAAATCTGATGAGAAGGTTGCATTTTATCTACATGTGTAGCAAAGTAAATTGGTGCAAATTTTGAGTTGTTAAATATTTATCATCCAAAATCATAATTTAAAAGTCAATTCTACCACACAACATATTAAGGAAACAACAGCAATTTACTTTGCTCCAAATGTAGATAAAATAAATAATAAATAACAACCTTCTCATCAGATTTCAAACAATCAACAAAGCCTTTACCAGTTGGTGTGGTAAAAATTGTTATGTTAGCTTCGAGGAAGAACTGCTACTGAACTGTTATTTAAATCCAGCAAAGACTTACAATGCCATGGATGGCTGAATATCGGCAAGTGATCAAAGAATTCTTGGAAAACATTCACCTCTTTCATCTAAAGGATAAATCTGAATATGCTAACAAGGTAATTCAAATAATATTATAACCGTTTTTCGATTCTATTAAATTCGTATTTTTTTTATTTCTGTATCTAATATACCTGTTTTCTTTATAGATTTATAAAAAAATAGAAAAAATCTGCTATATCTTTACGGTATTTGTACACATTCAACTGTACTGCGGAATCCTGTTATTTAATGTAACCCCTACGTATAAGAACTTCAGAGCGGGCATGTATGGGTCTAATAAACCTGTTAATGCTACTTACGAGACAGCAGTATACATTTCTCTCCCTTTTGATTATGTTACTGATATAAAAGGACACATCTTTGTAAGTTTTATGGGCTGGTCTTCAACATGCATCGGTTCCACGAGTTTCTGTTTATGGCATCTACTTCTTTCTTTGATTGTGTTCCATTTATGGGGTAATTTGAAAATTTTGGAACACAACTTAGACAATTTCCCTAAACCTGCTAATCATCAGATGAAGAGTATCGGAATTGCATGGTATACGGAAGAGGAGTCTAAAATGATATCAACATTAATCGTGGAACTTGTGAATCATCACAGGAATATAATGGGGTAAGTCCCAGATAATTCTGACGATTTTAAAATGTTTCATAAATGATCAATGTTTCTTATGTATGGACTTTTATTGTTTCAGCTTTATATCAAAGACCTCGAGCGCATACAGCTTTTTTCTACTCTTAAATTTCTCATTCTATCAAATAGTGGGTTGCATTATTTTACTGGAATGCTCTACATTGGTATTTAACATTTTGTAATACTTGTTTTTGTCATACATATCAACATATTTCATTAGATTTATTTCCCTTAACGAGAAATCACAAAAAAATAAGTAGTTTAAGACAAATATCAGTCGTTGTTTTAACGGTGTATTAGTGTAGTAAGAATTTATTACAAAATGTATAACCCTAATATCTGTATTTTCTTTCAGGACACCGAAGCTCTGGGGAATTATGCACCTCTGACAGTTGTATTATTTCAGCAATTGATACAAATATCTGTCGTATTTGAAATTCTTGGATCTCAGGTGAATTCATTAAAAATGTCTTACAAATAATACATAATACATATTCAAATATATTTAGGTGTTCGAGTCTTCAGGCTTGACCCACTGTGAGATAACTCTTCAGAACATCAACGCCATCTAGTCTTCGTTAACGGAATTAATCCAGTTCATCATGTACTGTAATTGAGTCTGTGGTAAGTAGAGGGGAGTCAGCGCGTAGGAAGGCGGCCATTTTATATTCAGTGCGCTTTTGAATCTCAGCGTCGTCAGTCAAATTCAATTTAATTTCATAAGAACGAAGTTTTTTCAAATAAACAAATAATAATGAATACCTTGCCGGCTTTCGCCTCGCCTCGATTCCCGAAGCGGTACTGAATATAAAATGGCCGCCTGCCTACACGCTGACTCCCCTCTACTTACCACAGACTCAATACAGTACATGATGAACTGGATTGATTCCGTTAACTGAGACTAGATGGCGCTGATGTTCTGAAGGGTTATCTCACAGTGGGTCAAGCCTTTTCGGCTGAAACCTAAATATACGTTTTTTACCCGTCGGGAGAAAAACGGTTCTATTATGGATTTATCAACAAACCACTTGCTTTTCAAAAATAAATATCTAGCAAACATTTGAAAAAAATATATTGAGAGTACAGTTTTGTAAAATCATTGTTATTGGTTTTGTGAATAATTTTTATTTAATAATACCAAAATTAAACAACTTGATTAGAAATAATTGCTCTGATTAGAGCAAATAAACATTGCAATAATTTTATTTGCGATGCATGCGACATTTGGGATGCGTGCGTGGAGCCAAAGCAATTGTGTAGGGCATTTTAACTAATTAATGTATTGTGAAAAGTAAACCTAGCGGATATTGCCCTTGCCCGTGTCATTGGGATGCATGCAAATGCAGCACCATCAGCTAGGACCCGGTTACGTCCTTAAACTACGTCCAAAAGAGAGGTATGGGCATTGTGAATGTCATCTCGCTTTGTGTGGTAGGGCACAGCACAGCGGATGTCATTCCAGATCTAGAGCAGAGCCCAACTGGGGAAGTACTCCACCTTACAGAAAACCGCAGCCAAATAACACTAGACCCTACTCATAGTGATGTGTTCCTGCCGGTGAGTAAGGTTGCCAGAACTCAACGAGGGGGGGAGGGGTTAGGGTGCGCAACACGCAAGTAACTCCTCCGGAGTTGCAGGCATACATAGGCTACGGAGACTGCTTACCATCAGGCGGGCCGTATGCTTGTTTCCACCCGACGTAGTATAAAAAAAATTTTGTGTGATTTACTCACTATTTATTACGTAGTATTGCAGTAAATTTTGTCCTACATGAAATTACATTTATTTTGTAAATAAAAGAAGGCTTATAAATAAACCAGGGTTATTTTTATGAATTATATTACACAGATTTTATAAAATAAAATATTTATTCAAGATGTCCACCTATACTTTAACACACTTCTTTAAACGGTCCGGCCACTCGTCTATGACGGCACGGACGGTATCGATGGGTATTGAAGCCGCTGCCCGCACTAAATCTATCTTGAAGACGATGCACTTTACTCTAATCAAGATAGGAGTAGTTTATTAAACAAACGGTTTTAAATACATAAAAATCATCTGTTCCGTGCGCAACGGTACGTTCGGCGAAACAACAGCGTCGGCGGTTTTGTCCGCGCCTAGGTTCGAGTGCGCTGGCGCGCCGCTTCCGTCTCACTCTGCTCCCGTTCGCCTTAGAGAACGCTCTGTGCCAGCCACGTTCACGAGCCTTGCGCCGTGTAGCTACACGTGCCGGACGGGTCTATATTTAAAAGGAACAGTGATAACTTTATAAAAACGTATTTAAGTTCCGTCTTGCACCCCGAGTAAAGGGTAAGTGTTGAAACGTTACTAGATTTAAGAGTGTACTTGCTTTTAGTGCTAATACGCTTTAAATAGTGTTAATTATGTTATCACATTGCTTAGGGTTCTGCGATTTATATTATTTGCCGAGTTATCGCTTGTGAAACGCTACGGCGTAACGGCAAAATCCCGTTACAATATGGCTGCCCATACATTTGACCAACTTTTAATTCCATTTAATCATCTTGTTACTTTAATTTTCCGCTTAACAGAGCTTAGTACTAGATAAATATTAATGTTTTAATAGTAAGCAAATTGATATTCTTGCCACTTTGTTTTGCACCTGCTTTGTAACTCCGTTCTGGTAATGAACACCCACCAGCTGCATTCTGCTCCCTTTCACATAGCTTAGAGAAATCTATTTTATACATGTGAATAAGGATCGACGTTGCAAATTCCAGGGTGCAAGTTCCGAATTAGAATAACCATCAGCGGCGCGGTTTCTTGTTTCCGGCCGGCCGCAGAGTACCGAGGGACGCAGAGGCCTCCATCCGTAACTGCACCAGCGATCCACGGAGCTTCCCCATCAACCCGGAGCGGTCCAGCGGCGCGACCAGCTAGCGCGACGCGACAGTGTACCGCCCTGCCACGGAACCGGACAGGCTAAATTCAAATTAACGGACTTTTACCACGGCCCTCGCTCGGCAGAGTTTTTTTTTTATCTATAATAAATATTTTTATTTGAAAGCGTCTGGGTGTTTTCTTAACCACCCAGCCTTACCCGCTTCAACATTAAGATGAGTTTGAAAATGTCATTCACTTGCTTGTTCCACTTGGATAATGCTATCACTGCGACACGAGTCTGTTTGATGCCCAACTCCATCTTCAGGGAAACGATACCTGGATGTAAATGTACTTTTTCTGATATCCAAATGTCTATTTAAGCATAACCACGAAACGAAAGTACATCAAACATTCCATTATTAAATTTAAAATGACGAAAAAGTTGGGACAGAATTTATGGCAAGACTACGTACCTATGATTTGATTAATTATGTGTTTGCAGAGTGAAAAAATTATCGATGCAGTGTATGATTTGCCCTGGGAGTGTATGGAATTGAAAGAGAGAAAACTCGTTTTATTCTTCTTACAAAACGTCCAAGAGCCAATAAACCTGAAAGCTTGTGGCATGATCCCAGTTGGGGTTCAAACTATGGCTGCGGTTAGTATCCCTATTAATATTATAAATTCGAAAGTGTGTGTGTGTGTTTGTCTGTTACCTCTTCACGTTCAATCCCGCTTACTGATTTAGATGAATGGTATGAAGATAGTTTGACGCCTAAGGAAGGACACAATAATGATAGTTTTTATCACTCTTCTCCTTTATCATCATTGCATGCATGAGAAACTGCGCAGATATTTTTGTTCTTAGTCTACCTACAATCTATATTATTGTGAAAAAAGTAATGACTCAGATATGCTAGTAATATCTACGTGCGTCGAATAAGGGATTAAATACGGTAATAAGGGATTGAATTAGGTATAATAAGAAAACTGAACTCAGTCAGACTGTCTAAACTAAACTGACAACATAAAAACTAGGGTGATAACATTCTTTAGATGCCTAATTATAAAAATTTGGTATTAAGTCTAGACAGAAATAAACACCTATATAGTTCTTATAGCACTAGTATGTTGCTTTGTGTGCGGGGCGCGAGGGCCCTGCCGTTGTAGTGTTGTTGTTGATGTGTTGTTGTAGTTATTTTGGTCTTGTTGTTAATGCTGTTGTTTTTGTGTAAAAGTTTATTTTCCAAAGGGAAAAAGTAAAGCAGTAGTACTTTTGCTTGCAAGGAATGGTCCGCGTGCGAGCACGCACGCCCCCAGCTCGGCCTTCGGCCTCGCGTGCTTGGGCGTTCCAATGGAACGCTACGGGCCTTCAGCCCTACGCGGAGCTCGGCCTTCATCCTTCGCAATATAGTTACTTTGGGGGGTTGAAGGGAAGTTGGAGCTTAAACACGACCCACTAATAAAAATGTCTTAGATAAGCGAAACGGCGGGCCGGACGCCGAAGGCCGTAGGCTCCAACTTTCACACTGGCGAGCCACGAAGGAGACGCTTCGGGCCTCCGGCCTTACGCGGAGCTCGGCCTTCGGCCTCCGCTAGCCTCGACGCTTATTAAGACAGTTAGCTTGGCCTGGCATGTTTGGGCCAGCCTGTGGGACGCACCGCGCCTTCGGCCCTACGCGGAGCTCGGCCTTCGGCCTTCGTCGGTTCGCTTAAAAAACTGTAATTATTGTCAGAAAAAGTTAAGAAAACGAATTATAAAAGTAAATTATACACATCAACTACAGTTTTTGAGATTATAGGAACTTTCAGTATGACCGGGTAATCAATTTGATTCATTTTTGATATTTTGTAGAAAATAAATTTTGTATAAACCAAATTTTGTATATCGTATTTATCAATTTTTAAAATTTTTGGACAAATAAAATTTAGAAATTGACTTTTTAATACTATTTATTAATCCTTTGAGATTAAAACATTTAAGAGTTACCATCGTTACTTTACAACATTGAATCTTTTTGGTTACAGATTTTGAAGGCGTGCTGTTCATATTTTATTATGCTTCGTACGGTGACCTCTACTGAAGAAATGACTTGAAGTTAAAAGTAGTATCACCTTAACTGAGATTGAGATTTAGATATTTTTCGCATGCACATTTTGCGTTATAATAAATCAACCTTTAAATCATCACGTTAAATTCACTCGTGCCTAATAGCGCATCTGCATTCGCGTGTGAAGGCCGATTCACACGTATTAAGTTGTAAAGTAGTTTAACTAAATTTTAACTTAATTTGAAGCGCCTTAAAGCGTGTAAACAATTAATTTAGTTATAAGTTAAAATTTAGTGTGCAAGTAAACAAGTATCAATCAGAAAGCACGATCGCATTGTCATTTGATGGACAGCCGTTGCGGTGTAAATATCATAGTAAATTCCCGGTTTGCGCCGTAATTATGTGCAAAAATCGCAGTACCACTGTAAATCTAAATAATTAAGGAGTTTGTTGCGAATGCAACTTATTAATACTATCCTACTGCTGAGCACAGGCCTCCTCTCATGTACGAGAGGGCTCGGGCTATAATCCCCACGCTAGCCCAATGCGGATTGCACATACACCTTTGATTTTTTTCACAGATGTATTCAGGTTTCCTCACGATGTTTTCCTTCACCGAAAAGCTAGTGGTAAATATCAAATGATATTTCGTACATAAGTTCCGAAAAACTCATTGGTACGAGCCAGGATTTGAACCCACGACCTCCAGATTGAAAGTCGGACGTCATATCCACTCGGCCACCACCGCTTACCAACACCAACCACCACCACCAATAATCACCAACCACCACCAACTTATTATTATATAAAAATATCCCAATGCAGTAGCTAAACGCAGCCTTCGGGCTCGGCTAGTAATCGGAGGCTTTTCAAAACACCAATAGGAGCACTGCACATATACTGTATCGCGGCCAATTAGAAGCATCTAAATTTAAACCACTTTTGGTACTGATCAAATATTGCAAATTCACTCTTTCATCATCCTCCATACTATCAACACCCACTTTCTACATTTAACCGTTTTGGCAAGAACACTTGTAAACCAGTACCTTTTGGAAGATTATAGCTAACACTTCATTATAAATCGAAGTTTTATTTGAGTCGTCGAGACCCTGAACTGCACGGCGACTACAGAGTTACTTATAGGTAAGACTAATAGCAATCTATTTGTGTAATAAAAACGGAAAAAATATAAAATACGTTGTCCATTGCCGGCCATTTGAAAGTCATTGTTTGTTTTGTTTTTTTTTTTTTTTTTTATACCACGACGGTGGCATTCAAGCATACGGCCCGCCTGATGGTAAGCAGTCACCGCAGCCTATGGACGCCTGCAACTCCAGAGGTGTTACATGCGCGTTGCCGACCCTTTAAAAACCTGTACACTCCTTTTTTGAAGAACCCCATACTGTAGACCCTCGGGAAAACCTCGGAAGGGAGCTCATTCCACAGCTGGAGCGTCCGCGGGAGGAAATTCCTCTTGAACCGCACAGTACGCGACCATTTTGGTTCTAAGGTGTGAGGATGAACTCCCTGCCGACGGCGAGCGGTGCGGTAATAGAAAGGGGCCGTTGGCATCATGTCAAACAATTCCTCAGAACACAGCCCATTGTACAAGCGGTAGAACACACACAAGGAGGCAAAGTCTCTCCTTAGACTTAAAGGTTCAATACCGCTTGTGAGTTTGGGATCGTCAACGATTCGCACAGCGCGCCTTTGGACTGAGTCAAAGGGTCCAAGCTGGCATGCAGGTGCTCCTGCCCAAAGGTGACAGCAATACTCCATATGGGGTCTGACTTGCGATTTATATAGCAGCAGTCTTTGCCCCGGAGTAAAGTATCGCCTCGCTTTATTGAGCACACCGAGTTTTTTGGATGCCAGCGCTGCCTTCCCTTCCAGGTGGCTACGGAATTGGACGTCACTGGAGATGTCGACACCGAGGATCCCAATACTCCCTGACATGGTAAGGGCTGTGTCTTGGAAATGCGGGGCCACAGTAAATGGGGTTTTCTTAGCGGTGAACGCGCAAACTTGTGTCTTTGTGGGGTTGAATCGGACTAGATTGTCCCGACCCCACACCGAAACTCTGGATAGAGTGCTCTCAATGTCCGACACAAGCTTTTCACGACTCTCCAGCACCACGGAACGAGGGATGTTGGCACGGCCTGTGTAATAGGCATCCCCAGTACTGTCGTCTGCATAGCAATGAATGTCGTCGATAGACAACATGTCATTGATATGCAGCAAAAATAGCGTTGGGGATAGCACAGAACCTTGCGGAACGCCAGCGTTAATGTCCATGCTATGGGAGCAGCTTCCGTCTACTACGGCTCGTATGCGTCTGCTGGACAAAAAGCTAGCGATCCATTTGCATAGTCCCTCCGGCAATCCATAAGATGGTAACTTCGACAGGAGACCCCGATGCCAGACCCGATCGAACGCCTTCGCTATATCTAGGCTAACTGCCAATGCCTCACCTTGACTCTCAATGGCCGAAGCCCAGCGGTGTGTGAGATACACTAGAAGATCACCAGTCGAGCGACCGTGAAAACCATACTGGCGGTCGCTGATCAGATCGTGTTCTTCTAGGTATCTCAGGAGCTTTGCGTTAATTATACGCTCCATGACCTTGGAGAGAAGAGAGGTAATAGCGATAGGCCTGTAATTCGATGGGTCCGATCTGTCACCCTTTTTAGGCACAGGGTGCACAAGGGCCGTTTTCCACGAAGATGGAACATGCCGTTTCTTGCTGGAGAGTGTGAAAAGGCGCGCTAACACGGGACACAACTCCGGAGCACACTGCTTAAGCACAATAATGTACTTTCTTAATCGATGTTTTCAAAGCTAACGCGCAATGGGCAATGAACATGTGAGTCAAAGTCAAAATATTCTTTATTCAAATAGGCAAGCACTTTTAAATCGTCAAATTTTACAAATATGATCTTAATCTAAATATCAGAGCAATTTATTGATGCAGTTATTATTGTTCTAAAAAAAACATTGAACTATTATAGATATGGTAAACATAATAATAAGAATTTCACAAAAGGATCGTCAAACATCAAAATTGCATAAAAATACTAGTCTAGAACCTTTCTAGAATAAAATCTAAATGTCAAAAAATACGGTATATATATATACATTGAATTATCAATTTCATCATTAATAACATAACAATAAATAATTCATCCTTTACAATCACACTTAATCCCACGGTGTTTCATCATTCATGTAGTCTTGTGTGCTATAATAGGCTTTAGAGATAAGCTTACGTTTTACATAATTTTTAAATTTACTAACAGTTAATTTAGTTATAATATTAGGAAGTTTATTGTAAAATCTTACACAATTACCCATGAATGATTTCTTAATTTTATGGAGCCTAGTGAAGGGCACTGCGAGCTTATGCTTATTTCTAGTATTAATATTATGTATTTCACAGTTTTTCTTAAAACTGGCAATGTTTTTATGTACATACAGAATATTCTCATAAATATATTGACAGTGCACTGTCATTATGTTAATGTCCTTAAACTTATCTCTAAGTGTGTCTCTATGGTACATTTTATATATTGCACGAATAGCCCTCTTCTGCAGAACAAAAATGGTATTTATCTCTGAAGCACTGCCCCATAGTAAAATACCATATGACATAATGCTATGAAAGTAACTAAAGTAAACTAATCGAGCTGTTTTCACGTCTGTTAACTGACGGATCTTGCTCACTGCAAAAGCTGCAGAACTCAGTCTATTCGAGAGATTAGCAATATGGGGACCCCATTGTAGTTTAGAATCTAAAGTTATACCAAGAAAAACTGTGCTATCTACTAGTTCCAATTCCTCATCCTTGACAATGACACTTGTTTGCTCATTCCTTATGTGACTTGTAACAAACTTAATGCACTTAGTCTTTTTCTCATTTAACAATAAATTATTAACATAAAACCAATTTACTACTTTAGAAATAGCATTGTTTACATCACTGCAAGCTTGTTGCTGTCGTTTGACTTTGAAAATAAGTGAGGTATCGTCTGCAAACAATACTATGTCATGGTGGGTCTTTACAAGGTAAGGCAGGTCATTAATGTAGATAAGGAACAGGAACGGCCCCAATATTGATCCCTGCGGTACACCCATAGAGACCAATGACCCCGGTGATCGCTGTCCACTCAAATGAACCCTTTGTATTCTACCGTGTAAGTAAGACTTTATTAAATTCAGTGCCGAGCCTCTTACTCCATAATAGTGAAATGTGACATAAGCCTCAATATTGAAGTAATATGTCAAAATATTAGCAGCGAGGAAAGCGCTAGAGCAGCGACTCAACCGATGTTCTTAATCGTATGGTATCGATATTTTAATGTAGTTGTATATGTAGGTAACGAATATTGAGTAGGGATACGAATTACATGTAACAGAGTCAGACCAAGATAACTTTGCAGCAATTCATATAGCGCACATGTGCAAGTTTTATTTAAAAGCATAAAGCATAATTTCATAGAAATTTACACACTTAATAAACATTATTTCGAATAATCAGGGTTTGTATTTTTTTGTTATTTCCCTCCAGTGTGCAAGTTTGTTCACTTTGTATACATTTCCACACAAAGAAATCCATTTTGTAGCAGTTTGATTTATAATTATAACCACATTTGGTTTGCTGTAAATAAAAATTACACTTTTGTATATAACAAAATGACCCTGTTTCATTACATATAAACAAACAAAGGTTTTTATAAATGCCACCAGCAAATATTTCCTCTGTTACCTACTAGTTTTGTTCTATGGAATTTATCTAAAAAGGCTAACGTCCGGATCATGATTTACCATTTAAAAACAGTTATTTCACACTGCGTACTGTTAGGATTGATCGGAAACTTGAAAGCCTACCGGGACACCAATGTGTCTTTTACTCCAATTAGGGCGTAATTAGAATGACAGAGAAAAATGCCCGCAATTTCCAAACTTTGCTGTTCGCGGTTATAGCCCTGTACTGGCGCCACCTGTAAAATTTTACCACCGGCTAACTCGATTGCCTATCTAGTTCGATTACTTAAGATACGAACTCTTAAAGGTTGGTGCGGCGGACGGTATAGGCTTAGTAAATTAAAAAATCTTGTTGGCATAAAACGCTAAAAACTGAATTCTGAATATAATATATCTTAAGGTGTCGATTTATTTTAACTATAGAAATAAAGAGCCTTTTCATACTTACCAGTCCGGGGTCGAGCATTCGTATCGAAATGTACGAGTATTTAATTTTGCAATCTCATTAGTGATAGTGATTTATTTCAATTCTAACGATTTTTACTCTAAATTATGTAAGTAGCGTACCAATGATGCAAAATATCATTCATTCGTTAATATACATTTATCGATATAACAATTTTTGGTGTTACCCATCTCTATTGAGTGAATGAATGGACGAATGAGTAGCATGGATGTCAAAATACCTTCGAAAGTAAAATGCCACATGTGTTATGAATATCGTATGAAGATACGACATACGCATGCTGTTAGAACTCCATTAAAAACGTGATTTGCTAGACTTTGATATGCCAACTTCACAGACATGCAAGATCGCAACTATAAGTGCACTGTCTATGTGTGAGTAGGCGTTATGCGTACAATATTTTAATTGTAGATGAAATGAACACATTTTTAACTGCGGCGACATCGGTCCCGATACTAACTGACGATGACAGAGGATCTATAGATACCTATGGTTGCACACTTGTACTTTAAGCGATTAGAAAGAAGAGTGGGGCGCGTCTTCGTGGATGACACGATTATAATAATAATAAAAATACACATATTTGCAACGCATAGGGTAGTTATGGTGCACTCGTTTCCAGCAATTGGGCAGAATATATTACCTGTAAGGTTCTGTGTGCTGCGAAATGAGGCCAAAAAAGAAGGGAGGGTGACACTGACGACTTGGCGTATACCCAGGCCGCCATGACGAATTGGCAGGGAGGCCTGAGACCAGAATAATAGTACAGTCCATCTGTTCAAAATGTTCAGTAAGTGATGTTTAAACGCAATGCATGTCGGTGGTGTCAATCAACACGAAAATCATATACTCATATATTTTGATAAAAACGTGATATATTAACATCATATACAAATTCTGGTTAAGAGCCCTTAATCCTTGGAGCGTTCTCCGATTTCACGAAATAACGCTCGATAGATGGCGTTGGCGCTCGGTACGCGAGCGCCGGCAACGCGACGCGCGTTTCAATGCAGACTAGAATAATCTTGATAGTTTTCAATATAATTTCAAGCAACATTAATTTTAGTGTCATATGATATCATATGGGCACTCTTTATTTTATTGTATATGCACAGTAGTTTTTTTTTTTTATGTACACTACTACTAAGTGTACAGACTACAGAGTGTACTATAACCCTTGCTCTTTATTCTGTCTCTTTCACACCAATGGAAAATGAAGAAGTTACTAAATGACTGCAGGTATAAATAAAGTATATTAGTGCGATAGAGAGACAGATAGTGTTTCGTTGTCGTATCGTAAACGATTGGCATGTTGGCCACACACTTGCTTAGTGCCTAGCCAAAATACCAATCGTTTGCGTATATTAGTGCGATAGAGAGAGAGTAGTGTTTCGTTGTCGTATCGTAAACGATTGGCATGTTGGCTACGCACCCATGATACCTAGCCAAGAAGCCAATCGATTGCGCATATTAGTGCGATAGAGAGACAGATAGTGTTTCCTTGTCGTATCGTAAACGTTTGGCATGTTGGCTACGCACCCATGCTGCCCAGCCAAGATGCCAATCGTTTGTGCATATTAGTACGAGAGAGAGACAGATAGTGTTTCGTTGTCGTATCGATTGGCATGGTGGCTACGCACCCATGCTGCGTAGTCAAGATGCCAATCGTTTGCGCACATTAGTGCTATAGAGTTTCAGTGTTATTTGAAATCACGTTAGGGTTTGTATTATTATTTTTGACCCGAATGAAGTCCATCCAGGTTCTTATGATGGAGTCAGGAGTTGGTCACCAGAACTCCTAATCTACTCATTATAATTCCATCGTGCTTGGGCTCAAAAGATTTGCCCTGACGAACACCATCGATCTAGATGAGGTCCAGGGTCTCATGACGGAGTCAGGAGTTGGTCACCAGAACTCCCCAGAACTCCTAATCTACTCATCATAATTCCATCGAGTTTGGGCTCAATAGATTTACCCTGATGAGCACCATCAATCTAGATGAAGTCCAGGGTCTCATGATGGAGTCAGGAGTAGGTGGTGGTTTGCCCAGACGAGTACCATCGATCTAGATGAAGTCCAGGGTCTCATGATGGAGTCAGGAGTTGGTCACCAGAACTCCTAATCTACTCATTATAATTCCATCGTGTTTGGGCTCAAAAGATTTGCCCTGACGAGTACCATCGATCTAGATGAAGTCCAGGGTCTCATGATGGAGTCAGGAGTTGGTCACCATAATTCCTAATCTACTCATCATAACTCCATCGTGTTTGGGCTCAATAGATTTGCCCTCACGAGCACCATCAATCTAGATGATGTTCAGGGTCTCATGATGGAGTCAGGAGTTGGTCACTAGAACTCCTAATCTACTCATTATAATTCCATCGTGTTTGGGCTCAAAAGATTTGCCCTGACGAGTACCATCGATCTAGATGAAGTCCAGGGTCTCATGATGGAGTCAGGAGTTGGTCACCAGAACTCGTAATCTATTTATCATAACTCCATCGTGTTTGGACTCAATAGATTTACTCCGACAAGCACCATCAAATTACCATTATGATAAATTAGGAGTTCTGGTGACCAACTACTGAGTCCATCATGAGACCCTCGACTTAATCTAGATCGATGGTACTCGTCAGGGCAAATCTTTTGAGCCCAAACACGATGGAGTTATGATGAATAGACTAGGAGTTCTGGTGATCAACTCCTGAGTCCATCATGAGACCCTGGACCTGATCTAGATTGATGGTGCTCGTCAGGGCAACTCTATTGAGCCCATACACGATGGAGTTATGATGAGTAGATTAGGAGTTCTGGTGATCAACTCCTGACTCCATCATGAGACCCTGGACCTCATCTAGATCGATGGTGCTCGTCAGGGCAAATCTTTTGAGCCCAAACACGTTGGAATTATAATGAGTAGATTAGGAGTTCTAGTGACCAACTCCTGACTCCATCATGAGACCCTGGACTTTATCTATATTGATGATGCTCGTCAGGGCAAATCTATTGAGCCCAAACACGATGAGGTTATGATGAGTAGTTTAGGAGTTCTGGTGACCAACTCCTGACTCCATCATGAGACCCTGGACCTCATCTAGATCGATGGTGTTCATCAGGGCAAATCTATTGAGCCCAAACACGATGGAGTTATGATGAGTAGATTAGGAGTTCTGGTGGCCAACTCCTGACTCCATCATGAGACCCTGGACCTCATCTAGATCGATGGTGCTCATCAGGGCAAATCTTTTGAGCCCAAACACGTTGGAATTATAATGAGTAGATTAGGAGTTCTAGTGACCAACTCCTGACTCCATCATGAGACCCTGGACTTTATCTAGATTGATGATGCTCGTCAGGGCAAATCTATTGAGCCCGAACACGATGAGGTTATGATGAGTAGATTAGGAGTTCTGGTGACCAACTCCTGACTCCATCATGAGACCCTGGGCCTCATCTAGATCGATGGTGTTCATCAGGGCAAATCCATTGAGCCCAAACACGATGGAGTTATGATGAGTAGATTAGGAGTTCTGGTAACCAGCTCCTGACTCCATCATGAGACCCTGGACCTCATCTAGATTGATGGTGCTCGTCAGGGCAACTCTATTGAACCCAAACACGATGGAGTTATGATGAGTAGATTAGGAGTTCTGGTGACCAGCTCCTGACTCCATCATGAGACCCTGGACCTCATCTAGATTGAAGGTGCTCGTCAGGGCAACTCTATTGAGCCCAAACACGATGGAGTTATGATGAGTTGAGTAGGAGTTCTGGTGACCAACTCCTGACTCCATCATGAGACCCTGGACCTCATCTAGATCGATGGTGCTCATCAGGGCAAATCTTTTGAGCCCAAACACGTTGGAATTATAATGAGTAGATTAGGAGTTCTAGTGACCAACTCCTGACTCCATCATGAGACCCTGGACTTTATCTAGATTGATGATGCTCGTCAGGGTAAATCTATTGAGCCCGAACACGATGAGGTTATGATGAGTAGATTAGGAGTTCTGGTGACCAACTCCTGACTCCATCATGAGACCCTGGGCCTCATCTAGATCGATGGTGTTCATCAGGGCAAATCTATTGAGCCCAAACACGATGGAGTTATGATGAGTAGATTAGGAGTTCTGGTGACCAGCTCCTGACTCCATCATGAGACCCTGGACCTCATCTAGATTGATGGTGCTCGTCAGGGCAACTCTATTGAACCCAAACACGATGGAGTTATGATGAGTAGATTAGGAGTTCTGGTGACCAGCTCCTGACTCCATCATGAGACCCTGGACCTCATCTAGATTGAAGGTGCTCATCAGGGCAACTCTGTTGAGCCCAAACACGATGGAATTATAATGAGTAGATTAGGAGTTCTAGTGACCAGCTCCTGACTCCATTATGAGACCCTGGACCTCATCTAGATCGATGGTGTTCGTCAGGGCAAATCTTTTGAGCCCAAACATGATGGGATTATAATTAGTAGATTAGGAGTTCTGGTGACCAACTCCTGACTCCATCATGAGAACTTGGACTTCATCCGGGTCAAAAATAATAATGCAAACCCTAACGTAATTTCAAGTGAAAATGCGTTTTTCAGAAAATCGCAGCCAAATAACACTAGACCTTACTCATAGTGTTGTGTTCCTGCCGGTGAGTAAGGTTGCCAGAGCTCAACGAGGGGTGGGAGGGGGTTAGGGTCGGCAACGCGCATGTAACTCCTCTGGAGTTGCAGGCGTACATATGCGGGCCGTATGCTTGTTTGCCACCGACTTAGTATAAAAAAAAAAGTAACACTGAAAATCCATCAATAAGCGAGTCTGTTAGGCATACTGTAAAAAATGAACTTTTATTAAGATTTTCTAATCGCAGTATATAGCACTTCTCGGAACTCCGTAGCTGATTACGATCGCAACGAATGCCTGACAATCGAGCACAGGTCCGTCCTCTAAGCGCGCTCCGCGCGGACTGAGAGCGGGGCGTCGCTGCTGCGTGATTTATACGTGTTTTAAAAAAATATAAATTTACGGCAATGTAGGTCCCATAGTTACGATTTTTTTTTTATAGGTTAACATAAAGTTACAGTTTGCTATAATATTATTTTTAAAGCAAAATATGCGTACAATTTGCGGAAATAAAATATAATAAAACCCTGTTTTCGCCAAAAAAATGAAGAAAACTCGGAAGGTATTTTATCAGTTTTTTCAAATGAATCTTCGATTGTTAATCATTCCAGCCCCTCGTACGAGATATGTTGAATCAAATTGTAGTCATTCATGTACCAAATGATTCTTGTTTATAGCAAAATTGAGAACCGAAACGCCACATCTCACTGCAAAATTTGGAAAAGACTCCCAAAAAACCTCATTAAAAAAGAGGTTTAAAAGAGAAAATGAAAATTTGAACTGTTGGAGCCCCTAGTTTAGGAAACGATTATTTAAGTACGTTATCAGTTTTTGAATAAATACTAATAGTTACGTCGTAATCTTGAATGAAAAAGGAAGCATTTTACAAAATACGCTCGTCTGTAGGAATAAGGACTCTTAACATTCAAATCGATTTTTTCATCGTTTGTCGACCAATTCTCCGCCGCGCCATAATAATCATCATCCCCGCCCCATTAGGGAAAACCCACGATTGCATTGTAACGTCACCTCTACTAATTATTATTATCAAATCTATGAAGCTTTTGTATATTTAAGGAACTATTTATAAGGAAAAAAATAGTATTATTATCATACAACATCTGCTTGTTTCATTATATCCCTACGTAACCCTGTTAGATACATATAAAAGGCTTGCCAAATATAAAATATTACTTTGCTCTTTAGCTTCCCAGTAAAAGTCTTGTTTTCATTACCTCCTTAGATGACTTCACTGCTTACATAACCGTGTCATGTCATAAATACGTACGTACGTATTATGTACGTTGGTTGGGGTTAGGATTCATGCAAAAAACCAGGTTGCAAGGTAAGTGAGGTATAATTATAAGGCCCACCTTAATTTAAAATGAATTATCAAAAAAGTAATCAGCATATTCTGTAAAAGTCACTCAATATAGATTTCTCATTTATTTAAGCTTCTTATTTTCACCTAACGTAAAATTTCTGAGCTTTTTTTAAAGTTAATATGTAGAGTTGTGTTACTGTTAATTCATCAGAAAGCTTATATAGGTTTACGGTTGGATATCTAAATGGTTTAAAATGCATAACTTTAAATAGTGATCTCTTTGCTCTTTCGAATTCTAAAATTTGGTTTTAGTGGCGCCTCCCCAGACCGGTATGCCGTAACTAATTATGGATTGAACTATGGTTAAGTATATTTATTTAAGAAAAGAAGTTGTAAAGTAGCGATATGTTTTAAATTTTTAAAGACCCATATAAGCCTCCTGCCACGGCTCATGAGCAGCTCTATTTGCAGGTGACATTTTAGGCGTGAAAGTATTGACTTGTTGTTGCATAATTAAATTCAGCCTTATTGTCACTTATTTACACATTCATGAGACCAGCTGACAGTCTTTCCATCGCGATACAACTAGTGGTGTTCAAGACTCAAGTCTTTAGAGTGAGTCTTTTGCTTTAAGACTCGACTCGATTTTACAGACTCTAGTCATTTAGTCGAAACTTGAGTTTTTATCGACATCTGAGTCTTTTGTAAAGACTTAGTCCTTAAAACAGAACTCGAATTAAGTACAATAGTCTCTAAAACGTATTGTATCCGTATAATTCATGGGTTAGGTACACATCGCTCAATAACGCCTATTTTCCTTAAGTATTTAGATAAAGCGGTGGTGGCCGAGTGGATATGACGTCCGACTTTCAATCCGGAGGTCGTGGGTTCAAATCCTGGCTCGTACCAATGAGTTTTTCGGAACTTATGTACGAAATATCATCTGATATTTACCACTAGCTTTTCGGTGAAGGAAAACATCGTGAGGAAACCTGCATACATCTGCGAAGAAGTTCAAAGGTGTATGTGAAGTTCCCAATCCGCATTGGGCTAGCGTGGGGACTATAGCCCGAGCCCTCTCGCGCATGAGAGGAGGCCTGTGCCCAGCAGTGGGACGTATATAGGCTAAATTATTATTATTATTATTATTATATTTAGATAAAACTAGCAAAAAAAATTACAAAGTCTTTCTACGAAGGCTTGAGTCCTTTTGAGTTACGCTTAAACAACTCGATGAAGGACTTAACTCGGTACTCAAAAGACTGAGAAGTTTTTTAAGCATAGTCTCGTAAAATAGAGTCAAGTTCATCAACTTTAGACTTAAAAGACTCGAGTTACAACTAACAGATACCACCGATTGTCATTTTTAGGGTTCCGTAGCCAAATGGCAAAAAACGGAACCCTTATAGATTCGTCATGTCCGTCTGTCTGTCCGATTCTGTCACAGCCACTTTTTAAATGCACATAACATCTGAACTTCCCTTTGACAAAGTATCGATCAGAATGCGTTGACTAAAGAAACATCAAGTTTTACATGTTCATGAGACCGGCTGACGGTCTTCCCACCGCGATACAACCGGCTGACGATTTTTTTATCCACTTTATCATTTAAACAAAGACAAAGTTTTATTTGGGAGGCTGTGTCTACCTATTTTTTAATGTGTTTTTGGTGGCTACCATTTCACAACCCACCAACGGGGCGGCAGCTGACGACCACGAGGGTTCATCACACAAAGCCGTTAATCACTATATGAGTTTTCGCCTGGGAGGCGATGACTGACGGCGCCTGGTCCGCGGTCTAATACATATGAGGCCGGCGGCAACATGTTAAGGATGTAAAATGTTTAAGTACTAAGCTCTTTAAGGATTTGAGCACATACTCTTAATTAGGTAAATAACAACAAAAAGGTAGTGAAATACTGATTAGAATTACACAAAAACGCTGAAAATATTGTTAAAATTATAGATAATATACATCATTTGAGAATATGTTATAGATTAAATCAAGTTTTTTTTTTAATACATGCAAATACTTTAGGGATTGAGTGCTTTAAGCACCAATAATATTTATTACGTAGATATTAGGGAAAAAGTTATTTATTCTCAACTGTGTGTCTTTATGCTGACCCGGAAATAAATAAGATTACCCAACCCAACCCAACTCAACTAATTTTCATTATATATTAATTTTATAATATTCATTTCGAAACGGTTTAGTCTACTATAATGAAATGGACCAATCACAGCTCGCCGCGGTCAAGATGACGAAACAAAACGATGGCTCAAATTATTTTAGGTTGTATAATAGAAACAATTGCTTCATAAGTCATAAACGCACATGTGACACCCTTAATATAGCAACATCCATAGACTACAAAAACCGCTTACCATTGCTTGTTCTCCATAGGCTACGGTGGCCAGAATCGAGAAAAAACCGTCTAAAAATTGAATTTAGCAAGGAGCAAGTACCAGGGCCTCATAAGAGTCATAAGTTACGAAAAGGTGTCGTTGACCACCCAGCCGGATCCCGGCGGCCGGGGTGCATATGAGTATGAAGGTATCGCGGCTGCTCGCGATACTTTTGACCCCCCGCCCATTGTACAAGCGGTAGAACACACACAAGTAGGCAAAATATAAAAACAGAGCTGCTTACACTGATACGACCCGTACGACGCGTAGAATTCACGCAATCCGTACCAATCTGCTGACTTATACTGCCACTCGCGTCGCGAGCTAGTTGGCCGTGGTGGATCGGGCCGCGCGCATAGTACCCGAGTCTGGACGAGACAGTGATCGGATGAACCGAGAGGTGCGTTCACTAGAAACGTTATATCCGTCCGGACGTGTGGTCAGCAGGAGGTCCAGTAGAGAGCTTGTATGGTCCTCGATATCTGGTACTCTCGTGGGAGAACGTACCAGCTGCGAGAGTCCATAGGCCAGAGAAAATTCGTGAGCAGACCTTCCCGCGTGGTCGGTGGACCGGGAACCAAGCCACTCAATGTGGTGGACGTTAAAGTCCCCCAAAATCACGAGCTCTGCGGAAGGGTACTGCTCAAGAAGTCTATCAGCCGTCAATTGTAGGTGCTTGAAGAGCCCAGTCGTCTCCGTGTTGAGACCTGTACAGGCACGCGTAGACACGAGTGTGGCCGCTGTAGTCCACACGCAACCACAGAACCGACAAGTCCCTGTCTTCATAGGCATGAAGGCGGCGACAGCAGACATCCTGCCGAGCGTACATACATACACCGGCGTGTCTCATGAACTTGTGTTCCAGTGTATAGCCGGGGTACAATAGGTATGAAATGTCCGCTGGGCAGGATATCTGTGTCTCCGTTAGAAAAAGAATGGTCGGCTGCGCAGATTCTAGGTGGTAATGGACTGCGCTCAAATTTTAATGCAGTCCCCTGATATTACAGAAGTCCACTTGCGCGGAAGGGGATGCCACCGAAAAACCGTTTTTTTACCCTTATTCGCCATTTTTTTTCAAACTATACAAACAGGATTCGGCGTGCGATAGTGCGGTCTACAGACGCGACGTACGGAAGCCCCCCCCCCCCCCCCCTTGCAGCAGACATGTCCACTCCGGTCTCCTTCTCCGGCACGACTACTACAACAGGGATTTTGCGCGAGGTTGGTGGGTCAGCCTCCCAGGGCGGAGATTAAGTAGTCCCTGGGTTCGGGATTCGGGTTTGTATAAAATACTATTATACAATCCTGATATAATAGGGAGCTTTTCAGTCGAGTACCGTATTTAGGCAACGAAGTTGTACAAAGACAAAAATGTACAAAACACATAGCGCAGCGGCATGTGATTGGTTTTTATTTATAGTACTTCGTACCGTAATTCGTAATGAATATCATAGTTGAGTTGGGAGCCCATACATGAAAATACGCAATTGTAGTTTAGTACCCATACGAAATCTTAATTCAACCATTACAGTCGACGAGTAGAAAAACAAAATTTAACTTTAAGCAATAACTTACCTTTTAGTAATAGCCATTATATTTAACACAAATAAAACAGTAAACCTCCTCTCTATTATGTTTAAATAACTCAATTTACGGGTGAGAGCTCTGCCGAATAATGAAGGAAGTTATTATTAAATTATAAATTAGTTTATGAATACTGTAATGCATTTAAAATTCTTACTCATCATATATGTACTACGACTGTTCAAAGTGAATATCATTTATTCTGTCTCCATCAGCAGAAAGCAAAAACATTGTCCTAAATATTTTAGACAGTAAATAATCATAACACCAACATGTTTAGTTATCAAAATGGAGACAGGTAATAATTACGACTATATTGTTTTTAATGTATTAAATTTTTAAGATACCTAACATTCAAAAGACCAGAACACTAATTTTCTAAAAAAAATTATTTAAAAGCAGATCCTAAATTATTAAATAAGAATTTAATCGAAAATAATCCCATCATCATCAACTCAAATCGAATCAGTAGATAAGATTTGCCCAGAGTTAAGGTTTAAATCCAATTTGGTATTAAAAATCCTACTTTGAGAATACAATTCTTCCTCGTTTTTTAAAAGGTACTTCTGCTACTAAACAAATCAGTTTCATTTGTTACATTGTTGTTGTTACTCAATAATATATACACTTATATAAAAGTCGTGCATAATAATTCTTTACCATTGTATTTTCTCAGAAACGTTTGTATTTGTCATGCTACTTAAGTCAACCTCAGTACTTTTTGTACTGAGACTCACTGAAATATCATGAACGTTCGAACGTTTCCGTGAACATAAGATGGTAAAGGATTATGCATTATAGTTCGGCTCCTTAGTTCGATTTAGGATGGAGGTACGGCCCCATCTGGCAGAAAGCACGGACGTTTCGTGCATGCATATTTTAGGTTTATAAGAATAAATAGAAGGAGAAACACGCCGATTGTTGTACTCGTCCCTCCCCCACTTCTATGTCCCTATTTTTAGTTTTTATAAATTTTCACGAGAACTGTGAAAGTTACAATAAAAATGTCTAGCAGAAGTATATTATCCATAAAATTCTTTACAATATTGTCGTATAAAATATATGACTTATAATTTTCAAATTATGCTTAATTTATCCTTATGATACATGCAATTTTGAAAGTATTTATGAAAAAAAAACAAGTTTGTACCAAAACAAGTGCGAGTCGGACTCGCGCATGAAGGGTTCCGTACAATTTAAGACGTATTAAAAAAAATCTTCTTACTAGATCTTGTTCAACATTTTACCACTTTGGACACACATTTTACCACTTTGGAAGTGTCTCTCGCGCAAACTATTCAGTTTAGAAAAAAATGATATTAGGAACCTAACTATCATTTTTGAAGACCTATCCATAGATACCTTACACGTATATGTTTGATGAAAAATTTTTTTTTTAAATTTTATGACGTATTAAAAAAAAACTACTCACTAGATCTCGTTCAAACCAATTTTCGGTGGAAGTTTGCATGGTAATGTATATCATATATTTTTTTTAGATTTTTCATTCTGTTATTTTAGAAGTTACAGGGGGGGGGGACACACTTTTTTTCACTTTGGAAGGTTCTCTCGCGCAAACTATTCAGTTTAGAAAAAAATTATATTAGAAACATTAATATCATTTTTGAAGACCTATCCATAGATACCCCACACGTATGGGTATGATGAAAAAAAAAATTTTTTTTTAAATTTCATGACGTATTAAAAAAAAACTACTTACTAGATCTCGTTCAAACCAATTTTCGGTGGAAGTTTACATGGCAATGTATATCATATATTTTTTTTTAGATTTTTCATTTTGTTATTTTAGAAGTTACAGGGGGGGGACACACTTTTTTTTCACTTTGGAAGGTTCTCTCGCGCAAACTATTCAGTTTAGAAAAAAATGATATTAGAAACATTAATATCATTTTTGAAGACCTATCCATAGATAACCCACACGTATGGGTATGATGAAAAAAAAAAAATTTTTTTTATTTCATGACGTATTAAAAAAAAACTACTTACTAGATCTCGTTCAAACCAATTTTCGGTGGAAGTTTACATGGCAATGTATATCATATATTTTTTTTAGATTTTTCATTCTGTTATTTTAGAAGTTACGGGGGGGGGGACACACATTTTACCACTTTGGAAGTGTCTCTCGCGCAAACTATTCATTTTAGAAAAAAATGATATTAGAAACCTCAATATCATTTTTGAAGACCTATCCATAGATACCCCACACGTATGGGTTTGATGAAAAAAGATTTTTTGAGTTTCAGTTCTAAGTATGGGGAACCCCCAAAATTTATTGTTTTTTTTCTATTTTTGTGTAAACATCCTAATGCGGTTCATAGAATACATCTACTTACCAAGTTTGAACAGTACAGCTCTTATAGTTTCGGAAAAAAGTGGCTGTGACAGAATCGGACAGACAGACGGACATGACGAATCTATAAGGGTTCCGTTTTTTGCCATTTGGCTACGGAACCCTAAAAAGGCATACTTTTAAAATGCAAAATTCTGTTTTTTTTTTTTTACATTTTTAATATTTGACTTTGGCCATTATATAAAAATCATACGTTAAAAATTATATATTTTTATCAAATAAATGTATGAGTATCTACTTTAAAGTGATACTTTTAAGAATACGAAATAAATGAGCTAAATTGTAATTTTTTTATTGAGTGCAAATTGCAACACTGTGATTGTAAAAGCCAAAAGTGAAAAAAAAAGTAGAAACAACATCTTTCGGCGTGTTTCTACTTTTATTCATTCTAATAAACCTAAAAGCTATATGAATGCTAAGTTTTGTGCTTTCAGCTGGATCTCATCCGCATCTGTACTAGCAAGTTATAATTTCAATCCAGTAACTTTGTCAACTTTTGTAATGGGGTTCGTTTGCGTCATTATCACGTAGTTCTGATTTTTTGCACACTTTTTGATGATGTTGGCATAATGAATAATCCAAGTTTGTGCTCTCGAGCGTCGAATGCAACTCTCAAGAAACCAAAAAATCGCGAAAATTTAGGTTTTTTTTTTTGATTTGGGCGAATATAACCCTAAAGAACTAGTTTTCGATATTATTTTTTCGGAGCGTTTTGAAGTAGAGGCTAGAATTGTCTCTGTCGATCTAATAGTTTCCGAGATACAGCCTTTCAAGGTTGAGTTCGTTGGGAGGGGGTATGAGTCGGCTCACCAGATCCAATCTATGCTATATTTCTTCCTCCTCTTAGTAACTAGGGCAAGTTGTACATCATTTTCGTAAAACTTTGGAACGAAGAATTCATTTTTGAAATATTCACCTTATCATACGAATACACTGATTTTTACACAGTAAATGAAAATTAAGTATATGTAGGTACTTATTTGTAACAATTTTGGCCTTTATAATCACAGTTAGCACTAAATAAAAATGCATTCCTTTTTCTATAAATTTATCACTTCAAAGTAGGCCGTCATACATTTTTTTGTAAAATTAGGTAGCGGAGGGCAGTGACGTTTTCCATAGGAAATTACTTATTACTTGACGTATTAAAAGTATGGATACAATGTTTTCGTCCCTCAATTATATGGAAGTGATATATAACTTTTTTTAGTTGCTAAGAGCAGGAGGAAATATAGCATAGATTGGACCTGGTGATGCAACACTTTACGCCCTCTTTTGGGGGTAGGCACGGTACGATCATGTGGCTACTAGGACAAATCAGCTTTGTTTGACCTTAGGAACAATCGGGCCAAGCGGCATCGCCTGATATAAAAGTACATACTTACTGCACTTGCTTTCCCTACTAATTCAAGTTCGAGAACATTATAAACTTTGAAAGGCTTTATCTCTGAAACTATAAGGTAATAGAGATAATTATTAGTCTCATATTGTAGCAAATTTAGTCGAGTTTAAAAATGTTTCGAGAAAGTACTATCTTTTAGGACTAGTTTTTAGTCCTTTAGGGTTATAATCGACCAAATCTAAAAAAAAACCGCGAAATTATTGCGGTTGTCTCGATTTCTGACAAAGTGGCGTTCAGCGCTCGAGTTCACAAACTTGGATTATTCATTGAGCCAACATCAAAGACAAGTCTACAAAAAAAAACAGAATTACCGGATTTGACGCAAACGCCAATGTATAAAGTTACTGTAATATTTGAGATAAAGGTGTTTATTGCAGAAGAATGTCAGGATATTTTTTTTTTTTGACTGTATTCATGCAAAAAATTAGTCTTTAAATTTTAATGTATTATGTTTAAACGATATTCACGACAATGCGTATCATTATTTTATGACTATTCAATAAACTAATGTACAATAATTTCAAATTTAATAGGTGCACGATGAAATTCGTCTCTTTAACTTTACTGTTTTCGTACATTTATGTTTCTCGTAAAAATGGTGTTGCTTGAAATACTTTAATATTTTTATTAATTTACAGCCAAATAATTTCACCAAAGGATTTGGGTTATATAAAGCAGGTCGCTACTACACTCAATCGTGTAGCTTCCTGGCCTGTGCTCGAGTCAAAGAATAAGAAATATACCTTTCATGTCAAATGGAACATAACTTGTTTTCTATTTACGAGCATTGCATGTATTCTTCAGGTCTGGTATATAAGATGTAACATAAACACAATCAGTTTCGTCATAATGGGCCACAATTATATAACACTGGCAATGAATATCATTTGTCTGGTAAGTTTTTATAACCTATTTCTATTTATGGAATACAAAATCAAAGATATCTAACATCTAAAAAATATTATCAAAATCTGTGACTTCTTTCTTCTTGATTCTGTGAAAAATTTAATTCTTGAGTACAAAGTACGTGAATCTTGAGTTTGTCAATTTACATAAATTTAATACCTCGTAATACCCAGAACAATTTTTGTTAATACTTTGGAATTTAGATTCTTTTATTTCGATAAAAGTTCAAAATTCTGATTTAATTTGAACAAGTTTACAACTATGGGGACATACGCAAATATACTGAAATAGATGCCATATTCTAAATAAAAAGTTTCCAAGCCCTACAGTGGCGGAGGACGGAATCGAACCGGCAGCGGAGTCTTGAGTATTAAACAATTACCTCTAGACGGTCACGGAAGTACCCATTCAATTTTCTCAAGTAATACATAAAACTCGTGTCAGAGAAAACTGTTAATAGATATTTGTTTTAAAACGGGGCAAAGTTGTTGTTTAACCGCTCGTGCCAAATTGATACCCGAAAAGATTCCAAAATTGAACTACGAGACAGAAGAATTTACATACATTTTGCCCCTGAGTGAAGCATACAATTTTTCACCACACCACAACCCGAGGTAAATAATTATTTACTGCGAGATATCCAACATAATCAATAAAAGTCAAATACAAATTAACGTCAATAAATATTTATCATCCAAAATCATAATTTAATCAAATAGTCCATTCCAGACCAACCACACCAATTTACTTTACATGTCGATAAAATGCAACCTTCTCATCAGATTTTAAACAACCAAGAGAGCCTTTACCAGTTGGTGTGGTGAAAATTGTTATGTTAACTTCGAGGAAGAACTGCTTATTATTTTCTAAAATGAGTTATTTAATCCAGCAAAGACTCGCAATGCCATGGATGGCTGAATATCGGCAAGTGATCAAAGAATTCTTGAAAAACATTCACCTCTTTCATCAAAAGGATAAATCTGAATATGCAAACAAGGTAATTCAAATAATATATAACCGTTTTTCGATTCTATTAAATTCGTATTTTTTTATTTCTGTACCTAATATACCTGTTTTCCTTATAGATTTATAAAAACGTCGAAAAAATCTGCTATATCTTTACGTTATTTGTACACATTCAACTGTACTTCGGAATCCTGTTATTTAATGTAACTCCTACGTATAAGAACTTCAGAGCGGGCATGTATGGGTCTAATAAACCTGTTAATGCTACTTACGAGACAGCAGTATACATTTATCTCCCTTTTGATTATGTTACTGATATAAAAGGACACATCTTTGTAAGTTTTATGGGCTGGTTTTTAACATGCATCTGTTCCACTAGTTTCTGTTTATGGCATCTACTTCTTTCTTTGATGGTGTTTCATTTATGGGGTAATTTGAAAATTTTGGAACACAACATATACAATTTCCCTAAACCTGCTAATCATCAGATGAAGAGAATCGGAATTTCATGGTATACGGAAGAGGAGTCTAAAAAGATATCAACATTAATCGTGGAACTTGTGAATCATCACAGGAATATAATGGAGTAAGTCCCAGATAATTCTGACGATTTTAAAATGTTTCATAAATGTTTGATGTTTCTTATGTATGGACTTTTATTGTTTCAGCTTTATATCAAAGACCTCGAGCGCATACAGCTTTTTTCTACTCTTAAATTTCTCATTCTATCAAATAGTGGGTTGTATTATTTTATTGAAATGCTCTACCTTGGTATTTAACATTTTTTATACTTGTCTTTGTCATACATATTTTATTATTATTAAGACTTTATTTCAGACATCACAGATCCATATGTTAGGTACAAAATTACTTATCATTATGTTAGTATTGACAAAACAATTTATATTTAAGTACATACATTGTTTACTATTAAATTAAATTAATTCATAAAAATAGTATACCTCATTTATCCATCCGGTCGATTGGGACATGCATTGAGGCCTAACACTTACAAAAGGGATTATCAAGCCTCTCGCCAATTTCGATTAGAAAACTGAATTTTAGTAGATTTATTTTTCTTAACGAGAAATCACAAACAAAATCAATAGTTTAAGATAAATATCAGGCGTTGTTCTTTACGGTGTATTACAACCCTAACCCTAATATCTGTGTTTTCTTTCAGAACTCCGAAGCACTAGGAAATTATGCACCTCTAACAGTTGTATTATTTCAGCAATTGATACAAATATCTGTCATATTTGAACTTCTTGGCTCTCAGGTGAATTCATTAAAAGTGTCTTACAAATAATACATAAAAGATATTCAAATATGTATATGCAATGCCTGCGACTATCGAGGCAGTTCCAACCTATTGCCCACATTGCCCCCAAGCCCGCCAGTTTAAAGGACAATTTGGCTTTAATATCCACATTAGCCGTGTTCATGGCAAACAAACCACCGTAAAAACCACGGTGCCGCCCGCCGCTGTTCACCTGGGTATGGGCCTCAGCTCCAATGACAGCAGTCTACAAAGATTTCCCGAGCTAAAAAAGAATGTGCGTGTTCTAAAACACATCCCAAAGGGAGCAAGCTAGGGTAGACAACTTGCCCTCGCCGCAGGCAAAGGTAGGTAGATGATTGGTTTGCACTCCTTTCGTTCTCCTTTACGGCACTTAGGGTTCCTGACGGTGGCACGGGCAAATCATTAACCTCGAAAGTGAAAGAAAATATTGACGAATTAAACGTCTAGTTTCCTGATCCGCTGAATCAAAAACCTCGCTCTCTTTACCGGACAATTGAGGCTAAAGTCCACGATGGAGACCTAAGAGGCGCAGTTCGTATACTACTGTGAGATTCATCACTTGCCGATTCGAATGCTGAAACATTAAACGTATTGAGGGACAAGCATCCTTCGCCATCTAGGCCACTCACTTATCCGCCTGTACCCGATCAGTCAAGCCAATTTCTTACGGTTTCAGCTTTAGACGTGGCCAATGCAATTGGCTCATTTTATAACGACTCTGCGTCAGGATTGGATGGTCTTCGCTCTCAGCATCTAAAAGAACTCGTGTCTCCCAATGCAGGAGGTAATGGAACCAGACTCCTTGAATCACTGACTAAACATTGCAACTTCCTCTTACGCGGTATGCTCAAACCCCAAGTATGTCCCTACCTTTACGGAGCGTCTTTGTGTGCATTAACGAAAAAAGACGGAGGAATTAGACCAATTGCTATAGGTTCTAATCTAAGACGGCTCGTAGCCAAATTGGGCTGTCGGTCTGTGAGAGACGAGATGGCAGGTTTTCTTTAGCCTGTTTAGATGGGCTTCGGCACACCATTAGGCTGCGAGGCGGCAATCTACGCCACGAGGTATTTTTCAATGTCACACGAGAATAATGACGTTGTGATCATAAAGCTGGTCATCAAAAATGCTTTTAATTCCGTTGAAAGAGATGTGATTTTACAGCAAGTGAAAAACCATACCCCCGTTCTGTACCCATTTCTTTTCCAATGCTACTCGACTCCGAGCAACGTTTTTTACGATAACAATACCATCTCGTCATAGGCAGCAGGATGTTGAAGAGTATGATATCACACTCAAAGAAGGTCTTGAAAGCATCCTAAACGTCCAATATATTGCATGAAGCACAATGGAGCCAGGCAACGCTTCCCATCCGCTATGGGGGTTTAGGAATCCGTAGCATGAACGATGTTGGAGTTGTAGCATTCCTTGCTTCCTCTCATGCGTCGACAGGACTTGTCACTAAAATATTAACTTTTAATGCTAGCAAAATCTGTCTTCCATTCGTAGAGGAGGCCTTAGCTAAGTGGACGATCCGCTGTTCTGGATCTGTACGCCCGGACAACCCCGATCTGCAAAGACCTTGGGACAACACCTTGTGTGAGCGCACTTATTTCAGCCTATTGGAAAGCGCTCTACAAGTAGAAAATGTGGCCAGACTAAAAGCCGTTAGGCAACCCGAGTCGGGAGCCTGGCTGCACGCACTGCCTTCACCGCAATTGGGTACTTCTTTAGACGATGACACATTAAGAGTCGGAGTGGCCTTAAGACTAGGATGCAAGGTATGCGAAACCCATTGCTGCATCTGCAGGACGATGGTCGAGGGTAATGGGCACCACGGCTTAAGCTGCTTGCCATGTGCGAGGCAAATACCAAGACATAACGCCATCAACGAGCTGATCCGTTGTGCCATGGTCTCGGCCAATATACCATGTATCTGGAGCGAGACGGTAAGCGACCGGACGGCCTTACGCTGGTACCTTGGGCAAAAGGCCGCAGCCTAATTTGGGACACCACTTGCGTTAGCACCTTTGCCCTCTCCCACATCACCCATACTAGCAAAACAGCAGGCGCGGCCGCCGAGAGTGCTGCGAAATTCAAATATAATAAATACACAAACTTGGTACCAGCATACGACTTTGTTCCGGTCGCTATAGAAACTGCGGGCCCTTGGTGTGTAGAGGCCAAAAAACTTATTAGAACTATGGAGCGGCGTTTGAGGGATAGGGGCAGCGACCCCCGTGCCGGCTCTTTCCTGGTTCAGCAAATATAGCTGGCTGTGCAACGCGGTAATTCCGCTAGCATTTTTGGCACGTTTTGATCAGGTGACAGTCGGAACGGGACATAGGACTTTTGATATACAGGTCACCAGGTCACAACTCATAAGAATGGCATTTTGCGCAGCGCAGGGTAAGCCAGCGATGTTCTTCCGTTGTGACCCAGGCGTACGCCGTTTGACGACGAGGAGGCTATGCTTTAATTAACTAAACTACTTAAACTACTTAAAACTAGAGCTATAACTATACCTAAAACATAAAATTTTAACTAAACTATTTATACACTGCAACAATGCGGCAATTGCCATATCTAAAACCACGGCCATGCCATGGCCACGTCAACAAAACACTTGCTTTTTAAAAAGAAATATCAAGCAAACATTTTGATATATATATATATTGAGAGAACAGTTTTGTAAAATTATTGATATTGGTTTGGTGAGTCATGAAACATCTTCGGTTATTTTTATTTAATAATACCAATATTAAACAAATTCATTAGAAATCATTGCTTTGATTAGAGCAAATAATAAACATTGCAATAATTTTGTTCGCTACTATATTAGTCCCATTCACGACATAGTGATTGCTCCTATATTTGGGATGCGTGCATGGTGCCAAAGCCAACGTGTAGGTCATTTTAACTAATTAATGTATTGTGAAAGGTAAACCTAGCGTATAAAGCCCTTGCCCGTGTCATTGGGATGCATGCAAAGGCAGCACCATCAGATAGGTAGTGTGTGATGTACTCACTATTTATTACGTAGTCTTGCCATAAATTCTATCCTACATGAAATGATATTTATTTTGAAAATGAAAGAAGCACGACAGTAAACAGATGTTCTTATTTTGACACCTACCCATCAAAATTTTTGATTTCCCTAGCCATGATTATCTGCTTGCATAGCGGATTTCCCCAAATTCGCTCAACTCCCACTTTAATCACTGCCGGTGTCTTTGTTTGACGTGGTCGACCGCTCCTGGGTCGGTCGTCGACTAAACCCATGTCGTTGTATCGCTTGATAGTACGAATAGATGAATTTCTTCGTTATATTCAAAGGTTTCAGCAGCTCGAAAGTGTCATTCACTTGCTTGTTGCACTCGTATAACGCTATCACTGCGACACGATTCTATTTGATGCCTCAATCATGATCTTCAGGGAAACGATACCTGGATCTAAATGTACTTTTTCTGACAGCCAAATGTCTGTTCAAGCATAACCAGAAACAAAAGTACATAAAACATTCCATTATTAAATTTAAAATGATTAAAAAGTTGGGACAGAATTTATGTCAAGACTACGTCTGATTTGATTAATTATTTGCAGAGTGAAAAAATTATCGATGCAGTGTATGGTTTACCCTGGGAGTGTATGAAATTGAAAGAGAGAAAACTCGTTTTATTCTTCTTACAAAACGTCCAAGAGCCAATACACCCGAAGGCTTGTGGCATGATCCCAGTTGGGGTTCAAACTATGGCTGCGGTTAGTATCCCTACTAATATTATAAATTTAAAAGTGTGTGTGTTTGTCTGTTACGTCTGTTACCTCTTCACGTTCAAACCCGCTTACTGATTTTGATGAAATTGGTTATGAAGATAGTTTCACGCCTAAGGAGGACACAACAATGGTAGTTTTTATCACTCTTCACCATTATCATCATACAATCTATATTATTGCGAAAAAAATAAAGAGTCAGATATGCTAGTAATATCTACGTGCGTCGAATGACAGATTTAATACGGGTAAATTTTTGAAGAGGGTATTTTTTTTACATTTGTATGGCAACTGCAAACTGAACTCAATCAGACTGTCCAAACTAAACCGATAACATAAAAACTAGGGACACAACATACTTTAGATATATTTATAATTTACTTTATTAATAAATATTTTGACTTAAGTCTAGACAGAAATAAACATCTATATAGTACTTATATAATATTTTCATTTTTGTATTTATGTGGCATAAAATTACGAAGGTGTGAGGTTTAATACTGAAAGTTCATAATTATAATGAGTTACTTAGAGATGACGCAGTAAAAGAAAAATTTGTCGTTTGAAAATCGAACTAATTTACAATTATTGTTTGAGGTTCAAATATATTTGAATTTGATGTGTATTTTAGGAATGCTGGCAGTTTTAAAATAATACGTTGAGCGTTTTTAATAATTTTTCCTACTCCTCTACTGTTATCTGTCATTTATGCATTCATTAACACGAATATAAGAACATACATAAAAGATTTCAAGAAAAGTCTATATTGTCTATTCCTCATAAAAGCTCTTGTGCTTTTATAAGCTATAATGTTACTGCGATTAATGGCTACCAACCTAACAAAACCAAAACGAATACAGTTTTAAACTAATATAAGTGCATTGCTGCCAACTTACAAAATATTCATTTGGTTGCATAGTAAAAATAATTACTTCATAAGTCAGAAACACGCATGTGACACCCGTAATATAGCAACACCCATAGACTACGAAGACCGCTTAGCGTTGCTTGTTAGTCTCCGTAGGCTACGGTGGCCAAAATTGAGAAAAAACTGTCCAAAAAATTAATTTAGCAAGTAGCAAGTACCAGGGCCTCATGAGTTACGAGGAGGTGTCGCCGACCGGCCGGCCGCGGCCCGGGACGGGCCGGGCGCGTAACAAGGTATGCTCGCGCGTCTTGGCTATATACTTTTGCTGTAATTTGTTTACCTAAATTAAGATTTATTTTTGTTGACTCGTAGGAAAAATATTGTATGCAACGTTGTATAAGTAGGTCAAAAAATTCTCGTGGCGTATTCCTTTACAATGTTCGCCTACGCCTTCGGCTCCGGCTCACATTGTAACTCACGCCACTCGCCTTTTTTGACCCTTCTTATACAACTGTTGCATAAAATACTATTAATTTTTCGTGCTAGAATTTTATACGACTTTCATTTTGCCCTCAGTCGACAACGAGTTAATACCATCAGACTTCGAATCTTATCTTATAAAGCATGACTCACGCTAAAACTATCCGGGTCCGGGCCGATGCGCCTGACGCTTTAGTTTTGATGAGGCAATAAGGCCCGGTTCTCGAGCTGTCTCGTACTGTGTGTGGTAGCTTTTATAAATTGTGTTTCTTTGTTTTCTCTGTTAACACTGTTAACAGCATCTCTCCAGGCTAAAATTTCAGCTGTGTTGAGCACATATTAAGAGGGAAGAATAGCTTTGCAATCCTAACTGAACGTACGTACATTTATGATGAAATTTCCATTTTGGGAGAAAGCGGTTTCCACTATCTTTAATACTTACTTAAAAAAATACACGATACTTACTTATAAAACAAACGTATATAATGTAATTAAAACTTGGTCGAATTAAGCCTTTCGTTTTATAAAAACTATGTTATTGTTCTAAAATGAAACCTTTAAACCTAGAATATTATGAAGAAGCGATGGACAACAAAATCAAAGTGATTTGTTAGGATTTAGTTCGTGGTAGCCGTTTTCTCCCGAAATGGATTCTCTTAGTTAGGATCGAAAAGCTATTCTTTCGCTTAGTAAGATACAAAAATTCGCATATCAGCAGATTCAGACAACCTTAGTTATCTAAATGAGTCAAATAAAAGAAATCCAACATTCCCAGAAACGCCAAACAATATGACTGAGGGTCCAAATATTCATACAAAAGTGACTCAGGATTATAGGATCAAACGAAAATTTGTAATCATTGTCAGAAAAAGTTAAGAAAACGAATTAAGTATAAAACAATATTGTCCAAATCTACTCAGTAACTACTGCAAGCAAAAACTGTTTTGAGATTACAGGAACTTTCAGTATCAGACTTTTTTAATACTATTATCAAAGTATTAAAGCATTTACCTTCCACAATATTTCAATTATACATCTACCAGTAGGTACTTGTTATAATTTAAGAGTTACCATCGTTACTTTACAACACTGAATCTTTTTGGTTACAGATTTTGAAGGCGTGCTTTTCATATTATATTATGCTTCGCACTGTGACTACTACTGAAGAAATGACATGAAGTTAAAAGTAGTATCACCTAAATTGAGATTTGGATTACCTAAATTGAGATTGAGATTTAGATTCTTTTCTCATGCACATTTTGCGTTATAATAAATCTACCTTTAAATCATCACGTTAAATTCACTCGTGTCCAAGTTCTAAGGGCGCATCTACTTTTGCGTGTGAGACGCGTATATAAACGGTGGGCTCGTGGCTCGGCTCGCCGCTCGCTGGGCTCGCGGCCAGAGCGGTTTTTTGGCCACGAGTCAAGGGGGCTCGCGGGGGACGCGCGCTTGCTGTTTATATTCGCGTTCGGCTGTTTATTTGTTATTTGTGTGTACAAACCTTATACCGTGCCGCCTGAGTTTAAAATTGATTAGCTCGACGAGCTTAGGGGCTGTGGCCGAGACAGGAGACGAGCCGGGAGCCGAACCACGAGGCGAGAGTGTGTACATTATAGCTCGAGGAGTTTACAAGCTGTGGCCGAGACACGAGCCGAGCCGCGAGCCGAGCTATGAGCCGCGAATGTAAATCCGCGGTAAAATCGTCCACGAAGAAGGCCCCACTATTTTTTGATTGAGGGATGGCGGGGTTCGGGGGGCTTGACAAGAACGTCAGTCTTGAGCGGTCAGCCGCTCGATGCTCACGTGTAGTGAATTGATGTCCACGTTACACAGACTAGTCGTGAATGTTGCTCCACTTCATATTTTTCAAATATTAACATAAAATACCGAAGTGTAATCGAATATATCACAAAAAAAATTATAAATCAAATCCCATCCCATCTCTATTGAGTTAATGAATGGACGAATGAGTAGTATGAATGACTGTCAAAATACCTTCGAAAGCAAAATGCCACATAATATATGTTATGAATATCGTATGAAGATAAAACTTTTTAACTTAATAAGGTACAAACACATTCTCAGAAAAATCGGTTGTCATTTTTACTGCGTAATTACAATCAATAAATCAATCAGAGCGCAAGATCGCACGTATAAGTGTCTATGTGTGAGTAGGTGTTATGCGTACAATATTGTAATTGTAGTTGAAATGCACACATTTTTAACTGTGGCGACATCCGTCCCGATACTAACTGACTATTACAGCGGATCGATATATATCTATGATTGCACACTTATACTTTAAGCGATTAGGAAGAAGAGTGGGGCACGTCATCGTGGTTAACACGATTATAATAATAAAAAATAGACATATATTATTTGCAACGCCTAGGGAAGGTAGCTATATATCTGATTAGGCTAGCATCACTTTTCAGTTCACCAATTTCACCGAGCGATATCAGGGGAGAAACAGTTTATTTTAGTACTCTTATCCCAAAACACTTGGCCTGATGTTAAGCTAAAAAAAAACCCTGTATATAGGTTTCTACATTTCTGTTCAATATTACCGTCATTTAAACGGCAGTTTAGTTAATACTTAATAACTTAAGCAATTTGAGAAATTGAACTACTTTAGTTCTTGACCTAAAGTTGGAAATGACATTTTGTTCAAAATGTTCAGTACATGATGATTTTTTTAAAGACAGTTAAGAAAGAGTATATCTGAACGTGAATAAATAGAGTACTTAATATTCAAAATAATGTACGTTCTTTTTTATTTAAACGCAATGCATGTCGGTGGTGTATTATGTACTCGTATTATGTAACCTGAAAACCTATGAAATGTACCCGGCTGGTTACATAATACCTATAGTAAAAAATTTTTAAGGTTGCAATAGCGGTCATTGACTTGACCCCTAACCCGAAATCGTAATTTTCTAGCGATAAATCATCTATCTATACAAAACTGTCGCAAAAAATTCATCGCTTGTGTATCATAATACAGGGTAGGATGGAGCCAAGAGCTCATTAGGTGCGTACGGGTGTCATTGCAAGTGTTAATTTAATGATAATATGTCATTTTTACATCCAAAAATAAATCTTAAATACGTTTAAGTCTGTTTGTTTATTTCTACATGGAGATGAAGTAATTTTTAATAATAAAAACATCAACTGAGCACTAACACCGCCGGCAGTACCCGCTAACTACTCAGCTATCCGCGGCCGGCGATACCACAGCCTTACATTTTATGAGTGTCGAGAGTCAGGGGTGGGGCACACTCGGTCCGGTTATATTTATTTTACTTTTCCAGTATCGTCTGGCGACAAGGCAATTTAAACCTTTTTATCTAAACCTACCTAATGTTATTTCAAAGACAACGTGGAGCCAATAACCAGATAATGGAAAATAACATTTTGAACTAGACACAAAAATATGAATAACAATATATGCATTTAAAAAGCGGGCCGGCCCTGCATCTACAGGGATTATCTTTTACTACTTAGTACAAACGTACAATGTAGCATTGACAAGTTATTGTAATTAGTATGTTCATGCACAAGTAATAAACTCGAAACTTCTTTGACAAAAACAAGTAGTTACTTTATCTGCGCTATCTTGTTTACGTCTTATCTTCCCATTAGACGTGGTGTTTTTGAAAACTCCCCCGACAGGTAAACCAAAATGCAATTAGAACCATTCGATAATTGTTCGTGGTACGTGGTGGTGTATACGCTTTTAGTTGTGATACTTATTTATATATTGAAGACTACCAGCTTATTTTTCTCTGTCTGTATCGGTATAGGTACTTCGGAACCTAACTAGTGGGTGCTAGTGGTCCTTGGAGTATGTCTCACTTTTTTGTCTAGTCGCGAAAGTGTTAACCAATAAATGTTATAACTGCCTATAACTACACGGAAATGTAAAAATTGTTTGTTTACTTTTATTTGAATACCTAAACATATAGAGTATGGTTACGTTTTACTTTCTTATGTTCGATAGCTAAACAATAAAAAATATAAATATTTTTCAAATACTTACCTTAATTCCTTTTTCTGTTCTATGAAAGAGTACTAATAAAATCACAACTCTATTATTTTAGGTTTGCGATTTCTGCTCCCTGTACTATGAAACACAAGGGATGACATTTTTGCGACAGTTTTGTATAGATAGATTATTTATCGCTAGAAAATTACGATTTCGGGATAAAGGTCAAGTCAATGACCGCTATTGCAACCTTAAATTTTTTTTACTATAGGGATGTACTAAAGGAAAGAGAACGCAAGAGTTCACTTGATAGTTTTTTTTATTTCTTCTTTCAAAACTCCTACATACTTACCCTAAAAATTCAATTTTTAGCCCAGACTGTTAACGGTAGAGCTGTTGGTTCATTCATATCTGTATTCTTACACTATAGGATAAACCACCAACAAACTAGTTGTACAAGTAATAAATAAATAAATAATAAATAAATATTATAGGACATTATTACACAAATTGACTAAGTCTCACAGTAAGCTCAATAAGGCTTGTGTTGTGGGTACTTGGACAACGATATATATAATATATACATATGTAAAATTACATAAATACGTAGAAAACACCCATGACTCAGGAACAAAATTAAATATCCATGCTCATCACACGAATGAATGCCCTTACCAGGATTTGAACCCGGGACCATCGGCTTCATAGGCAGGGTCACTACCCACTATGCCAGACCGGTCGTCAAACTATAAAGTCCTTGACTATAAGCTGTTTAAGGGCTACCTAAGGGCGACCTAAGGACTACCTAATTAACTCCACTGCATTCCGCCTGATGAACGAGACAGACGACAGAAAAGTCTGCTGCAGTTAACAATAGCATTTGGGCTGGGACTCGTAACAAATGACCGTGAAGGCGTCCCGATCTTGAGAAGACCCGTCTCTTACATCAATCAATAAATTTTTCGTGTTATGGCTCCATCAATATATTATTTTAATTTTGTAAAAATCAATGTTCTGACATAACCCATGCCGTCTTTTTTTCTTCTTTTTTGTCCCTCCATTTAAATTTAGTGCTCTTTTTAGCCAGAACTGCATGTTGTCAGTCATATTGTGCTAACTTTTAAATCAAGTAGGTTTAATTACCTAACGATACAATATCCAGAAAAAAATGTTGAAATACAACTGTTTATATTTGTAATTAAACTAATTAAATTAAATCATGTCCAATATTTCTAAAAAAATAATATCACTACCAGGAGAAATAAAGAGAAACAACGAAGTTATGCCAACACCACTAGATGACGCTATATGACACAATCAACACGAAAATATATATTTCTTTGATCTAATTGGCCATATATTTTGATAAAAACGGTATAAATTGACATCATATCCAAATTCTGGTTAACATGCAAATTGGTTTTTTATCGTTTGTCGACCCATTCTCCGCCGCGCCATAATAATCATCATCCCCATCCCATTAGGGAACACCCACGTTTGCATTAGACGGCTGCTTTTAGTACTTAATACGATTGTAACGTCACCTCTACTAATTATTATTATTAAATCTATGAAGCTTATGTATATTTAAGGAACTATATATAAATAAATAAAAAACACTACTATTACAGCATCTGCTTGTTTCATTATATCCCTACGTAACCCTGTTAGGTTGACGGTCGTGTTATTTATTACCAAGCACGATTTAACATCTAAAAGGCTTGCCAAAATATGAAATATTACTTTGCTCTTTAGCTTTCCATTAAAAGCGTTGTTTTCATTACCTCCTTAGATTACTTCACTGCTTACATAACCGTGCCATGTCACAAATACGTAAATCCTTACGTATTATGTACGTTACTTGGGATTGGGACTCATGCCAAAAACGAGTTGCAATGTAAGTGAAGCATAATTGTGAGGCCCACCTTAATTAAAAATGAATTATCAAAAAAATAACCAGCATATTCTGTAAAAGTCATCAATATAGATTTCTCATTTGTTTAAGCTTCTTATATATCAAAATAGTTCTCAAAATAATATATTACGTCACTTTTGGAAAATAGACGTATTAAAACATATACATTCTGACAGTAATAATAGGTTTTAATTATTATATTTTATTTTAAAGACATAAAAATAACAATATATCTACACATAATCAGAAGGATATTTTTAATTAGTGGAAATAATTCGCTTTGGGCATTCATACAATAAAGATATAAGAAATTGTCTAGTTTACTCGAAAATAGTAGGCTAAAACTCAAATAAATCTTCATTAGTTTCAGCTCTTTTAACATAAACTTTTAACATACGCTTATTATTTTTCACTTAACGTAAGTTTTCCGAGCTTTATTAAACTCAAGACGTTTTAAAGAATCAAAAAGTCTAAAAACATTGAGACACTACACTTATACTTTTTAAGTCGGTGAATACTTACCTACTTAAAACTTATCAAGTCGGCTTTGTTAGAGATCGAAAAAACTCTAAATGAACTTAAAACATATTAATACGTTGAATAAGGCCCGGGTCGGACGTTGTTACCCATACTAGCATCGGGCCTTATTAGCAACAAGTATAAGTTCAAAAAAGAAGGGAATATTTTATGTAATAATAAATATAAAATTATAAATTTTCCCCTCCTCATAAAATAAGACAACTTCTGTACCCCTAGTGTAACTTTGATCGACATCATAACGTGACGAACGCGTTTGCGTTAAGTCTCATTTTGTATAGGATTTTGAGGTTCCAAAACGTCCCGCTTGGCGCGCTCTTTCGAAATCCAATACAAAATGAGACTAAACGCAAACGCGTACGTCATATTATACATTAAGACACCGGTAAAATAAACATCGTACGTATAATTTTCGATCATATTTTATTTACTTTAATAGGTAAATTATTTAAGTAGTATAGTAAGTAGTGTTATTATTATATCCTCATTTATTCCTTAATGAATTAAAATACTGTAAATCATTTCACGCGCAAAATAATTTATATTGGCAATTTCACAATACCCTATGTTTCCAATTTTTTGAACCGCTTGTAATACGTTCTATATTAACCAAACGTTGCCTTAAAATTGAACTTTTACCCTAAAAACGTCTTTAAATATGTTAAATTAACAAAATATCTTTTGATAGATGGTATCGCGCCCAAAACGCTCTTTGAAAATTGTGTGACGTCAGAGTTTACGGTTTGACACATAATATACAAACACACGTAACACCAAGGCATATCTTGGTCTTGAGATTCACTGTTGTCTGTGTTGTATGTGTGTCGTCATTACAGATTGGATTTTGTATGTAGTGAGTGAGACGTGCGACACGTTTTTCCCCGAAAAAAATGGCAGAACGATTTGTACGGTGAGATATCGCTTAGGCTCCTCCCTTCCGATGTGTCGGAAGCCGGTGTTGCTCGAAGACCCACACATATACAGCTTGCCCACCACCAAAATGGCTACGGCTTGTGTATTAAATTTTGTACTGAGAACAGACAACGGCCCGCCTTGGTTATTCGAACTGTCAAACCGAGAGTTGTGACATCATCCGAATCTTCAATGTCGTTTCGACTTGGGTCACGTGACGTGTGTTAAAAGATATTTTAAATTCATTATTTACAAAAAATATCCTCATTCATCATCTATTGCAGCCTTTGCGTCTAGTGCAGACGATTTAAGCATTGCTGTTTAGACAACGGGTTTGGTGACTGTGGAGGCCGATGCGTGAGCGGCACGACCTCCCACATTTTTGGCAGAGAAAGCTCATTCCACCTGAGGTTCCAGTCCTGATTTGCTTTCTGCGACACCTTCTGCTATCTAGCGGTTTAATAACCAGACTTGGTTGCATAGCCTTCTCCCCTCCACAACACGCTTGCGCCATCTATCACGGTCTTCAGCTAAAGTTTCCCAGGCATGGTGGTCGATTTCAAAAAGGTCGATTGGAAATAATGTTAGTAATTTTAATAGTAATTATATAAATTTTTAATCTAATTTTATCTTAATTTTTAAATAAATCATTTAGATTTTACAATTAAATACGGTTACATTTTGTTATTTTCTTTTTCAATATAATATATGTCATGCAGTGTAATTAAATTATGTTTTTGTAGTAGAGTTTGAATTAAGGACCTCTCTTCGAGTGAAGGCCTCCTCCATATTATTCCATACAACTCTATCATTAGCTTTGGACATTCAGTTGATCCAGTCTTTGCCAGCTACTCTATTTATTTTATCTATCCATCTCTGCCTTGGTCTTGCTCTTTTTCGTTCATGTTTTGGTCCTGGCCAAGGTTTAAGTAGTATAACCCGTCTTTTATGTAGTAGTGTATAGTTTTCAGTACCCCTAGTGTAAATAAATTCGATTTCCAAACGTGACGTACGCGTTTGCGTTTAGTCTCATTTTGTATTGGATTTCGAAAGAGCGCGCCAAGCGGGACGTTTTGGAAACTCAAAATCCTATACAAAATGAGACTTAACGCAAACGCGTTCGTCACGTTATGATGTCGATCAAAGTTACACTAGGGGTACAGTAATAAATATAAACTTGACTTTGACAATCGTTTACGTACTAAAAACTAAATTTTTAATGTACGAAAAACTACACACTACAACTTACAGCTAACAAGAAGCACCAGGCTTCATACTAAATATATATTTTATTAATGATTCGAGTGTTAACCCACAAAGTGCAATTTATATTCACAACGCATCGAAGTTAGAGGAAATAGGACGAGAATACACATTTCATGACGAATAATGATGGACGTCGCCCGGATCGCAATTTAATGCAATAAAATTCATGAAAGAGTTCGACGTTCGCGAAAGCATGCGGTTCATAAAAATAATTATGAGTCTTCATGAAGCGGTTGCTGTCATTTCAATATAGATTTTATTCTCGTTTGAAATATTATTCCGTTTTGTGTTTATATGTAGTAACCAAAGAATGTGAAATAAAAATACTTATACCCCTGTTTCGACTATGTGATCGAAATAATTTATGCCATTACAAACAGAGGGATTTTAAAACACTTCTGATTTAAGAGCGCCGATACGAAATAGAATTAGAAATAGAAATACATTTATTTGCAAGAATGCAGGTCAAAAAACGTACATTTTTCTGGTAGTTATAATTTCTTTCAACAATGGCCATCTACGAAGCACGATAATATTATTATTTGGTATTTGGTTCTTCTACCAAATTGTTCCATTGTTGTCGCTTGGCTGACGAGGTAGAAGAACGACAGTAAATAGTCGAATCACTCAGTTAATGAACATACATTCAGAACCCCTGGTGTAAATTTATTCGATATAGTGTCGTGACGTACGCGTTTGCGTTAAGTCTTATTTTGTATGGGATTTAGAAACAACGCGCCAAGCTATCGAATAGGTACATTTACACTAGGGGTACTCATATAAAAAATTGTATTGTTTATTTAGTGATAACAGCCTCTTGAAATATGTATATACCAAGTAGGGGATCGGGTATGGTTGTGTCAGAGGTTGGTAGTAATGTCAACCATATTAAACAATTAAACGAGCAAATGAGTTCATCTATTCTACCGGTGTCAAAAGACAAACAACACAAGACAAGACAAGACAAGAGGCCTCCTTCTTTACGTAATGAATGAGTCGATGAACATTTCCATTCGTTCAATGGTTTATTATGGCCGCTGAGACTGCTGAGACAACCATACCTTGCCTCATCTGCGTATAATATATCGAACTATTTTATGTCAAATGCTTTGCTGACCTTTCAACTGACGCGTTACGTCAATAACTTAACGTTTGAACTTGCTCGGCGTATAATTGTATTTACCTAAAGGAGCCAAGAGTAGGTCAACACACCTTTCAGACCTCGTTTTATTAGTTCAGGAGGCCAATTTGACCTAAATTTAGATATCTAAATGATATGATTTATTTATCAATCGCACGTGAATTTCACTCTAACTTTCCTGAGGAAGTATTGACGCGAGCGAGACGCATTGGCGAATGATAACAAACTGACATCAGCAATGATAGCAAATGGTCATATTAAATCAAAAGACTATGAATATGAAACTAACATTAATTTTCTTTTTCATACCTTTCTCCCGGCAGTTTGCCACGGGTCACTTGGGGAGCTTAGTATTCGCCTGGTAAACTTATCCCAAAAATTGACATACGCACAATTTTTGACGAAAGCGACTGAAATAACACATAATTTTTAATGATAAATTGAAAAATAATGGATGATAGAGCCTATATTACTTGGACTCTTCCACAGGCCTGTGTAATAATTAAAAATAAAGGCAAATATGGTTACAAAATCTCCTCTTGCGACGCTATATTCTTAATACAAACGTGGAACCAGTGTGAAGCGGGTAAGTATTCATGATTTCATTTTCTTTATGCTGTTGGTATGTATGTTAACATTATGTACTTAATAATGAACCTCCAGTACCCCTAGTGTAAATAAATTCGATTTCCAAACGTGACGTACGCGTTTGCGTTTAGTCTCATTTTGTATTGGATTTCGAAAGAGCGCGCCAAGCGGGACGTTTTGGAAACTCAAAATCCTATACAAAATGAGACTTAACGCAAACGCGTTCGTCACGTTATGATGTCGATCAAAGTTACACTAGGGATACAGGTTATGATTCTTAAGTATGTTAAGTACTCTACATTGTACTTCAAATCCATTTGTATATGTGACTGTTTGTGTTCTAAATAAATGAAAAAAAAAAAAATAAGTATTATAATTATTTACGTAACAATTACTACGGCTTCGATTACTTTGACTTACAGGATGGTGTAGGTACTTATGTTAGTGTATCTACAGTTCAAAGTTAAATGTAGTTCATTGATAGCTAAATACGTAACATAACTAAGAAATACAAATAATGCAAATATTTGAATCTGTACAACAACCTAAATAGTACTCTATAATGGTCAAAACTTACTGATTTATATATGACACCGTAAGATTGTGCGTCCGTCAGTTTACAATTTAACGTTGGTTAGGTAAGTTTGTAATCTTCCTACCGTCAATTAATAATTTAAATAGCGAGAATATAAACTAACGAGAGTTTGTTTGACTTTAATAGCAAATCAATCTGATTGGGGCCCGAACTTCGAAGAAGGAGAGTTGGGAAACCTCACTGGCTGCCATAAAGCTGGGTACCGCTTAATGTTGTAGCGGTATTTAAACATAGGCTCAGACTCATTAGCAACTAAAAGTGTTTGAAACTAGGTCGCGATTTTCCTAGTACTAATTAAATAATTCTTCATAATTACAGTTATAAATATTCCCGAAATTGAAGGAATATTGCAAAGACGTCATGTGACATTAGGCAAAAATAAACGAAAAAGTGACATTTCCATTTTCTTTTAATTCAATTATCTTAGAAATTAAACAAAAAAACAGTTTACTCTAATGGCTAAATCACGAATACAGCAGTTTTAGGCGTTTGAAGATTTCGAAAATTTTAAATCACTGTACCCACAAAACACGTTTTTCCCTTAAGAATACTATGTTTCTCAAGGAGCGAATATATGGTTTGAACTAACAAATCTCAATTAAATTAAGTTGATATGAGATAATAATGATTTTTATTATGTTCACAGTTCTAAATCAACCACGGCTATCTGATAATAATACTACTACTTGTCAAGCGGACTCCAGGCTCCTATGAGCCGTGACAAAAATGCCGGGACAACACGAGGAAAAAGAAGATGTTTATTTTTGTACATTAAAGTGTTTTAGTACTACTACTCGTACTACTACCACTAATACTTAAAAGTTACCTGAAATACAAATATACTTAACTGAATCAAATTATATAAAACCCGTTCTTTGTTTGACTCTGTTCTAAATCCCTTTCATCGTTAATTTTCATTCATGAATTTCTAATTTTCTTTCAGGAATAAATTGTGTACGAGATTGAACTTTAGAAAAGGTACTTAAATAATGCTGACTCTGCCATAAAAACCTATCTTCAAATGCGCCTAAAACAGGTCAAATCAAATTAATTGCTCAAAATGTTATTTGTTTACTACTCGTACAAGTTATCAAGAGAACAAAAGACACTTAATCCATTATATTCTTTGAAACTCGAGACCCGTAACGTTAAACAAGTTAAAATTAACCGCAAGGTCTTGGCGCCGACAAAAGGAACTTAAAAAAGTGTCAATGTATGATATGTTCTTTGGTTACTAACAGAATCACGTAACTTGATAGTTCAATAACTTTCCAGTTAATGAACTATCAACACATATGACGTGACAGTGCAGCCGTTGCGAGCACTCATGTACAGGCAGGAAGGACCCACGGCCTCCATGAGTTCGAAACATGTTGCCAATAGCGATGAATAATCTACGTGAGTGTAACCGTTTGTCTTTACATATTTTATCATACGATTTTTGATAAATACAATTATTATTATTTATATGTCTCACGGAACAAATGGTGTTCCAGTAGGAGGCGTGGTTGAAGCCGAAGCTAACACACAAGTCGTTAAAGGGTAATTTAACACTTTAATGGAATGTATGGGGTAAACCAACCAACCAAGAGTTGCCCTACTTGCCCTGACCCACGTCATGGGATGTACACAAGGGCAATACCCACAAGGGAGCAAGGACTACTGATATTTAATGCAATCTAAAAGTAACTAGGTTATTGGGTGAACGTGGTGGGCTAAATCCAGGGGTATAGGATATTCTATTCTGATCTTTTATCCATAGCCCTGTAATAAAATGGCGTGCTCTTTTATTTCCACAAAAGGTAAAAATCTGAGATGACTCAAAGGCATGATGTGTTAAAAATATAGCAAACGCGCCAAGTTGCCACTTACGTTTCCACATCCACCTTCCATAACACAGATCTCGCGGCTCCACTCGGGACGGCCGGCTAAGAAAATTCAAACCAGAAGGGTCTGTATTAACCCACTCACCTGTCGCGTAAGAGATCTCCCCAGGAGCAGTCAGGTACGTGAGCTTACGACTGCCCAACAATTTGTCACAAGCAGCTGCCCTGCGTTGACCGATTGCATTGAGAAAACCAGCTAGCGTTGAAGTCGTCATTCAAACTTTAAGAAACGGCGAAAATTTCCTAAAGATACGATATGGATTTCAGCGTCAAAAGTGACGTTTTTGTTTAAAGAATCGTCACTTTTACACTGATATATATAATCCATATCGTATATTTAGCAAATGTTTGACGTATCTTAAAGTTCGAATAGGGCCGTCTGTCAAGCAAGTACTAATAATACTTGATCAAAAGCAACAAAAGAAAATTATCTAAATTATCTAAATCAGTCCTTACCGAATACATATAAGCTTGCGACTCTATTTTTTTACTCCAGGCCAGTAATGTGTCCGTGTGTGTTATAAACTTATAACTGATACATACCCGAGAACAACACAGATAACTAAGAAATAATGGTTTCTCTATTGATTCTATTTTTTGAACTATTTTTTTCATATGTTGTGTAGATAAAAAATGTACATAGGTACATTTATATAAAAAAATAAACATAAATAAATAAAGAATATTTTTCTTTAAAATACCCCGAAATTAACGAAATGGAATAAAAACACGGTGTAGAATTCCAAGAATGTCGTCTGGTTTCAACAAATTTATAGTAGTCAAAGTATAAGCCTCAACATCTATCTCGAAGGCATTAATGAGCTGCCTAAGTACGAAGAAGGTCAATGCTGAAAAGAAAATATTTTATTCAAGTTTAGTTAATGATACAGCTATTTCTAGAAGTACAGTCAGCAGCAAAATGGCTAAGCGAGCAAAGTGTTCAAAACAATGCAAACAAATGATTTTTAATTACCTGGCTATACGCCGCCGACTGTACTCGAAAATGAAGACGAAGAAAATAAAAACAAATATCCCTAAAGATAGATGAGAGCTCTTGAAAAAGATGATAAAAATTTAAGTACACAGATAATGTCTAAATCGAGCACAGTATTCAAAGTCATGAACATGCTAATAAGGACGGTAATGAAATAGGTACGTAGATTTTTTGATCAGCAAAACGTTTTTATAATTACACTGGTGACTTATTTTGATCAACAGTAGAAGTGCAATTTGTCTTGACGTGTGTGGCTGGTTATCAGTACTCACAAGCGGTATTGAACCTTTAAGTCTAAGGAGAGACTTTGCCTCCTTATGTGTGTTCTACCGCTTGTACAATGGGCTGTGCTCTGAAGAATTGTTTGACATGATGCCCACGGCTACTTTCTATCAACGCACCGCCCGCCGTCGGCAGGGTGTTCATCCTCACACCCTAGAACCTAAATGGTCACGCACTGTGCGGTTTAAGAGGAACTTCCTCCCGCGCACGCTCCGGTTGTGGAATAAGCTACCTGCCGAGGTTTTCCCGAGGGTCTACAGTATGAGGTTCTTCAAAAAAGGAGTGTACAGATTTTTAAAGGGTCGGCAACGCGCATGTAACACCTCTGGAGTTGCAGGCGTCCATAGGCTACGGTGACTGCTTACCATCAGGCGGGCCGTATGCTTGCTTGCCACCGTCGTGGTATAAAAAAAAATGTAGTATTTCCGGACCTAATTTGACCTAAGTCATGTCATCATTTCATAGCAAGTTTGAGAAAATATTATTTTCATTGGTACAAATCAAATACAATTATAATACAATTAGGTAATTATTTCGTATGAAATAAACACGACACAACATAATAATGTCAGTTGCTAATAAAATAAACTAAAATATACCTATATTTACGGACGCAGTGGTAGGTCCAATATCCTCTTAAGGCCCAGCCATAGATGTGAAAAATCCAAAATTTGCCACTGGAATTTGAACCTATAGTGCACGGAATACAGTATATTTTATTTTGTTTGAAAATTGCACGATACAAAACAAATGCAACTCTGTCCTAATTGAATATGATTTAAATTTCATCGAACTGAATAAGTCCTATAGGTAGGACCTTGAGCCTTACCAGGATATTTCGCTGAACAAGTAAAGTTTTTCTGTAAATAACGACCATTTTCCTTTTAAATTATTGATAAAATGGTGCATCTCTTATGCTTTCTGTGAAGGCGGTACAACAAGGCCTGTGACGTACTGTCCTTAAGGCTATGATAATTGCTCCTTAACTTGCTTGCACTGTATATAATGACTTATTTAAGTTATTTACATGTGTATTTTAAACACGCTGATAACACTTCAATTACTTCTAGCGTATGTTAATTAAAAACGCAAACGAGAATCAATTTTAACTAATATTAGCAATTAATAAGGCCCTAAAAATATTAATTAAGTTTGAACTTAAAATGAAACAAGTTCTCTTCTTAAACTATTAATTTCATGTTAACTATTTATAACGCCACCCGAAACCCGCAAACTGGAATTTAGTACAAGGAAATAATTAAAGTAGCAAGGATGAAAGGAGATCACTGGTGCCTCAAACGTTATTACTAATAGTTTGTGGTGAGATATAACTTTCTAATTGGGCCTAAGCCTTTATTAAATGTATATTTTGGGCCATATTGGGAGGAAGGGGGAGCATTATGAAAGCTGCACTACCCATTAATATCCGCAAGTAGGGTGAGTGTATCAGCCAAAAGTATAACATCTACGAACAGAATGTGAACTAGTAGCATAATGAATTATTATACCTACTGGATAATTTTGTGTTTGATATTTCATTTCGTCAAATCGCATTATGTCGAGTTTTACCTAGTTTTTACAGATTTTTTGTTGCCTGCTATTTCATACATTTCGGCGAATCATATATCGATTTTTATACAGAATAGCAATTTTTTCTTGTAATTTCAAGATATGACCTACATACTCCTACAAGTTATTTTTAATTGTAATTAACTTGTTTGCAGGACGTTCTATCGTCTTTCTAGGTAGAGCACAGTTTTGGTAAACAAATTGTTAAAATGTTTTCTTTCTATCACGGAGTGAAAGTTTTTTGAAATCCAATTTATTATCTTTATACTAAGTATAGTTTCTAGGAAATAATAAACATTAGAGATGCCCCGAATAGTGATTTTGGCCGAATACCGAATATTCGTCCTGTCTCCAGGCCGAAGCGCCGAATAATCGGTATAACATGAGAACATTTGAAGTCACATTAATTATGAAAACTGTTCGCCAATAAAGCACAACGTTTACTAAGATTTCCTTTTTTGTTGCTCAGAATGAGAGAATGTGGTTTAAAGTTAATCAAATCAAACCCATGATTAAAAGAAAATTATTTGTAATAAAAAAATGCTCAAAAAACGGGTATTCGTATTTAACAACTATCCAAGAATACTAATTAAATATTAAATATAGATAGTACAGTTTAGTTTTGGGTTATTTGTATTGAGTATTTTTTTCATTTAAGGTAGGTGTAACAGATATTCGGTATTCGGCCGAATAGTAGATAACGTTCGGCCGAATACTGAATATTCGCCAAAGTGGCCAAATAAATAGGCCGAATGACGAATAGTTGCCGAATATTCGTGGCATAATCTGTATTAAAGTTCCCTTATAATGTTAAGTTATTCATAAGGACCCCTTGTCTTGTAAGTGGGACCTCTCTCCGTCCAAACACTAAACTAGGGCAAACATAATAATACACACATAATCCGGATACTTGACTAAAAGCTCTTAAAGTGAGACAAAATTAATGGCCCCTTGAGATATAGAATAATACTCGTATGTTTCAAATACAGGGGTTTATCGTATAAGGGTTTGATATCAATATATTGTATCATCCATTAATTTCACTGTAGTCGATTAGTTTCCTTTGTACCTACGTAATAAATGCTTTACTTATATGTAAAAAATAATTTGGGTTAAATGACTTGAGTGCTACAATAAGTCAAAAATATACCATAAGAAAATAAATATTACCAGGTTTTGACAACTAAACAAATTATTTAGACATCTGCTTTGACTTTTAAACCATTACAAAATAGCTCATAGGATTTTTTTGTTATGGTAAAAATATAAATAATTAACTAGGTACCTAGTAAAAAGGGCAAGCAAGTTCTAAAAGAACGCCTTAAATTCTTATGTATTTCCCGGCGATTTATATAACATATGCGAGCAAGGATTTCCATCGCTGAAGGCAGGCCCTCGACTTTGCATATGGACGTGGCCTGGTGCGGGATCTTTTGTGGGGTTAATACATTGACCTTACGGGCACTAAGAATGTTAGTTAGTTTTGTGCTAATTCTGTGATATCACTCACGAGCTAATCATGTAGTCTAACGCAAGTAGCGGCCAATCACGCGCGTGATGCGATCTTATCAACCAATCGCGTTGTGGCGTAAGACTGCACGATTCGTTTGCGTGACACCTCTGTACTGGCCACATTATGATTGCCCGTAAGGCCCGTCCTTAGATATATGTGGGTTAATAACTTCATTTACACTTTTAACCAATCTATCTAACGTATAGCTCGAAGTTCCTAAGTTTCTTTTTAATGTGTAGTTTATATGCATAGTAGGTTAACTTTAATAACTAAGTATAATGAAAACTTCTCTGTACTTCTAATGCAGTAGTCTAGATTTGAGATGAATTGAATAAGAGAAATGTAAACTTCCGATAAAATGTAATAAGCTACAACTATTTAATTATTTTTTTAAATCATGCTAATTAAACGGTGTAAAAATACGGTTCCGTCACGGACTGTTCAAACAAAATGCGGAATTTGTAGAACCCTATTAATTTAAGACTTAGGTTTAAGGAAAATTTGATAAATATTTTAATTACTCGTGATAAAAAAAGGAAAAACCTCATTGTTATCCGAAACTTCTTTGTTAAAACTTTTAATTTATGCTCGCTCTTTGTTTTTAAAAGATTTGTACCTTATCCCTATTTGAAGAACAAAAAGTAACCATAATGAATAATTTAACAAAAAATACTTTAAGCAGTTTATAAACCATTCATGAACCTTTGAACAAATTGCGCATTGTGTTCCTAAACTTTTTTTTCTCTTTACCACATAATTAATTTATTATGAGAAGTAACGACGGCCAATAGTATATACATCATTTAACTCTCATTATACGTGAGTTATAGAGAATTAACTTCACTTTGGAAGCGGTGGTGGCCGAGTGGATATGACGTCCGACTTTCAATCCGGAGGTCGTGGGTTCAAATCCTGGGTCGTACCAATGAGTTTTTCGGAACTTATGTACGAAATATCATTTGATATTGACCACTAGCTTTTCGGTGAAGGAAAACATCGTGAGGAAACCTGCATACATCTGCGAAGAAATTCAAAGGTGTATGTGAAGTCCCCAATCCGCATTGGGATAGCGTGGGGACTATAGCCCGAGCCCTCTCGCGCATGAGAGGAGGCCTGTGCCCAGCAGTGGGACGTATATAGGCTGAATTATTATTATTATATTATATATTGGGACATAAAACAACGTATTTTACATTTGAAATCTGCTATTAAAGCTTTAATATTTATTGTGTGTAAATTCATGCACCGCTTTCGTACATATTAGTGCGAGCGAGATGCATTACATGTTAATACAGTTACCAGCGCGTAATTATGGAATGATAAAGAAGCATATGGATAAATAATTAAATATTCACAAGGAAAATCTGTCATTTACATACTCCGGTCAATAAAAAATAGTTCTTGCCTCCGCCAAAAGGATGAACGAACAGAGACCCCTTATATTTTAACCAATTTTAATATTTAGCGTTAATTATTACTTATATTTACAGTTTTCTTATTCAGCATAAGATAAAAACAAGGGCTATCCGAATGTTTATTGCCATTTATATGTCGTTGTGAATGCTGCAATTGTATTTTCCTAGAAAGTACGAGTAAACTTGGCTAGACCTGTTTGCTCCAAGAAGCCCCGTATATTTCAAGTTGTTTCAGACATAGGTACAATATATGCACCTGTCACTGTACGTTGAACTTACGAAATAGCGACATTCCTTATACAATATTGCTTACACCGGCGGGGATTGAGCGGCGCGACGTTACCCCAGGAGCATCAGAAAACAGCATATTCACTTGATATATATTATAGCTTGGTATTTTAGGGCTAGACGCATATATTTTACAGTATAATTATATGGTGCTACTTTACAGCACTAGTGCGATAATTAAGCACATCGTGTAATTATGTCGAAAATTTAAACGGACATATATGTACTGTAAAATGTTGTACGATACACGAGCGAAAAGGTAATTCGCGAATAGTGTCGATTTAAGACACTCCCTTCGGTCGAGTTTTAATTTATCGCTACTTGTTGGGAAGTTCCTATTTTTCGCACTTGTATCATAATGTATTATTATTTACAAGGAAGTCGCACTGCACAAAAAATACTTTCAACGCATCTAGGTTAGTCTTTCTCATAACAATTCCAAAATTCAAATATAGATTAAATAATTTTCGACATATTTAGCGATGAGGCAGACATACATAATAAGGAACAGATTCTCACTAAAGGATTCTTTTTCACCTTTTTGGTTCTAAATCCTAAAAATGGCTTACACTTTTACAGTAAAATCTAATATTTTATTCTGAAGGTGTAAAAATGTACTCTGAAAGGCAAGCAACATTATTCAGCTTGTTGTTTCTTGATAATCAGATCACAGTTTTATTTCATTTACTCTGTATATATTATTATTACCGTACAGAAAATGGAGGACGAAATGGATTTAATTTACTTGACTTCAATAACATGCGATATCGTATGAAAGATTTTATTAACAATTAGAGAATATTATGTTCTACCTAAAGCTTCATTTTCGTTACTTATGTATCCGAGATCAAATCGAAGTATTCATGTTTACCAAGAATTCATTCAGTGATAATAGACATGTGTCAAGTTACAAGAAGAAAGTTACAAGAAATCAAACAAAAAATGAACTTGTAAACTGCTCAAGTAGACCTAATATTATGTAGTATGAAAATACCTACACATACGGATGCATATGTAGATGTGCACACACACATACAAAGCGAGTTACGAGTAGTTTCGGGTACAAAATAGAGATAGCGCTTCGAAATTAGTTTCCTTAAAATGCTTCAAGAGGGCTCTCTTTTCCTATATACTTACTTTACTCTTGGGTGTGAGTTGAAACGTGACTATATAGTATTTTTTCGATAGGTACTACTACGAGTAAGATCCTATGTCGCAGATCATGAAGGTTTTGTTAATGTAGATGATTTTTTGTCACGATGTTTTAGTTTTTTATTTTCTTTTTCTTATGTTTTTGTCATAACAAAAAATGGAGTATATAAAAAAAAAACCTTTACGATGGTGTGTCGCTTATTCTTATTGGTTCATTGGCCAGTGTCTTTACAAATCTGCCTACCCTCCTTTGTTCTGAACCTTCGGTGCGTGAAATAAACTCGTACTTGACCGATTTTAGGTTAAATTTGTACTTACATATTAGGTATCAATTATATACTTAAATAAATACAACTTGGATTTTAAATCTTTACTGGTCTTAAAACTTTTTTATATCACAATATTTTGTAGAAATATAGTTCGATTTTTATACGCGTTAAAATAACTGTCTGCCACTGTCTATTTGATGCTGACTGTACCTAGTACCTTCACAGTTCATCTACGACAACAATTAATAGATTACAACATTTTTTTAGGAAGGAATCAGGTTACATTATTAACATCATGAGATGTAGTTTCTACATAATATAATATTTATTTTTATGCTGCTTCACTTAAATGTACTTAACACTTAGTTTTTAAAAGCAATATTTACGCAAAATAATATTTTCTTAATATACAACATCCAGAGCATTTTTTAAAATTATTACATTTATTTCTTTGAGTTATGAGCCGTAGTATATAACAGTTTATTTCAAAGTTAAAGGTATTGAAAAACAAATTACTTTATTGTTTACAAATTAAATAAAAGCATAAAAATAGTCGATGTATATCGGAAGCATTTTCATAGTACATATTTACCAGTAATTCTGATTAATAATAATAACCGGTCATGAATTTGATCTGGATATTTTATGGGTATGATTTGTCAGTGTCAAAAGTGTCATTTCTTCAAACACAAACATCGATTTTGACACTGATAAAATACGCTACCTAGTAACGTGATCTATGACCCATCGTTAGGGATATAAATCAGGGTATAATTCACAAAGACGACGAAACTATTGACACTATTGTTTATTTAACTTACTGGTACAGTCAGCATCAATAGTAGCGGATGAAACAACGCGCCTAAAGTATCTGATATTCCGAAAAACTATTCCGAATATAGATAATTCTCTCATATTCACGTTCAAAAGTATATATTTTACAGTCTTAATTGTTCTATATTATATAGACCCATCACTTTTTGTTAAACTGTTATAAGCGGTGGTGGCCGAGTGGATATGACGTCCGACTTTCAATCCGGAGGTCGTGGGTTCAAATCCTGGCTCGTACCAATGAGTTTTTCGGAACTTATGTACGAAATATCATTTGATATTTACCACTAGCTTTTCGATGAAGGAAAACATCGTGAGGAAACCTGCATACATCTGCGAAGAAGTTCAAAGGTGTATGTGAAGTCCCCAATCCGCATTGGGCTAGCGTGGGGACTATAGCCCGAGCCCTCTCGCGCATGAGAGGAGGCGTGTGCCCAGCAGTGGGACGTATATAGGCTGAATTATATTATTATTGTTATAGAATGGTTGATACTTTTGAAGCGTTGTTTAATCCGCTACTTTTGATGTTGACCTTACGAACTTCTATGTTTACAATACAAATTTAATAAAGATTGAAACATCTTTCCTCAGACAGGTTAACACATGTATGTATATTCATTAATCAAAATTATCTAACTAACTGTAAGATACATCAAATAATAATAATAGGTCAAATAGGTCTAGATACGATACGGATCGGATATTTGTCAGTGTCCAAAGTGACGACCTAACCCGACCTAATTTGACGTATATAAAAGTACGAATCAGGCCGTATGTTTAAAACACAATGCAATATTTTACAAGCAATAAGTCTGTAATATAAACCAAGGACGTGGAAACTTTTCAAGAAATTCTTGTGAGACTGTCTAGCAAACAACTGAAGCAGTATTAAAAGTTCTCCTGTTTATTTCATTCTGAGCTTAGTTCACGAGTAATATGCATTTCTTAGGTTTTAATGAAGTCTCCTGGCATAAGCGTTTTAAACTGTGTTTATATTGACATGACGTACTACACTCTGGCAAAATGTATTTGAATTGTAGAACAGCACACGAATTTTGTGAAGTACCTAATAAAAATTAATCCAGGGATTCACTAGAGGATGATAACTGTATCCACCGCGACCAACCGTTGACACGTTTATCAAACTCATAGACGAATTCGAAAGTACACTGACATCAGAATGATATTTGAATCATGTTATTTAGTTATCGTGAGTCTCACCCGTCCCAACATGTACAGACACGTACGAGCAAACATTCGAACGTTCAGTGTATTTTCGAATCGGCCTGTCAAGCAATTTAAATTTCCATTATAATTGTACTAGCATTGCTGCAAGAAAATGTCAAATAACCACCCATTGTTATTAAAATTAGATTTTTCATTAATTTCTTCTTGATTCTTAAAGCGCTGGTAGACTAGCGGTAAGAGCGTTAGACTTGCAATCCGAAGGTCGCGAGTTCAATTCAAACCTCGGCTCGTACCAATAACTTTTTCGGAACTTACGTACGAAATATCATTTGATATTTTACCAGTCGCTTTTCGGTGAAGGAAAGCATCGCGAGGAAACCGGACTAATCCCAATACAGCTTAGTTTACCCTGTGGGTTGGAAGGTTATAGAATAGATAGCAGTCGCTTTCGTAAAAACGAATGCCTACGCCTTTTCTATTAGGATAGGATTAGTTGCCAAGCCGACTCCCATGAGCCGTGGCAAAAATGCCGGGACTATTCTTTTTGACTATTAGCTGCCACAATGCAGTGGGCAGAAATGATACACAGCAATGCTGTCATAATTAAAACATACCTTTATTCATCATAGGCTTTATAGTATACGTCATAATAATAACTTGAGAAAAGGAAAATAACAAAATATAGAATAGAATAGTATAGATTTAAATTAGAGTTGGTTCTAATTATAGCATTTACTGAACATACTCGTAGCATAGTTAAGTCGAATTTCTCTTTACAATTAGGTATTAATTACTGCCTCTACGTAGTTATAATAAGGTAACATTATTTCCGTTAGTGTATTTGCCTGAAGATCTTATAGACCTAATCGTAGTCAATCTCACGGATGATGTATTGTCCCCACGTCTGAGGAGAGACGCATGATGTCCACCAGAATCTCTGTAACAAAAGTTATGGTATGTAGGCATTCTACCTTTTGTTAATGCTAATTATGTAATTAAATCCAGTGATACTTTTCTTTAGTTCATTTATTTAGCATTAGAAATAAGGTATGCAATCATGATGTGTCTTTTTATTAAAAAACACATTAGAAAAATAAATCGCGGCAAATTTGGTACAATGATAAATAATACACGATTATACATATTCATAAGTAATATTTAAGGTGGTTCGACTAGGTTACCCAAAGCTTAAACCTCAGTAGATGGCGCCACAATTGCAAATTTTGAGTTTTAATTTTTTTGTGGAGTAGTCTTTGGTATTTCTATACTGTAAATTATGTTTAGCGCACTCTTTAAATAAATATTGAACTATTAAAACAAACATTGAACACTTCATTGTACAAAAACTACCCCTTAATGTCGACAGAATGTTTCTTGACTCTATTTCTAACTATCACTCACACATTCAAACAGTCGTACTGGGATCCTTGTAGTAGACAATTTGGCACAGCGTGAGTAGGCTTCAATAGCGTTGCGGTATGTACGTGGAAATACATGCAAGAGGATGTGGGTTCGAGACTCATTAATTTTTTTTTTGTTATCAGTATTATCAAGTACCTATTATTAATAAATTATTTTATGAGAAATATGAGCGTTTTTCCATAAAAATATTAAAAATCTGATTCTCACACATCATGATATTTTTGGGTTCTTCCAACTCAGAATCACTAGCATAATCAATCCTCGTGCTATAAAAACCCGAAAATTGTATTGAAATTTTGGTTTTACCCTGAAATTTCTTTCACACTAAAATGTGACGTAATGGTATGGATATTTTAGGATATCTTTTTTTAATGCTAGGGTGGAGAAGATTCTAAGTAGAATGAACCTAAGAAAGTCCAAATTTGTAAGTCAGATTTTCCGGTATTTTTTTCAAAAAAAAACGCTGTTTTCCCTTACTGCCCAGCCTTTAAAAAAGTAGGTACTATTTTACAGTAGAATTAAAACCTTTCTTTACGATACATTTAATTAAATTACAGTGAGTTACAAAATTGCATGGCCTTCTTTTTATAACCATTATAAAAAGAAATGAGATATTTACCATGTTTGTTTATATTATTGATTTCCCGATATTTTGACACAACTAGAAGTTTCACACAATGCCTAGGGATAGAAAATTATTTATTTATTTTATTTATTGTCAATTTCATTCAACGGATCACATCATATCCAATTTATGTGTTTATGTATTGCATTGTTTTCTACCTAGTTGGTTATTAAATTCTGTTACTGCAATAATCTTTATCTACATAAAATATACCAACGAAAGTTTAATAAAGTATATATTATAAAATAATAAGTAAAATGAAGTACACAAAATCAGGAATCACATATGACAATATCATTCAAAATCGCCTCCTCTGGCTTTGACACAGGCCCTGAAACGACGAGGCCAGTCATCAATAGCGGCACGCACGATTGTCATGTCTAATTCCGTCACTGTCTTAACTATGGCCCGCTTGAGGGAGTTAAGATTTGTGTGGGGTTTAGCACAGGCTTTCTCCTCAATAACCTGCTATATGGCATAATCCAGGGGGTTAAGGTCCGGGCTGGAGGACGGCCAGTCTTCGTGGGCAATAAAGTCAATTTTGTTCCTTCGAAACCAGGCTTGAGTTGTTTTTGCCTTATGTGCAGGAGCTGAGTCTTGTTCAAAGATCCATGGCTGGTTTTGCAATAGGGTGTGGCTTAAGGGCTTCACTATTGGTTCGAGAACGGTTTCCAGTTTCCGGTTTTCACACCTTTTTCACAGAAATGTAATGTAAATATTGAATTTAAAATATCTTTTGGCACACGTCACGTGACCAAACTCGAAACGTCATTGAAGATTCTGATGACGTCACAACTCTCGGATTGTCACTGTTGACGGTTAGGCGATTAACAACAAATGACAAATATCAGTTGACAGTTCGTATCTTCTACGTGTGTGTGTAGTTATGTGTCAAACCATAAACTGTGACGTCACACAATTTTCAAAGAGCGTTTTGGGCGCGAAAGCATCTGTCAAAATATATTTTGTTAATTTAACATATTTAAAGCCGTTTTTAGTATAAAAGCTGAATTTTAAGGCAACTTTTAGTTAATATAGAAAGTAATACAAGCGTTTCAAAAAATTGGAATACGATTCTCTTTTAGGCCCCAATTCATTATAGATACGACGACATAAGCGTTATGTGTGGTATATAATTATAGCTCACAAATCCACCACATTATGCCATTTTTTATTTTTTCGGTAGCATTTGTTTTAACGGGAATAAAGAGGTTGCAAATCGAGTAACAGAACTTCAGAACAGATATCATTTGATATTTACCAGTCGCTTTTCGGTGAAGGAAAACATCGTGAGGAAACTGGACTAATCCCAACAAGGCTTAGTTTTACCCTCTGGGTTGGAAGGTCAGATGGCAGTGGCTTTCGTAAAAACTAGTGCCTACGCCAAATCTTGGGATTAGTTGTCAAAGCGGACCCCAGGCTCCATTCAGCCGTGGCAATATGCTGGGACAACGCTAGGAAGAAAGAAAGAAATCGAGTAACAGAACTTAGTAACCAACTAGGTATAATAGTTATGATGTAAATGTCCATATCATGTTGGAGTCATATATTAGCCAACTAATTATTCAAGATCAATACACTTAGCTCCCTTAGGTATTCGCCTAAGTACAATCTCGGGCAAAATTGAGTTTTATAAAAATGAACTAGTTTCTAGGTCATATTTTCTATGAATTGGTCATTTTTAGGGTTCCGTAGCCAAATGGCAAAAAACGGAACCCTTATAGATTCGTCATGTCCGTCTGTCTGTCCGATTCTGTCACAGCCACTTTTTTCCGAAACTATAAGAGCTGTACTGTTCAAACTTGGTAAGTAGATGTAGTCTATGAACCGCATTAGGATGTTTACACAAAAATAGAAAAAAAACAATAAATTTTGGGGGTTCCCCATACTTAGAACTGAAACTCAAAAAATCTTTTTTCATCAAACCCATACGTGTGGGGTATCTATGGATAGGTCTTCAAAAATGATATTGAGGTTTCTAATATCATTTTTTTCTAAAATGAATAGTTTGCGCGAGAGACACTTCCAAAGTGGTAAAATGTGTGTCCCCCCCCCGTAACTTCTAAAATAACAGAATGAAAAATCTAAAAAAAATATATGATATACATTGCCATGTAAACTTCCACCGAAAATTGGTTTGAACGAGATCTAGTAAGTAGTTTTTTTTTAATACGTCATGAAATTTAAAAAAAATTTTTTTTTTCATCATACCCATACGTGTGGGGTATCTATGGATAGGTCTTCAAAAATGATATTAATGTTTCTAATATCATTTTTTTCGAAACTGAATAGTTTGCGCGAGAGAACCTTCCAAAGTGAAAAAAAGTGTGTCCCCCCCCCCTGTAACTTCTAAAATAACAGAATGAAAAATCTAAAAAAAATATATGATATACATTGCCATGTAAACTTCCACCGAAAATTGGTTTGAACGAGATCTAGTAAGTAGTTTTTTTTTTAATACGTCATGAAATTAAAAAAAATTTTTTTTTTTCATCATACCCATACGTGTGGGGTATCTATGGATAGGTCTTCAAAAATGATATTAATGTTTCTAATATCATTTTTTTCTAAACTGAATAGTTTGCGCGAGAGAACCTTCCAAAGTGAAAAAAAGTGTGTCCCCCCCCCTGTAACTTCTAAAATAACAGAATGAAAAATCTAAAAAAAATATATGATATACATTACCATGCAAACTTCCACCGAAAATTGTTTTGAACGAGATCTAGTGAGTAGTTTTTTTTTTAATACGTCATAAAATTTTAAAAAAAATTTTTTCATCAAACATATACGTGTAAGGTATCTATGGATAGGTCTTCAAAAATGATAGTTAGGTTCCTAATATCATTTTTTTCTAAACTGAATAGTTTGCGCGAGAGACACTTCCAAAGTGGTAAAATGTGTGTCCAAAGTGGTAAAATGTTGAACAAGATCTAGTAAGAAGATTTTTTTTTAATACGTCTTAAATTGTACGGAACCCTTCATGCGCGAGTCCGACTCGCACTTGGCCGCTTTTGTAGACTCCAATTACAGTTACACTTTTCCTGGTTTTTCGCGGACCAGAATATCGATGATTTTTGTAACTTGATTTAGACGTCGCTATCATTTTCAATCCAAAAACACATAAAATCACAATTCAGAACATGCGGCAGCGTTGTTTTCTATCAAGTACGTCAAGCACCAGGGCGGCTACCGGGAAAATCGAAATTCGTCAATTTCGGGCATTTTTCTCTGTCACTCTAATTACGTCTTAGTGAGAGTAAAAGAGAAAGATTCCCGCAATTTGCGAATTTAGGTTTTCGCGGTAGGCCCCCAGGTCCTGTCAAGTTTCAGCAGTGTTGCCAGGCGAGCGGAAGAGAATTATCGTACTTGAGTGTCAATATTATTGTACAGTTGAAAAAAATATCGTAGGCCAATCAAAAAGGCAGCCCCTAAAAATGTCTAGCAAAATAAGCTTAAATTTCCAATTAATAATAAAAAAAGACAATTTTCGTCTGAATTGCGCAAAAAAATCTGTTTATGTTTGTGTATTTTTGGGATAGACTCAAACGGTATACAGGAAATTGAGACATTTTAAACTTCAAACTTACACCAAGGAGCCGAACACCCAAAATATACTAATTTTAGCCTATTTCTGAGAGAGTGTCATATTTCGCTTCAAATTACTAGACTTTTAAGGTGGCATCATCCAAGGGCTGAAATTATAGTACTTTAGTGTACGATAATGCTCCTTGGAACATTATGTCATACCGGGGCCCAAATTATCGTACATGTACGACAATTATCGTACGCCTGGTCACACTGAGTGTCAGTGTCGACAGAGTCAGCTAAAAACGCGTCAAACATCGCAACGTCGCGCCGATAGCCGTCCGAAGCATGGAGTGGCAACGCCGCAATGTATTTGTACACGACATTTGTCACACACACATGAGTAAAATTTATAAAAATATAACGTTGATTATTGCATGATTTCTGTATGAAACAAAGTTTTTCTATTAATTTAGCGCAAATGAATATTCGAAAGTAGATAGATGCGCAACTATTTATGTAATAATATTGTGTAATTAATTAATTAATAGCGATTGTTTATTGTATGAAAATCGAACCACCTTAAAGTAATTTTTAAAAAGCGTTTTCAATAACTTCCAATGAAAGGACACGTCAAGATTGTTTACCTTTTTTTCTAATGCTACAAAAACGAAGCCATCACTGATGTCGCTTATTTTGGGAACTCATCTTTCAAAGAACTAGCCATCCAGGCCAATTCAAACGTACTCTGATATCAGAATAACATCTTATTCATTTGGTTATCGTATATTTTGCTTGTATTTGTCCGTGTCGTTCTGCCTTTTCTCTGAAGTTTTATTGACCGAATTTCACTTTTCACAGATAATTAATACGATAACTAGAGAGCCAATTAGACAAAGATAAGATATGTGCGACGACGAGCGAAGGGAAGAGGAGCGTGTTAGGTGAATTACGGCCTAACAGCGTCAGAATAGACTTTTTTTGCATCGAACGATGTTAGATTACAAAAATGAACATTTTACGTTTCGTATTAGGCTTATAAAGTAATTCTGCTACCTAAAACATTGCGTTTTAAAAAGTGTCTTTGTAGTATAGTATTGTCCGTACATGTATCGGCGCGTCGATACATGTTGTAACTACATAACATGTCTCAAATATAGATAATTCTGATGTGTAATACATCTTGACATAAGCTCCCTTGTTGATTGGTCTATTTATTACGCAAATGGAAGTGACACCTTCGCGGGTATTCGCAGGAAGACGAAAGGTCCCAAAGGCAGCCTTTAATTTGCTAAGACTCATCACAACTCCTATCACGAGCATTACTAGAAATTGGATTGTTTTTACGGAAAGAAAAAAAAAACTAAATCATCTTTGTCGGTCTTACGAAAAACAGATATTTACAAATTGTTTTCCAGACGAAAAGGCAATATAGGGAATTCAGAACAACAACAAAAAATAAACTGGATTGTCTTTCCGTGCCCTTTGAATTATTTCACCTTATTACCTTAACATAAATGTGTTAAAAAGTATTTGCATTGTCAATGAGATTAGCTTATATTTCTGTAAGCAACGAAGTTAAATTTCAGTATTCTATAACTTATAGGCATTTATTATATAAGTACCATTTTTCTTACACATGCACCACTCGTAAAACATTCTTGAATTCATTACGCAATAAAATTACATAGTTTTAAGGGAAAAGTAGGCAAGCATGGTCACTACTATATTCTCGCGTCGATTGATGGTCCATATAAAATGAACTGTCCTGGCAAGGTCGCCATGTGGAGCGGGAAGTAGGGCAGCAAGTAAACAACACGAATACTGCGTAAATACATTTATTCAGAAAAGCTCTTTAGAAACATGCACAAAATGTAACTCCTCCCACAGGGTCTATTATTCGAAGCGAGAGGTATAAACTAAACCCCTGTTTAGTCAAGCCTAGCTAAGGTGACAGTCGTTTGCGCCACGAAAACGCTTCGTGGTTCGCTATCACTCTTACATATTAGTGCGACAGGGACGGTTGCCTTTCGTTCGCTACGGCACGTAAATGATTGGCACGTTGGGTACGTATCCAGTACAGATAATTATGATGGTCGTGTTTGTCTACATAACAGCGTGATAATGACACGGGTTGTCTCTTTCAATCATAAGGCGTTAAAAATGCCACTTATTTTTTCACGTGTATAAAGCCATCCATAAACTTGTCAATTGTAAGGATCATTAAACGAGTATTTAACAAGGTACCTGTCACTATGTCTGTGTGAGGGCTTCTTCCGGGGCCACAGATGGAAGGCGCCATATATAACCGGATTCACCAGGCTATTCGACATCCCGAAAAAGAAAATTCCACTTAGAAGGTCCTCGCCTAGCTGTAACAAAAACATTTAATTGCTTGAATGACTGATATTATATATGTTGTTGATTTCTAATACATTTGAAACGGCTTGTGAATATTTTCTCAATTTATTTACTCTTATCTAGTTCGGCTCTAAACAAACTATACTATCTTCGCTTAGCACGTTCATACTGGAAAACTAACTTCCAAATAAAGAAAATTTATCACCTATCATAACTACCTTACATGTGCGATAGGAGAGAGATCAAAATGATACTCTAAATACCTGTGATGTTATCGATGAAAAAAACATTGAGGCCAATTCGAACTTACATTTTGATGTAAAACTGATGGCATTTGAGTGTGCGCTTCGCTCGTACTTGTTCGGACATGTATTGACGCGAGCGAGACGCACGGGCAAATGATAGATAGATACATTCTTTATTCATACCCACAACATACATGGCATTAGCATCAAAACAAACAAAAAAGAAAAGTGTAAAATAAAAACATGAAACAACTTAATTTAATAAAAACATTTTTTTTTAATTAATACGTCATGTGTCGTGGCACAGAAAAGGCGCTGACTCAGCATAATGATGCAGCAAGCCACATCGCTGGTATTCTGCCAGTACCTTACACAAAAATGGGCAACGCTTTTTAAACACCTAAGTTGGTACAAGAAATAAAGAAAAACTACTGTGCAATTTGTGTGCACTTTATAAGTATTATGTGAGTGAGTGTATACATATATATGCGTGTGTGCGTGTTTTTCTATCTTATGAACTTTTGGTAAATTGTAATGAAGATAAAAAGATAAAAACGCCGTTGGCAAAGTATTTAGTTATAGGAGGATGAAGCGAAAAGGAGTTTAAGGCTTACATTGTTGTTTCTGTTGATTAAGAAGTTGAAGTCGATATTTTACTTTAAAAATCGCTTTTCTATTTGATTGACGAATTGGAGGTGGTATATTATTCCAACATTTTGTTACGCGGTACCGAAAACTGCCTCTAAAACCGGCAGACCGGTGCTGGAGGACCTGTAATACTATCGCTCGGGAGGCTCTCATTTGGTGATGAATGCTACTTTTTCCAAACCTTAGGAGTTTCTTATAGAGATAAGACGGCTGCTTAGATTGAATAGTATCAAAGAGCAGGCAAGCGAACATGAGTTCTTGGCGAGCGGCCATTTTTAACATACCCGCATTGTTTAAAAAAGGCGTGACATGAGTACGAGGAGGGATTTTAAAACAAAATCTGGCACAAGAATTCTGCACTCTTTGAATGATAACAAAGTGACATCATTTAGAAATCATAATGTAACATTAAATTGGCCTCTTTGTTGTCAATGGTCGTTAAAGGCCTGTGCACACCGGGTGCGTGTGCGTAGGCGTGCACGCGAGCGTTGTAATATACAGATCCTTATGAGAGATGGCACACCATTTGCAAGACGTGTGCATGCGCGACTCAAAGATTTTAGCAGACGCGCACGTGTATGTCTACGCCCACGCAGCCGGCATGCTCTGGCCTTAGTCGCCCGGCGTAGCTGAGCATTTATATAGGCAACAAGACAAGTGTGGCATTGACATAATACACTTATATGCATTCGAGCGAGATGTATAGAAATAAAGTTACGTTCTCGATAGCGTATATGTCAGTTTTGACACTGTCAGTGACTCATGGTACGGGTAATTAAGGTCCATCTAATAGAAAACATCACTTTATACCGTATCGCCTTTGAATTATAACACGGAAATATTTTGCTAATTAGGATGCTTAAGGAAGCCTTCATTAAGACCGGAGGTGGACGAATACTCTAAAAGATTTTTCCTTGAAGACGGTTTGTCTTATATTTTTGTAAGTAAAATAACTTCGACAAACAAATCAAGTTTCCATGCTTAATTTATTCTTATACCATTGATGGGAATACATTAAAGTGTAACTTCTCATATACCTACGATCAAAGAAAATTTGAAATAGAGGTGGAATGTCAAAGAAAATTTTGTAGCCACAGTAAGTTTACTGCCATCTTTAGAGACATGATTAAAACTATTAACTTTAAAGTGAAAGATAAGGATCAAAGTCAAATGGCGTTATCAAAGTTTTAATCATGTGTCGAAAGATGACAGTAAATTTACTGTGATGGTTACAAAGTTTTCTTTGACAATCCACCTGTATTTAGAAATCCTCTTTGCTACGATGTAAGGTTATGTGAATATGATCTTAACCATTAGAGTGTCTGATCTGAGTGATCTAACCCTTTAATGTTTTACTAAAAGGAAAAGCGTCTATTTCTTAACTCCATCCTGTTGCTCTAATTGTTGACCACTCATGACAGAATGCATCCGAGTCAACCTTTTTTGGTCGGTACGTATAATATCTATTTATTCGTTGGTATATTAAATATAAATAATTATACCATATAATTATGCGCGGCAATAATTGGCCTTTTTTTCGTGGTAAATTGTAGAATTTTAATACACTTTGCTTATATTAATTAAGTTTAATTTTAATTTGTTTCAATAAAATAAATTCTTCTGAATACTTTCACAAGCTACCTATCAGCCTTGTGTTAACTGGTTTGTCACTTAACGAGATCAAACAAGGAACCCGGAAAGCCCCGGAACTCTAATTAATTGAGTACTTTGATACAAAATCCTCTAAATCTTCTTAAAGCGACTTTAAAATTTAATTAATCATAATCTGACATAAGACGCGTAGTATTTTTAAATTTTTTGAGTAAATATTACCGGAGTTTTAAGTATGATTGATTTATTCACGACATCAACATTTGTTTTAGATTCCTACTATTCAGCGCAAAATAATCAATGAAAAAAAATCATAACTGTAGCTGATAACAAAAAAAAATACATTAAGAAAGTAAACGAGGGGTGTAAATCAATTAATTCATTAAGGTTTTACGCATTTGATTTATTTTTATTCGTTCCATTTTATTGTGTTCTAATTTGTGTCAAGCGCTTCGCACACTTTACTTTAGAAGAGGATTCGTCGATTCTCTTTCTCAAATACGGAGTATATTTAGAAACTCTCAGTCATTCTGATTAATTTGCGCTCAAAATAATTCACAAGGTTGCCAATTTTTGAAAAATTATTTCTTGATTTTCCAGGATCCTGTTCAGTAAGTCCTGTTAGTAATAAATAGGAAAATAAGTTGACTAGGTATACCTAAATAAAATAAAATGACCGATCTGGCCTAGTGGGTAGTGACCCTGCATATGAAGCCGATGGTCCTAGGCTCGAATTCCGGTAAGAATATGGATTTGTGTATATCAGATATTTCTTCCTGAGTAATGGACATTTTCTTATCTATAGTAATGGATATATTGTATTTATGTATTTATAGATTGTTATACCCACAACACAAGCCTTTTTGAGCTTACCGTGGGACTTAGTCAATTTGTATAAGAATGCCACTGTTTTTTTTGTCCATATTTAATACCTATTCATTTCTTATTATAGTCATACGTTTTTTTTATTACTTGCTTTCTACGGTACCTACTCAACGGTTTAAGATAAAATAGAAGCTAACATTATAATCACCGATCTCGAACAAAATAGTTAACATCATAAAATTCCGTTATTACTAAATGTTTATTCCTGACCGATAATGCACAGCGCTGTTTAAGATAGAACTTTAGAATTGTAAAGAGATTGCTCATGAAGTTTTTTAATTCGACCTCCAAGTAGGTAGGTAAAAATTATGTTGAAAGATTGATTAAACTGCGTCTACGCAGACGAAACTGCCTGCCTTAATACATTTGAATTACTAATACTCGCACAGTCATGTACCTTATCATTTACGGTTTTGAATTGAATTGAATTGAAAACATTTATTTCATGTAACTGTGACACATACATTTTGTTAGTAAAAAACAGTTTCAAAAGGGTTAGTACCTAAGCCTAAAAATTTATTTTAAGCCTAAAGTTTTAATTTTTTTTTTTTCGTTGATGTGAATCAATCGGTCCTCGCTAGAGATACAGGCGGCCGGTTGCTATTTGTTTGTTAAAAGTTATATTGTTGTGTTTTGTGATGACTTATTATTGTTTTGTTGGGTCGGGTCTCCGCAACGATACGAGTGGCCTTGGCCCAAGTTTTCAACCACTCGCCGTGATTGGCGGTTTTAATGCTGCAAGTGATTTTATTATGTTTTATTTAAAAAAATAGAGTATCTATTAAGTATATACTTTGTGTACTTAATACATTAATTTAGTGTTTCTTCTGTTTCGGTTATCTGTTTTACATTGTATGTTTCATTTTCCCGGTATTTTCCCCACATAGTCTCGTGGACACATCTGGCATACGCATATCTAGAACAATATTTAATTAAATGGCCAGCAATGGATTGTTTTGTGACGTTGTCACATGGATGAGCGCCATTATTCTTTATGTGAAATCGTTTAAGATAGACTCTATTATAGCCATGGCCTGTCATTATCTGCGGTAATTGGAAGGTTTACAATTTTCTACAAACTAAATATTTTTTAAAGTAAGGTGGGGTAAGACTAACATAGTTTATTTTGCTCGGCGCAAGACAAACAGTATTCCATACAAGTGTTTGTTTTGTCCCGGTGATAGTCTTACCCTACCTTACCTTACTTGTTTGTAGATCTCCCAGCGTTTATTGTCTTAAATATCCAATAAACTACAGTTATTATAGTTACTATTTATATCAACACGAGTGTTCAATACATATAAAATCTTTAAAATAACTTATTTGTCTTATTACTTACATTCTTGTCGGGATCAAGAAATGTGAATATAATCATCATGACGTAATACGGCGTCCACCATATCAGAAACGCCGCCACAATGACGACGGACATCCGCAAAGATTTCATCTTGGCTCGGTTGATGAGTCTCCGTCTATTCATGTCTGGTGTTAGGTACTTTTCGTGTCTTATCACTTCCGGTTTGAAAACTTTTTCGCTTTCTGAAACAAGATAAGTTAAAATCCAATTAATATGTTTCAATGTCACTATCCGTTAAGTTATTATTTGGAAACTTGTAAGTTACAACTTTAGTCTTACTGTAACATGAACAGATAACGCATCAAATTTTGTATTTTCTTACACGTTTTGAAACAAAAAAATATTTTCTCTAAGATGGAATCGTTTGACATAAAAAATGATATTCATGTCGCTGATTAAAAAGTTAGGTCTCCTAAGAACAATTATAATAGTCGCACGTACGCTGGATCTAATAGCTGCCTCATTGGCCTATACTAGAAATCCCCTCTGTATAACAATTTCAATACATTTTGCTTGGTGCAAGCGTCAAATCAAATCAATATAAAAAAAATGAGTTTTTAAAATTAGTGCTGCTGATACCTGGATATCATGTCAAATTTGTGTCAAAACAAACAAAATAAATGGATGTCGATGCATGAACAAGACTCACTAACGTACAGAACACATTTATGGGTTATTGTTTTCCATTGATAAGATGTAAGGTTTCAGCTAATTATACAGCACCGAAATGGATAACAAACGGTCTTAGAATAAGTTGTAAGAGAAAACGAAGCCTACGTTTCAAATACTATACACATAAAACGTTACAAAATAGACGAACAATACAAGACATACTCTAGTGTTCTACATAATTGTATAAATAGGGCTCAAAGACTATACAACCATAAAGTTATACGGAACTCAGCAAGTAAAAGTAAGGCGTGTTGGAATATCATTAAGGACACACCTGATACTTACGCACCGGAAAATTCATTTATTAATCAAATAAATAAAGACGGCAACATTATTGAGAATCCTGACAAAATAGCAAACGAATTTAATAATTATCTCATAGAGCTTACGAAAACTGATGAAATGACAGCCTTAAGGAACACAAATACCAAATGCTTAGCCCCCACCATATTCCTTACTCCTGTAAGCTGCAGTGAAGTAAGTAATATAATTCGGTCAATGAAAAACACGAACTCTACGGGGTATGATGGAATAACAACCAGGATTTTAAAAGCATGCATTGAGGAACTAGTTCCTGTTTTGACCCATTTAGTGACTGTTTCTTTTGAGTTGGGAAAATTTCCAGACGCTCTAAAAGTTTCCGTAGTAGTGCCGTTATTTAAAAAGGGAGATAAAACTCTTATGAGTAATTACAGGCCAATAACACTGATACCGATCATTTCGAAGTTATTTGAAAAGGCAATTCACAATAGGATTATGTCTTTCGTAGGAAAGTATAAAATATTAAAAACTGAACAGAATGGGTTTCAAAAAAATAAATGCACTACGCTTGCTGCATTTAACTTAATTAATAATGTGACTAGAAATATAGATAATAATACGCCCACTGCTGTTATATTTTTTGACATGACAAAAGCCTTTGATTTCGTATCTCATAAAGTTTTAATTCAAAAGCTCCATAATTATGGAATAAGGGGTCCAGCATTGGGTTGGATTACATCCTACCTAACACACAGACAGCAATGTGTCGAAATCAAGGGCTATAATGCATCAACGTTAACTCATCATAGGTCCTCGTATCTAGTGAACACGGTAGGAGTGCCGCAAGGCAGTGTACTTGGGCTGCTACTTTTTTTGTTGTATATTAATGATTTACCTGACATAATGACACATAAATGTACGCTGTTTGCGGATGACTTATCGATAATAGTGACGTATAATAATAGTAGACATTATAATGATGATATAAATAACGCAATTAAATTAGTTATAGAATGGCTGACATTAAATAATTTGACAATTAATCTTGAAAAAACTCAAATTGTACAGTTTTGCAATGTAAGAAGTAGAACCATGACATTAGATGTACGCTATAGTAACACGAAAATCAGAGAAGTTGATAATGTAAATTTTTTAGGACTAATGTTAGATAAGAATTGTAATTGGAAGAACCATGTTGATGTAGTGTGTAGCAAACTTATGACCTTTGTATATGTGTTAAGGCGCCTTCGTAAGATTTCCGATTTAGACACAATTTTTATGGCTTATCACGGTTATGTCGAATCAACCTTAAGATATGGTATAGTTCTTTGGGGCAATTCTACAGACATCGATAGGACATTTATAGCCCAAAAGAAATGCTTAAGGACAATATGTGGTATCCCTACACGAGAATCATGTAAACCTTTATTTGAGAAATATGCAATTCTGACGCTGCCATGTTTATATATGTTTGAAGCAGCCGTGTTTGTAAAAAAGCATCCAGAAATGTTTAAGAAAGCTTCAGCGATATATCCAAGGAGTACGAGAAATCAGGACAGACTCGTGCTAGACATAGTTCCTAATAGTGCCCTTTTTATGAAAAATAGTTACCACATGTGCATCAAAATTTTTAACTCAATTCCAGACAAATTCAAATTTCTCCCTTTACATTTATTTAAAAGACAGCTTTATCAATGGCTCAAGGAACAAATGTTTTATTCGACGAGTGACCTCTTCGACAGGAACACATAATATATGTTACGAGCTTACGAGTACGTATACTTTAAGTTTAGTTTTAGTGCTTAATCTTAGTCTAGTTGTAAGATTACTTTGCATGCTATTGTGTAGCAAAATATGTTTTTGTACTAGAATTTTTACTTACCACCACCATTGTACCATATTTTATGCGAATAAAGGACTTTTACTTTTACTTTACTTTGGGGAAGAATGAGAAAAGCATAATGTTACCTGCATTCGCGCAATGGAGATTTCAATAAATTTGTTATCTTTATTGGCAGCCTGAACAATTGTATCGTAATACATTGTTAATTAATGACTTAGCAAATTTGGGAACGGAAAGCTCCCAATTAACAAGAAATAAGGGACAAGATCTATTCAGGTTGAGAACTTCAATAGGTACCATGATTGAAGGAGTGAAGTGAAGTGAAGGAGATTAAGGATGTACTTATAGAGCAAACTCATATTTATACCGAAGTCCAATAGAAAAAGCAATTATTGTAAACAAATATGACAGCTCTTGTTGACCCATCTAACCTAAAATTTTTATGGAGGTTGATTTCACAGAAATATTATTAACTAACATACCTATATTTTAATAATAAAAATATACAAATTAAACATTTAAGAGTATAAATTGTTGATAAGATCATGATTGTCATCAAACAGTGCGTGATTACGAATTATTGAAGTCAAACTGGTTTACATTAATTGCAAATTCTATAGGGCTCCACTTTATTAATGGCCTAGATAGCAGTGTTGGGCATAATTCAATTAATTTGTAATTGCATTTAGCATTAAATTACTTGTAATGCATTACGCTCGTAATTGAATTAAATTTAATTTGAATTACCTGGTAACTTTTAATTGAAATTACATCAATCCGTAATTGTATTACGCAATTACGTTGTGTAAACTATTTATTACTTACACAAACGGGATCAAATTTACCCACGTGGAATGGTTAAGGAAAATATTCAGTCTAGTTTAAAACATTTATTGGACAAAAATATTACCAAAATACAAATTAAATTACTAATAAGCATTTAAAGGAAGTACTTAGGTATAAGTATTTTTTTATTCTTACATTTTCTTAGTAATATGATTTTAACTAGTTTAGCTGTAAATCTTCAAATGGTAATATAATCATATCCGGGAGGTACAGTCAACTGCAAAAGTGTACATATATGTGTCAGTCCTAAACAAAAGGGACCTTGTAGCGGAAATTTAGTTATCTAAGGGATATAAATCTAGAAACATATACCTAACTATTAATACAAGAATCAACCCACCTAAAAATACCGCCATAAGATCCCTTTTGTTTTGGACTGACACAAATAGCATTAGAAGTTGAATGTAAGAACTAAAACACGTAAAAAAAAACTTACACAAGTATGAAAAAAAAATTGTTGAAATTTTTGAGGAAAAGTTCCTTAAAATTCCTTAAAAAAAATGGGTTGCAAAATTTGGCCTTAACATATTAAATTAGAACACAAACCCACAAACAAGTATAGCATGTTTATTTACTAAGTGAGTGTAATTTGTAATGTATGAAGTAATGCATTACGAATTAAAATTACAAAACGTAATTTATATTGCAGTGAAATTTTAATGCAATTACAAATTACGTTTCTGTAACTACAATTTATAATTCAAATTACATTTTGTAATTGCAATTCATAATTCGCAATGCAATTACTTTTTGCCCAACACTGCTAGAGAGGGGCAATTATTATTGAAAAATGTGACATTAATTTGATATTGAAATAATATTATTCTTAGTATGTCTCACGATCTATCGCTTCTGTGTATAAATAATCGCGATGAATATATCGACAGCAAACAGGTAAGAACTTTTTAAAGACATAAATCTCGCTCATAAAAAAAATTTAGAGAATATGTATTCGATTCTATTCGATCTGTGATGTCATTACATTTTATATTTAAATAGATCGTATAATAGCTATTCACATAAACGCAATATTTCAGCGTCACATTTTTTTTGTTTTTCATACTTCACGAAGGCTTCAACTCAAGCGTGACGTCATTAAGTACCACTTTGTATGTGTCGTTTCGTGCGCAGAGTACGATTGTCAGATTTTTACTTTCATTTCTGACTTTTGTATTGCTTTGATGTAATGGGGTATCCCTTATAGGCATTTGATCCTCAACATAAACCAGATTGATCGACAGATCGACGTACACATTTTACAGTATGCCATAAACTCGGGAAACATCAGCCCTTACAGGGGTAATGTTACCCACCCATAAAAACGTATTATTTTAAATTGAAAATTAATTGTAAATGAAAACATGTGATAAATTCGCTTTTGGGAATCTTTGCTTGTCGTTAAAATAATTTATTATAACAATAAAATGGGTTTAAATCGATGGCCAATTTTACCCCTAGGGCTAATTAAGACCGAATTTATGTGCCTTATTCGTTCACGTATTTTCTGTAGGCATCGCAAAGTTAAAAGAATATAATGTTATTTTTTAAGCTGCACTCGTACAGACAGGAAACAGTTATTCAGTACTCAAATAACATTAACAAGATATATATTGTACCAGAGTCAGTAACTTGTATGACATTGTTCACAGAAATTACATTTAGCTAAAATGTGTTTGACCTATAATTATACAACAAAACTACTTATATAAAATTACGCAGCATCTTACCCAAATCGTATGGCAAGTTTTTCTAAATTACTCCATCTAAAAGATGTAATTTAACTAAATTGCAGAATTTAGATAATACAAAAGATGTCCTTACAAGCGTGTGTATTTTATCTTAAGACGCTTAAGACATAATAGTGTTGTTAGAGGCACAGATGGCTAATGTTAACAATATTAGACTTTTTTCAAATTTGATATATTTTTACCCCCTTATTCATAAATGTCTACTAAAGTTGGCAAGCCGCTAATAATCGTTTGTCCCTTTCCATCATACCAATACGTCGGAAAGGGATAAACGATTATTAGCCGGTTAGTAAGGTTGCCAGAGCTCAACGAGGATGTGGAGTTTTAGGGTCGGCAACGCGCATGTGACTCCTCTGGAATTGCAGGCGTACATAGGCTACGGAGACTGTTTACCATCAGGCGGGCCGTATGCTTGGCAAACAACGTAGTATATAAAAAAATAGTTTAATAGGTCCGTACGTACTTATGCCACAGCTGTGGTTATGGCTTTCGTACCAATATTAAAAAAAATATCATGATCTATAAACCATTATAAGGGCATGGGCAAGATGCCCATGCCCTTATACCAATACGTCGGAAAGGGATAAAATATTATTAGCAGCTTGTCAACTTTAGTAAACGTTTATGAATAAGGGGGTTAATATATATTTACGTATTTGAAATGCTTGTGCTATGCTGAGCCAACATGTAAATGCGTTTTCAAGAATTGAATGAATTTTAAGGGTAGTTACAGTGAAAGGAAGATGCCCATGCCCTTATAATGGTTTATAGATCATGATATTTTTTTAATATTGGTACGAAAGCCATAACCACAGCTGTGGCATAAGTACGTACGGACACGGACCTATTAAACTATTTTTTTATATACTACGTTGTTTGCCAAGCATACGGCCCGCCTGATGGTAAACAGTCTCCGTAGCCTATGTACGCCTGCAATTCCAGAGGAGTCACATGCGCGTTGCCGACCCTAACACTCCACACCCTCGTTGAGCTCTGGCAACCTTACTAACCGGCAGGAACACAACACTATGAGTAGGGTCTAGTTTGGAGAACGGACTTTTATTGGTATATTTTATTATTCTCATTTTATTTATGAATCCACAGGCAGCTTATAGCTGATACGTGCACATCAATTTCCTGCACTTGTATTTGTCCATTTATAAAATGTTTATCGAGTCTGTTTTTAAAAGAGTTCACTGAGGGTGCACTGATTACGGATTCGTCAAAAGTGTCGTCTTGGGTTGCTACTACTCTGCGTCCGTGTCAGTTTCAGAGAATGTCCTCTCAGTCTGTCACACATATTCCGGGCGTGTTTATTTATTTATTTATTTATTTATTTATTTATTAAGGAGATAACACAGAAAACATACATGGCATGAACAAAAAAGACTTAAATAGCATAAATGTCCTTAACTACAGATGCTTCCATATACGTATCTCACGAAGAACATATACCTAATACCACTTAATACTTAAGACTAACATGCGGTTTACAACATTGAAAGTGTTTGGAGATACTTAGTGTATAATATACGTATGCACATAAACTAATTACTTATATGTAACTAAATAGTAAGGAAGAGTTACCTAGGTATATATGATCTTATTTCTATATAAATTTGTGACTGCTGTCTTGAACTGGGCGCGGGATTTTGAGAATAGATCGATCTCGAGAAGAAACTTATTGTAGTGGTCGCACATTCTGTATACAGGTGCACGTTTTCCGGCGTTAGTCTTTGTCTTCGGTAGACTGAAGAGGTGTGTAGACCGCGTTAGTTTGAGAGGAGCGCGAAAGTATATTTTGGATAGGAGACTTGGACAGTCTAAGTCACCTGCACATACGTCACGTAGCATGACTGCGTCGGCGATGCAACGGCGGTCCCGCAATCTTAGCATGTTGTATTTATTTAAGAGCTCATCATAGGAGCACCGTGGATTCTTCAATCGAATATTAAGGCGTCGTAAGAATTTTTTTTGTATCATTTCTAGCTTATTGCAGTATACATTGTAAAAAGGGCTCCATGCAACTGACGCGTACTCAAGATTGGAACGAACTAAAGTTTGATAAAGGCAAGTCAGGCTGAGCTTCTGTTTGAAGGGTTTAGTGACGCGCATAATAAAGCCCAACATTCGGTGTGCTTTTTTGAGAATGTGGTCGATGTGTGTGTCTAGTGTCAACTTCGTATCAAGAATAACACCTAGATCTCTAATGTTGTTTACTGTTTCAAGGGAGTATTCATTTAGTTTATATGAATTTCGTAGTACGTTGCTTTTTCTAGTGAAAATGACATGTTTGCACTTATTGTAAGCCAAGGATAACTTATTAATCTTACAGTAATCATCGAGTCTGTTTAAATCGTCTTGAATTAGTTGAACATCTTCGTTAGTGTGAACTTTTTTATAAATTTTTAAATCGTCAGCATACAACAGAAAGTTACAGTTCTTGAAGCACAGTGAAATATCGTTAATAAACAAGACAAATAAGAATGGGCCAATAATTGAGCCTTGCGGCACGCCGGATGTTACAATTGTAGATGAAGAAGCTAATCCGTTAATAACTACAGATTGAGTGCGGTTTTGGAGGTACGACGCGAACCACCTGAGGAGATTACCCTTTATTCCGTTGTAGGATAATTTTTTTAATAGTATCAGATGGTCAACTTTGTCGAACGCCTTTTGAAAATCTGTGTAGATTGTGTCAATTTGAACATTTTTATCAAGAGTCTCAAATAAGGTATTAACGAATAGAGTAAGGTTAGTAGACGTCGATTTACCTTTGACAAATCCGTGTTGCTCTTCTAGGATATGGTTTTTTAACATTTTAGATATACGACCGTGAACCAATTTCTCAAAAGTTTTTGGAATGCATGACAAGATGGAAATAGGCCGGTAATTTTGCACATTGTCTTTAGCGCCTGATTTGTGTATAGGCGTGACGTGTGCCATTTTCCACCGATCCGGGAATGTGCCGAAATTCATGCATTTGTTAAATATTATCTGTAACGGAAGTGCTAAAGCAGTGCATGCACGCTTGATAAACACAGGACTCAACTCGTTTATCACTCAATGCGGGTACGTTGTAGTGTCCTGTGAGTATTTTGTATATTTCTATTAAGTCACCGCGTTGCCTTCGCTGCTCCAGGGTTGTCAAGCCCAATTCCTTTAACCTATCTTCATATGGTCGGTTGCAAAGAGATGAAACCAGTTTTGTTGCTCTTCTTTACCGTGGGACTTAGTCAATTTGTGTAAGAATGTCCCTGTAATATTTGTTTATTTATACTTTACCTATGTACTCCATACATTAAAAAAATCCATGACACACATATACTGAAATTGTTTTTCAAATGGCCATTGCAAAATAAAACCATCGCACAGGTTTTTTTTCATGATGCTCAGAGTAAAGTATCAATTATTTTAATATTTTCGAATGTCAAATTTCTTTGTTTCTTTACAAAAATCCACTTTAAGTGGCAAAAAGATGTTTCAACTTCTACTGATGTAACGGGTGCATAGCGGAAATGTGGAAAATGATTATATTTTTTTTGTCATGTTTTCTTAAATGTATTATATTATATTATTTCTTAAAAAATGCATAAATGATTACGTGTGGGTACACGTCTTTGTCTCCCTTGACTGTAGTACGTTTTTTAATAAGACCGTCATAAACGTACCACACGTCACCAGTCAGTGTATAAGCGACATAATGGGCCATGTCTGCCATATAACCGACTACACCTGTTAAGAGGTAAGGATAAGTATGGCCAACATTGACACCTTTGCTTATCGAGCCCAGTGTGTGCCTTTTCATGCTGTCGTGAACTGGGTATCCTGGATCAGTCAAGACAGCTGTGTCGATAATGAGATGTAGCCATACTCCGTCCAAGTTACCATTTCATTTTTGCATCCTGCGCAAGTTCGGACTGAAGATACGCAATCGTCAATAGCGCTTTGCATTTTATGGAAACCAACGCATAAACTGATAACCGACGTTGACGTCCAATAATGGGTAACTTTTTGTGTCAACGGAGTGTGAGCAAGCATCACATCTTGCCTTGATCTTCACACTGGGTTCTGTCGTGAAGAAAGGTTGCACTAAGTGAGCAGCATTGCACCTAGCAACCAGTCGCTTGACTTTCTAACTGAAAGTAACTGTCTGGCCACTAAGAAAATATGCATTTGACAAAATTTCCGCTCTCATTTTGTAATGAAAATTGTACATTTTCTTTTTGGCTTCGATATCTTGAGCCAGTTTTACCAGGGGACAGGGTGACGACCTCAAATGTTGGTTATACGTGATGTTGGATGCAATGCCACTAATTATAATATGAAAAATGGCATCAAATGCTCATGTCTCCATACCATTCCAATTGAAGCCCTGCATGCGTACCGGAGCCCGCGTACTGCCGTTCATAAGAACGGGAATGTGACTGGCTTGCGCGTCTTTAACGAATTCCCATTCGGGACAATCGTCGAACGATATCAGTTTCGTTCGTTTGTGCTTAGGTGGGTCATGATGAGACGTAACATTTTTTACTAAACCCCGCCATTTTTCCTTCACGTTCCATTTGTTATCTGTAGAAATGTTATCATCTGATAACATTTCTACAGGTAAAGAGTGAGAGGTCTCCTTTGGAATACTGGTCTTTTTGGGAGAACCGATCATAGAGCGATCGCTTTCTGATAGTGATATCGATACATTTACTTCCAGCGGTCTGGCGTCACTTTCTTTTGATCGCTCTTTTATCTTTTCATCTATTCGGTCTAGGTGTTCTAAAACAAACCTGTCGATCTTCATTGGCAACTCTCCTTTATAATCTCTATGTTTTATGTCGCCGAACTTAGATTCAACAGCAGCGGAGGTCGCGATGACTGCACCTTTTCCAAATACTGGCACCATCACGCCAGTCCACAATGGCACATATGGAAGAAGATATTTTTTATTTTTTTTGGCAAATTCCTCGTTATGGCACTCGTTGATTGTGTCGCCATCAGTTGACTCGTTTGCCATCTTACATGCTTGGTTGTAAATTCTGTCGCTCCAAGATGTCCGATCGGTTTTTCCTCCTTTATTTATTCCTCCCTCCATGGGGTTAGGATCTTCACTTTGATCTTCGTTGGTTTCAGTTACCTCATATTATGATTCCCCTTTAATTCTGTCGGTGAGGAATTTCCACTTTTCTTCCGAGGGCAGCAGCTTGTTCTCTGCATCATGGCCAATATATTTACTTAATGAAACGACGAGCACGGAGTCGATAAAATAGGACAAATCGTCAATATTGTTGATTTTGGACGCTTGTCCCACGCAGCGTTTGAAGAAGCGTCCCACTAATACTTCGTTGCCTCCTTTCAAACACTGTCATCGCGACACCATTACCAAAAGGTGACAGACGTCCAACCTCATGAACGTAGATGGAAAAGTATTTTTATTTTCTACGAGAACGTCGTAGCATTTCTGCAAGTATTCAGAAAAACTTGCACATAGTCCAAAAATTTCTGCTGCTGCAATTAGGTGCGACCAACCAAAATCGGTAACCACGATTGGCGGAATCGGTGCGTTGGCTGCAAGTATCAACCGCAGGAAATGGGCAACAATCAAGAGATCGCTGATCGGCAGATACCATCTGGAATATTGGGATACTACCCTCGTTTGTTACCAGGACACATTGGTACAAAAAAATGTGTGGTTCGCGTTTGGCTATATCCCCGGTGGCATCAATAGTAAATTGCGCGTCGGAATTGTTTCTACAGTGCGCTGCATACATTTGCAATTGTTCAGGTCGCCAATACACGCAATTAAATTTTAGCAAAAGCTACATAGTGTATACAACCTGCGTATTTTCCATGGTCGGCATTTTTGAGTTAGTTCAAAGCTGGATCTGAAAACTCCAGGCCATGGCCTTCTACCAGTCGCTATGCTTTCGCTTTGCGCAACCCATCAGTTTTCAGTAGTATTGGCGGATCCTTCCCGCCAAATTGCTTCAACCGAGCTGCCTCTTGACGTCGCCACGTAATCGCGTCCCGGCGTATGTTTATGAGGGAGTCCGCTACCCTCTGTACGAGTATTTGGACTCCGCGTAACTGGCGGCGTTTTTTTTCCTGTTTGTATATTTTTTATTCCTTGTATGGTAACTTTTAACACGACGTCAATATTTTCGGCCGGTTCCATTAGTATTGTGCCGCTTATTTTCGCTCCACATTCACGGCAATAACCTTCGGTCGTTAAATAATACAGTGAAATTGCCAATCTATTCACCGTATTATTCTTTGATATAAAAACACAATCTACGAGTAAGTTGTGTTGGACCCAGATTGTCTCGGCCACCATGTCATCCCACCCTGTATGCAGTTTCACTAGTTTGCCGTATTGTTTTTCTACGGGTATGATAGTTTTCCATTTTTCGGCAAAATTACCACATTAATATTTTTAATCGACGCTGATTCGGTACTTTTAGAGCAGTGTGATAAACTACTACTACAGTTATCGATTGTATCTGAATCTTTTTCAGGTGATATACTGAAAAAATTCAAAACACGATCCCTAAAACCATTTCGGTTATTATTATCATCATGTGGACGTGTTTTGGAGTAATATTCGACCCCGATTCTGCCATCAAACTTGCATTTTTTTTAATAAGTAAATGGGGTCCGATGGTGGAAGAACGCGCCCATTTGGATCGACAGTACGATAAGGAGGATCCAATAACAGTGTTTCTAATCCTATTTGGTCGTACACCTTTTTTTGATTTGATCCCATTATTGACCAAATATACCAGTTATCTGATATTTAATATTATTATTTTAAACAACCGAAGAGGGTTGTTATGGGTATTATTAAGTAGATAAATAAGATTTATCTCAGTAACCAGCAACAAAGTAATAGCATTTAATATTCGCAATTTGCACCCATAACACCAATTTTAACTACCACAAAAACTCGACCTATGGTCGAATGTGGCATCCTCTTATAGAATCTACGACGAACAAACGATAGCGTCATTTAAAGTGCTTCTAGTTCCATCTACTAGGACACACATACTACATCATTGCGTTAAAACGTAACATCAATGCACGCAAAAAAACAACTACTTTTTGATGTGCTGTATGCTTCTCTTTAGTAATAGTTTTAGTTATTAGTTGTAAAATTCTTAGTTGATTCTTGTAACAGTGACTTAGTTAAAAATAGCAAGAGCGATTTCTGTGACTAACTGAACTAGAATATACATGCGATTCGATTCAAAACTGTTTACTTGAATAGGGCATAGCTCATTTGACGTTTTTATTTTATGTACAAATAATAGTTTATCTGTAACATGTAAACAATTTAATTTGTATAATTGACTTGATCTCCAAAATATGGAGCTAGTAGTATTTAAATATTATCATAGTAGGGTAGGGTGGTATATGATTGCGCGGTTTGCAATCAATAGGTCATAAAATAAAAAATTTTTAATGGTATCTGACATTAATCATTTATTTATTTAACCTTATTAATATGGCAACAAATTATTATACGAATGGTAACTAAAAACTTATAATCTTCTAAGAAATTAAACCAAAATCACTAATCGGGAATTGCGCAATTTTATACACCCTAGTGTGTAAAATTGCGCGTTGAGATCGATAAGATTGCGCAACTATATTATTTGCACATATCACAAATAAAAGCACCAGAGCCATCGTAGTCTGGACAGTTTTCATGCCACCACTCCTTATTATGTATTGCACCAAATCCAGTCTTCTAATATTGGCTCCTTATACACTTCGTTGCACCCACCACACCTCCAAATCTTCTTTTAATTATTAGCCTTTGGTTCAGTTTCTTTTTTTATGTTTTTTGCTTCAGATCAGAGGCTTCGGTTAAGATTTAGATTTCCCTTTTTTCTGTTCATTTTCTTTCTCTAGTTGTGTTAAATGGTGAACTGCTAATCACTTCTAATTGTTTGTGCTTCCGATTAGAACTCCTTTTTTGTGTCAATTTTGGCAATGGAATTAGGTCAGCCAAACGGTACTGAACTTATTTGAAGACTAGACCTCGCTTCCACAACAGGTGATGGCTTCTCAGATATAGGTGCAGGTGCTATAAACGGTTTTGAAAGAGGCAATTTATTAAGTTATTAAGTAGAAATTTGAAATTTACTTATTAAGTTGAAATTTGGTGTACATATCGTCGACCGTAGGTTCAATTAGGGTAACCGCCACAATACGACTTTTCAGGAGAGTCCGACAAAGTATTTTATTTTGCTACATCACTCATAACTTTTTGTAACTGACCTTTTCTGGCTCTGATTTTACATTTATTCTTGTATTTTTGTGCTTTTTCCACCCATGTAGTATTTATTTACGTAAATTAAATAATAAAAAAATAGGTGTCCGTTACACTAACGTAGATTACACTCCGTGAAATTTTTAGTCATGTCCCTTACCCTAATTTGACTTCGATTTCCTCCTGGATCCTATATAATTTATAAAAAATAAAGTAAGGGGCTTGTAAATTTTAGTTTTTTATGCAAAATAGTGTAAGATGGTGTCTTTGAAAAAATATCCTACGTGCGTTTTTAGCTTAAGGCTGATTTATATTCAAAATGTATTAAATCGACGCGAGTTGCAAATTACCTATTCGCATATACATCTTACAACATTTTACAGTACACATGGCCTTTTCAATCGGCTTTGTTATGTAATGTGCTAATTATCGCACTAGTGCGGTAAAGAAGCAACATATGTACTGTAAAAATATTGCGTCACTATTTATGTTCGTTTATTTGTGGTGAGCGTGTAACGGACTGTGAGCTTCTGGCTAAAAGGTATCGTATTTCAGCGGTTTTTAAAGCAACATACGCAAAGAGTCACGCCGCCTCAGTGTCATCTGAGTCATATCGTTGTTTGGTTAAATGGTATTCATTTATGCGCTGTTGATTTCTAAAAAAACGTATCATTTTACTTCAAATGGGCCTGTCTAAAAGTTATTATTATAAGTCTTTAGAGGTCAATTCCGGATACTAAGGGAAGCTGACGCATAAGTAATTTAAGAAGTCCTTTGATTAACTGAGAATTATAAGAATTGTATTGAGTATATAAAAATGGTTTTTAGATATAACTTTTGCACTAATATTATGACGCTTGCAATTTCAGTTTGATACAATCTACATCATCATGAAGCACGGCTTCTCAAACAAACGTAAATCTAATTAACAAGATATATTTCCTATTACTGTACAAATTACAAGTACTACCTACGTACATCGTTATTTTTCCTAGAAGCAATATACCTAAGAGAAAGATGGAAAATACCTTAACTAGATGTCGAAACCAGAAAATACTTATTATGTGAACTGAAGTCGAAAGCTCTGCCTCCAAAATGCCAAGCATTTCCAATTCAAATATCTTGTTGTTTTCCGCATTCGATACCCAAAAATTAACATAGTTACCTAATACTTTCTAGGAGTTCACTTACCACAATATTATTTTATTCAAAGTTGCTGAGAATGAGATACTAATCTTTCAATCACTACACATTAAAAAGGTGGCGACTGACTTGTAACATTTCGGTGTAATGTAACGTGATACAACCCGAGCATTACAACAGTCAGTGCAGCGAGCCGAGCCGCTCGACGCGAGCACCGCGTGCTCCACTCGGCTGTCGGTTTTTACGCGAATCCCTTTGAGTGTTACAAAGGTGGCGACTGACTTGTAACGATCGCCGTGAACGATACATTACAAGCAAATGTTACAAGTCAGTCGCCACCTTAAAACAAATTCCCCCGCCGCGTCTGTCTGTCTGTATTATGTCTGTATGTTCGCGATAAACTCAACCACTTCTGAACGGATTTTCATCCGGAAACTCACTGGGAAACCTTGCGTTGGGGGCATTAGGTCTAAATCATAAAAGTATGTTATATTGATAATGATTAATACAAAAATATTACATTGCTAAGATAACGTGCTCAATCATGTGGATTTCCGCAAAGTAACGCTTGATTCTATTCATACCTAATGTTGATAGGTAATGATTAAAAATATTTTTCACACGTCGACACACACTGACCACACACGTCGGGGACATTTGGATCTTGATAGTCAATAGACAAACCACAAATACGTACACAGATATATTATTTAGTGCTGAAGTACAGTGCTCAGTGCGGCCAAGGCGATACTGTCCGATCACATTTTTAATGTGTACACTCTGATTAGCTAAGCTAAACAGACTTTTTACTTATTCTTGAACAATATCTGATTCCCGGTAATGGTATTTATTTATGTGATGAACACACATATATAACCGCGCCCGGCAAAACGTCCTACTTTGTCGCTTGCCATAAGGACGAGATTTGCTTGTATCTTTATATGAATAACCTGTTAAGGCGTGCTTATGGCAAGCGACAAAGTGGGACGTTTTGCCGGTCGCGGTCACACATTTTGTTCACAGTGAAAGGATAAGGATCAAAGTCAAATGCCGTTCTAAAAGTTTTAATCATGTGTCGAAAGATGGCAGTAAATTACTGTGGCTACAAAGTTTTCTTTGACAATCCGCCTCTATTTCAAATTCTCTTTGGTATGACAGAGCACTAGTAGGACATTCACAATTGGCGCCAGGTGCCAACAGCTACTGGCGAATCTGACCAAATATGTATTCCGAAGGCTGAGGCCGAATTTTGTGGATGTAAGAAAAGATATCAAAAACAAAAGTAAATTCTTTGGTTTCCCGATACGAGCGCACTCTGTTATAAGTCGGCGTGATCGTACCTTGTATAACAACTTTCTTGACTCACAAATGATTGATTGCCTACGTCAACAGTAAATGTTTTGAAGCGCCGGTAGTGTTCCGGATGCAATCTAACCGCAGAATAATACTAAATTGCTGTGCGTAATAGACAATTGGCAAGCAATCAATAATATATGGTAAATTGAGGCGGTTATCAGACTACCTATCTCAGATTTTATTTATTACTTGTAGGTATTCTAGAGTTTAAATTAGACTAAAATAAACAAGTAACAGTCCACAAGTTGTTGTATTATCATCTCATAGTAGTCAAAAGGGTCCCTAGAAACGTTTAAAGTACGAAACCATAAAAAATAAGGCATCAATATACCGGTTCAAAACGAACGAAGAATGAATCGCAAGACCAGTGACATTGACACCAATTGAACGATTTAAAATGACTACCGATTTTTTGCATTTTACTCTAAAAGATTGTAGGTTCCTTTTGTAAAAAATCGTAGATAATATTTTTAACAATTATATTTGCAGACATTACGTTTGTACCTAAGCGTTATAGTGTAGTTGTAATTTTTCCGATTATTTAAATCCTGTGTGAATCAACTTTTTTGTGTAACTATTCTATCCCGTTGTCTAGTTGCGCAGTTTATTTCAAGAAATATTGTATCACATTTTATTAGTATGCTTAGTAAGTGACCCATTATCCAAAGGGCTTAAAGCTATCAATAAAATGCATGTAATGTGAATTAAAATATGTAACTTAACATTAGGGTTTTTGAAGAGTTGCCACGGGGTACGTAACCTTATGACATGAGTGACCAAAAAGTTTATTGACTCATTGTTTAATTTTATCTTCAGATAAAAAGAAACGGTAAACTAGCCCTGTCAACTCAGATCATAGATCTTATATCTATGCCTGTCAATTAATTTAACTGTACACCAAGTATTTAAGGCCTTCAATTCCATATGAGTGATAATTATGAGCTACCATTTTAGGGTACGGAAGGTTAAAGTAAGTACCTACTGAAATGTCAATTTTATTTTAAGTTTATTACTAAGCGATTCGATGTCAGACGCTTCGGTTAAGGTCGAGGATAACTGGTCCCGTCAATGAATATATCTTATACCTTATGACATTCTCTGACTATCACCCATTGTCCATTTTAGAATTTACTTCATGGTATAACATTTGAGGCTGTGTGGGCTAGAGCTTAAGACTGTCTTGAAGGAACGAAAAAAGTGACAGACACTTGTAAAAAATGAAATGTGTGACGTTTATATATTGTTGCCAAGTTGGCATTTCTTAAATGTGTTTATTATGCTGGCATTACGTAGTATTTTAAACTCATAATATACTGTTGTAAGATCTGCGTATTACTAAAGTTATTAATATTATGTGGTTCATTAGGTAAGTATTTTTTAACCGTTTTCATATTTAATTCTAAATGTAAAACTACCTATACATCAAATATTAACGTTATTAACAGCTGAGAATGCAGTGATGAAAATAGGCGTATTTATAAACAAAATACCCATTAACACTTAGCAGCCCTAATAGCTGTTTTGCTAGGAAACATCGAAGCTCGGAACATGTTAGCAGTATCTCAATTCAAAGTAGTTTATTTGCTTAGTCTCTGTGTTTGAATAATAAATGGGTGTAAGGATAAATTAACCAGCGAATAGAATGAGAAGGTGTGGAATTTTGATTACAAGCGAGTAGTTTTGTTTTAATTTTACAAGCAGACGTTACTTCTAATTTTAAATGTGTTGTTAGGCACGATCAGTGTTGGTGGAACGTTAATTGCAATTGACCATTTTATTATTATTATGAGCCCATACTGTCCCACTGCTGGGCAAAGGCCTCCCTCTTATTCTTCCACGCGTCCCTATCCTCGGAAGTCTCCCACCAGTCTCTGTCAAAGGCGTCAAGTTTGTCCCGCCATCTCGCCTTACAACCTGTGGGACCCAACGGGTGGCTGTTTTGGTCCACAGGTCATCAAAACGGTCGGTTACATGTTACGGTTCAATTTGTAATGGTTAATAGTCTATTGCATTAGCGTTTTGGCCAACACTGGCCACGATATTTTGTTATTGTGGTGTGTATATGAATTTTATTGGAATGCGTACCTATTTATTGATTAAATAGACACACAAATTATTGGGTTTAAGTCTGTACTAGTTTCAATATTGCAACTGATACACAAGATTGATTTTATGTCTTCCTTGAATACTATAATTCCGTTCGTGGTTATGAATTATGAATCTCAATTCCTACCAAAAATAAGGCAAAAGAATACCCGCGATCTTTAAACTGCAATGACGCAATTACAAGCAGAGGTAAAAGTTCTGGAAAATATTAGCAGTACTAATAAAGAGAGCTATGGAACCGATTTTAATATTAAATTAATATCGATTTATTATTTAAAATTATGAACATTTGAGTTATGCTCATATGCATCCTTATTTAATAATTTCGCTCTGAAATGGTTTCATAAACATTCTAACGAGTAGTAGTTAGTGAAATATTAAAATTGTAACGGAAATTTGGTTATTACATTGCAACGGTATAACTCTAAATAAATATTACTCACCTCGTTAAACAAACACAACTTTTAATATATCCGTATTACGCAACTGCAAAGGTACCTCATCAGAATAGTGCCTTACGTTGATAAATAAATAAATAAATATTATAGGACATTACAACACAAATTGACTAAATCCCACAGTAAGCTCAATAAGGCTTGTGTTGTGGGTACTTAGACAACGATATATGAACGGTACCTGTGAGCATTGCGAGAGATTTCAACAGTATAAACTTGATTGACTTGATCATATTTAAGGACTAAAATTTCCTATACACTTTTTTTGGAATTCGCTTAATTTCAGAGTAAACCCATTAAAAATAAAAATCTTTTTATTGTTACTTAGTGCAAAACGCCTTTTTGATGGCAATGTTGTTACTATGGGACCAGTGAGTTACAGTTTAACAAATAGCATTTCATATTATGTGCAAATACATACAAAAAATCGGAAATAAAAATTAAAAAATATTTTATTTTATGTGAAATTTACCTACACTCATTTTTAGGGTTCCGTAGCCAAATGGCAAAAAACGGAACCCTTATAGATTCGTCATATCCGTCTGTCTGTCCGATTATGTCACAGCCACTTTTTTCCGAAACTATAAGAGCTATACTGTTCAAACTTAGTAAGTGGATGTATTCTATGAACCGCATTAAGATGTTCACTCAAAAATAGAAAAAAAACAATAAATTTTGGGAGTTCCCCATACTTAGAACTGAAACTCAAAAAATATTTTTTCATCAAACCCATACCTGTGGGGTATCTATGGATAGGTCTTCAAAAATGATATTTAGGTTCCTAATATCATTTTTTTCTAAACTGAATAGTTTGCGCGAGAGACACTTCCAAAGTGGTAAAATGTGTGTCCAAAGTGGTAAAATGTTGAACAAGATCTAGTAAGTAGATTTTTTTTAATACGTCTTAAATGGTACGGAATCCTACATGCGCGAGTCCGACTCGCACTTGGCCGCTTATTTTCCTTCTTTTGGCCTTAGAAATGCGTGTTTAAAATCTCTCGGGTTCCTCGTTAGCACTTTGTAATATACAAATATGTATTAATACATTAATACATAGGAAACACCCATGACTCAGGAATAACACATTTTTATAATTTATACCAAAGCATAATTAAACCCTTCAAGCCCTAACCACCGCTCTTGGTACCCAACATTTTCATAATCCGATCGTATTGGATTTTCACACGTGTAAAGAAGTGAAACGCGTGAAGTAATTGGACTTTGATATCGAATCTGTCAGTTTCAGTGAGAATTGGTTCGTTAAACGTATACATATATTATACATGTGACTCACATTGCACAATAGGAAAATAAGCCAAATAAATACTTACGAGAAATTGTCCGAACAGTAGAAACGTAGGTCGACACAAGGATCAGGAGTGGCAAAATGAACATAAAAACCAAAGACAGCGTTGTATACAATTGCTCTTGCCACTTCGCTGAGTAAACTCCGTGCGTGACACATTGGTAGAACTCCTCAACAAAAGGGCCTTTTGCTACTTGAAAAACTATCGTCTGAAACAATGGAAAAAGGTAGTTAGGATAGCATTGTCACCCTAATCTTGATTAAATTTAGAAGTAAGTAATAGCGAGATAAGGGTTCGGTCCTTTACAAATTGGGTCTCGTTTCGTTCTTTGAAAACTTTGACATTTAAGTAGGTCCAGACAATAAAAAGCTTTTGAAAATGTAGGTCGTTTGTTGTTTAAAGGCATTGCGTATTACAGCGGCCACATAGATATAAGAAGTAAGGAGATTTATAACGAAGCATAATTTCAACGAGTCTCGCTGTCTCCAACTGTCCCCCACCTCATCATTAAAGGCGTGGCCAGACAACCAACTCACGCGCTGTGATTGGCCAAACCGCGCGGTGTAGGAGCCTAGAGCGGCGGCACTAGAGTGAGGACAATTCGATAGAGCTATCGATATTTTACATGTTCTGAACATGACCTTAGAGTTTTGACATTTTTGTTTTAAGTAATAATTGCCATAGATTTAATTTATATTCCTTTAAATTTTTGACCTTATTTACGAGCTAAAAATTTTAAGGTACGTGTAAGGTATATTAGTTAATCCATAAGTTCTCTCACAAAGGTTTTTACTGATAAAATGTAATACAAAGCTTTTAATTTAAAAAAAAAACATGTACCATGACGCGAAAGCATGTTTATGCTTAACTAATCAAATTGGTTTAAATTTTAGTCATTATTTGATGTAATGTTTGTTTAAATTGTTTACTTTGGGATTGTCGTTAGACGCGAGCGCTTCATTAAAAAAATAGTTTCAGTTTATTATAGCATATTTCGTCACCAATTGAAAGCAATTCCAGCATGTTACATAGAGTTATGAAGAACTGCGAAAGCAAGTTATAGTAAATTATATTGTAAGTATAATGCACCATTAAATAAGCTTTTAAATCATATGTACGAATAATAAGGAAAGAGTAATCATACTGTAAAACGTTTGGAATAAAGAGCTTTAATAATAATAATAATCATCATAATTATCAGTAAAAATCTTTCTGATAGAACTTTTGGATCGATTAAGTATACAATATACTATTATTTTAAACATATTTATATTCTATCGTTATATAAATGGGGCGAAGTGTAACTGGAAACATTTTTCTTGAAAATGATCCGAACAAATAACACTTTTCTCGCTCGTAAACCAGTTAGGGCCCTCTACCTGTAGCATCTATCCATTTTTCTTTAATACCGGGATTTTTCGGGAAACTGAAAAAAATTGCAATCATGAACATATTTGATTATACCTAGTGCAGTTATTCGAAACGTTGCCAAGAACCTGAATAAAATATACTTATAGGTATAAACTATAATGTTATAAATAAATTGTACTTAATTAAATCAGTTTATTTTTTGGCTTACCTATTCGATTTTCAATCCAAATTAATAAGTATTAAATTAAACATTAGGTGCATATAAAATAATTGTAAAATTTTACTTGAAAAATAATTACTTTCATACACAATATATAAAAACATTTTATCGATAACGCTCAAAGATCAATTATATGCACGAGCACCACTCTACTTCGCGGCGTCAATGAAGCGAGCGGTCGGCGGTCGTACTAAGAAACAATAATGCCCCTGTTAATATCGTTAGCGGTTTAATGCATTGCGCCGTTGCTAAGAACACTACAAATAGTTTTCCATGCCAAAGCGTCAATGTAGGATGCATAGACAAATTGCCACGCGTTTGTATGACAACATGGTCTGACTCAGAAAAATCATATTTCACTGGATTTATTTGTTAAAATGTGTGGTTTTATTGACTAATACGTGAAAAAAATGTACTCACATGTGGTATGTAATGTATAGTTTTTGGATGCACTCCTATTTCGACACAAAATAAGGCTATAATTCGGCATTTCAATAAAATTGACGCGCACATTGTTCAATGACAGCTAATTTGCTACTGTCTTACGGCGGGCCGGTATGGCCACGATGTGGCCATGTCGCGGCGACACGCGCCACGCCTCCGTCAGCCATCTAGTACTTTCTATGATCTGAGAGCGGCCACCATTAAAAAAAGAGATATTTGTTAGTTACACCAAGCTTTGTCGGCAGAAATTTTGATAGCACAGATTGTGCAAGAGATATTTTAACGTAAGAATCTATAGAAGTTTGACTTTTAAAATAACACTTGCACTGTCTGGGCTATCAAAATCCCCTGCCAACTTAGCTTGGTCTTAACTTTAAAATTTGACTAAGCAAGGCAGACTTAAGACTTCCTACCTACCTGAACTTTGGATTTGATCTAAAACAAAATAAATGTCACAGAACAGATAATTTAACCTTTTAACTCATTGCCCGACGCGGTTCAACGCGGAAACGCATCAAGCGTGATGGACATCTTTGCATGAGGAGCGATGCGGGGTGGGTTTTCGACTAGTTCTTTATAGGTAAGTTTAGGGTTTTTTTATACTACGTCTGTACAATCGCCCTCGAATAGGGAAATTGTTTTAGACAACGAGAAATTTAACAATCTATGCCAGTGAAAGCAAATAGCTCGAAAGCCAACTCACCTGGTCTCTGCACGACGAACCGCTTTGTCGGTACCGACACTCTTCATTGGCGAGCTGATGCTGTAGTGGCTCCGGTGAGGGTATCGAGCACACAAAGCGACAGTTTTTAGGTATTTCTTATTTTTCACGACGCACGAGCTTGCGTATACGGCCAAGAGCAGTCATCGAAATCTATCTACCTTCCACTGGCTTTTATAAACGTCAAAAAATATTCGAAAAAGTACCCTACCTACTGTCGCTAATTAATGTGTTCCATTTTACGATATAGAAATGAAATGTCTCAAAAAAATAACAAATAAAGCTAAACTAGATATGGTGTCCGGAACCATCAACGTCTATGACAAACAAGCATACGGCACGCCTGATGGTAAGCAGTTTCCGCAGCCTATGTACGCCTGCTTTAGTTTTATATATAGTTAAGTTTATTGTTAGTTTATTTTTAGTCCTTAAATATTTATTAATGATTGTTTTTTTTTACTGTGTTTAAATAAACCTTTTAATTTTGACTAATTTGTAAGTTTGTGAAGTTAGTTCTCAAAGAGTTAGGGTGAGGACATACAATTGGAAGCTTGGTTCTACATGAGATCTGATAACAGTGACAGTGAGAGCCAAATGGTTTCGTCTTGGAAACATTTTACATGTTTTTTTTTTTGGTGGGATAAATAATTTTAGGCCACCAGATTCAACAAAACCATGTTCATTTTGTTCATAGTGTAAATTGAAAAATTTAGGATGGTCGTTTTACGTTTCCACCAGTTTATTTTAATATAACTCCGCGATGACCTAAGAATCTACTTAGTTAAATGTACCAAATCACTTACCTGTGGTATACTCAATCCAAAACTTAAAATCCAAGCCATAATGACTAGTCGTCCACTTCTCGTTGCCGTGCCAATACTCTTCATAGGGTATTTAACAGCCAGCCACCGATCAACTCCAATCAACACCAATATGTATGTACTCAAATATAGTGAGAACATTTGCACAAACTTAAATAACTTGCATCCCACATTGCCAGCGTACCACTGCACGGTAAACATCCAGGCGGCTTCCCCTCCAATACAAAATACTGTTACGAGCAAATCAGCGATGCTCAGTTGAAATATTAGACTGTAGATCGCCGTCCAGGACGGCCTCGCCCGCCCTCTGCTCCGCTTGCCTCTTCTTATACTTATTATCGTTGCTACATTCCCGAAAAACGATAATACTGCTATCACTGAAAGCACGCTACCTCTTATTAATGTCCCATTTTTCAACACTGGTGAGTGCTCCCAACATCTTAGACGAGTATTGTTGTACAAAAACTCACTTTGAGTAAGATTTGTTGGATCTATGCTTTTATCTATTATCGCCAATCTGATGCATTTTTCTATAGGCCATATCTCAAATGCAGGTAAGGTTTCTGATCCTGGGAAACTCGGGTTGTTATCGTCATATAATGTGGTATTGTTGCCTAAACTCTCCATGTTTCGTCATGCGTTAGATTTTTTTCTATCAATCTGAAACAACAAATAAAAAATATGTTTTTATTAATGTTTACATTAACAATACATAAACGGTTATTAAACTTATCCTAAAGGGGCCCACTGATTACTAGTTCGCCGGACGATATCGGCTAGTCAGTTATTCGCAAAAGCAGACAATCGCGAATAACTAACAGGCTGATATCGTCCGGCGAACTGGTAAGCAGTGGACCCTTTTAGTCGGTACGTTGTACAAAGATGTTTTCATAACTCTTTTAGCTATCAGATTTAATTTTAGTCGCAAATGAACGTTTCAACGACTTTAACAGCGTATTAACTCGCCAGAATGTGAAGAGGTGTTAATCTGCCATTTAAATGAATAGCAGTTTCGGTAAATTGGGTCATTTTGGGTAAGTACAGGCAAAGATTACAATTTCCATACCATTTCGTACTTAGTAATTAAGTACGAAATGGTATGGAAATTAAAATCTTAGATATTGATTATCACTGTAAAGTGATAATCAATATGAAAGTCGCTAACGTTCTCATACTATTGTCACTGTGACAAGGTAAGAAATGATACTGAAATTAAATTCCTTGTCCGTACCAGTGCAGTGTGACACGGCGCGGCGGTGGCGATGGCGTACTAGCATGAGTGACAACTTCTTCAGATCAAAGGTATAAAGGAAAGTTTTGGGTTTTCAGTTACAGTTTATATAAATGACTAGATATACAAAAAACAGACGCGATAACAAAAAACCGGCCAAGTGCGAGTCGGACTCCATTATCTGTGCTATAAGATGTTGCTTCGTACCAAATTTCAAGATTCTGAGTTCACGGGAGATAGATTAGAAAAGAGTGTAGAAAATTCGAAAATTTGCGGCATAAACGGCTGTATCTTTTGATTGCGTTGGCTTAGAAGTTTGATTTTTTCACAGCTTTAAGAGACAGTAGTCCTGAGTATTTGATATAAATTCCTTAAAAATTCCAACAAAGTGATCCTATAAGGGTTCCGTTTTTTCCTTTCGAGGTACGGACCCTAAAAAGGTGTTAATGACTAATGTAACCAAGTGAAATTATTCTTTAATCAAATCTTTATTTTATTTATGTTTAATATAAAAATTGGTATCTATTGTATTTGTATTGAAACCAAAAACATGAAGAAAATGAAATTTACTTATGATGATTTTGATCTTTTGCTCCAACGTACAAAATTCAATATAATGTTCGTATTTTTTAGTTCATGCTTTCTAAAATATCGAGTCAGTTACGCACCTAACTGAACATTAAGAAAAACCAAGTACTAGATAGACCGAAATTACATATGTTACTTCTCATTGTCTAGAAATGTCTTTATTATTTTGGCTATTCAATCTACTTGAATAACAGTTTCGAAATAATGTTAAAAATATATGGAGGAAATGATATTTATATAGGATTTCTTTGAAACGTCTGTATATATCTGCAATGTGATTTCTACACAAACGCTAAGTTTATTTTGTATTTAGTGAGAAAATTGCGGTTTTATTAAGAAGCTTCCCTTTAAAAAGAAGGCTTACACAAAGTAAGAATTTTATTTGCATGACCATCTTGAGGTTTTTACATGGGTAATGAGATTTATTATTCAACCCCGAAACATTACGGCAAAGTAAAACAGGCCCTCAAAGGAATTAGGTTTTTGCACCAAAACTAAAGTAAACCACTCTCCTTCAAAAATGTGTCTTAGGTCAGATTAAATTAATGTTGCTTTTATGAAGACCACTTTGTGTTTGAAGCTATATGCAACATGATGTACTTTTATTTGCAGTGGCTATGTATTTTAACATAACAAAGAAAAACTTAAAAATACATCGTTAATAAAAGGTAATAAAGCTTCACTGCCAGGAAAAGGGACGACGTGACGTGGACGCTTCTCCATATAAACGGTAGTCCCCTTATTCACTCTGGATATTACTAAGTTTGTACCGAGAAGCGATCGTCTACTATCCTCTCAAATCAGCTGAAAATGATGCACTTATAACGTATTTTTAGGAAATAATATATCCAATAATATTAGGTTATTAACAATTAGTATCATTTAGTCATTTTATTTTAATTTCAAGTTACATTTAAATTGAATAAAGAACCAATCGTAATCAAATTTTGGGAACGGAATAAGAAAGAAACTATCTGGTGTCTGACCGTTTTGATTTTTGCTTTTTTTGGTGCCGATTTTGTATGCTAGGCGTCTGTTTACGGCGCATTTATTTGGCCGTTTTTAGCGCTGTTAGTAACCTAGTTCTTATATAAATTTGTAACATGAATGTAAAGACAGAAATTAATTAAAAGGGTTATGCTGGCTGCTAGCTGATGAATAAATAGAACTCTCAAATGTTTTTAGTTAAAATGGTTTGACCTGTTTTAAAATGTAAAACCCGCTTGCGTATAACGCAGAATGTTTAAATTTAGAGAATTTAATGCGTGTTGTACAAAATAAATACAGAGATTTCCGGTTCCCTCCGGGCTTAAAATTCTAAAAAAATATATTGACTAAAATACCGTTGAATCCTCTGTATCAGGAACCATCTCTATTTGTTCTAAGTTTATTTATTCCAGTAGCCGACATTTCCAGACCATACAAGCGGCTATTTTTTAAATCTTTTCCTACTAAGCGAACAATAAATTATTGTTGCTGGTATCTGGTATCTATTTGACGACCAGTTTGGCCTAGTGGGTAGTGACCCCGCCTACGAAGCCGATGGTCCCGGGTTCAAATCCTGGTAAGGGCATTTATTCGTGTGATGAGCATGGATATTTGTTCCTGAGTCATGGGTGTTTATAAATATTTATATATTATATATATCGTTGTCTAAGTATCCTCAACACAAGCCTTATTGAGCTTACTGTGGGACTTAGTCAATTTGTGTAATAATGTCCTATAATATATATATATTTATTTATTTATCTTGAATGCGTAAAGTTTATATAATACTTAAAACAACATACTACATAATAGGTATCATAATAACTGTGATCGGATATAATCGATCAACTAATACACTTTGATGCCATCAACCACTAATAGACAGATTTATATTCATAAATACTTATATGACGCTTTTTGTTACACATTGTAGGTACGACAATTAACAAATCACCCGTATAATTTATGCGATGGGTTACTTGACATTGGCATTGTTTCACTCACTTCAAACAGTGCACATTTAGATATAAATCTTAAATAAATATTTGGGAAGGCGGAGGACAATCTTACACAAATCGACCGAGCCCCGAACTAAGCAAAGCTTGTACTATGGGTACCACCACTTTGATCTTAATTTTCTAGCTATTATTGTATTGTAATGCAAGAAAAAAAAACATTTCATACCGTCTTATGCCAGCATTTACACAGGCTAACAGAAAATGGAAAACCGGTTTTCTCCCTCGCAAGCGTTTTCGCTGTCAAAGTAAAGTAAGGTGCAAAATGAACGCTACTCAAACATGTTGAATACCATCCACTAACTTTTTAAGGGTATTGATTTTTCCCAAAGGAATTACGTTTTTGTTTGATTTACTGGATTGATTTTAAATTTTGTTGACTCTAAGGATTCTGGTATTCAACGTACAAGCAATCTTATTTAACAAACCTATTTAAAAACTCATTAAAAACCCTTTATTTGCTATCTTTACAAGTAGACTTTCATCGGATGCCTATGTGAATAGGTAAAACCTATTGAATAGGTTTTATATTAGTTTAAAACTTGGAATTCTTACAGCAGTGGATAAAACTTTATCCCTGGGTATGCATCTATGGAATTGTTTCATATAAGCCTTCCTTTCCATAATAATTCAAATAATATTCTCATCTGCTCAAAACGTGTACAAGTGAAGATGTAATCATAATTGTAAATAAATTTGAGTCTATGTGTATGTAGTACTATTTATTATTATAACTATTAGAAGTTCAATAAATCTTATGTGCCTCGAATCATTTATAAACAAGTAACGAGTAAGTATGTCCTTAGTTTTCTATTGTACAAAAAATTCTTCTTCTTTTCGGGCAAAATATCTTCAGCATAAATTATTCCAAATTAAATAAAGATATGATTACATGTATATACAATGTTTACCTCAATATTTATGGAAATTCCAACATTAGAGTCTGTAGTAATTGGTTTTCGGTTTTAGGTTGAGTTCGCTATAGTGGTTGTTTATATTGTGACTATTTGCTTTCCATTTGGCAAGGATATACTGAATCATACGTCATAATGGCAGGGGAAAGTGGGAAGACTTCGTACACTTTCTGTTCGGAGCCTTCTAAAATAAAAAATAACATTTTAAAATGAAAATATTGCTACTTCATCGTCCACTTTTCTGTGTATAATAATAGCGTATTTCTTATTTGGTACCACACGTGAGGTGGCCTCGTACATCATGCGTTTCTTTCCGGGATTTATTGTTTTCCCAGCTATTTCAAATTCCCGTCAGTTTTATCACCCTTTAGGCATATCTGACTGATAGTCATGGTTTTAATTTATCTGCACGGGGTGCATTCGTACAGTATAAATTTACACGTAATTTGAGTGTACGAAGGCACACCAAGGACGCCGAATAAAAAACATCCAACTGAAAATATAACCGTTAAGGTAATCCCAAAACGGTTGTTAACATAACTATCTTAAGCATATATTTACAAACAAAACTAAATTATCTTTTCTGATTCCATTAAAACTTATTGAAGACATTCAAAGGAGTTACTAAAAATTAGTTTCGGGGAGCCAAAACACATATTGACTCTTTCTGCAAAAGTCTGCTACCGCACTGATGGTCAGTTTTGGAAGGTAGCCTATGCATATGAGGCAGTCTCGAATACAAATATTAACGTTTCAGCATGTTGGATAGTTGAGATATCATCACTGTACGAATCCTCTCCACTTTCCCCTTCCTTCATACCAGCGTATTTTTTTCATAATACGGCTCTGTTGTTATAGTCTATGCGGAAAGAGAAGAGTCGTGGATTATATGGGAATCAATTCATTCTAGGACTCTTCTCTTTTCGCACAGACTCTATTTTTCAATACTATCGTACCTACCTAAATGTAAGTTTCCGCCTAAATACTTTTTTTTAATCCCTAATTTTCCTTAAATATCACAATAGACTAATACTTTTTGGAAAATGTTTCCATATTTATGCCAATAACGGCCTATGACGTCACAATCGTATCAAGTAACGTTTTACTACTTAGCTATCTTTTAGGTGCCAAATTGGGCCTAATTGACGTCCAATTAATTAGGCTTGACTATTTGAACGAGTATGACGCAAATTGAGCTTGATAGCGTAATGTTTGTACATAATATATCAAGTACCAACTTATAAAAGTGATTGTTACTATGTTCATATCACATGAATTTCCACGGAAAATAGAGTTCTAAGTGTGACTTGTTCATCTCGTTCCTCCCTAACACATGACATGTTCCATATCTCACTTACACAATAACCCCACGTAATAATCGTAAACATATTGAGTGGCATACAATTGACAGCGGTGCTTAACATGTATTTTATGGAATGTGGATTTAAAAGGTGTGAAATCTCTTATGGTAGAACTGTTGCAAAAGTGTCCAGCTGTCAGCTATAAATAATAGTTCCAAATCTCTCCAGAGTAGCGCAAGAACTTAGGCGTTATTGACGCAGTGAAGTGCGCTGTCCATGATTTGATTTTTTTCAAGTATTCTAGGTATTGTAGCGCCACCTATTTAGGGTTTTTGGAAGACACTTTTTGGTACATGGAGATTTAATTCCTTACCTCCACCTTCCATAATGTATTTTACAGTAACTTACGTTTGGATGTCATCTGCAGCAGCCATTTATTTTGCGACGTCGTGGTTGCCTGTATCTGTCAATTCCCTTGATAAAATGAGTGCCGTGATTATGACGTTCATTCCGTCAGTCATTTTAACAAAGAGACAACAAGGACGCCGCAACAGTAATAATGTTTTATCGAGCAACATCTAGCTTTGTTTTTAATTTTCTTATCTGGTACAGTCAGCATCAAAAGTAGCGGATCAAATGACGTTTCATAAGTAACTACCATTCTGTAACAGCTTAACAAAATGTGATGCCTTTAATATAGAACAACTAAGACTGTAAAATATATACTTTTGAGCGTGAATTTTAGAAATTTGTCTATATTTGGAAAAGTTATCCGGAATCTCAGATACTTTTGGCACGTTGTTTCATCCGCTACTTTTGATGCTGACTGTACAATACCTACGTACTTAATAAAAATTATTTAAAAAAAAATTAAATATATGAGCACCAGGTTGAAGACTGGCGAGAAACTGCACAGGATCGGGAGTAGTGACGAACAGTCGTGTTGGAGGCCAAGACACATTTTGGGTAAGTATATAAATTAAGTCTACACACCCGGTCCATAATGAGACTCAGTTTTATTAAAAAAAAAAAGTCTAATACAATAAAAATATCGGATAAAAAATGTTGTTGACAGTGTAGTGGGACCCATTTTCAAAGCCTGATTTGTTAATAGAATTTGATACTTAATTTTCTAAATGTGGTCAACATCCTTTCGACCTCCTTAGGGACTAATAAAAAACTAACTCTGTAACAAATTTCTTATGCATTTGAAGGAAATATTGAAAAAAAAAATACTTTTAAATTATCTAAAATTAAGTGTCGCCTCAAATTATACACATTTTCCATATGCATTTTCAATATTTTTTTCCCTTTTATATCAAAAGGGAGAAATATACTCTGAAATACCTGTCCTGTTTGTTGATGAAAATACGCACACGATGCTTAAAATCCCACCCAACATTTTACAAACTTCCAATCCCTTGAGCCGGGATTTGAATTCCGCGACACTATTACTAAGTATTGCATACCTATGTTAAAGTTAAATTAAAATTGTACATTTATATGAATAGATGTATGAAAGTAGTGTTCTTAATCAGAAATTTAAACCTGTATCCTGATCCTGTAATCCATGTCGTAATACATATTTCATATACGTAAGATCCGACTTAATTAGTAATTAATATAGATGAGAGGTATTTTTTGTTAGCATTGGTAACGTAGCTAATTATTTTTACAATCTTTGGAATATTATGCTAGTGGAACTCCTTTTTAGCAAAAAAAGTAAATAATAACCAACATAATTACCACGGAATAAATAACATTCAAGTTAGCCTTAACTAATTTGACAAAAAATTGTACCGCTGCATTGTTGATACTTTTACAAACAGAAGTATGTGTTTGTGTTTTAAAGCTAAAGGAGAATATTTGCAGATTAGATTTTGTTTTAGTTAAATGATTGTAATTTAATTTTTTTTAAGACGTATGAGTAAGAAAAATATTCGTTAAAAAAATGACAACGTATTTTGTGCTAGCATGTATAAAATAATAATGTGAAATACCTCTGCAGTTGAGTGTTCATACCAACATTAGGTACTCAATTTACCCATGCCAGGGGCGAAACTGATCCTTTCGGGCATTGTCGGCTCCGTTCGGCTCAGCATTGCTCCGAACAATTATTAGGGTTAGCACAACTTGACGTCCCTTTGCGTGTACGATCACAGATAAGATAATGATCTGAATTTTGACCACTCTAAATAGCCGAAAGTGATAGTACCATACATAAGAAAGGGACAGCATGATTCGTCCCTCTGAATCGCTGTTAAACTTCGGTTTTGTAGGAAGTTTCTTTTCTGTACAGTAGAACTATTACTTGTTCTGTGCCTATGCTTTCATTTTATCCAGGATAGGAAGCCTTTGTAGTCTATCCAGTTTTACAATATAGACTGTCAGCACCAGTCACAACTCTAACAACGTCAAAGTTACGTGACAAATGACATTTCAATTAACTTGCGACAGAAAAATGCTTTCTGATTCAGTATTGCGGCACAAATGAGCTAGTTATTTTATTAAAATCCGTGTTAGCAATGCAAATTACGAGTATGTGAAACAGTTACTATGATACTGCTTCCCCTGGACTCATTAAGATTCACGCTATTATTAATAAAATTACTCCAGGTATCCAGTTTTAACTTCTACTTACCGATTATCCCCTCAACCCCACATTATAAATAAATATTAAAGGACATTATTACACAAATTGACTCCCACAGTAAGCTCAATAAGGCTTGTGTTGATGGTACTTATACCACGATATATATAATATATAAATATTTATAAATACTTAAATACATAGAAAACACTCATGACTCAGGAACAAATATTCATGCTTACCACATGAATAAATGCCCTTACCAGGATTTCACTACACACTAGGCCAAGCCGGTCGCCGAATTATACATGTGACCGCATGTGTTTGGATATTTTGACTTGACCGATACCTATCGATACATAGTTCAAACAGAACTAAGTTGGTCATATCTGAATGACGTCATACTGTACTGTAATTGCGTCACAGTTATTTACATACGTCAGTATCTGGAAGCCAAATCAGTGATTGACTGATTTAGGCGCGGTGTGGCATTCAACCACAGCCTTTAATAATTTTAACTTCACGAATGATCGTAGACTTATGATGAATGTAATTTAGCTATCGTGCGTCTCGCTCACGCTAATACCTGTACGGACACGTACAAACACAATTAAGGATAGCTAAATTACATAATTTATATTATTTTGATGTCAGTGTACGTCCGAATTGCTTTCTTAGTCGCACCGTGCCACTTCTAATAATCAACCCTCTCAAAATTACACACTGAATTTGTGATGCATCCATCAACTTAGGTTGTTTCATTTTCTTTACTGGAATATGAAAAGAGTAATATCATTGTAACTATATTTAATAATATGCAAAAGAAACCTCACGTACCTACGCGCAAACACCTTGAGAGTACGAAACAACATTTGTTCAGTTGTACAACCGAATTTTCACGCATGCCGCTCTGCGATGAGTCATGAGCTCGAATACCGAAACAATATTATTTTAAGTTGTGAGTTTATGAAGTAAATACGCAATAATGATATTTTTATTTATATCAATTAAAAAATATAGTAATACAAAATTTAAAACGCAGGGCCGTAGCTACCACCGTATCTGCCGTATCAATTATACGGGGCCTTCGGGCTAGGGGGGCCCCTAACGTGCGTTTTTGTGAGAAACCTTTACCCTTCCTAAGGGCACAAACTAATTTTTATACGGGGCAAGGCACGCTACGCCACTGTTAAAACGTAATTAGTATATGCACTATTACGCAGTAAGTAAGTAGGTACATACTAGTAGCTTGCTCAGCTTGACGCTGGTAAAGCAAATACTGAAATAAGCAATTATTTTAAAGCTATTTCTTCTATAATGTAGTGGGCTTGAACCCGAACGTAGTTCGGAAATGAGATTTGAACTAAACACTTTAGGAACCATAAATACATAATACATAGTAAATACTTAAGGAACAATATCAAGCCTTTGTCTTGGTGTGAACACAAATTTATATTAGGTACCTAACGAAATGTTTATTATTAAACCAATACGTATTAAACTACACTTACTGGAAGTTTCCGTAGCTACATACGACAGAATAAATCAAAAACAAAAAGTGTACGTATAACAAAGCGTATCTTTACGACACTTACGAGGACATCCTTTTCTCACTCTTTTCAAAGGCGCTTTTGGTTACAAAGCGGAATAACACGATATCATACAAGCTACATGATTTCGGTTACAAGCGTAGCTAGCAGTGAACGCGTAAAGAATGAAGTATTCCACGTGATACTCCATATAAAAAGAGAAAACGTTTTTCCACTTCTAAATATTTTCCATTCTCCATCATTTTTAACCGACTTAAAAAAAAGAGGAAGTTCTCAATTGGACTGTATTTTTAGTATGTTATTGACACAATAAAAACTAGGTTTATAGCCCTTTTTCAAAATTTGCAAAACATTTTTTTTCTAAAACAAATCCTATAAACCTAGAATATATTATGCTGAAGCGATCGACATCAAAATCAAAGTGATTTGTTAAGATTTAGATAGGAGAACGTTTTCTTCCGAAATGGAATTTCATAGAAAAAATACCGTTATTTTGCTAGGATTGCAAAGCTATTTCTTCCCTCTCACCAACTCTCAAGAAGGAGGGCGGGCGCTAATTGTAAAATGTTAGTTGATTTAATTTACACGTCCTGCTTACTTACCTACCAATTTTTACAGTAAGAGTAAAAACACTCTTCATTCAAGTTGATTTTTTTAAACTACATTATTTTTTAAATTATGAATTATTTTACGTGAAGAACTTGTAATAATTATTGTACCTAACAATTACGTTACGAGTCAGACCCGCCCACTAAGGTTTCCGTTCAAATTTTAATTTATTTTTAATGTAGTACCTATTTGTTTTTATAGCGTCAAATACATCATCTGTGAAAATTTCAACCGTCTAGCTAAACATACCACGGTTCATGAGATACAGCCTAGTGACAGACAAACATTCAGACGGACAGTGGAGTCGTAGTAATAGGGTCCCGTTTTGTACCCTTTAGGTACGGAACCCTAAAAATTACCTCAGATAGTTTTTGTGTACTAAAACCCTGACAGAATATTCGAATATAGCTGGCCTTTTCTACATCAAAATTTCAGTTATTAATAGGAGCCATCAAATGGAGTACCTATCAAATACCTGGGCATTGCATAAATCATACTCGTCGTAGGTAGACTGAGGATTTAAAGATAATCTCTGGCCGAGAGTTGAGCCTCCATTTGCTACTATCGAGGTAGTAAAATACACATATTCCACATACATTTTATTCAGGTAATTTTATGGGGCCATAAGGTCGTGTATACATATTTGTTGGCACTTTGTCCGTATCGATATTTTCAGACGTGATTGTACCAGATTTCAGGCAGACGTTTAGTATTTAACGTTTATTGTTGTGAACAGGTCATATTATGTAAATGAATCTGAGCGTTTTTATTACGCAAAATTATGTACCGTCTTTTCGCTCTAATGATGATCTTTTATCGCAAAGCCACAGGTTTAAAATGTACATGATTACCTGTCAAATATCAAAAATTCGACCAAAATCAAAATTATGACAAGTGTTATCGGAGGTATTGAATTCAGAAATAATATGTTATTGCGTACTTTATTTGCTTTCGTAACAGTATGTTCCAAAATATATATAATCCCCTACCGATACGACCTTGAATACGCTATTAAGCTCAAAGTAGTCACGTTTTTTCATTTGTAGTCTGCCTCTTTCGCACTCATCAAGTTCATATACGTGATGGCTTTCCTTTTGCACGCTTCAATTATCTTAAAGCGAAAGCGTCTAGACCTGTGTTAAAAAAAAAAACACTGACAACAGCCCTCAAGAAGTCGGCCAAGCAACAAAATTACACTTGAATGATAACGACTTCTCAGTTCAACTTATTATCACAATTTGGTGAGATGCATTACAGGAAAGTTTTAAGAGCAAATTATTGTTCAATTTGATGGATGGGCTCTTTATGCCGGGTGCTCTTTACTCTGTTACCAGGAGGCCGATTCTGTTTAAATGATTTGATATGGTTTCGAACCGAAATCGACCTTGACTAATCGTGCAGATTGTTGCTCGCGAAATGCAATCAGTTGTCGTCTCATAAGGATCATAAGGCATCCCGTTTACACTTAGAAGCGCATGAAATGCCTGATAACGCGACTCAAGATCGTATCGAAATAAGATCGAACAAATATCAAATTGTTAAAACAGAAACGACCTTAGTACACATACAATTATGCCCGTAGGGAGAGGAAGAAGAGCTCAAAATAATGTTAATAGCTGCTTAACAAATGTTATGTGAATTCGAGCTTGAAGTAATTGCATTCCTAAATTTTCCCGGCATACTTTTTTTTACAAAAATAACGGCATGATACTTTCGAATTTTATATCTCCTTTGTTATTCGTACGCTTAAGAATATTTTAATTAAAATTGTTTCGTGTTTGGGTCCTACAATTAAATCCACGAGTTTGTTTTAAAAATGAAGTAATCTACTTAGATCCGCGTTTTATAGATGACTTGCCAGTATGTTCCGACATCTGACATTTTGGTTTTGTTTAATATAATTTACTGGTACTCTTATTAGCTACGGCCGAAGTACATGATGGTGGGGGTAAGTAACGCGATCGCAGCGCATGCGGTGCTAAAAATTGGCATTAAGAAAGGTTTAGCTTCTTTAACGTTTCGTACAAGTTATATGGCTCGAAATGGAACTGTAATTTACGACTATTTCTGAGATATTCATTTAAATTGTATTGTAAAATAGACCATTGTAGTCTGTATGAAATACTGAATATAACTAGCGTCTTTAATTTGATAACTATTAATACTGTATCCGTCTAAATAGCTTTGCAAATACCACATTTTATGTGATTTTATTGTTCAAGATAAGAATGGGTACAGTGAAGATTTTTTTGTAGACCAATGAAAGAGAGACAATAAAATTTTGCACTCCTACTAACACGCAGGCTAAACCACAACGCGAATGCACCATGCGCGCAAAAGAGAAGATCTCTAATCCTACCAAGCCAACCTTAACCGGACAGATAAAGCGGACCGCTCAACTAACGGGCCAGCCAAATAAACAGCAACCAGAATTCGTCAGTAAACACTCCCTCTCAATTAAATGTGACGGAGCCCAACGATGACACTAACGACGTGATTATCGCTCAAGATTGTGAAGATCTCCAAGAAAAACCATGGGTGCGTGTGCAATAAAAAATACGCCCATTCAAAACAACAGTCATAAAGGGCACCGCCATAAACACTTCCTTGGTGGGAGTTGAAATCTTAAAATATTCTCTCTCTCTCATTCTAGCTGATTTCGACCACAGCACGGATATCATTTTAGCATAGATTCAACACCTCACAGCATCATCTGCCATCTCAAGGCCATAAACGACAATCACCAATATAGTGTAGAAGAAATTAAATCGTGACATAATACCTACTTCTTCCTCGCGTTGAATTTTGCTACTGCTCATGGGAGCCTGGGGTCCGCTTGGCAACTAATCCCTAGAATTGGCGTAGGCACTAGTTGTTACGAAAATGACTGCCATCTGATCTTCCAACCCAGAGGGTAAACTAGGCCTTATTGGGATTAGTGACATGATAATTGCAAATCATATAAAATAGGCATTCCATCTTTTGCCTACTTTCTTACTTCCTCGAGACCACTGCTTGTCCACTAAACACAGCTATCTATCTCAGAAGGGAAACCCTTTCTACATCCAAGACACAGAAGATCACAAACCAAACAGATGTTTTACTCAACCTAAGCCACGGATACTGGCACCGACATCACAAACAATATCAGTTCATCATCAAAACAAAAACCGACTTAGCAACAAAACATATCAACTGGAAGCCGGCCTCCAGCTGCGAGATAGGGTTGATATACTCTATTTAACCGAACTAGGGCTCAAGTCGAATTGTCTTGAACTGCACACAGACAAGGATGGGTAGAGGAGCATGTATTTACCCCCGTCGTGACTTATTAACAATTGAACGGAAAGAAGTACTATGTATCTTTATGTGTCGAGATAGAATATGAATTGTGCGCTGTGGAATGTCTTGGTTTGGATTGTGATTCTATGTATCTACAGGCAACCTTAGGGTAATATACTATTATATTTTTAATTATGTATGTATAAATATCTGTATGTTTATTAGTATATGTGTAAGTTTATCAATACATACTTTATATTCATATATAGTCTTGGTTACAAATTTATTTACTTTAAAAGACACTACACCTGCTTAAACTTTCTGGTTAAACTCATTGGTAGAATGCCTTAAGGCATTAAGTCTGCCATTTGTACCTTCATCTATTGTGCAATAAAGATTAAATAAATAAATAAATAATATATTTTTCTCTCTGCTAATTCCTCATAATGTAAAGTACCTATTCATATTGGGAGATATGAATCTTGACTACTTTCAAAACTGTAATACTTTTAGGGAATCAAATAAACTACACACAACTGTACTGTTTGATTTGTGTTTGTTCTTTTTAAAGTGTTCGTCTGTAAATTGTATATCTGTATTATGAAATAAAGATTGTGATTTATTTTCATACAACTACATGTTAACTACATTATTCATATGTGTTTAATTAAATTAAGACAAAAAAAATTGCTGTTTATAAATTAATCTAATTATTGCGTGGCTATTACTACGGCTGACGTAACAAAAATTCGTCTTATCAGATCTCTCGTTTTCCCAGTATTGCTTTACGGTGCCGAAACGTGGACAGTAAAAAAGAGGAAACGTAAACGCTTTGATGATTTGGAAATGGGGTGGGGTATGGGGTGCTGGAGAAGGATGCTCTGGATATCGTGGACTCAGGGTCTAATATATCTATTCTCCAGTAGCTCAAGGTTAAACAAAGACTTTCGGCAATCGTTCACTCTCGCATCCTAAGCTACCTCGGTCACGTTACGCGCAGGAAATACGACGCCAAGGAGAGGCTTGTTATTCAAGGCACAGATTGCGCCCCTTAATGCGATAGACCGACCAAGTGAAGAGTCTCAATGCAATAAATAGAGAAGCTTGGCGAGAAAAAATAAAAAAAGGCCAACAACGACCATAATGAACACTATCTACTAATCTAATATAAATAAGAGTACACGACTAAGAAGAAGAATATTACTGCGCATGCTCTAATTACTGCGTGCCTGTTACTGAGAATATCCGAATAATTAATTTGATAATTTTGTACATGTCAAATTAGTATGCCGTTTTTTTTTTGCTTGTATGTATATAATATCAGTCATATTTTTAAATTATAAAATTTCATACATCATTTATAATAAGAAATCCGCAGTAATACACACAGTTACCCTATTTTATAATACCTAAAACAGTCGGACGCAAAAGCGGTAAAACAAATTCAGTGAAAATTTCATGCATCGCCAAATTAGCATAAACGTTTCGTGACGTCGCGTCTTTGGAACATTCGTTGTAATATATTATAACACAACATAAAAAAAATATACACTTACTCATTGAAAATTCACTATAAGCCTGATTCATATATATCTATAAAAATATGACCCAGACACACTACTTTTGTAACGTTAATTTTTAGATGTTTTTAATCACGACCGGTATAAATATTTACTTGTCTACAAGAAACTAAATGTTATTGATAATTTCATCGCGTGAACCTGGTGGCGTCCATTATCACTCCGAAACAAACAACCTTCGCAATTATCGTTATGCACACAACTGCGAATCTAAATGGCTTTTCAGATCCACTTACGTATTCACCAAAATCCATCAATGTTATTTAAAATTGAGTCTCAATCTAATTTGAATATTGGAGGTTGATTCTGTTTTGATTATTTAATAAGGTATTGATCTTAGTTTGATATGACCTTGACTCGTGTTATCAGGTTTCTGACGCGCATCTATATAGTCCTCCTCATCGATTTCGATGACGGCGACCTCAGCAATTACGGATTACGCCGATTATGGGCCCTAATGTGGCTGGCCAGGCCGAACTTGGTCTTAAAGACTCTTTTGCAGGTATTACAATAGAGTTGGCCAGACGCGTTGTATGTATACGTGTAAGAGGGCTTCGGTCTCTCTTTACGTTGTTGGCATTTGGTATCTAAGGCATTGAGGCGGTTTTCCTCAAACGATTTGATGTGGTTAAAAATGGTGGACCGCCAAGATGCTCTGTCTGCAGCAAGCTCCTCCCAGCGCTCAGGGTTGATGTTGCAAGCATTCAGGTGTCGTTTGAGCACGTCCTTGTAACGCAGATGCTTACCGCCGTGCTTGCGTTTGCCTTCCACCAATTCAGAGTAATTTGTCTTGCCATTTGATTCTGAGTATATGTGTATGTCTATGTGGTGATAGGTGTCCAGCTTTTTTATATCAGATTTGTAAAGGCACCATGTCTCTGAACCATACAGAAGGACCGGGATGATTAGCGCCTTGTAGACGCTAATCTTCGTCACTAGCTTAAGATCATGGGACTTCCAAACCCGGTCAGCAAGTCGTCCGAAATTGGCAGCGGCGTTAGCGATGCGGAATGGAATCTCCGAAGCCAAGGTGTTGTCATTCCGGATAGTACTTCCAAGGTATTTAAAGCGTGATACCTCTTCTAGTGGTTTCCCATCTAGATAAAGCGTTGCTGGGTCAGCTTCGCTACCTCTTGGTGGCTGCTTGAGGATTTGCGTCTTGGAAGCACTTATGACGAGTCCAAACCGTTGACAAGAGAGACGTAAAGCGTCAACGTAGCTTCGAAGATCCGCCATGCTGTCGGACATAAGGCATACATGGTCAGCGTAGAGTATTTCCATTATAGAGACTCTTTGCACTTTGGACTTTGCTCGGAATCTCGAGATGTCGAATACACTTCTCCCAGTAAGTACTTACGTAAAGTTGAATTTGGTTGCTGCAACACTTGAGTGCGTCTATCATGACTGCTGAAAAGTAAATGGCAAAGAGTGTGGGTGCCAGAACACATCCTTGTTTTACTCCGCTCGAAATCTGGATCTCCTCAGAAAGTTCGCTATCATGTTGAACCTGTGCTTTCATTCCAACGTGAAATTGGCAAATCAGGTTGACGAACTTCTTTGGATAGCCAGATTTTTGAAGGACAAGCCAGAGGGCCTCACGTGGAACTCTATCAAATGCTTTTTCTAAATCCACAAAGCACATGTAAAGAGGCCGCTGCTGTTCCAGGATCTTTTCTTGGAGTTGCCTTACGACAGCGATGGCGTCAATGGTTCCTCTGCTAGGGCGGAATCCACACTGACTCTCTGGGAGGTATCGTTCAGCTAGTTGGCTTAGGCGTGCGTTGATGATGTGCGCCAGAATTTTACCGGCACTTGAAAGAAGCGATATGCCGCGGTAAGAGCTGCAATCGGAGACATCTCCCTTTCCTTTGTACAGCTTACAGATTACCGCATCCTTCCAGTCTTGGGGCACTTGTTCAGTAGTCCACACTCTTAAAACGAGTTGGTAAAGCCTATTGACAATGGTCTTTCCACTGTATTTGTACAATTCAGTCGGTAGTATTGGTCCATTCCGGGAGTTTTCAGGTTTTTGAGACGCTTTATTGCCGCTACGTATTCTTCAAAGGTTGGTGGATCATCGAGGTGATGCCAGACTGGAAGCTCCTCAAGCATGTTTATATAGGACAGGTTAGCACTGAGCGCAGAGGGATTCAAAACATCGTTAAAATGTTCTGCCCATCGCTTCAATACGGCATTTTTGTCCGTAACTCGGATTTGCCTGTCTTTTGAGTAGATTGGCGCAGTTTTCTTGACCCGTGGGCCGAAAATGGCCTGTATGCCCTCGAAAAACTTCCCAGTCTGGTGAGTATCAGTGTAGTGCTGTAATTCATCAGCTTTCTCTTTCCACCATTTGTCTTTGAGTTCGCGGATCTTGGCTCTAAGATTGCGTTGAGCTTCCTTTTTTCTACGTGCATCCACCGACGTTGAGTTCATTTCTCGTCTATGCCTTTCCACAAGCACTTTTATGCTGTCATCAGCTGTATCGAACCAATCTTGGTGTCTTTTTTCTGGTTTCCCTATGGTCTCTAGAGCACAGGCGTGAAGATTTTCCACTAGGCATCGCCACTTGTCGTCAGTGGTGGGGAATTCAGCCTGCAGAGTACGCTCAGCAAATGCTGAATCCAGCGTACTACGCAACTCTGGTGCGGTGATAAGTTTAGTAAAGGCAATTTTCTAAGGGATTTTGTGGGATGCTCGTCGTGGAGCTTTAGTTGCATCCTCGATCTAACAAGACGATGGTCAGTCCAACCCAGCGCCCCACGCATCGCTCTCGTTATGAGAACGTCACCCAGGTCTTTACGGCGGACGATGACGTAATCGAGCAGGTGCCAATGCTTGGACCGAGGATGCATCCACGAGGTCTTATATTTATCGGCAAGACGAAAGAATGTGTTCGTGATGCCAAGGTCAAATTCGGCACACAGCGACAGAAGTCGGGATCCATTGTCGTTACACTTTCCCACGCCATGTTTACCGAGAACACCGTTCCAAAGATCATGGTCGGTGCCAACACGAGCGTTGAAACCGCCCAACAAAATGATCTTATCATGATTTGGGATACCTACAAAGATTTGGCGTAGCTGTTCATAAAAGGCCTCCTTATCCTCTTCCGGTGACGGTAGTGCAGGCGCATAGACACTGATTAGGTGTACACTTTTGTTTTGTGCGATTGGCAGGCGCAGAGTTTTGAGGCGGTCATTGACACCCTTCGGTAGGTAGGCGAGGGAGATGCCTTATAAGACAATTCCTGATTGCATTTCGCAAGGACGACCCTGATTAATGCCTCCGCGCTGACTCAAGGTTGCATCAAAATAAGACGAAAACCATATCAAATTGTAAAACAGAATCAGCCTCTTAAATTGCACTCTCATAGGATAGGAGGAAATGGAAACTGGACTCCAACAACCAAACAACACAATTAAAATTATTCCCAATACGAGTAATTGCATAATTATTTATCTGATATGACATGTTGAGGACTGGTTTATATAATTAATGCCTATTTTTGGAGCTCGTATACTTAATATAATATGAGTCTGTAAAATATTATGTGTATAATGAAATAATGATAAAATTCATTCATGATCTGTTATCATAATTTTCTAATAATATCAATGATTTTCATAAATGTGCGTGCATAAATATTACATGCAATTTTCATTGTGACACTTTGCTGGGCTTCAATGGTATTTGCATGATATTATATTATGCAAATTAATCAATTCTAGTTAGAATTGGTATAGGGGATGTTTATTTAGTCACCTGCAATAATTTACGGGCTGAATATATAGGTCATATTAATAAAGTTTTACTATGGACCCAACCCCGAAATCGCGAAAAAAAAAATTAATCTCCCATACAAAATGTCAAGGTCAGACAGCCAAAATATATGAAACTGCCAATTATTTTTTCGCGATTTCGGGATTGGTTCCATAGTAAAGCTTGCTCAATATGACCTATACATTAATCCCGTAAATTATTGCAGGTGGCTAAATAAAAACCCTATATATCGTCGTCGGGACAAATTCATAATGAACCAAATAAAGGTCGTTTTATATCTACAGACATTGAGCGTGCCAGACACGTGCCGTGCATTTTTTATTATAGAGTTGTCTGTCAGCGTCTGCACAGCCATATCGGTGTAACGATAGAATTGAATACGTTAATACTTAAACAATGTATAGAATACATTTTTTTTTGTCTAGCACGCTCAATGTCTGTAGATATAAATCAACCCTAAGTATATACCTATCCGAAAGTTTGCACAAATCAACCGTGAAATAGATCTCAGTTACTAAGCAGAGCGAGTGTAGCACTTGCGTCAAGGAAATCTCATTGTATGAATAAATGGGACAGTAAATAAAGTCAGACCAAGATAAGTTGGCAGCGATTTTGATAGCCCAGGCGGTGCAAGTGTCAAGTAAACATCATAATTTCATAGAAGTTTGACATTTAAAATAAACCGTGCACCGTCTGGGCAATCTTGATATTGCAGCCAACTTATCTTGGTTTGACTCTAGCTCAATATTTGTAGGGGTATGATGATGATTTACTGCGACAGTTTAGATGAGTAAAGCAAGAAAGTAAAACGAGAGTTTTTAATTTAAATTGCATTACAAACGATATTTTTTTGTTTTTTTCTTATGTAGTCTATGATTGTAAACCTTCGATCTAAACGTGTAAAAGTGTCCTTTGGGGACAATTTTTTAATTGCCATTGATTTAAACGTGTAAAAATTGATATAAAAACTACGATTTTGCGATAGCCTTTTCTTAAGTGCATAAAAGTTCTCTAATCGTCTTAAACTCTAAAGGAATTAGCTTAAATGTACCATCTAGATCTACTCTTAGTAGTCGAACAGGTGAATACGCACTAAAAGGACAGGGCAAGAACATCTTGAGAAATAATTTTGGATGTATGTAGGTAATGATAATGAAGTTTCCTTAAAGGAAGACAAAGCTACTTATTTTACTCACGTAAAACAAGCTGCTGTCTTATTAACCTAATTACGGTTGAACGAAAGATACATCTCGTCTTTATATGGCTTGAATGAATGCCGTTGCAGCTCAAGCTTTAAGTAAACTTTAATGTTTGTATGCAAATCACACGCCGCTAGCGAAATACGTTCAAGCAAAAGATGTTCCGTTCCGAGTTTCCGTTAATTAATATAAAAAGAACGATAGATTTTTGTTTTATTAAATTTTTAGTTGTCATAAATTGCGCTACTATCCAAAGTAAACCGTTTTCATTCTTCTTGAATGTGGATATATAGGAAATTTTTATTTATGCCGGACGCGGTGAATTGATTTTTGTTTTATTAATTTGTTAATTTAATATCAGTACCTAATACTACTCATTTATTAGCTGTGGATGAATGGCTGCCTCTTAGTAGTACAGGGGCCCATGTCTCGAACGGTATTAGTGTGTTGTCATGGTAACCCATAAAACTTGTCAGTTCTCGGACTAATATTATTACCTACTCTAACACTGTTCGAGAAATTCCCCAGTTCAATGCACTTTCAAAAGCATCCTCCTCCTGCAAAAGAAGCTCTCACTTGTTTCGAGTATAATCTAAGTTTAGAAAATAATTTCAACCATTATAAAATTGCATTTCGGAATTGATTCACATGTGCCAGATTATTATCACTTTTAAATAAGATTGATTCTATAAACTTTGTGAAGCGCATAAATTAACGCTAACGTAAGAAATCATGATTATATTTCGGATTTACAAACGGCTTCTTCGCACTCTGTTACTTGCCTGTACCTATATAATCTGTCTGTAACTACCTTTTTTTCTTGAATTACCATTCGTGTATTATGAAAAATTAATAATCTTCATAATTTAAAATTAATTATAAGTAAGTAATTTTGCGGATTACTTCAACATTAATTAACTTTACACCGGTAAAATAGGCGCAACACCCGAAAATCTAACAAATTACGCAATCACAACTATTCCTTCTAATTTAACTATTTAGCTTTCGCCACAGGCGGTTTAATTAAACTCGTTTGATTCTAATTTAGAACAACAGCTTTGCATGCCTGATAAAGCAAAATGAAGGCTTAATGCCGAATCGTTTTAGACTAGCTTTTGTATTTAAATAAATATTACACCTTATTTGCTAGATAAATAAAATGGTTTAAGGATAACTCACGTTAGACCGGGCCGGGGCGTCCGACACTTCATTTTCAATACAAATAACACTATCTTAGGAGTTTAAAAGCATTTGTAATGAATTCAAACATTCAACCTCTTTTTAACACAGTTAGGGGATGAATTTTTTAAAATGCTGAAAATGCTTTTCTTATTTTCTAACAATATGGAATTATACAAAGTTTCAAGTTCTGCACTCGAAAAATATTTTGATCTCCATACAAACTTTCAACCCCTTTTTCACCACCTCGAGAGATGAATTTTCAAAAACGCTGAAATCAGTTTTCTTCTATTTTATTAAAATACCTTTTTACGAAGTTTCAAGTTCCTTGCTTAAAATAAAATTTGAACCTAATACCAACTTTCAATCCTTTTTCACCACCTCAGGGGACGAATTTGCATAAACGCTGAAATTTATTTTCTTGTATTTAAATAATTTATCTTTTTACAAAGTATAGTACTCCTAGCTTAAAACAAAACTTGAACTCCATACAAACTTTCATCCCCTTTTTAACCCTCTTAGGGGTTGAATTTCTCAAAATCGCTTCTTAACTCTTGTACACTTTATAAATGAAACCTAGTGTGTAAATTTCAACTTTCTAGCATTTGTAGTTTCGGTTCTGCGTTGATGAGTCAGGACACGTCCATTCATATAATATAGCTAGATGTAGGATATTATATATGTTTAAGAAAAAAAAAGGTGAAATTTTGTATAAAAATGTAATATTGAATATGACATTACATAATTTATTTAAGAAAAACACGTATTTCATGGTTAAATTAATATAAAATAAAGACTTAAAAATAGTGATGGTTTACATGTGCCTAAACTAGGATTTCCTGTGTTTCAGGCGAGAGCACAAAAGTCGGATTTATCCCTATAAGGGATTGCTTCCAGTTAATCTTCAAGCAACCGAGATAAGCAATTAAAACACAGATGGACAAATGAACACACTGTCCAGAAAGTTAAACGGTAAAGGTAACGGGAGGTATAAACATTTGCTAAACCAATTCTTACACCTTCCGTTCACCATCCGTCAGACTGTACGTATAGGTACGCTTGTTTACCATTATTACGGTATACTCATAGTATTGACGGCCTTCTAACTCCTGTAAGCATTTATACATTTATAACTATATATTATACGTGACACCGTGAAATTGTAGATTGTATACACTCATCAGTTTACAATCTCGCTTGTTAAATTATATAGGGACGCTAGGAATATTACTATGATATTTTGTACAACAGGTACATAATGAGGGTTCTTAAAATTCAACGGTCGAAGTTACAAAATGAAACGAAGTTGAGAAACGAAGACAGGCCCGAGAATGTTAAGATCTAATTATGTACCACACACAGTATTTTTTCTAAGACAGCAAACACCCAAAATAATAAATACAATCAAAATTATCATTATAGTTAGGTAGGCGAGGTAGCTAAATGGCGTAATTCAACGGCGCCGTCGAGACCTATCAAAATCGAAAGATAAAATAATTTCGAAAAGAAAAGCTCGTATGGTAAAAACCATTTTAGCGGTGGGTTTGGCGTGTACGGTTTTTCAAAAATGTTAAAAAAAACAGTTACTTGGGCATTCTCGAGCGCGTCAGATATTCATACTACGTATGCCCCAAGTGCCTCTGATAACAACGGGATACTAATCTGCCGGTTTTCGTGGTGGGGGTAGGAATATAACGTAGTCAAAAATGCAAAAAAAAAAAATGTACTCGAGCGCGTCAGATTTTCGGAAGGGGTGTTAAGTAGGCCCCAAGGAAGCTCCCTTTAAAAAAACTGACGATTTCGGCGTGACGATAAGTTACGATGAATTTTTGAAAATGCAAAAAAAAAGTTTTTTTGAAATACTCGAGCGCGTCAGATTTTCATAGGGGAGGTTTATCTCGGTATCCTGAAAGCATATTTTCTTAATCTGACAAAAATGTTGGTGGGTTCTCTTAATCTGACCGAAAAAGGTTTTTTGGTTTTTTATTTTTCCTTTAAAAAATTTTGAGATATAATAAAAGTCACATAATTTAATCATCGTTATTTCATATCAATTTTTATTAACACCCTCAGTTTTCGAGATATACTCAAAAAGCGGCCAAGTGCGAGTCGGACTCGCGCATGAAGGGTTCCGTACCATTTATGACGTATTAAAAAAAAATCTACTTACTAGATCTCGTTCAACATTTTACCACTTTGGACACACATTTTACCACTTTGGAAGTGTCTCTCGCGCAAAGTATTCAGTTTAGAAAAAAATGATATTAAAAACCTCAATAGGTTTTTTGATGACCTATCCGTAGATACCCCACACGTATGGGTTTGATGAAAAAAAAATATATTTTTATTTTATGACTTATTAAAAAAACTATTTACTAGATCTCGTTCAAACCAATTTTCGGTGGAAGTTTGCATGGTAATGTATATCATATATTTTTTTTAGATTTTTCATTCTGTTATTTTAGAAGTTACAGGGGGGGGGGGGGGGACACACTTTTTTTCACTTTGGAAGTGTCTCTCGCGCAAACTATTCAGTTTAGAAAAAAATGATATTAGAAACCTCAATATCATTTTTAAAGACCTATCCATAGATACCCCACACGTATGGGTTTGATGAAAAAAGTTTTTTTTAGTTTCAGTTCTAAGTATGGGGAACCCCCAAAATTTATTGTTTTTTTTTCTATTTTTGTGTAAACATCTTAATGCGGTTCATAGAATACATCTACTTACCAAGTTTGAACAGTATAGCTTTTATAGTTTCGGAAAAAAGTGGCTGTGACATAATCGGACAGACAGACGGACATGACGAATCTATAAGGGTTCCGTTTTTTGCCATTTGGCTACGGAACCCTAAAAACCGGGAGTTTGAGTTTTTATGATGCTTCAAGTCAAAAAGTTTTAACTTTGGACAAAAATGTAAAGAGACCTTTTTTGTGTAAAATAAAATTACCTTTTCTGTTTATTTAAACTGTTTTTTTTGTAAAATGTATCGTTCGCGACTTATATGCAACGCGTTTTTCGGAAGACGAAATGGCTCCTCCACACTTCCGGTCATGCGGAAACCGGCAGATTTTGTATTTTTAGTAAGTTTTAGATTATATTCTTCAAAATAAAAAATAAAAAAATCGCGCTCGAGAATGCCGGATTAACGTTTTTTTTTTTTTACAAGTTCGCGACCCTATAACTCGGCGGCGTCAAGGACTTATCGTCAGATTAGTTAAATTTAGTCTTAAAACACTAAAATCAACCCGCAATATCTTAATCTGACGCGCTCGAGTATTTCAGACTGTCAATTTTTTTTTACTAATCTGATCGTCTATCCTAGGCGCGCGTCACTACATATAGAGCTAAATACTTTACAAGGTTGTTCTATTAGGTCTAAGGTATCTCTCATATCTTAAACTGCCACGCTCGAGTATTACCGAAAATTCCCCTATTCGCCTCCCTAACTATTAGTTTATAGATCTTGTTTAGAAGTCAGAATTAAAAATAAATAATTTTGTATAATATTCCTAAGAACACTGCTTTTAGAATCCTACAGGCAGGCGCCGGGGCCCGCCGCCGGGGTGGAGACACACGCGCCGCGGGCCCCGTTGTTTTTTATCTCACTAGCAGGCATTTAATTGACAAATAAGAGTGCTGTGGCTGTAGCACGGTCCCATTATTATCACCTGTCACTCTAACAAGTACGTAAGTGCGAAAGTGACAAGCATAGTGACAAGTGATAAACATGCAACCATGCTGCCAGCGCTGGAGTATAAAAACTAACCTAACGTACGTTAGATTCTAAAAGGCTTGCAATAAGCTCAATAATGCTTGTGTTATGGGTACTAGACAATGTTAATCATATTACAATATATATATATATATATATATATATATATAGATAAATACATAGAAAACATCCTTAGCTCAGGAATAAATATTTGTGAAAAATACACAAATGCCCTTACCAGGATTTTAAATCAGGGAGCTCCTCCTTGGTAGACAGGGTCACTACCTACCAGGGTATATATAATAATGATATATGTATATATACAAGTATCACACAATCACGACCGTCAAAGGTCAAATAATGAAAAACACTAAGCATTTTTTATTATTAGTGATTCAACCACTAAGGGAGTGAAAGTGGCAGACAATGTTATTTAGATGTAGAGCGCGGATTCTTAATGTAATATGCGGCCAATTTCAATTTTCGAGTCTTGGTTCTAAAAATTCGCTTATTCATTCAAATATGATTTATTTAATTCTAAAAGGATGTAATTTAATCACGTTATATTTATCCAAAGTATGCCCATATGACAAGACACAGCAGGCAATATTCTTTTATCTGCCCGCATGCCGTAAAATAAAATTTACAGGCCTCTAAAGGTTATGTATAAATATTCAGGAGCTATCCAATTGCAAGCGTATGTTTTTATGAGTGATATTTATATATGTACTAGCTGTTGCCCACGACTTCGTACGCGAGGATTTGTATGTTAGTGGTTATATACATGAGCATATAAAATTATGCAGCAAAAGGTAGCAGTAGGGACGGTTAATCACTTATTAATAATTATACAACGCATGAGATTTGTATGACACAACCTACGAAGTTTCAAGCCCCTAACTGAAAAAAATTGTTCTCCATATTATTCCTTCTCAATCCCCTTAGAAATATTTTCAAGTCCACTATTCCAATCGGATGCAAACTTTAATCTCTTTTTTCACCAATTGAGGGGATTAATACAAACTTTCAATGAACGCCATTATAACTCCCTTGGGGAATTAATTTCCTATTATTGTGCTTTTTTACGACATTTCAAGATCACTATTTACAAAAACTTTCGTTCCCGATGCAAACTTATAACCCTTTTTTCTCTAAATTAGGGAATGAGTTGTCAAAAAATGTATCAGTTTTTGTCTATTTGAATATAGAGGTAATGCCCGTTTACCAAGTTTCAAGTTCCTAGCTTAAAAGAAAACTCGTACGACATATAAACTTCTATCCCCTTTTCAACCCCCTCAGGGGTTGAATTATCAAGACCGTTAAGATAACTTTTTTAAATCATACATTATGTTTTTTTTTATAAAGTTTTAAAGCATTTGTAATGGATTCAAACTTTCAAGCCCTATTATTTTTAAGCCTTTTAGGAGAAGATTTTTTAAAAACGCTGAGGTATTTTTGTTTTATTCTAATAATATGCCCCATATACAAAGTTTCAAGGGGTGCGTATCGATGGCTACATATTTTTGTTGAAATATCAGTCGAAGTAACGCTTATTTGATATAATTATTTAAATGACAAACAATACTTAGTATATTTCCTGATTATATAATTATCGCTTTATATAATAGTTAATTGTTCAAATAGCATTTAACATGTGACGAACGGTTTGGCCTTGTGTGTACCGACCCTGCCTACGAAGCTGATGGTCCCGGGTTCAAATCCTGGTAAGGGCATGTATTCGTGTCATGAGCATGGATATTTGTTCCTGAGTCATGGGTGTTTTCTATGTATTTATAAATATTTATATATTATGTATATTGTTGTCTATGTACCCTCAACACAAGCCTTATTGAGCTTACTGTGGGACTTAGTCAATTTGTGTAATAATGTCCTATAATATATATTTATTTATTATTTATTAACACTCTTGAAATATGTATAATGCATATTTCCTATAACAACCCTATGATATAACGTTTGTTTCATCTAAAGCAGAATTGCTATAACCTATGTTGATATAATGTATTAGATACATAATCCCAGATTTACTACACATAATGAACTGCTATTTATAGAGCTTAGGTTAATTTACAACTGCGACCCGTAACCGTAGGTTAGGTTAGAACTGCTTTGTTAGTGAAATGCAAATTGCACACAAATAAATATATTTTTAAATTCAACATTGAATTATCTATTAAGATTTAAATTAGGAGTTGAAATAAGTTGCAGAGGTAAAAAGTGACCAGGATTCGCTTTCGGGAAAAAATGCGAAAAGAAAATTAGCTGTAAAGAATAACTGCGTTTGGGAAACTCATCTAACAAATGACGTTATTCTTGTTTTCGTGTCGAGGTTCGTTTTGGCATATGATTAGTGTAGGCAGCGGTGTTAACAGCCCTGGCAGTTGCGTCCCTCAGCTCCAGCTCCGAGCAGTGATGTGAACAAGCGGGCATGCAGGGCACGTTAGTAATAAATGCGCCATGGTTAGCGGGGCTGTGTCGCAGATACATTGAGTTGAGGGGCTACGGAGCAGTCCCATTTAGCCATGTTGCAGAAGAAAAAGAAGAAGTAAATCGACGGATATAGCGCCCGCGTCAAGGTCGCAGCATTACTGCAGCATTAGGGCTGATTACTGTCACAACAGTAATGCAGGTGTAGTTCTTTGTCCTCAGAACATTACCTTATCTAGAAGCAAAATGTACCGCGAGTCGTGTCAAGGCCGTAGCATATCAATAACAAAATCAAGTTCAGATTTTAACAGTCCGACTCGAACTTTAAAATAGGTCAAACATTTGCTAAGAATACGATATGAATAAGAAATATCAGTGTCAAAAGTGACGCTTTTTTAAGAAACTTCACTTTAACCCTACGGGCCATAAATCTGGATGCAACATCTGCCATTGTGAAGATATTCAAAGTTTAATGTTTTTGTCTGTATTTTTTTGAACGCTCTGTTATCCCAAAGGGCTTTATGGTGTTTTTAATCCGTCTTATTTGTAGTCGCGCTATACTACTACTACTACTTAATGGCGCAGCTTGGCCTCCGACACGAGTACACGCCAGGTTGTCTCGATCCTGTGCCATCTCCCGCCAGTTATCGGCCTGGAGATCGCACAAGTCCGCTTCAACAGCATCGCCCCAGCGATATCTGGGACGTCCGATAGGCCTCCGCCCTACCGGGCGTCCCAGGTATGCCCTTTTAGCGCCGCGATCCTCCTCCATTCTCAAAACGTGGCCAAGCCAACGGAGACGGTGAGCTTTTGTTTCGCCGATAATATTGGGTGTAGCCACAACATCTTCAATCTCGACGTTTTTGCGGAGTCTAAGGCTGCCATCCTCTCTTGTCACAGGGCCCAGGATCTTTCGAAGTATTCTCCTTTCTGTCACCAGGAGTTTATTTTCTTCTTTAAGTGTTAGTGTCCAAGTCTCGCATCCGTACATGAGTATGGGCCGTATGACCGTCTTATATATGCGTATTTTTATGTTCTTACTCAGGAGTTTGGACACTAACACTTTATGAAAGGCGGCACTACATCGCAAGGCGTTCTGAACCCGGGTGTCAATTTCCTCCTCACGAGTATTTGTGTCGGTGACGGTGCAGCCTAAGTATCTAAATTTGGCCACCCCTTTATATATGGTATCTCCAACATGAAGATCTTCTCTTTTGACGCGCGTGTTTTTATAGCGTTTCATGTGAAGATACTCTGACTTTTCATGGCTGATACTTAGGCCCACCTTTTTGGCCTCGGTTTCCAGGACTGCAGCGGACTCGGCAACATCTTGTTTTGTTTCTCCAAGCAAAGCTAGATCGTCTGCATACCCTATCACCGCATGCTTCCCATTCAGATCTAGCCCGATATCTAGTGCAAGCACCTTTCGAACCGTATATTCTAAAACTAAATTGAAAAGCATAGGTTACAGTGCATCACCTTGCTTTAGTCCTGTTATAACAGCGAACTCTTCTGTTAATTCGTTGTTGACTCTGACCCTCATTTTACTTTCTTTGGTTGCCATTTCAATCAAGTCAACCAGCCCATCTGGGACACCAAAATTCCTCAGAATGATGTACAGGGTCCCCCGGTCAATGCTGTCATAAGCTTTTTTGAAATCCACGAATAACGCGTGAATGCTCTGAGCGTATTCCCATTTCTTTTCCATCAGTTTTTTTTTGTGTAGTCGCGCTATATTTAAATTTATTTTGTTTACGATCTTTGAATTTTTCTAGTGGTTTGTTATTACGTTACGTAGGCGTCGCAGCGTAGCTTCGCTTGACATTATGAGAAAAGATACTCAACTAGTGTAACTCGATAACAATCCATGAGTCGGCAAATAAAACGGCAAAATTAAATATACAGCATTTTTACCAGTTTCACTTTCTCTTTACAAGCTAAGCATTTTGTTTACTGGTGGACATTAAAATAAATAATAATATTTTGATCTCTGTTCGTGCAATAATAATTCTAGAAAATAACGCGGTGTACTGTTATTTAGGCTATCATAAAAACCTTTGTCAGTTGATTTCTTTTCACGAACACAAAGCATATCGCGTGCCTGAGAATATACCATTGAAGGAAAGCCTTAATGACGGAATCAGGTGTCGTATTATATTTCATATTTTCATTATTCATAATAATGCATATTATAAGCCACAATATATTAAAACAATAATTACAAAACATGATGTGTAATATTTTATACAGGTAATTCTATTTATAATAATATATGTCGATCAAATTTACACTAGGGGTACTGTACGAGTATGCCATCGTCTACGTTGAATTTTAAAGTTTAGTACCAAAAGACGGCGCGTTCGTGACATGACCCGGCAGTTTTTTATACACAGTCGGCCCCATCACTTAGGATAATTTCACTGATTTGGCTCACTTATGCTTATTCTTTTCAGGCGTTGGTTTCTTATCTAATGATCAATGTTGCGAATGCAACTTATTAATAGATAAAAATATTCAAGGCAAGGACAAGGCTAGTATTCGGAGGCTTTTCAGAAGCACCAATAGGAGCGCTCCACATATTCTGTATCAACAACCAACCAATTTCTAAATCAAATCCTTGTAACTAGTACATTGGAAAATTATAACACTTCACTAAGAATCGAAGTTTTATTTGAGTCGTCGAGAGCCTGACCTGCACGGTGGCTACAATCAACATACATTTAGATAAGACCTTTTTTGTTGCAACTTACCGAGTCTTGTATTAACTTGGCAATGTTGGCAGGCTAGCTTGGGAGTTGGGACTGAAACCACCTACGAAAATATTTGTTATCGCGGCCGTTTTTCTGATTACAGTAGCATTGTTGTCCCTAGACGGTCTTACAAATAAGTTTCTGTTTTTCCTCTACAATATAAATATATTGAAAAAATATCTCGTAGAAAAAGCCTACTACTCGGTCGAAGAATACCTACAGAATAACAATGACTAATTACACAAATAATATTCCGGATAAATACATGCATCTCTCTATCTTTCGTTCCTACTCCTATTTTTTTATTTCCTTTTATTCGTTTTGTATTTAGTAGATGTAAATTTGACATATAATAGTACATTACGATACAAGTGCGAAAAATAGGAAATTCGAAACGAGTGGCGATAAATTAAAACACGACCGAAGGGAGTGTTTTAAATCGACACGAGTTGCGAATTACCTATTCGCACATGTATCGTACAACGTTTTACAGTACATATGGCCCTTTAAATGTTCGACAAAGTAACGTAATATGCTACTTCTCGCACTAGTGCTATAAAGTAGCCCCATATGTACTGTAAAAATTATAATATTGTAATGATTGAAACAACTATTTAATATGTGACGTAAGTATATCTTTTGTTAATGCATGATAAATTGATGACGACTGTATTATATATATTCTATTTGTAAGTGAATTGCAGTGCCCTTTCAGGGTTGTGTTGAGACATAATTTATTAATAAGACCTACTGTACACACAAAGCAAGGAAATAAATGAAATGAAATGAAATTGCAAATTGCGTAGTAGGTATATTACTATACAGAAGTCATCTTCATATCAAACATCTACTGACTAAGATAGGCCTTTCTCTAGGCATCCACGACAACCGCTCAAAGTATAATTTCAAACTCCTAACTCGCCGCCCTGTTAAGTAGGAAAACTAATTATCTAACTTCGATAAGATTTAAATCTGGAGTCAAGTCTGCAGGACAAGTGGACGGACGCAAGGATGGATATGGAATATCAATAAGCTCCTAATTTACTAAAGAAACCAGTTTATGACGAAATAAAGAATAACCTTGAATTTGATGCTTCATAATTTAAAAACTAACTAAAAATCTGCATATGCAAATTTAATTGTACGTAACAAATTATAAACGCATAATTGCGAAAAAATACAGCTCATGCCTACTAATTTACGTCCATTTTTATCACGATCAAGCCATCACCTCTGACCAATTATGCAAACTAGGAGTATCTTTAATTCCTCAACTGCCTTTACGCCTTACTTTATGATATTATTTGTTTTATTCCTATCCATTCAATTCCAGCCTATTCAATATAATTAAGAAAACAAATAAATTTGGGACCTATGCATCTTTGTAGAAAAAAAACGAAACCAAATTGGGTACAGCAAATAAAAAGTTTAATTGGCAAGGGCAAGACCCAAAATAAATAAACACCGTAAAACCCTTTCACAACACTAATATCCACGCTTTTTTAAGTTACATTGGATAGGTATATGTAACCACTCACATATTTTTGGTAGCTGTAGCTACCAGCTCAGCTGTCATCCTTATTTTATTATATTAAAAGAAGTCACTGAAAAATATCAATCACGTTGAGTGTATAAAACTTTAATGAGACAATACATATATATATATATATATACGAGTACATACTGATATCATGCTGCCCTTTGTGATGATATTCCAAGTAGCTGTCTATGTACGATCCCACCTTAATGAATCTGTGAGGGAAGCTAACATCCACGGTCCTAATTTGCGGAATGCCCACAGACTCTTGGGTGTTAAAGATTTAAAATAAATGGAATCCAACCAGTACGCTGTCAACTGTGCACAAAAGGGTGTTCGTAAACTAAACAGTGCTTACAAAAAATAGCGTATCTTCATAACTCTTTTTGAGCATTTTTTCTTAGTCTAGTGACTAGACTCTAGTTTATTATATTGCTCACCGCTGGGGCAAAAGACTTGACCTCCACGACTTTCGATGTTTTGCTTTTTTCAGTTTACCCTAGAGATTGATTAAACCTATTGGAAAATTTAACATATCCAAAAATAGCATACCATCATCCACAGCGCAGGCATTTGGAAATTAGTTTAATAATTTAGAAAATGTCATTAATAATTTGGTAGAATTTTGAAGCAACAGGGGAGTTTCTGTTAAAATATTTGCTTAAAATAACGATGACGAAGCTGACGGATTATAAATCATATTTTAAAACAAGGCAAATGCGTGACTTGCACACAAATTATAAACCTCCGTCATTAAAAGTAGAGACCTGTTTTGGAGGTAATAAGATTCAATGTTCAACGGAATAGATCTGAGAGATAAAGGATCGATGAATTGAAAATTCTATTACAGTAGTTTATAGCAATTAAAGTTTTCTATTGTCTTTATTAATAACTACTATGAGCCTAAATACGACTCAATTCAGCGATCATACCCAACTTATTGGACTGTTGATGTTTGGCTCCGTTTTATAGTAAGTGTAATAGAAAGTGATTAAAAAAAAAGAAGACATGACTAAATTATGGGTCAATAAGAACTGGAAGTAAAATTTTGGTAGAATAACAATGTATCGTCATTGCCAATTCACCGACAAATTACCTACAAAAGTAAAGGTATTGTATTGTATATAAAAGCTATGTTCTATCACTTTTATCTAATTGATCCCTTAGACGTTCTCGATTTACACGACTAAGCCATGGTCTTCATTCAAGCATATTGTTTGTCCAATTTTGCCTTGTGTGATTATCTCAGTAGTTAACTAAGGTAACTTCATATTTATAGAAGAGTAAGTAGCTATAATATTTAGGTGGCATAAAGTTGTCATGCCGAATAACATTTGATTACAAGATAGACTTCATTTTCTTATCATATTGTACAAGCATATGCGGGATTGGATTATTATTGTTTTATTTATAATTCTTCCTATTTCTTTTTGATAGCGAGTCGGGTGTGTTGGGAACGCAAGATACCTAACACTCCTCCTCGCTTCGCTCGTCGTCGTACCTAACGGTGACTCTGGGACTGTATTTATTTTTTGATAGCGAGTCGGGTGTGTTGAGGGCGCCAGATACCTAACACTCCTCCTCGCTTCACTCGTCGTCGTACCTAACGGTGACTCTGGGGCTGTATTTCATTTTTGATAGCGAGTCGGGTGTGTTGGGGACGCAATATACCTAACACTCCTCCTCGCTACGCTCGTCGTCGTACCTAACGGTGACTCTGGGACTGTATTTCCTTTTTGATAGCGAGTCGGGTGTGTTGGGGACGCAAGATACCTAACAATCCTATTATGCCTACTTAGCAGAAAATAATTATGCAATTGTAATAGAATGCTATAGGATTATTATGGTACCTAAAATGATGCTAAACCAAAGTCGGCCAAAGTGATGTTCTACGAAACAATGTGCTGCAAAATGTGTCGTATGCGTGGTATTAATAATGCCAACTATACCTTAATGCAAAATTACCATTCGACCGAAAGTGTTTCTGCGAAACATGTTATGCCAAGTGTGTTTCTGACCAATATTGTTCTGCCACATGAGGGTAACCCCTTTAGATCACGCACTGTATGTTATTCTAATTTGGACCCATGCCTGAATTTATTCCGTTTGCCATGGTAACAGGTCGACCCTGGACGTAATAGATTTAGGGTGAAGTTTAAAGGACGGGTTGTGATCTCCAGTCCCGTTCATACCCGTTCCAGTGCAGCAGGGTAATACCGATAAAATATTTGGTAATACCGATAAAATATATGTCCGGAATTTGTTAAGACTTGTGTCACACATATGTATATGTATGTATTATGTATGTTAATTTTAATGTATTTATCTATGTGCCATTAGATGCCTGAAATAAAGATTTTCATTTCATAAGATTTTGTAGTTACTCTGACTAAGTTTATGGCGGATTGCAATGGTTTACAACGGTATACCCGCATCCTCAAAATTGTTTCGTTTGACACATTTGTCATCCTTTTCATTTTTATCATATATATATCTTGTTCGAGGAAAGTTTGGGGCATGCACTTTTGCAAAAATAATTTGAAATTGGAAATAAAATGAAAAGAATAAAAATGTCTCAGACTTGATTTTGCGTTTGATGTGTGAACACGGAAGGAACTTATTTAAGAGAAAGAGATTATTGCGATGGTTTTTATAATAATATTTTGAAGACGGACTCAATACTGAAAGCGCAATAATTATACAGAGATATAACTATAAAACCAAGAACTGCACAAGCGCCACGGGGGTGAGTGTTGGGCTTTTATTTTATCTTTTTTTATTTTTGGTTTACCATACTTTTCCACCAAGAAACGGGTGTTGAATGTCCGAGGCGCGGGCAAAAGTATCATCTGAACCACTGCATTTGTTTTTTGAAGGTCTAAATCCTCGCCGACCGCCGGCCGGAAGGCTTTCGAAGTTCGAACCACATGTATTGTTTAATGAAATAAATAAATGAAATCAGATACTTTACACATTTGCTAAAGATACGATTTGCTGTAATTTATACTAGTCATGTAAGCCTGACCTGTAATTTACATTATCAATAAACTATGAGTATGAGTATGAGTATGAGTATGAGTATGGATTAGATATATCAGTGTCAAAAGTGACATTTCTTCAAACAAAAACGTCTCGTTTAACACCGATATATTCAATCCATATCGTATCTTTAGAAAATTTTCGACGATCTTAAAATTCGAATCGGGCCGAATGTCTTAGTATTGGCTATGATGAATTTTTAATGTTCGAAAATCTCAACAGGCCAGATACCCAGGCTATCTAAACAACACGTTAATATAATTTTTGGGTAAAACACAAAACTGTGTTCTCGTCTTTCCTGTAGACATTCTCAAAAGTAAAGGGCTATAAAGTTAAATTTTCACATTTAACCCTTATCCACATGAAAAGGGGGGTAAGGGTCAACTAAGAAAATTAACCTTTATAGCTCTTAACTTTAGGGTATGCCTAGAAGAAAGACGGTTTTGTCTTTCATCCTTTTACTTCTAAGCTTTTCAACGCTGTTGTTTAAACACTGCAGAACAATAACTATTTAATTTACTTAATGTATAAAAACCATTTTCGTAATTAGGTACTTAATTAGTCAAACGAGAAAAGCTTGTATGTGACCTCGCTAACAACTTACACTTACAATGTATACCTACCTGGAGTTCCATAAAGGTTTATGATTTTGTTTTAAATAAAAACCGCGTAATAAAACTTCTTACTCATAAAGTGAATGAGTATCACAATACAATTCTTATACGAGTATTATCATCGTATCATAAATTCGTCGGTAAAAATTATAATTTTACTTTTTTTTTTAAAGTTAACTCATTTAGTCCTAGTCCTAGACCAACTACGTATATATCCTATCGTGTTAATACGTATGTATCCTATAATGTTATCGCATTAAAAATACGGCTGTATAACAATTATTGATTACGAAGATTTTTTTGTAAGTTTTTAATAATCCTCGATTTAGTTACATCAGTAGGGTTAAGATGGTCGGCTCTTTATCATTTGTCACCATACCTGTCACGTTCTAACAAGTATGTAAGCGCGAAAGTGACGGGCATAGTGACCAGTGATAAAAATGGAACCATGATACCGCCGCAGGTATATAACTTTTCTTATGATATAAGAGGCAAACGAGCAGACAAATTTCCTGATAGTATGCAATTACCGTCGCCTATGTATGGTCACCTGCAACACCAGAGGGGTTGTACGTGCGTTGCGTCCTTTAAGATGTCTGTTCTGGAAGGTTGGAAGGAAACTTAATTTAATATGCCGTTGTTTTCTCGAGCCACACAAGAAAGACCGAAGAGGACAAATTTGCGGTTGGAAGATAAGCAATTTCACATGTCAGACTTAGCTCTCTGACTTTGACAACTAAGCTTACCCATAACTATTAATCATTGTCATTGCGTCTATAGTCGGGTTGATCATCTATTTCTATTATCTGCCAGGGGAAGCTAGTGTTAGAAAATCTGTTGTTGATACAATATTGCTACAAACTATGCTGTTACTAGAATTTAAACTGTTGTGAGACATACTAACATTTAACTGATTTAACGGTTTGTACTCACGTGTCACTGTCCCCTGTGTGGGTGTATGCTGTTACTGTTACCTGGCTAATAGAACAGAAAAATAAGTTTTTGGCAAAAATTTCATTGTTTGTATAAGCTTTTGTCGCTGACTGTACAGTCGACGTCAAATATATGTTTACACTTTTGCACCTTATTCCTTTGTAACAAGTGTAAGCACATCTTTGACGTCGACTGTTCTTTTCTTACCACGGGCAACTAAAACTCATCGAGACAATTCTAAACACAGAGTTGAGTTGTTTCATCACAGAGTTCCTATGGCCAACTCCTCTTTCCATCATCAGATCAGCTCGATGTTACCATAAATTGCATTGTAACCCGACTTACATATGTATGCAAATTTTCAGCTCTATTGGAAATCGGGAAGTGGGTCAAATTTAGCTTCCAAGATTTGACACTAACAAAATAACATTACATAATAGGGCAAGTTTAATAAAAGTTATTTAGTAACAAGAAGAAATAATAAACCTGGGGCCTATTGCATATTAAATTACAAGCTAAATACTAAATAAAAAAATCTATTCTACTCGTGGAAGCGACTCGATAAACATGTCGTGAGATTATTTGATTCGGTCAAATTTGGATATCATTTGTTTTTTGAAAAACAAATGATATCCAAATTGAAACTAATACAGTTTGATACCTTTGAGAATAGTGCTTTACCCACACTAGCGTTCCATACCCTCCCCCTGACGCAACCCCCCCTTTTTGCAATACAATTCGTCCCGGCTGACAGTTTTTTTTTTGGGCAAACTATACATTTGAGGAATAAAATGTCAATGAAAGAAATAATTCTTATCTTCTTAAAAAATAAGGATTTTTTTTGATATGATGGACCATTTTTATGTTACAGTTAGATGAACTAGAATATAATATAGTACTGAAAGCAATCGTATAGGGAGAACCAGCTTGTTCAACGGCTAAATTTTGTCGAAGTTCATATAGCTAAAACATTAAAATAGTGCATTATATAAAAAAATGAATATAACTTCATTGGTTAAGAATTTATTAAGCAATATTTCTTTTACTGACACTTATTTCCTAATCCTACTTTTACTTTTCTCTAAAATTAAAATAAACCGTCAACCGGGACATATTTTATGGCAAAAGGTGGGGTTGCATCAGGGGGAGGGGAGCGGAGGGGACGCTAGTTTGCGTAAAGCACCATACTATACTACATTAATTTCAAGCTGGATATAATTTGTTTGTCGTCCCCATACATTAGAATATAATTTGACCGAATCAACAACACAACAGGTACAACAGCCACTTTGTTACTCGTTCAAGGCACTAAACCCCATGGCAAAAATATCCTAACTTCAACAATATCTATGGTGGTGAGGTGGTGAGTTATGGAAAGATTGGAAAGGGCTTATAATAACTATCAGATACATTTATATCATAATGAATTAAGCCAGAATTTAAAAACACCCAAAAGATCGTAAATATGACCATGGGAAAAAAATCATTGACCCCAATATTTAACAGTGTATATTTTTAGGGTTCCGTACCAAAAAGGTACAAAAGGAACCCTTATGGTGCGATTCTGTCCGTCCGTCTGTCTGTCTGTCTGTCTGTTACATTGCTAAATATCTCGAGAACCACTTAAGCTATCGATTTGAAATTCATCATTTTATAGTTAGTTACACGAGATAAGTAATTCAAAGTTTGTACGGAACCCACGGTACGCGAGTAAAACGAACTCGCACTTGACCGGTTTTTATTGAATACTATATACAGCTTCAAAAATAATCAAATTAAATGTATGTCTAATACTGCACCCATTAAGAAAATGTAATGCATGCATTACCCTTAAACGACAAGTTTATCCAGTTTTTCCTTCGATTTTAACCAACTTTCGCAAAAACCTTCATTATGCTCTAAGTAGGTTTTAATACTTTTAATACGTTACTATATCATGGAAAAATATTTAAATTAGATTTTAAGTTATGAATTTTATTATTAAGTTTACTAACTTTTTTATACTACGTCGGTGGCAAACAAGCATACGGCTTCCCTGATGGTAAGCAGTCTCCGTACCCAATGTACGCCTGCAACTCCAGAGGAGATACATGCGCGTTGCCGACCCCAATCCCTCCCCTCGTTGAAATACTTAAATTTATTTTTAATTCACCCACCTTCCTCCATTCGTGTTTGAAGTTTGCAACGCTACAATTTTTTTCACAAACTTTAAGTCACTAGAAGGTCGTCACTTTTTGTCACTCGCAAATTCCCAGATATAGTCAACACTGTATAAACTTTTTTCCGCGAACAGTAACCCCCAAACAAACGGATGCAACACGTCGTGCCGCTGCTATCTCCCACACAAGACTGCCATGAAACGCATCTACGCCGTTTTTCCGCACAAAACTTGTGTTTGACACTAGGTTACGAAATAATTTTTTGTAATATTTTTTCAGCTGCTTTTTGGATTATTTTCCATGGGTTCAAGCGATGTTTCTAGATATTTTAATTTGAAACCGTATGATGCTGGACGCATCATATTAAATACTTTCATAAGTATTACTGATTTTTTTACAATTATGTATGAAGGAGAAAAATCTAGACCATAAATAAGTTAATAAAATCATAATGCCTATATAAGAACATAGGAATAATTAATGGTGTGATAACATTTTCTATTCCCAAATTTAGAAGACTTTATCCTTATTTGTGCACCAAATATGTATACTTAGTGTTGTTCCCAATTGAGCACCTGTTTCGTGCTGTTTATTTTGGTTGCAATTTTATTTTTTTCGTAAAATACCGTCATAATTATGTACTTGTTCTTAAGTTTAAAACGTAAAATTGGATTTGCCTGACCACTAAAAGAAACATAAAAAAAAAAACAAAATAGGCACTATGTATATTAAAGAACTTTGCTAGGCTTCAAATTTTGACTTGCTATTTGTTATGCCAACAGGTCGGTTTCGCAATTTTTTTTAGTGTACTTTTGTTATGCTTTCTTTGTAGTATAGTGATTATAGCAGTCAAGTACCCGAGCTCAATTTTTCATTTCAAAGTTAGAAATAGCTACAAGATTGATCACGCACAAGGGTAGTAAAAAACTCCATCTACTTTAACGATAATTGATGAAACATGCGGCCTTGTGTGTTTAAGACCCTTTTTAATTTACTCCTCCCTCGTATCCATTCAGTACCCACGCACTTAAGAGTCACATGAATATATCTTATGATTTGAAATGTTGGACAAAACAGAATTAAAAAACAAACAAATAATAATAATGGAAGACTTCAATGTTGATTACATAGCTGATTCCACGCAGAAGCGCGCCTTGGTAGACTTGGCTATGTCGTTTGATTTTATAAAATTAGTCACTTTTCCTGCACGCATCTCAAACACATCGAGCACGTGTTTAGACGGTATTTACATCGATAATTTGATAACTGCACAATATATACATACACAATCAGTTGAAACTCGCCACTAGTCTGATCACTATGCACAAAAATCACAACCACTCATGAAATCAGCAGCACTTTGCCTGTTTCTGCACTTAACTTTCCAAAGTTGCGTGATTTAATGAGTGATTCTGTATTAAAGAGCACCTTAACTCAATACACTGGCACAGTCTCGTATCGAGGGCAAATAACAACGCCATCACCCTTTTAACATCACTAAAAATGTTTTAAATCACACTTCAAACATTTGGTCCATATCGTCCAGTTCACCACACCAAAAAATATGTGTCCTTGGCTCACAAATTTTGCTTTTGCAGAAACAAATGCTTATACAGCTGATTGCCATCTCCAAATAAATTCAACTAGTATTGAATTCCTCCAAAGAATACTACTGTTAATGTATTTAAAATTTGAACAATGTTAGGCTAACACTCAACGAGAGTACTATGTGAACACGTTATTGCACAGTAATAACAAACACAAAACTTTGTGGCAAATTACTAACAACGTCACTGGACGCGCATCGCGCAATCACCAATGCAATTTGGACCTAATGAAAGATACCCGCGGCGAACAATATAATTCGCTAAACCGGTTAGCGAATGATTATAATGATATAAACAACTTTTTCTTATCAGCCGCAATCACTACATGTGTAGCCACAGCTCGTCCCGAACTAGCAAAATGTGTTATGCAACTCGTCCAATCCACTGGGAAATGTTTAATTTGATGGTAACCGGACTGCCGGTTACCATTAAACATTATTATTATTATTATATCTGTCTCTTACAAATTCTCGGAACCATGGGGTGTGTGTGTAGCGTTCTACTGCGATTCGAGTTGTTTCGTTTAAATGTATCGTTCCGATAAACCCCCGGCATAAAACGCTCTTCGATCTTCTAGCAGCGCGGCGGCGATAGGAGTCGAGGGGCCGTTAAAATGGCCGTCCAACTACATCCAAGCTTGTAAGCATTTCATTTCATTTATTTATTTCTATAATAAAAAGATTCAGACGCTAATAAAATACATGTCAACAATCGAACGAGGTTGTTTTGTAAACGATTATTAGTTGCACTTGCGAAATGTGAAATGGAGATATTATGCAACATTTTAAAGAAAGAAAAAAGGGACGCCTGGAAAGAGGAACAAGGGATATTATAATTCCATGCATAATTATATCTTTTTTTATAAATTATAAATCAGGTCAAATTAACTTTGCTGTTTAAAAAGTTGTACATAATGTGCTTATTGTATTTAACAGTCTGCCCAAATAATAGACTTGATGTTTTCGAATGAATTCTTCATATTTTTCAATAGGTATATTCTATCTGTAAAAATATGAAAACAACCTTTAAAAAATGTAGATAATGCCCTGTTACAGCAAAACAGCGTATCTTATTACCTACATATTTCCTATCTATATGCTGTTTATCCGGTACCAGGCAGAACTACTCGTACATATATAAGTAATATTATTATTTTTAAACACCGGTATACCTAACAAAAGAGGTATGAAAACAGTAAAAGAAAGAAAACCGTGTGATAAATGAATATATGGAGCTTATCGCTGTCGGAAATGAAAGACTGATGAATAATTCGTTTCAAGGGAAATGAAAAGAAAATAATCAGATAAGTAAATTGCGTGTGTTAAAGAAATTTTTGCAATTGATATTTTAATTGTGGTATTATTGATAAAAGCTCTGTTTGACTGGCTATTTATATTAAGTCAAACCATATTGGCTATCATATTACATAAGAGGCAGTATTTTTACATATTTTTTTTTTATCACGTGACAATGATATATTTGGTACGCAATGTGGTGTGGTACATGAGTAAACAATATTTATTTTAACGAAAAAATCTCGCCAGTTGTCTATTCGGTCACTACATATTTGTATCGATCAGGGATCTTACTAACTAAAAAAACTATAATTATGTTAATAGTTTAATTTAAAAACAATACGACTTTAATCTAAATAACAAACAATGACGTTTCTATGGCATATACATAAATATATGGTAACAACTTTATTGCATCTTGGTCAAATCTTTATTATTACGGTTAAATATTTTTTAAGGGCCCAATTAGAGTCAAACCAAGATAAGTTGGCAGCGATTTTGATAGCCCGGTGCACGTGTTATTTTAAACGTCAAACTTCTATGAAATTATGACGTTTAGTTGACACTTGCACCGTCTAGGCTATATAGATTGCTGCCAACTTATCTTGGTCCGACTCTACTCGTATAGTCGAATACTATAACTAGCGTAGGTTATACGTAACTAAGGGCCACTTGCACCACTTAGGGTTAACCACTCACTCGGAATTAACCGTTAACACAGGGTTAAATTTGTACTGGTAAGCGCCACTTGCATCATCCCACCAACCCGGGATTAACCAGTTAAACCGCGAACCTAATGTCAAATACTACTGGTAACCATGGTAACTTCAGGTTTAACCGGTTAGTGGGATGGTGCAAGTGGCGCTAAGTGGTAACTCCGGATTTAACCAGTTAACCTGGAGTTAGCAGCTAACCCTGGATGGCGCAAGTGGCCCTAAGTACCAATGTATATTTATAAATATATATTTTTTCAATACAATATAATATAATTATAATATAATTTTATATAATATAATTCTTATATATACATAATGGATATATACAGAGGGTTACTATAACAAGATCATTAAATGAATGCCAAGCATCAAAATAATATAATTAATATAATTAAGTCGAACCTACATAAGTACAATTGATATCAACATTTAACAACCTTCAAGAAAAGAGCGTACTCCCATCTCAAAGGCCGGCAACGCACTTACAACCCCTCTGGTGTTGCAGGTGTCCATGGGCGGCGGTAATCGCTTACCATCAGGTGATCCGTCTGCTCGTTTGCCTCCTCTACCATTAAAAAAAAAAAAAAAAAAAAACAAGACTAAATTCTCGCTCGAACTCAAGTACAGAAGTGAGGCGTTCCGGTCTTCTCACTTCCACCGCAACTCGGTGGTGTGAGAACTCGTCGGCCCCACTCTGCACGCTCGGATTTGACGTCAGCCGGCGTCACTAAGTGCTGCTATATCACGGCTGCAACAAGCTTAAATCTAAAATAGGCCCTTGAGGCATTGTATGAAGGATGCTGGCGGCATTTCCTCGTTGTATCCCAATGCTGATACGTTGTGCGAGGAAGCCGCTAGCTCTTCAGTCACCAGTTACGTCGACCAGATGCTTCGCGAATTCTTCAAAAAACTTTTGCGCGCTAGTACTTCATGGATCTAGAGTTTCAACGATCCTCTTTACCGAGGCTCTCATATTTATTACGTTTCATAATTTCGGCGCTTTCCGCTGCTGCGCCCGCTTTTGCATTAGTCCGTTGGAGGTGAGACGGTGCCAGTGTGTCTACGCAGGTAGCATCCCACACTAACATGGGCCCAGGCTCCAAGAAACCAAGGTTTTTTTTTATTCATTTACTTATGAAAATATTTGCCTAAGAACTGCGTCATTAAAATAACAGTCATAGCTAAACAAAGACATTATTGTTCGTTTTGGAGTACAGCTGAAAGATTTTGGACCAGTTGGTATTACGGTACGGTGCATGTACATGCAGTGAATAAAAATAGAAGAAGGAAAAACAAATTCAGCGAAATGCATCTTTTGTCACTACTTGTTTATTCGAGTTCCAAGAAAACATAAATTTTACTAATAACGTTGGCGATTAATGGCGTCGAAATTTTTGTTCAATGCTTGTCAATTAGGTCGTGTTTACACTGGCCTAACACATTTCACAGTCGATATGCGCCATGAGTTTTCATACACATAAGCTGAAATCAGAAAACTTATGTTTATTAATTAATATTGCCGAATTAAAATCAGGCCGATCGTAAATTCATGAGTAATGTTTTGACGATAGTCACATTTAACTGAATCTATTGATAGGTAGGATAGGTTTTTTAGGTTGCTTCAGATACCCGAAGGACAAATTGTTCAGAAATAGGAGCCCAGCGGGGGCTCCGTCGACTCACGGAACGGGACATTAATTTTTACCTTTCATGATATGCCTAGGAATTTCATGATCTGCGTAACAGTTTTGAATGATTCACGGTTCATATCCCGATCGATTTAAGTCTCAAGATATGCTTGCTTTTACGAATGACCACCGACTTACATTTCGTCTCGGCGTTGTTTAAGCGTTCCCAACCACGCATTTGATGCCGCGCCGTAATTTCATGTCTTAAATACTAAGAAAAAAGAAAACCAAGACAGAAATTCCTGAGTATGTTCAAAATACGCGAAAAAAAGTAATACGAGGCAGGCAAGATATGTTATTATTTAATATATAAAATTAAATTATTTTATATTATTATAGGACATTATTACACAAATTGACTAAGTCCCACAGTAAGCTCAATAAGGCTTGTGTTGAGGGTACTTAGACAACGATATATATAAATATTTATAAATACTTAAATACATAGAAAACACCCATGACTCAGGAACAAATATCCATGCTCATCACACGAATAAATGCCCTTACCAGGATTTGAACCCGGGACCATCGGCTTCATAGGCAGGGTCACTACCCACTAGGCCAGACCGGTCGTCTAAAATTATTGTAATATACTTGTACGTAATTATTTAATGTGATGATATATGTAATACAATATTATCTTCTTCTTCTTATGTTACTCGCCTCTAAGGATTCTAATAATGCAATTAATTAACCCTCAAGATTTTCATACTAAATACCCACTGACAGACACGTCTATGAAATTAGCTTGAACAGACACGTTTTTCTATTTTAATTATTATATTATCACTAATATTTGCCAATAACAATACATAATTATGAACTTTCTAAACCCTGCCAGAATTTAGCCCGAAAAATGATTTATTCATCATTAGAAATAAAATTAAATAGAAGTAACAACTATACATTTCTGCATGTCAACAATGGCACATTAGCTAAAAGTGAATACATTTTATTGACCTTATTTTACAGTGACGTCGTAACGCTTTGTCACTTAACTGAAGCGACATATGTGTAAAAGTGTAAAAATGTACCGTAGAATTTATAACTTTACTCAAGAGCAATTAAAATAACTCATATTGTATCGACATAACTATTCAATGTGACCAGTTCTCATTGGTCTTCAGTGAAAAAAATTGCTCAAGTTGGTAACATCTGATAAAACCAAAACAGATTTTAAAATCATAATACCGTCCCTGCATAAAAATAGGAATAGAAACAATTTATTTGCAGAAAAAGAACACAGTAAGCGTCTTGTGTCAAATGTATAATTGTTTCGCCTTCTTCAACTGCCTATAAACATCATTTATAATATCATTAATAATGAATTAAGTATTACACATATATAAATATAGAAGGTGAACTACAAAGTATGTAAGGCAGCCAAAATGACAAACATAAATTATTTTAATTTAATTTTAAGGAAAATACAAGAGAATATCAGAGAACCACAGTAAACTAAACATTTTAAGCTACACTTTGTAATATTAATGCATCTTCGACCTAAAATTTGCGAAAATACCAATGAAACCTGATGCAGAACGAAGTTTCGTGTAACAATGTTATTCAAGTATAGCAAGTCCAATAGAACACAGGGATTTATAAAGCGAGGGATTCGTTTTCAAGTTGATTAAATTTTGACCCATACACGAAAGAGTACGTCATTTGCAAAATAGTCAATTCAGTACCCCTAGTGTAAATTCAATCGACATCATAACGTGACGAACGCGTTTGCGTTAAGTCTCATTTTGTATAGGATTTTGAGTTTCCAAAACGTCCCGCTTGGCGCGCTCTTTCTAAATCACATACAAAATTAGACTAAACGCAAACGCGTACGTCACGTTTCGAAATCGAATTTATTTACACTAGGGGTACAGAGCTTCGTTTAAAACCTAACAGTTATTTTTATTAAAAATATGATTTCTGTTTTAAAGAAGTATTCACAACTTGTCTAAAAGTTTTGGTTAATACAATCCACAGATTGCATAAAACAAAGTTTTGTTCTCTCAATCAAGTTACTTGCTTTATAACCCTACCTAGTTTTGCTTTGGAATTGTTCAGCAGATGAAGTTTGTGGAAACTGCAAATTTATTGGATTTATTTTCTTTTTGACAGCGTCTCACTTACTTGCTTACTCACTCACCTTTATTATTTTTAAAATTTGTTTTTCAACCTACAAGGCCACCCTTTTATTATTATTATTTTCTCGCAAATAAAACAAGTTAAAATAATACTTTGGACGACAGATTGCCAATATTTCATATTATGTAAAATTGTTGACAACAAAATTATATTTTGAGATTCTAATTTTGTTTTCAGTGTAGGTACGATAACGATTATTCATAAAAGTAGGTAAAAGTTTAGTCATATTTGACATTTATTTTGTTGACGAAGCCTGTGGCGGATAATCATTGATGTAGATTGGACGAAGTTTGCAGCAGATTCCGTTTAGTAGATACCTACGCTTTTGACGAAGCCTTCGCTGTGGATTTACATAATGGTTTGTGTTATAATATTTATGTTTCAGTCATATTGTACATTAAAAGCTATAGTTGTTAGTTGTCATTTCTTCTGAATGATTTTTCTCACTGCACCCACATTCGAGAATTTCTGTTTTGCCCTATGGTCGACTGGTAGAGAATGCCTTAAGGCATTAAGTCCGCCATTTGTACTTATTTTTATTGTGCAATAAAGTTTAAATAAATAACATGCAGAAGTATCAGGGTTTTAGCTTTCGTATTACTTATCCCTTCTGGTGGCATTCATCATTTTAGAACTGTTGGCATTTTAACTTTTTGTCGAGTAATGAAATTTTAAATATACAGTCTCGCTGCGGGATTTTCACTCAAAGGGTTATATTTTTTTATCATAATTCATTTTTACGCTCAACATATTATGTTTTTTTTTTTTTTAAACAAGGTGAATATTATGTGAGTAATAAAACTGCGGTCTTCGTTATTTCTTACTACTTATACGATAACGAGAAACCTAAAAAAACTTCACTTAAAACATTTTTTTTTTACAATAACATATACAGTAATGTATATATACAGAAGATTAATATAACAAACTTAAATCTAAAATAAGTCTTGAGGCATGGTACCAAGGATGCTTGGAGCATTTCCTTGATGTATCGCAATACTGATACGTTGTATGAGGAAGCCGCCAGCTCGTCGGTCACCAGTTACGTCGACCAGGCGCTTAGCGATTTCTGCAAAAAACATTTTGTTCCCAATTTTATACACTTCTTTGTTATGAAACCCACCCATTAAACGATGTTTCGCAAACTGATATATAACTACCTGGATTTTATATAAGACTTCTTACAAATTCATCCTAATACATATCTCGCCCATTATCCCCATTAAAGGCTATTTAGGGACTGGACCCTATTAAATCGAAAAGTTACAAAGGATGAAGATATTCCATATGTTTGAAAAAATGTTTAAGGAACTAACGACACGTGATAAATCTTTACTAAGATACCATATTATTTTGTATTTGAATATACAGGCATCGTTGCTATGCGATATCTATAAACTGGAACGTTGTATAGCGAAATTCGGCTTGTCTATTTAGGATATATAATGTCCATATGGGGTCCCTCTATGGGACGTATGCATAGGGCAAGCACAAGAGGGATTGAGCTACACAGTACCCTCCACAAAAAAAAAAAAAAACAGAAGGTCCATTCTCGACGTTCTTGAAAATATATACCTAAACTTGCCCGACTCACTAGTGTTGCTTCTGTATTAGTTTCAAATTTTAAAAAGGAGTAGGTAATATACGTTTACAGACATACATACATCGATTCTTTTATACATACATCTTATCATGTTTACATTCCTTAGAGACTACATTTTGACGTGACAGTAGGTACCTACGTAGCGGCGGGGACGTCAAGTAAGCAACAGCCGGCACAGCCCGACTAAGCTCTGCCCGAGAGTGCCCGAGAACGCCTGTAAATGTAACGTCTGTGTGCGTAAATGTCACGTCTGTGTGCGTGCGGCGAAAATGGCACTTTGTACTGAGCCACTGAGCGGACTCTCGGCTCCGGCGCGCGCCGCGCCGCTATTTACTTTGTGGTACCCACGTTGGTCTAAAGCGGATTAAGAATTTCATAAATTTAATAAACCTATGACTTATGAACATCCCTTTGGATGTTTTTTTTTCCTTGTAAAAAAGAATATTAAGTATATAAGATATTCAGGCGCTTTAGTCATTTGATACCTACAACCAGTAAAAGATTTAAGATTATAATTATATAAAGAAATAAACACTCCACCTTATAAATTAAATCCCATCTTTACTTCCATTTGGTGCGCAGTATTTTTAATTAATCAAGCATATACAAGAGTATGCCTCTTTTTGTTTTAGATGGGTACTACGTTCTTTGATAGACCGATATATCAATCTGTTGACTTCAACGTAAATCGGGCGCTACGGGCGAAAAAAGTGGGCCAGTAAATTGGTGTCAAATCGCGTTGTGCGCAATAAATGGTAGCCAGTCGTGCAATCTAACGCAATAAGGGACAAAAAACTTTCATAATTATAATAAAAAAAAAAAATAGATTTAATCGATTTCAAAGTAATTGTGAAAGGAGATATAATATATTATATATTCAAAAAATAAATAAATATAACACATGCATGAAATCTTTATCGTAGATAGGTATATTAACGTGGTTTTGACTTGGAGGTCAATTCAAACTTACACCTTACATCAAAGCGATATATAAATAATGTCATTTTGTTCTCATTCACCCGTTCGTCTCGCTCATACGAGAGAGCGAGATGTACGGGCGAATGATAACTAACTGACATCTTGTAGACGTGGTTTTGATATCAGACGCACGCTCGAATTCAACTGGTACAGTCAGCACATCAAATACCTGGTGACGGCTTAAGTGGCCAAATATAAGATGCTAACAAATAAAATAAGTTACCAATATTTTTACAGCTATGATAAGGAGTATATTTAAGTATGATACATTATAGGTTACTTATATCATCTTTGTTTTGGAGAAAATTGGAAAACAATTTTGCTAAGTAATGATACCTCATTTAACAGATTCTAGAACCTCTTTTACCCAAGTTTTAACTGACCACTTCACGTTGATAATGACACGATGATAATGAAGTTTAAGACAATTGTTGACATGACAGAAAGTTTTAATCATCTGGTCAGCATATAATGATTATTATGATCTCATAATAAATAAATTGATTTCTATCTAGAAATCAATTTATTTTTTGTTCTGTAAATGAAGACGAAAAAAATATGAAATAAGTTTTTTTAAATATTATATTTAAAGTTAATTGTTTTAATGTAAAGATCCATCTCTTAAAATATCGGTAACTGATTTGTTAGCACCGCATCAATTTAAATCCATTGTTTAATTGTTGTATTAAACAATGGATTTAAATCATGCGCACTGATCAATGCTTAGACATACGAAGGGTTAACGCAACACAATGTTAAATAAACAGATAATTAAGATAATCTAAACAAAGTGACAGCACATCAAGCCACATTAAAGGTTTATTAGATAGTTGTACTTAGTGTATCTTTAACAATTCCTCAACAATTGTGATTTTAGATGCATTATACACCGTGTATAATATATATTATTAAGATGACAAGATTGAAAGCGCGTATTAGGAACATATATTATTAAGATAGTCGAATTGTTGTCTTATATAGCTTATCTACATAGATTACCAGCTGAACTATTGACATTATCAAACATATTCTCGAGTCGATAACATGAACTATCGAATTCTTGGCAAAAATTACTTCTTCCCCCTCCCTCCCATTAAATAAATTATAACGATACTGAACAGAAATTAAACATGACAACGTTATTTCAAACTCACCATTCATAAATCGAGCGCCATTTTACTGCGCTGTTACGAGTACCTATTCAACATTAAATAGCGAATTTATGTCGCCAGAGTTTCGTTTCGTAAACTAAATTAGTAAATTAATAAATTAACAAACTTAAGACAGACACTGAACTTGTTCGCGACAATGTCTTAAAACAGGTATCTAGGGTACAGTCAACATTAAATAGGTTATGACGGCCAAAGTGACCAAGAATATCGTAACACACCTTTGCTACAGATAAGTGTTCCGATATATAGTTTTATTAATTTCTGACTGACTCAAATGAAACCATACGACCAAAATAAAAATACGTACAAACTGGTAATATTGTTAAGTTATATGTTAATGTATAAACTATTTATTTGATTTACTTTAACTTCAAGTACCAAAAAAACTCATACATGCAACGCAACAATGGGCTGGGCATTTTTGCATCGCGGATGTGTTTTTTTTTTTTTTTTCATGCCATTATTATTTATTTTGTCTGAAATTTATTTTGTTATAGGTATTATTATTTTATTTTATGTAGATTTTGTTTAAGTTTTTTTTTAATTACCTACTTTACGTAAGTTAGTTTTTAATTAATTTACCTCCATGTTAATAAGTCTGCACCTATATGAATTTAGAGATTGATTCAAAATATATACTTTTCTCCTTTTAAGTTTAGATTTAACAATATACATCTAATCAGTAAATCATGAAACACAAAGTCAGCCATAGAGCCTCTTTGACCTTAACCATAACTTAGCCAAGTAACCTTATCTTATCTTTCATGTCGTTCCGGAATTCAACTTGATAAAACTTACTACCAAATAATTAATTAAGATACAAATTTGGATGGCGTTGCCATGGGAATACCTTAAACCTATGTAGAAAACAAAGAAGAGGACAGCATTAATTGAATCAAGCATCATCTACTTAAGAGACTCAACATTGATAAGCTTTATCAACTTGGGTCTGTTCTTCCATCCAGTAAATTAATCTTACTTAAAATACTAATTATATTTTAGCTTTTTTTAACAAAGTGCCACTTTTTTGTCGATGTGAATATTATACTACCCAGACTCACGAGTTGTTGCGATCGTAATTGGAAAAGAAAACGCTATTTTTTTCTAATGTGGTACATAATTTCATATAATTTCCAAAGAACTACTTCTCCTACTTGTCCTAATTCTTTCAAGAGACTCATTAAACTTCACTTTTTACCTGCTCCGTAATACTTTTATCTGCTTCCTTTTCCATACTTATGGCTGGCATTTATTATATATATATATTTTAATATAATAACAAATAATAAATAAATGTATGTATATGTATTTATATATCTTTTTTATTTATATTTGTATATGATAATTATATTGTTTAGTTTTGTGTTTATTCTGTGCTAGACTTCTTTTATTGCATCTCGAACACCTACTGACATAACATTTTTTTTTTTAAATTCCGCTACCTAAAGGTTGTCTGGAAGAGATCGCTTTTTAGCGATAAGACCGCCTGTTGTTTACCTCTTCTTTATGTGTTGTAATATTTGTACTGTTTCTGTATTGAGGTGTGCAATAAAGTATATTTGTATTGTATTGTATTGTACTTTGTATGACGGTAACCAAGAAAGAGATTTTAAAAATATGTGCAAATATTTAGGACACTATTTCCTGTTGAGATGAAAAGAGCTTACTATTTTCATGAGAAATATAATTGTATAACAAATAAAGTGTCTTTCTTGCAGATATGCTCATTTGTCATATAATAAAAAATACGCGCAAACGACGTACTATTCTCCATTACAGTTTTTATCATAATTTATTATCGCTTTATCTAAAGCACGTCTGTCCTGGAATCTGTTTAATCGAGATGATATTAGTCTAAGCCGGTGTTTTAGGCCCATTAGACCCCGCGTCGGGTTCCCGCTTCCCGGTTCCAGAAAGCTCTATGAGCCGTAAGACTCATTAAGGAAGGATTAGAAATCTTGAAACGAACACAACTTAATACGCAGCTGTGTTTTATTCGTGAACGTGATATCGTGTGTCAACTTAAGAAGTATACCACGTAACTCGTCCGTACAAAAAGAGAAAATGTTTTTCCACTTCTAAATATTTTTCATTCCCCATGATTTTTTGTATGCTATTGACACGATAAAAAACTAGGTTTATAGGTTTTCTTTTTTAAGTGATTGACATCAAAATCAAAGTGATTTGTTAAGATTCAGTCAGTCGAAACCGTTTTCTCCCGAAATGGGATAGAGAAGTACCGTTATTTCGTACCTACGGTTTCTATAGTTTTACATTTAACATTGAAAAACGACGGTAATTTTTTACTTACGGTAAACACTTTACTAGTACAAGACCGTAAAAACAAAACGATTTGCATTTACACACAGTAACTCTGACGTTTTGGTAAAACACAGGACCATTATAAATTCCTTAGTTCAAATAAATATAACCTTTTTTGGCAAAGTATATCAGGTGTCAATAAGGAAAATTTCCAATGATGTCTTTATGATTTTATTCAGATTTGGACCGCAAAACCTGAGTTACAGTTGCCTCTTTGCAGCGGTAAACAGAAGATGTTATATGTTCATTTAAAGCAACACGATTTTCATTCATAATTTTAAAACTAATACGGGTCTTAAGGACTAGGCAAGCTTCGTTGCCTAAGTAAGGTTTGATATTGAAATGCTTGATTATATCACTATCGCATACAATACTTTGTCTACGAGTTAGGGTCGGCAACGCGCATGTAACTCCTCTGGAGTTGCAGGCGTACATACGCTACGGAGACTGCTTACCGTCAGGCGGGCCGTACGCTTGTTTACCACCGACGTAGTATTAAAAAAAACATCTAAATAGTTATTTACGATACAAGTGCAGAAAATAGGAACTCGTGGCGATTTAAAACACTCCCTTCGATCGTGTTTTAATTTATCACCGCTCGTTGCGAATTATCTATTCGCATGTGTATCGTACAACGATTTACAGTACATAATTATTACTCTTTAAAGTTTCGACATATACACGGAAAGTGCTCATACCCGCACGCGTGCGGGAAAGTGGTACCATATGTACTGTAAAGAATATTAAAGTTGAATTGGAAGCGCATACAAGAAAGTACGCAATTATAGTTTGGCATACGAAATTTTAATTCAACCCTTACAGTCGAAGAGTAGAAAGACATAATATATAGTTGCCTTAAGAAATTAAGTTAAAACTAATATTATAGGTATATGAGCAAGGTCTGAAATTACATAAATGTTTTTTAAATTATAATTACTAAGACTTATTTATGTCAATTGCTGTGGTTATGAGACTGATATTAATCAAAGGATCTCAAGCTTGTTATAAGGATATACGGGCACGATATAGGAATATACTAGTACGTTTGGGATATAGGTCGTATATGTATCGTACCTTTTCCATTAAAAAAAAAACTTGTCTTATTAATATTTCCAGATAACTGGCATTTTCGCTTAGGCGGTACGAATAAGGCAAGTTTTTTTCTTTCGGGCTCCATTCCTTTGATTTCAACTCTCAACTTTACTCTTGCATATCTGGACTAAAAATAAGGTTATTTCTATGAAAATAATCATGTAACATACATCGATTTTAGCACGTGTAAATTAAAGGAATGTTTATCTACCAGCGAGCGAGTAATAGACTCATTAATGGCATGATACTGACATAATCGAAAAACGCGATAATCTCGTTTATCATAGGCCTTCTCCTAATGATTATTATAGCGCTTTTTAGCGATAAGACCGCCTGTTGTTTACCTCTTCTTTATGTGTTGTATTATTTGTACTGTTTCTGGATTGAGGTGTGCAATAAAGAGTATTTGTATTGTACTCGTATTGTGTTATCGTAGGGTATACACACATATATTATATTAAAACAAAATAGAAAAATTTCTTGCAAGTTATTAGGGGCAAGTGACGAGCACGTGCGGCGAGTGCATTTTCACGGCCAAAAATTGGGTGGATGAGTCACGTGTGTGCTTGGTGCAATAAAAAAAGAGTAGGTAAGAATCAAATGACTGTCTCGGAAATCTCCTAAACTGAGTGCTCGGCCAAGAACAAATATTTCGTAACGTCTCTGCAATTTGCTATAAATATTATTGTGTATTTAGGAAATGCATTATGTTGGTGGCAGCCCAGTGGTTGCTAGTCCAGTAAAGATGTGGCTGAGCTAAACATTAAATTATAATGGCCAGATTTTTACAATATCATTCTAGAAAGGTATTTAGAAATGATAAATGAAAGAACCCTGCAAAACGTCTACCCGGAAGTAGGTAAATAGAAAAAAAAAAACAATTATCATAATATATATAGGATCGGGCATTATGACATTTTTATTAAGAAAAATATTGTTTTAATATGCTTTAAAGCAATTGTAATAGGTATCACTTATAACTCTCTTTTTTTAGATATTTTGTTGGATTCATAATACTCGAAGAATGATATAACCATAAAACTATAAATATCAGCTATTATAAATTATTTCCAATTCGCCATATATCAGGTCCGTAAAATTACTGGAGTACACATAAATATAGTTATCGTGAGTCGACCGGTTTCACATTTCATGTCAGTCTTGACATCCATCTAACCGTAACGGCTGACAGACAGCTGTTATATTTTAAGATATGCATCAACGCATAGACTATTGATGCAACAAGTCTCTGTGCATTCGATATTTGACAATATGGGTTATTTCATACCAAGCGTTAGAAAGAAGTGTTTCTTAAATTTGTTGATATTTCAATAAGTAGCTGGGGCTTTCCACAAAAACGTCTACTTTTCCTTATTAACCTGCGGAAATCTGTATATATAATTGAATTCAAAGCTCAGTTATCAAACTTTCTTAGGGCAAATATCGGCTTTTTAATATTGACAGAAATATCAAAAATGTAGTGTCACGAACCCCACACTTTTCTGGAAAGCCTTAACTGCATATTTAGGTACCTAACTGGTAAAAATCTGAATCCACTTTACCAAAATGAAAGCGTGTAGGTTGCGATTTCTACGTAATAGGTTATAATATTATAATATCGATGACACTTTTTACTACCGGAAGATACGGGAGCAAGGTGGTGAACAGAGACTTGCACTGAAAAAAATAGATAGCCGAACTGGTTTTGTAACTTTACTAAATAACTAAACTACGGTTATAAGAAAATAAACTTTGCATAAATTTACAAACTTATTTTGTAGTGTATACCCAGTACCTGAACACTGATAGCCAAACACGGTTTTGTAACATATAACACATAGTTCGCAAGTCCCAATTTTTGTGTAAACAGTAACCAAAATTTTGTTACAGTTATGCAAACATTTCTTTCAGTGTGTCTGAAAATACATGTGAATCATATTACATTGCAGGTCATTAATTGTAGTATTTTGGCATAAAATGTAATTGAAATAAAATGATGTTCCTACTTATTAAAAAAATATTAATTATTATAACTTATTTGTACACTTGTATTTATATGTGAAACAGTAGGAATATAAATGAAAAATGACTTGGCTATAATATTATAAATTACTTCAGAAAGCATACTTGAGTATGCACCCAATCAAAAAACCCTATTACTTAATACACAGAAGTATATTTTGCCTGAAGTAGGTTTTAAAAAAAATATAGGGAATTAAGTAATATCATATATTTATTTACATTATACAACATTAAACACTGTTGCCAAAAGGTGGGTAAAAGAATGTGATGAATCATTGTCGTTCCATGCGAAATTACTATAGATATTCAGATATATTAGTCATCTTCGCAATAATAAATTGAATGTGTTATTGTTATAAAACGTCATATCATTCCATCTACCCTTAGAATTAGGAAAGCACTTAAGGTTTTCCATTCTCTAAATTTCTTGTAAAAGTTTTGATTGAAATTTTTTGTAGGTAATGCTCTAGAGACCAAAGGATTTTTCTTAATTTTGCGAAAGATTGCTTTGCTGAAACTCTTTTCCCACTTTATCAAAATAAAACATAAAAAGCTTAAGTGAAATAGGCTGGCACTGTTTTATACTTTAAGTTATCTAAGGAATCATAGTCCTTTTTGTTAAAGATATCTTAATCAGATTTTTAACACAAAGTAAATTTAGTTTAATTAAACAAATTAAGTTAAGAGACAACCTAACTTTGTTATCATTTTTCCAATGTTTAATATTGAAATTCAATTTCATTTAAATATAATATGATGAATGAGTTGAATGATTTAAATAATATTTTGCAATATTAAAAAAAAAAAAACATAGTACTTTTATAGCAAAAATTATTTAGTAATATTTTCTTTGCAAATAGTCTGATTTATACATACGAGTAGGTACTTAATTTTGAATATTTAGCGAAAACTTGGTTTCATCAAGGCACTTTGTGAAAAGTAGATTTAACTAATGAAAATGCATTTTTACCAAGACGATAGAGAAAACTACGTCTAAGTAAAAACGCGGTTTTTACGGTCACATAAGTAATATACAAATAGAATCCATTACTTCGCGCGTTCATCTCAAGACGACGCAATGTAAATTTTGGCGACAGTTATCTTGAAATATCTCAGCAGTTGCAAAATTCATGGAAGTATCATTGTCTAAGTACCTACAACACATGTCTTACTGAGCATACTGTGGGAGTTAGTCAATTTGTGTAATAATTTCCCATTATATATAATACAAAACTAGTTATTCATGGCATCGACTTCCTTTATGTAGTTGCGGTTACACGATTTGATAACTTTTATAACACAGACAATCTTATCAAAAATGCCTCTTTTTAAACAAACACTTACATTGTCCAGGCAAATGGGACCGAGTCAAGTCTCTTTTTCTATGTAGATTATCTAGTCTAAACACACACTTTAATACTGTAGTTGTAATTTTTCAATTAATTCATTTTCAATCAATTAATTTTTTCAATTAAACGTCGATAAAATATAACGTTATAAATATAGATCTCGTTGCCATAAGTATTAAATACCTAGACTTAAGAAATATTGAGTGCCCTTACAGGGTGTCATGTACCTACCATCTTCAAATTGTAACACCTAATGTATAATGAGCATGACTGCAATACAATAAAGAATAAAGAAAAGCAAAAAAAAAAAAAACACCATATATGCCTGGGCAGGAACAGCAATTGGTGGATTCGTCTTCTTTGTCGGACGACGCGAAACGGAGTCGAAACACATCCACGAATTGCCCTTTCCGGGCCTCTGCAATAATATATTATTCATCTTAACCTTAAAGATTCAACTTTGATTAAGATATTCTGGTAATGTGTGTAATTACCCGCTGCATTCTCCGAGCTAACCGGAAAGCTTAAGTGGCAAAATGGCGTTTGAGGCGTATATATTAGATGATGATTAGAACGCCGGTAATGTTCATACGTCGCTGTTTTCAATTAAGCTCGTTTATCAGCTCCGTATAATGAGTCCTTCAATTTAATATCTCGCAACTAATGGATACTTATGAATAAGAACGTAATAAAATGATTACAGGAATATTTCATTTTTTTTATATACTACGTCGATGGCACACAAGCATACGGCCCGCCTGATGGTAAGCAGTCCCCGTAGCATATGGACGCCTGCGACTTTTGAGGAGTTACATGCGCGTTGCAGACCCTAACACTCTGCACCCTCGTTGAGCTCTGACAACCTTAATCACCGGCAGGAACACAACACTATGAGTAGGGTCTAGTGTTATTTGGCTGCGGTTTTCTATAAGGTGGAGGTTTCCAGATCTAGAGCAGAGTCCAACTGCTTCAGTTGATATCAGCCGTGCTGTGCCCTACCACACAACGCGTCTAATTAAATCCTTTAAATAGCAAGTTTCAGGGTTCCGTACCCAAAAGGTACAAAAGGAACCCTTATGGAGCGATTCTGTCTGTCTGTCACATCGCTAATTATCTCGATAACATCTTAAGCTATATATTTTAAATTTGGAATAGTTATGAATAAAGGATGACTCACGCTAGACCGGGACAGGGCCGGGCCGGAGCGTCCACGTCATTCTCTATGACGGCTGATCGGTGATCACGTGGTGCTTTCCATAGAAAACGAACCGCCGGAAGCTCCGGCCCGGCCCCGGCTCGGTCTAGCGTGAGTCATCCTTTACGCTAATACATTGAAAGATTTCTTTCAAAATCAAACTAAATCAAAATTTCTAAGTCTATTGACTACGTTAAGTGGGGTATCATTTGAAAGAGCTCAAATTGTACATTCAAAAAAAAATATTTAAGTATTTCATAATGAAAAAAAAATGAACATGAATGAAACTGAAAAAAAAACCATTCCTCCCCCCTTATCTCCAAAGTTTATCAAATATATCAAATCTCTAATTTGGTAACTTTTTTTTCAATTAACAAAAAATATTCAGATTGCAAATTAACAAACTTTACGCGCAAATTAGATAGACACCTATCCTATAGATGGCGCTGTACACAGTTCTACTTAGTAAAAGGTGCTTCTGACTTTATAGTTATACGATATAATTCAAAGTTTGTACGGAACCCTCGGTGCGCGAGTAAAACGAAACTCGTACTTGATCTGTTTTTTGGACAAAAGAACGCTTCGCACTTATCAAAAACATTTGGAGCGGATCATAAAACTGTTTTTGCTGGAATATTAGTACACTTGGGAAATTTTTATAAATGCTAATAAAATATGCACCACGTAAATAATTTTGTGATGTTACTGAGCATCACCAGAGTACATCTTCTAAAATAAGCTGTCTGAAACAAATAATATAACAAAAATATACCTATACATATAAGCATCGTAAAAGTAAAATGGTTAAGCTGATACTGAAATAGAATAAGTAAGTTTTTGAAAAAAAAAAACGTTGGTACAAGCTTTTATCGCTGACTGTACTGTTCTTACCACAGGTAACTAATACTCATAGAAACAGGTTCTAAAAACCCCAAATACAATGTAATACAAGGTTGCGTTGTTTCATCACAGAGTTCTCTGGTCACCTCCTGTCTCCATCACCAGATCAGCTCAATGGTGCCATAATATATAATAGCATTGTCAGCCGATTTACATATTATGTATGCGCATTTTCAACTCAATCGGAAATCAGAAGTGGGTAACATTTTGCTTCCAAGATTTGACCCGTAGTTAATAGGTACGTATAAGTTAAATAAAAGCTTGTAAGTAATAATTCCTTTTGCAGCAATATAGCAAAACAATTAGACCATAACAAATACCAATTAATCACGTTTATTATTTGTTTGTACGTTGTAATAAACATTATTAGTAACTGCCGCTTTCAGACAAAAGAAGCGCCGGTCATTTATCAGCTGTATGGGAAGATTGCGGGCATTGATATATATGAATGAGTATATCTAAGACAGGCCTTACGGGCACTAAGAATAGCGCTAGTTCAGTGGTGTCACTCACGAATTCGAGCCAATCGTGCAATATAACGCAACTAGTTGCGACCAATCGCGCGCATGATGCGAACTCATCAACCAATCGCGTTGTATTTATTTTCATTGCCCGTAAGGCCCGTCCTTAGATATATATGTCAATGATTGCGAGTCACTTCTGGGTGAGATTAGTTCAGGTCCCAAATGAATGGCGTGCTCGAAGACGTAATTAAATAACACGGAGTTTTTATATTTACAAAGCTGATATTTTGTATGTGTTCATGTGATTGTTCGCCTTTAGATGCATGCCAGTTGTTCAAACTGTGACTAACCTCTTTACTGATGTTTATAAACCTTCACATAGGTATTTACTGTAAAAATTTATTTAGTTTTTTTTTTGCATATGTTTTTCCTGTAAATGTTATTATTTATTCACGCAATGATTTAATTGACAACAATTTCAAATTGGTTTTGAAAATCGGCTTTGATTTTGTGAATTATTTCCTTCGATGTATTTCTAAATTATTATAATCCTTTTATTAAACATATAAATAAGTATAAACTTAAAAGTCGGCTTGTAGCTTAGTACATAAATTTACATTAAAGTAAAAAATAACCAATGTTAACTAAATTAAGGGTTTAAAAAGACCAGCCTTCATTAAGGGATACTCAAGTTAACAAGCAACAGAGCAGAGTAAAAAGCTTGTACTTACAAAAAAAAACTCATTACATGAATTAAACAAGAAATTTAATATTTTGGGCTCTGTACCGGGTGTACAATTGTACATGTATTAACCTAATTGAATATACCTACAATGTGCATATATCATTACATTAATCATATAAAATGAAATACCGACTACCAATTTGGCCTACTGGATCATGACCCTGCCTATGAAGCTGATGGTCCCGCGTACGAATTCCGGTAAAGGGATTGATTTGTGTGATGAATACAGATATTTGTTCCTGCCTGAGTCATGGGTGTTTTATTCGTATTTAAATTGTTGCGAATGCAACTTATTATTATATAAAAATCAATGCAGTAGCTAAACGCAGCCGTCGGGCTCGGCTAGTATTCGGAGGCTTTTTAAAAGCACCAATAGGAGCGCTCCACACAATCTGTATCGCGGCCAATTGGAAGCATTTAAATCTAAACCTTTTGTACTGATCAAATCAAATATTGCAAATCACTCTTTCATCATCCTCCATACTTTCAACACCTATTTTCTACATTGAACCGTTTTGACAAGAACCCTTGTAAACCAGTACCCCTTTGGAAGATTATACTTCACTTCATTATAAATCGAAGTTTTATTTAAGTCGTCGACATCCTGACCTGCACGACGGCTACATAAATATATATTTATTTATATACGTATGTATATTGTCGCCTAGTACTCATATTACAAGCTTAGGCTTAGGCACGGGGCTAGGTCTACCTAGCTGTGTATGATTGTCCCGAAATATTTATTTATTTTATTTATTTAAATGCGTACAACATCAATATTAGCTGCAGGGATCGGAAACCGGTATTTTTTGTATGGGAACGAAAACGGTATTTTTTCGTTCTTTGTTAATTATTTCATTCCTAATCGGGCAATCTAATAATACGAAGTCGTTATCTAAAAACACAACTGAGTCCTACATTTTGAGTATAAAATAAACCGAAATATATGGTTATTTCGATGTTTTTGCAAAAAACCGGTTCCGATCCCTGATTAGCTGATAAAACAACGAGCCAAATGTATCTGCCACCCTGGAATACTTTTCCAAATAGAGATAAATCTCTACAGTACGCGTTTAAAAGAATCTGATGCATGATTTTCTTAACCTTTCTTTGCATGTTTTTTTTTTATTTGTGAAACAATCAGGATTATATTTGTTGACCTCTAGATTTTATATACTTAACTTTTTCTATATGATGGAAATAACCATCCGTCCTGTCCGTCCGTGTGCGGCTTTGCTCCGTGATCGCTAGTGCTAAAAACCTGCAATTTGGCAAAACATAAATCATGCATCGCGACAGAACGGTAAAATAAAAGTAGAAAAATATTTTTTTTAGGGTACCTCCCATACAGAATTATTATTTTTTCGCTTTAACCCAGTGGTGTGGGGTATCGTTGGATAGGTTTTTAAAACGCATAGGGGTCTTTATAAAGTATTTTTTGATAAAGTTAATATTCTCGGAAATAATCGTTCCGAAAAAAAATATATGTCCCTCTATTTTTTGACTCATGGGTCCAACATATATGAAAAAAATCTTGAAACAACAACTTAATCAGTACTTTCAATGAAAATTATAGCGAATATGATTACTCGAGCCGTTTTTGAGTTATTTTAAAAAATCTTCTCGTCTTAGAAAAACGATGTACTCCCTTAGTTCCTTATACTTGTAATGTAAATAATACTTAATATTAGCCCCCGTTTGGCCTGTTCTGACAGAATGGTATCTACAGAACCCTGCACTGAGCATGGCCTGACATGCTCTTGGCCTTTTTTATTTATTTATATTTTACAAGCGAATTCATTGCATAATTATGTATAGTTTGATGCCATACTTTCGAGTTATTTATGTTCAAATTTTGAAAATTTATGCACAAAAAGTAAAAGTAGCATCAAATCAAATACCCGATACACATTCATTATCCCGCATAAATCAATATTTTTGCAATAAAATCCTGCAGAATACAGCTCGTCAAACGTTTTCGTTAGTTGGCGCGTAACGGTGAACCCGCGAATTCAAATTTGAAATGACAAAATTCTGTTTGATTATTTTTTTCACAACTACGTTCCATTTCACGCTGTACTGTTGTTGAAAGTTGACAGTCTTAAAAATAAATATCAATCACCTCCAAAAGTACCTTACCTATAGATTCATAGGAAAATGTTATAATTGAAATTTCCATCGCCATACAAAGAAGGGTTAAGCTTTTAGAGAATGGCACATACTTTTGACCCACAGTCGGATCCGCTACTTGTGATAATGCTAACTGTACACAGGCCGAGTTCGCCGCGAGTGCGCAACGATATCGCCGCAAGCGCGCAACGATTTCACTGCGTACTGACATACAGTACTGGGCTACAACCGCGAAAATCGTCACTTTTCTCTGTCACTCTAATTACGTCTTAGTGAGAGTAAAAGAGAAAGATCCCCGCGATTTGCGAAATTCGGTTTTCGCGGTAGGCCCCCTGGGATGGGAGCGATATCGTTGCCGCACTCGCGGCAATCCGTTGCGCATTCGCGGCGAACAAGGTTGTGCGCCTGCGACGAACTCGCTGCGCGCTGGCCTCGCTTTCAGCTCGCTCGCAAATCGCCAGTGTGCTCGCGCCCTGATTCTCCTCTAGGTATACCTATTTTTCTAGCTCCCTAAGTGAATAAAACCTATTTAGCATTTCGCTCACACTTTATTAAGTAATATTCAAGCTTCGAAAAGTTAAATACTGACTTCATTGTCTGTTCATTAGAATTTAAATTAAATTAATTTGCCAAAGCTTCAAATTCTTTGGCAAATTAATGCCCAGGATGAAAGAGATTAAGTTCTTATTCGCGATCGCCTATTATAATAACAACGAACATCGTAAAATGAAATAGGGAATTATTTTCCAAGTGACTTGGGTATCAGTTTCATACAGGATGGCTAAAAAAACTTTAGCAAATTTTTTTTGAATGTTTTTCTTACTAACACGTCTTTAAAAAAATGTATACAATAAAAACTACTATAATTTCACTAACACAAAACGTATTATCTAATAAATGATCTACTTTATCATTTATACACAAACGGAAACGTTTGTTAAAATGATCAACAATACGCAGCAATAAAAGAAATTTAAATTTATTTTTGAGCCACCCAAACATATATTATTCCTAATTTATTTATTTTAAAGTAAACCTAACAAAAACAAAATATTACCACCATAGGAATCATCATTCGACAAATTAAAATCCTGCGGCATTCATTATGATGAAATACCACGTTACAAATATCTTATTCTGACATCTTGAAAATTTATTGATTTATTTGCAAACATTACTAAATAACTGATGCGGCCGCAAAATGCCTCCTCGAGTGCGGTGTATGCATATGACAAGCACCTACATACGCTACTTACTTCTTCACTGTGCATCTCGTTAGGAACGTAATAAAATACTTTAGAGCGTTATAAATTATGTTCACAGGTATTTATATCATGTTAATAATAGAATTAGGGATATTATTCAAACACAAAAGTCAATAACAAATACGTATAAAAAAATCGTTCAAAATTATTCCGTTAATAAATATTACAATTTATTACTCCTGACGTAGTGTTATATCTATATAACATACAAGGTGTAACACAAATAGTGGAGATCCGTTTATACGAAAAATTAGAAAAAAAAAATTTACGCGAAAAAAAAAATTGTTTCTACGGGTTAGGTCGTACGAGTCGGCAACCCTCCATACAAAGGCCAAAAAAGTTTCGCGACAATTTTTACTCTTTTTCCTATTTTTCTTTTTCCTAAGTAATTCTTCTCCTTTTTCCTAATTAGATCACGATATCGAACATTAAACGGATTTCCACATTTTTTTTTATATTATAGGACATTATTACACAGATTGACTAAGTCCCACAGTAAGCTCAATAAGGCTTGTGTTGAGGGTACTTAGACAACGATATATATATATATATATATATATATATATATATATATATATATATATATATATATATATTATATAAATATTTAAGTATTTAAATACAAAGAAAACCCGTTCGTGGTACACATTCCATTTGTTCGCACTAAACGGTTTGCCTCCTCTTTTTTGTTACGGACGGCTAAAGAATGGAATGCGCTCCCGCCCTCTGTATTCCCTGATAAATATGACCTCGGTCTCTTTAAAGCAAGAGTGAATAGGCTACTACTGAATCGGTGAGCTCCATCTTAGGCCCTGTCTTCACTTTCCATCAGGTGTGACTAGAGCCAATCGCCGATCAGTTTATAATAAAAAAAAAAAAAAAAAAAAAAACACCCATGACTCAGGAATAAATATCCATGCGTATAACACGAATAAATGCCCTTACCAGGATTTGAACCCGGGACCATCGGCTTTATAGGCAGGGTCACTACCCACTAGGCCACTAAGACTAGGGACTCATATTTGGTACAATTACGTTACACGTTATGGGAGTATTAATGAATTCAGAGAATTCCTTAGAGGTGACAATTAGCTGAAGGAGAAACAAAGGAAATCAAAGTCATAATGACTTAATATGCATTTAATTAACACTGCCTTCCGGTTCAGAAGCCATTGTTATGGAAATTATATGAATCCAACTTTAAGCTTCCAAGCTGACAAGTATTTACATTAAATACCTAAAGCATTTTCATTTCCCATGCTCTGAAAGTGACTCACTGTTTAACTATTTATGAATCGGGTTGAAAGTGAATCTATTACTTATTTAATATTTAGTCATTCATTTTTAAACGCTCAGGGGCCCCAAGGCTTAGTGCGAACCGCACAAATGCTCCTGTGGATTTGAGGTGGACCAGTTGGGGCGCCACGGGCTTGCTTGCCAACGTAGCGCGGGTCGCCTTTCGCGCCACGCTGCACTTAACGACATAATCCGTCGGTCACTTGCCACCGTCAACGTTCCGGCTATACTGGAGCCTGCCGGTATGCTCGTGTGGGACACAACTTGTGTTGACACGCTAGCACGTTCCCACCTCCAAGGTACTACACACAAAGCCGGCGCGGCGGCGGAGGCGGCTGAGGCCCTCAAAAAGCGCAAATACGGGAGTCTCGACACCAACTACAACTTTGTTGCATTTGGTGTCGAGACTCTTGGTCCGTGGGGCCCCGCAGCACAGGGCCTATACCGGCCATTGGCGAAACGGCTAGTGGATGGGACCGGGGATAAGAGAGCTGGCAGCTTCCTCGCCCAACGCTTGAGCATAGCGATCCAGCGAGGAAATGCTGCCAGCATCCTCGGCACCATGCCACGGGGGCCCATTTTAGATTTAGATTTTTAGTTTTATAGTACTTTTAGTTTAGTTAATTGTAGTTTATTTGTATAACTTGAATGATTGTTATTGTTTTTTTTTTTTAAACTATATTATAGTTTTAGCATTTAAATAAATCTTATTAATGAATAGGTAAGTAATTTTTATACACAAAAACGTGCAGAGTGTGTATCTAAATAAAATATTTCAAACAAGGCAAAAACTTAAAATTTGTTCGTATAAATAATGGCTTAAACTGAATTTGATTGTTTTAGTTGTGATGCCGACTTTATGTGAACTTCAAACAGCCGATTATATTCGACTTAATAGAGTTATTTAAAAGCTATAAACCTAAATGGTATCGGTATAAAGTAATGGAGGGTATCGTAAAACAATAGGTGGTCTACTGTCCAATCACTTAGCAATAACACAATAGCTATTTGGTTGCTATTTGACGTCTCCGTGCCGTCAAAGTATAATTGGACGTGATCGAGGGAAGGTCACTGAGCACAAGCTTGTACCTATATTAATCTTTGTAATGAAAATCTTATATACAAGTGTTTTAAAGACTTGCTATTCAGGCAGTAGAATGTATCTCTTTAATACCTTATTGAACAGATGTAACAAACAAGGGCTCTGTGAGCTGTGAATCTCACAAGATTTTGAAAAATGATCAAAAACGGAAATGACGGAAGATCCGTAATAATTGTTTTTATTTTTGTTTTATTACTTAAATTAACACTTACAGTCAAGCTACACATGTTAAAAGGAGTGACATTATATATACATTGAGACTAACAATTTACTTGTTGTTGTCCTAAAGCACCCCAGACGTGCAAAGGGCCTTCACAAGCTCGCGCCACGCCTTCCTATCTTCAGCTCGTCCTCTGGCTAACACTATACTAACAATTTACTTAGTGCTAACTATACACTGATTGAGCTCGGCGTGGTTATTGACTCTAGGTATCGGCTACTAACTACTAAAAAACTAGATTCAGTGCATTGGAATATGTCCAGTTTGCTGTCGCTATTCAATACATAAATCTCTCGCTATTCTTACAACATTTCACGAAAACCAGTTGAATAATTCGACCTATAGAAGAGAAGAGACGGAAAGCGTTGTTGCTCGAGCTGAAACGGGTATGCTTCGCTCGCGCTACACTCACAGATTATAAGGTCGCAGCTGTAGAACGAAACTGACATAATTTAAGATGTCTACTTTTTGGGAAATCGCAAAATAAGATTTGATAGTGAGTCATTTATACATTAGTTTTAGTATATCTCGTAAAAGAAGTAAATTGCCCTTTTATTATTGAAATGTTTTAATCAACTATTAAGCTTTATAACCATTGATAACATTTTTGTTATTTTTTATAAATAAATAGTAGTAGGTATAAAATTACTATCATCCGAAACTAGTTACTATTAAGGCCACTTTTTGACCAAACTGCTTTGTTTATCGGTTAAACTTAATAATGAATTAGGTTTTTGCTAACATGGCTGTACCCATTTTGAAGAAGCCGGAGCTTTTTATTTTATATTCTTTACAGATCGAAATTACTATTTGTAAATATCTCAGTAGTTTAGGAGTAGGTATCGGATAAAATCAAATATGCTCCGACCCACATCACAGAGGCAGACATAAAGATTCTTATAAAATTACAAACCTACATTAAAATTTCTTCAATTGTAAGCAGAAAGGTATCGTTCAATATATTGGTTACGAAAAACATTAACAGACACACTCAGGTCGGTACGTACATACTCAGTAGAAGACAATACATGCAGCAAGCACTAATGCCGCTACAGTATTGTACTGTAAAGTATTTTAAGGTGGTTTTCCACCTGTCCAATTTCTTGGTCCAATATGCATTGCGTCTAAGAGAGTGCTCTTATCCAGCAAAATGTGAGATGTAGGTAATGTGTATTAGCATCTCACATTTTGCTTAATGAGAGAGTGAGACGCAATGCACATTGGACCAAGAAATTGGACAGAAGGAATACCCCCCTTAGGCAGGTTTCTGCACCTCGGCAACTGGCGGCTATTTTGCGTGAATAGATTAGTCGCTACTCATGAAGCTGAAGTTGCCATCTAAATGCCTCCTTCATATGAAATGTTAAAAGGCTTACAGCTTGGCTATGTATGATTTTGTTACGATCTGTAATTGTTGTGCTTTTTAGGGTTCCGTAGCCAAATGGCAAAAAACGGAACCCTTATAGATTCGTCATGTCCGTCTGTCTGTCCGATTCTGTCACAGCCACTTTTTTCCGAGACTATAAAAGCTATACTGTTCAAACTTGGTAAGAAGATGTATTCTATGAACCGCATCATGATGTTTACACAAAAATAGAAAAAAAACAATAAATTTTGGGGGTTCCCCATACTTAGAACTGAAACTCAAAAAATCTTTTTTCATCAAACCCATACGTGTGGGGTATCTATGGATAGGTCTTTAAAAATGATATTGAGGTTTCTAATATCATTTTTTTCTAAACTGAATAGTTTGCGCGAGAGACACTTCCAAAGTGGTAAAAAGTGTGTCCCCCCCCCCCGTAACTTCTAAAATAACAGAATGAAAAATCTAAAAAAAATATATGATATACATTGCCATGCAAACTTCCACCGAAAATTGGTTCGAACGAGATCTAGTAAGTAGTTTTTTTTTTAATACGTCATAAAAATTAAAAAAAAAATTTTTTTTCATCAAACCCATACGTGTGGGGTATCTAAGGATAGGTCTTCAAAAATGATATTTAGGTTTCTAATATAATTTTTTTCTAAACTGAATAGTTTGCACGAGAGACACTTCCAAAGTGAAAAAAAGTGTGTCCCCCCCCCTGTAACTTCTAAAATAACGGAATGAAAAATCTAAAAAAAATATATGATATACATTACCATGCAAACTTCCAACGAAAATTGGTTTGAACCAGATCTAGTAAGTAGTTTTTTTAATACGTCATAAATGGTACGGAACCCTTCATGGGCGAGTCCGACTCGCACTTGGCCGCTTTTTTTTTGTAACGGTACAACAAAGAATAAATTAATAGTTTAAAAACACTAGAAAAACACGATTTTTGTCGCTAGTTGAGCAAAGATTACTATCAAGAATAATTCCCATCGTCAAAGTCATTAAATTAAGCGGTGCGTTTGGGCAATATGCATTTCGCGGCCAAGCTGTTCTTTTTGCTCAGGATATATTTGAGATAACTAAAAAACTTCCAAGTCAATATATATAATAGGTTTGTCAAAATGTTTATGATTATAATATTTTATATTTACTATTGTTTCTGTAACTATCTATACATGAGTAGAGAAACCTAAATTACAAATTTAAAACTAAACTAATATTAAATAAAACTAAAAGTAAAAGATATACTAATAGGTTTGTTATAAACTTGAAACATGATCGTGTTCAAAGTCCATTACGTGACCTTTCTCACTATAAGTGCAAACACGACTATGATACGATATTCCATCATGGAATGCCAGTGCCTATCTTCCGACTTTATCATCACACCTTGAAACCTAATCGTGGTCACAGTTCGTTACAAGACTTTTCTAACAAATCCAAACACAGCTATGATACGATGTTGCATCATGAAGTTCCAGTTCATATGATCCGGATCCATCATCAGATCAGTTTGACAGTACCATAATTATTATTGTATTGACATCATAACTACATACAGCTGCCATTTTTCATGACGCTACGTTCCTTGGAAGATGGTTAAATAAGTTACCTCAGATTCCATTACATAGTTAGTTACATACAGCTCGACCTAATAAAAGCGTGTTAAAAACAAAACAAACCATAAACCTCACGATAAGCTTAAAAATGTAAATTACAAAATAGTTTAATGAGCCATTATCACAATGGTCTTAAACATCCTTTTGGTTTTTTATGCCTTATTCCGCATTTTGAACATTTTTCATAAAATTGGTTCGACAAAAAAAACTGTTTCATCATTGAATCTATTCCCAATACTTCACGAGAATCTGTTGGGAATTGCAACTTATGGAGAAGACATTCGGACTTACGAATGCATTATTATACCATATACAAATAACAAATAAGTACAAAATATACAAGTAAAAAATGCACCAAGGTCACCTTGTTAACAAATGCCCAGCAGACTGGAAGCGTTTCCTTTTTGAATTGCCATTGGCTCTTTAGTACACTATAAAATGTCCGAAGTAAAGTATGGCAAACAGTCAAAGTCCGCAAACGTCCGTTTCCACGGCCAAGCGGTTAATCTCATTTGCCATTCAATAACTAATCTGACCGAGAACATTAACAAAATGTTTTTTCAACTAGAAAGGCATTGTTAGACCCTTTTTGATCAACGTTCTACCACATTTTGTTTATTCATAGAAACAACACACTGTAGGTATTCAACAGAAATAAATACATACGATACCTACAGATTGTTATGTCAATTCGGTCCGTGTCAACTATGGACTAATAAATGTCAAATTAATATCAAATCAAGATCTATTTGTTTCAGTGCAAATTCAGTCAGAATTCTGTTTATTCTGACAGAGCATTGAATCGAATGTTTATTGGATTCGCTTCCCAACTGAGTGTGAATTAGGTTTTGTGCTGGTCATGCAATTTGTTCTTCCACTATCTATGTAGATTGAGTAAATATGATAATATACAGTTTCAATACGGGGTATTTTGTTACATGAGCATATCACATACTGAGCAACTATCTTTTATAACAATCATATACTGTTTAAATAGGTAAGGTAGACTCAAATGACCTCGAGATAATGTATTTTTATGAAAATCTATGAGGCTTTCCTTTGATAAGATATTCTTGAAAGAATTTTCATACAACAGAGGTGTTTTTATGAGCCCTCAAGATAAATCGTTTCTTTATTCCTGTATCGTAAATCATTCCCATCCCACTTCTCGTAATGCCTGTCTTTCCACGCGTGCCGTAAAAACTGATTTTACTCTTATGGATGTCAAGTTTTAAAATTAGTTTTAATCTATTTTATTTTTTAACAATTTTAACTAAAGAGGTTATAAAGTTGGTTAAACAAATAAATATCTGCTGTTAAATTAAAACTTCTTTTAATTGTACCTAGGGTAGGTACAATTTTTTTATTTGTTTTATACTCTGAGCCAAAAATACAAAATTATGGCTCTTTGAATAACATTGTATTTATTTATTTCCTCGCATATGTATCTTCTCTTCTTCCTCGCGTTGTCCCGCCATTTTGCCACGGCTCATGATTTGGCGTAATCATCAGTTTTTACGAAAGCGACTGCCATCTGACCTTCCAACCCAGAGGGTAAACTAGGCTTTGTTGGGATTAGTCCGGTTTCCTCTAGATGTTTTACTTCACCGAAAAGCGATTTCCTCGCATATTTATATTTATTCAAACAAAATGTATACAGTCTAAACCAAATCACTGCACAATTTAGAGTAAACTTATTCGCTACGGTACACAATACTTTACAAAAACAGTTTTATAAAATACCACTACCATCCATCGCCTCGCAATACTTCAGACAGATACTACATATGCATATGTAATGCTTATCATTGTGTATATCGGGAATATACCAATTTATTTAAACTGTAAACTCAACTCATAAAACCCCAACATCAGTGCAATAAAGACTATTTTTAACAGGAACAGTCGAGTTTTTCAAAGTAACTTAACCCTTAGGTTTGAATAAAATGACGTAAGTGCCGCTAAATTACGTTTTTTGTCAGAAATATATTTTGTTTGTAAAAAAAGATCCGGTCGTCTAGCGGTAAGAGCGTGCAACTTTCAATCCGGAGGTCGCGGGTTCAAACCGTGGCTTGTACCAATCGGTTTTCGGAACTTATGTAGGAAATATCATTTGATATTTACCAAACGCTTTTGGGTGAAGAAAAACATCGTGAAGAAACCGGACTAATCCCAATAAGTTCTAGTTTACCCTCTGGTTTGGAGGGTCAGATGGCAGGCGCTTTCGTAAAAACTAGTGTCTACGCCAATTCTATATTCTAGGGATTAGTTAATTGGTATTTATTCTAATAAAGGTCTTAAACAATCTATATTGACTAACTAAACTAAAATATAATATTACAAAATTAAAACTAAAATTTAACCTAGAAATAAAATAGTTGCCAAGCGGACCCCAGGTTCCCATGAGCCATGGCTAATTGCCGGGACAACGCGAGGTTGATGAAATTAATATACTTTGTTTGATTTTTTGTGTCTAGTGAAGTCACTTCATTGGCTCATTGACCCAAACAGGATCTTGGCCTTTGACACGAGCGCCACTCTGTCCTATCCAGCGCCACTTCACGCCAGTTGGATATTCCGAGGGTCAAAGGAGCCTTACTCGTAAATTTACGTGTTGACTGTATAATTAACTAATCATCCTCATTATCAGCTAAAGATGTCCACTGCTCGACGAACGGAAATAAATGTCAACGTCCTCTTATCGACAGTAACAGTAGTTGTACATGATGAAATCATTCTATTCGCGTACAATGTTTTTGATTTACGTCCAATTTGTATTTCAAATCCTGTAAAGTTTATTCTTCGTAGTCACATACTCGTAGAATAGACGCAATATAAAGAAAGCTAATACGAACACGTAGCTAGACGCTCGTGTGACGAAAGCTATTTTACTGTTCTAAATTAGTCCTAATACTATCTGGGATAACATTTCGAGCTAAGCCAATAAGGGATTTCAGGCCAGCTAGTCAGAGTAATCCTGTATCTTCAGATACAAACGAGATTACTATTCCTTCAGTCCTAGGAGTCCTATTTGTTGTAACTAATTTTTTCATATAAGTCTGAAGTTAACAATGATTGTACTTACGGCCAAAACTCAATACGATACGACGTCGTGTCGAAGCAGAATACGGCGTCGTGCTACGTTGTGACGTCGTTTCACGTTGAGACGTCAATTTTATAATGTACTTTTATTAAATGCCCATATTTACTTAACGCAACCCGGACAATAATAATCTTTATTTTTTAATTGTTGTGCTTATTTACCATTGACATATATATCTAAGCCGTCCTTACGGGCACTAAGAATGGCGCTAGTTCAGTGGTGTCACTTTCGACAATTGTGCAGTCTAACGCAACTAGTTGCGGCCAATCGCGCGCGTGATGCGAACTCATCAACCAATCGCGTTGCGGCGTTAGACTTCACGATTGGCTCGAATTCGTGTGCGTGACACCGCTGTACTGGCCCCATTCTTATTTTCCGTAAGGCCCGTCCTTATGTCAATGTTATTTATGAAAAAAGTTGTTCGAGTTAACAAAATTTTGACTTGGTCCTTACGGTTTACGTCGTAGATTTCCACAACGTGGCACGATGTCGCATCATGTAATTGTGTGTTGGCTCTTAGTAGTTTATGATAGACGCTTGAATTACCGTTTTTGAGGTAAATATGTACACAAAGATAAATTTGTGCTTTTAAATTTGATTTTTCTGAAGTGGTTAGTTTCCACCCGTCTGTCACAATGGTGTCAAGGAGCAGAGTATCCAACATACCTTCGAAGTGTGCCCATCTAGTCGATGAACTAGAGGACCTTCCGAGGACTTGATCAATTTAAACGATAAACTTCTTAATTGGATTCATTCTCTAAAAATAAATGTTCTGAGAGTATATACTTTTAAATTGTGCCATGTGAATAAATACCTACATAATATATTTCATATTAAGCCTATATCATTACATTATAATAAACGAGGGTATACCTATAATTTTATCGAAGACTTATCCCGGAATTCCCCGTACTCGGGGATATATAAACCGTATAAAAATTGTTAAATGTTTATCGCAGTGGCCTTATTACATTTAGCCCAATAGTCCTAAAAGTTATTTTATCCCATTCAACACTTAACTGGAACGTGAGAAGTTACATGGACCCTTTTCAAGGAAGAATCGCATTAGGAATAGTATAGCAACTTTCCTTTTTGTACGTTTCTGTGTGCAATCGTTTTTTTCTGTCTTATATGTATACACGTATTTTTATATATTTTATACGTGTATACAATATGTATACACGTATTTTTTACCTGTTGACTGTTTTTACTATACATATACATGTTTTTTTATACATATGTATATAACCTCATTTTGCTCATTTTGATCATTAACCTCCCAAAAATACAATTTAATTCTTACAGGAACAGATTAAGGATTTGAAGATTATATGTAAATCCCAAAAGCAAACTTTACTGTTTGCCATATTTGTAGTTAAGTTGTTAAATATATTATGCCTAGAAGTTGTTACATACGAGCAACGAGAACATTAAACGGGCCACTCACGGGCCATTCCTCGACTATAGCCACTTAGTAAATAGCATTTAGAAGCCTATTTGTCAGACGCCCTTGAGGCTCGCGGCCTGTTTTATTTACCAAATAAAACAAATCCTTAAAAGCTCCTCGTGCCGAGCCGATACTGCTTTTAAGCTATCGATCAATAATTACATTATAAATGCAAAAGTTACTGTATGTCTGTCGATATCTGATAGGTTACGCAACCTTTGCAAAAAACTTACTGTACATTTATTTGTGGTAAGGAATTTAAAATGGTTTTGTGTTTTATCAAAACGTTACAGTCGTAATTTTAAGGTTTAGATAAGTGTAAATCGTTTAATTTGTCGTTAAATTGTTTGCCGTAATCGTTAAGTACCTATCACCATCGTTCAGCGAATGTAAAACCTGTCTTCCTTACACATACTATTGACTATTTAGTAACACACAGGTGCGTGTTAAGTCGTGTTCGCTTTAAGATTCCTGGTACAAATTTGGTCCTTAATGAGTCTTCTGGCTTATGAATCTTAAAAAGCTCATATTTAATATTATTGTTCAGTAACGTGAAGGCGCGTCTGCAAGAGGGAGCAGACGAAAAGAAATGAAAAAGTAAATTAAAATCACAGTAAAGAAATATATTACTTATAACTTGCTAGTTGCTTTATTTATAAGACTACATATTCATTTTATGTCTTTGTTTCCTTGAAAATAATTTTGTCAATTTAGATTTCTATCAGAGTAGCGTGCACGAAAAACATGTTAATTTTATATGAAAAACATTAGTTACCAAATTATACAACAGAGTTACATTTATTTCAATATCGTTATAAAATTGATCATAAATAAATAACAATAGAAATGTATTATTAGTTCTTAAAATGTAAATTATAGTAAATATATATTCGATTGTAATATTCTATTATTTTTTTTAGTACGGAGACATGGTTTTGGTCATTAAAAAGTAGAATGGCATGATTACTAACATCCAGCGATGCCTTCTATAGGTCTTGTTTATTAAAAATGCAGTGCACGAATTTACAGGAACCATTCATTGTAATAGGAGATATCCTATTGATAGTTTAAAGAAAGAAATTCGATTATCAAATCCTATAGAGATATAACACTGCAGACTGAGGCTCTGATGGCCCTTCTTTATGTTAATTGCTGTATTTAATCATGTTTTCGTTGTGCACAATAAAGAATATTATTATTATTATTATATTTTAAATTTTTCCGGTGCGTTTTTTAATTTATACATAGATATCGCTTTAGTTAGGTAAAAATAACTTAGTATCCAATTGCAATTTAAATGCGTAAGGTTATTAATGTGTATTTATTTTTAGCTAATCGGCCGCTGACATGCAGAAAGGTACAGTTGTTACTGTTATTATTTTATAGGACTCCAATTTCATTGTTACTGTTATTATTTTATAGGACTCCAATTCGGTTGTGGCAATTTTTTTTTTCGACAAATGAAATCCTTTTCCGGACTAAACTCTGGGAAGGTTTAGAAGGTACATAATTAAGTTATTAGTAAGTATTGGCGAACATATAAGGAATATGAGGAAATTGTCTGTTCGAGCTAATTTGATAGACGTGTCTGTCAGTGAGTTATTTCCTGACAGACTCTTTAGGGTAAATTAATTGCATTATTAGAATCCTTAGAAGCAAGTAAGGTTACTGGTTACTTTTGCTTCTAGATATCAATTCTATTTTCTATAGATCATTTAAATATATATCATAATATGATAATGATATTATCATTACCTACCTCATTTTACTTTTCTCCCATCTCTTGAACATACACAGGAATTCCTGTCTGAGATTTATTTTATTCCTCATTACTATAATAACATTAGAGCGCGACATGCGAATGTGTGATTGGGTACGCTTAAACAATGTTGGTCCTAAATTTATAAATAATATGAAATATCTAAAACAAAAACATGATGCGTCCTATTGCATTATTTAAACATAAGGTCAAGATTTCCGATGATGTGTAAGAAAACGCATGGCACATGTCGACTGTTAATTGTGGCCAGTGTAAACACATCTTAATTGACACGCGTTGAACGAAATTATCAGCGCCATTAATCGTCAACGTCATTAGTAAAAATTATGTTTTCTTGGAACTCGAAAAAACAAGTAGTGACAAAAGGTGCATTTGGCTGAATTCGTTTTTCCTTTTTCTATTTTTATTCACTGATGTGCAACGATACAGTTCCGTAGCCACATTTTTCAAAAGAGGACGTTGATGTCCATCCGCATATTAGTTACATGCATTTATTTATATTTTATAGATTATAATATACAGGGTGATTTCGGGGTCGTGGAGTCAGAATTCAAAGACGAGCCGAATGATGTTGCTAATTATTTATTATCACCAATAATGATGATTATTTTTCAGATGACCAGTAGAAAAAAAACATTTTTGCATACAATTTGGTCACCCTACTTAATGTGACGTCTTGTCGCTTTCCATACAGCGTATGTCAAAAGATATAGGGTGACCATGATTACTTAGTAAAATAAGAATTTTTTTTTACTAATTATATTTTAATCAAATACGAGTACTACCATATTATAATGTGGATCATTTACAGAGTCAGAAAATGTGGTTCTGGATCACGACCCAGAAATCATCCTGTATAATTAGGAAAATTCAGTTTTATTTATAGATAATAGTGGTACTTATGTAGAATTGTAGATTGTAGTTTAAATGTTATTATATTTTATTTTAATGTGACATGTTTTAAAAATACGACATTGTTTATTCAACATTAGTATATGAATATTCATAGTGACTTCTTGGAAAAAACAATATATAATTTTTATATCCAGCGTTTACAATAAAGCGGTGGTGGCCAATTGGATATGACGTCTGACTTTGTATCCGGAGGTCGCGGGTTCAAATCCAGGCTCGTACCAATGCGTTTTTCGGTAGTTATGTACGAAATATCATAATGAAATTCACCACTAGCTTTCCGGTGAAGGAATACATCGTGAGGAAACTTGCATATATTTGCGAAGAAATTCAAGTTTATGTGAAGTCCCCAATCCGCATCGGGCTAGCGTGAGGACTAAAGCCCAAGCCCTCTCGCGCATGAGAGGAGGCCTGTGCCGAATATTGGAAAATATATAGAATTAATTATTTTTACATATTTTATTATTTTGCTCTGGATACTTAATTATGTATTAAATCTGTGGATCATACGACCATAGTTGTAGGAATGGACTATAATTGGGTTGTATTACGGTACTTACATAAAATGTTACCGAAATTATGGATAATTTTGATCAAGAAGCAATTAAGTAGTACGTGTAAGATATGTAAAAAGTCATTTTGTTTGCCAATTAGATTAACGTCTTATTGTTTACAAATTAGAGAACGATTAACCTATCGTTTTTATAAAGTACAAACCTTAACTGATACGAATAAGCATTAACCAAACTCTTCGCTTAATAATCACAGATCTGACGAAGAAAGAACTGGGCATTAATTTCGCAACTTAATTAATATTTTCAAAGATATAAGCGATATGAAAAAAATTTATAGATATATTTACTTGAATGTAATTAATATTAATTAAAGAAGTACTCACCTACTTTGTCAGTGTACGTTTATTGACATGATAGTCGGCAAACTTCTGCCGGCTGACAGTAAACCGACTTCCAATATTTATGTGAAGAAAAAAATATTAAAAATTAAATAAACTGGAGAGCGGTAGCTAACCAGGAAATTTGTATAGATCCTAAATGGTCATTCACAATTAAAAACGATAAATGAAATCTTAAGGTGAATTGAATATAAGCTGAATCAACAGTGTGCAGATTTTTGTTTTCTTTTTTACAATATAGCGTCTGATTATCGCCATAACATTGTTGTTAGTTTTCTACTTAAAAATGTCTTAATGACACTCGGAAAACTAAGACAAATTGATTATAATCAATGAATTAATACTTGGTAACAATCTTATACAGATCGACCTAGCCCCAAACTAAGCAAAGCTTGTACTATGGGTACTAGGCGACGTATATAGATATATACTTACATAGCAAATACCCATGAATCAGGTACCAATATCTGTGTTCATCACACAAATAAATGCCCTTTCCGAGATTCGAACTTGGGACCATCGGCTTCATAGGCAAGGTCACTACCCAGTAAGCCAGACCAGTCGTCAAACTTAACAAAATTCTTCTCAAAGACGAAATTCAAATTGCCTAACGCGTTCGGTCTCTGTAGTCTCCAGAATGCCAACCAAAACACACTTGTCTTATAACTTTACGTGGTGCTCACGGGTAAAAAACGTTATGATTGATAGCCAGATCAAGGTAACAACATCAATTTGGCAAGCGACAGTGTAGCGACATGGATATTTCTTATTTCTAGAAAATATGACGTTTTGGTAAGTTTAGTAGCAATCCACACTTTTACTAAAAAATCTGTGTAGAGTAAGCTTACACGGACTCAAGCATGTTGTCTTTGCACCTCCTGTTTAGTGTGCCGCACAACGCGTAGCGTGCGAGAAGGCTCCTAATTACTTTGAAGCTTGAAGCGGAAAATTCAAGCTCCTCACAACACCATTGAAAATACATGGAGTAATCAACTCAACTTTGAGCCAAGAAGGTAATAGAGTACCTTGTACGTGTATAAAAGTGTAAGTTAACGCATTTAACAAGTTTAGTGCTTCCTGTAATGCGTTGATAAAAATCAAAATGTTGTAATATAGCATTGATCCGCTTCACCATATATTTATTGATATCCGATTCAATTAAAATCCTATTATCATATGCAATATTCTATCAGAATCAGAATCAGAATCAGATTTTTATTTGCTAAAACATGGTACAAAAGGTCATACATATAAAAAAGGAACTACATGTTTCGTCACAAAGACATGCAAATATTTAAGAATGTCATGTGTATCGCATGCATAAATTACTTATACCTACTCTATTACAAATGTATGTCATTGCGATATTCTTGAATGGTATAATATGCCTTAAGTCCCGGATAGACGTGCGAGTAAGTTCGCGAACTTACAGCTCGACGACCTTTTTCGCTCGTGTGTGAGCCTAAGTACGCGTACTTTACAAGCGAAAAAAGTCGTCGAGCCATAAGTTCGCGAACTTATTTACTCGCCCGTCTATCAGCCACTTTAGATGCTAAAAATGTATACAATGCAGTTTTAAACTCTTTAATGTTTTCTTGTTTTAGGATGCTTAATGGTAATTTATTAAATATTCGTGGCGCCATTCCGATTATGCTTTTAGACACAAAGGTGGTTCTAGATGACTTATAATTAATTTTTCATGCTCTCATCGGCAAACAATACCATTGGGTGGTTAACGGTCGTAGGGAGATCATTAATGTATACAAGAAAGAGGAGTGGACCTAAAACACTACCTTGTAGTGCACAGCAGTTTTTTTTTTTAAGTTAGATACATACTTGACTTCCTTTTTGGTTTTTGGACATATTCTATCGATTTGGGTGCATTGTTTACATCCAGTTAAATATGATTTTATAAGTTCATGGACACCCGTACTCCGTATTGGTTTGACAAAAATATTTGGTGGTCGACAAAATCAAAAGCTTTTGACATGTCCAACAGAGCGCAAACAGGTACCCTTTTATCAACTTGAGCCATAACTGTTTCTAGTAGATTATAAATAGCCATATTTATTGATTAATTTTTTTGTACCCTTTTTGTTCTGGGGTAAATAAATCATTTTTTTTTAAAGTATCGATATAAGTTATTAAAAATTACTTTTTCTATTATTTTAGAAAATATTGGTAGTAGGGCCACTGGCCTGTAATTACATAAATTTTCTCTTGCACCCTTTTTGAATAATGGACGAACAACTGCTACTTTTAACTTTTCGGGAAATTTACCTTCTGCAATGCATAAGTTTATGATATAGCTTAAAGGTGAAGCAATGGCAAATACAGCTTTTTTCACGACTTTGGTGGCTAATCCGTCGTAACCTGTACTATTGGAATTTTTTAAGTAATAATTAAGTGGATGTCATAAGGATTGGTTGGAAGCATAAATAATGAATTGATCGAATTATATGTCAATGTGGAATTATTCTTATTATTATTGTTCAAATTTAATGATTTAGAATTTATTTGGTCAATGAAATAATTATTAAAAACTTGCGCAATCTGGCTTGCATCATTGATCATATTATCTCCACTTTTTATTTGTGTTATATAGCAATTAGGGTAACGCGTTTTGTTCTTATTTACAATATTCCAAGTTGCTTTAGATTTATTTGCGGAGTTTTGAATAAAATAGTTATTTTGAGATTTTTTTTGTTAAATTTATTATTCTTTTAAGCCTTTTGGAGTACTCTTTAAAATAATTACGATCTGATGGGTTTGGATTTAATCGGAATTTCCATAATAATTCACGCTTTCTCTTACAGCAGTTTCGTATACCTTTAGTTATCCATTTAGGATTACTTACAGATAAACATTTTATGCGCTTGTTAGGGAAACAAAGGTTATAAAAGAGTTCGAAAAGCTCTGTAAAGTTATTATAAGCTTCTTCAGCAGTATTCGCCATGTACACACTATTATAATTTATACTACAAACATTCGACAAATTTATTTATATAATAGGACATTTAAATATCTGACCTGTATGATCGGATAGAGCCATTTCTATTACCGTTGCTTTACCATTTCGCACATTATGGATGATGTTGGCAATGCAGGTATTGCTCTGCAATCGCGTTGGTTCTTATTCCTAGTTTGAGATTATAGCTACTAAGTAAATGTTTAAAATCGATTGAATGTTTGGTCCGTTTTAAGGTGTCTATATTAAAATCACCACAAATGATAATTTTCTTCTGACTGTAACAAATTTCTCTTAAAATGATATTTAATGTGTCCAAAAGATTATTAGTTCTGTGTTCGGTACCATATAAACAAATAAAATTACAATCTTATGCTCTATAAGCTCTATTGCCGAAAATTCCAAAACATTTGTAATAGATTTACTACAGATGATATCCCATGTTTTAAATGCATGCGTGCTTTTTACTAATATACAAGAGCCGCCATTTCTATTTTTCCTAAAGAAAAAAGCGGCAAGTTTAAAGTTAGGAATTAATAGCTGGCTTTCGTCACCCAATTTCATATTATGCTCCGTTATATATACGATATCTATTGAACTATCAGACTTCATAAGCTCCAGTAAATGCACACTTAATAAATCAGCTTTGTTTACAAGCCCAATGATATTTTGGTGTAGTACAAAAATACTATTATTTCCGTATTACACGTAATAACGATTACGAAATAAATTATTTGTGTGGTTATTCTTTACGGAATTGCTATTATTGTCTCTAAAACTGTCAGTAAATAAATCAGGGTTTCAAAATTCGGGTTCTGCCCAGATGTAGAGTTTTGCTCTATCACCATAGATATAGAGTTTTGCTCTCGTTCGCTCGACAGGCTCTGCGCACTCCGTTCGCTCTGTGAGTTTAGAGCATCCGCTGAAATATGCACGTTTGTATTTTTTACTGTGTCTTGTGTAACCTGCTTTTACGATACCGGACAATGTTCTTTTCCATTGATGAACAGCTTATTATTTCGCATTATTGCATGTTTGCCCTCATGCCTGGCAGTTTTTAGGCACTCTCGTAAATAATAACGTCACTGAAGTCCTTCCTTGTCTAAAATAGCCGATACAGAGTATCCTGAATATTTGAAACAGTGTGAATTATTAAGAATATATTTTTTCATTCGATTACTTCTATAATAAGAGGGCGACGGTTCCCTTTTCTCCCGGTCCGTTTAACTGATTCTACATAACCATTTATGTCAATACTTAGTAAGTCTTGAAACAAGTAGTTAATTCGGGTAATTACGTCTTCTTCCTATTCTCTATAATACTCGTAAACTAATTTCCTTTTGTAGGTGTCACTATCGGTTTTTTGCAAATTTGTACCATTTTTAGTCTCCAGAATATTTTTAATGTCCTTAAGCTCTTTCTTTAACTCATTATTTTCGGTTTCTAATACATTGTTTTTTTCTTGCGTCTTTTGTAATTGCTGTTCGAAATATGGTTGTTTAGATATAATTGAGTTGTTCTTTTGAGTAAAATCGTCGCTAATTTTCGCGATACCTAAATTAATTTGGGCTTGTATTATTCTAGTCAAATTGCTAACGATTTTGTCGTAGTTCGCTTTCAGTTTGGTGTCAAGAAGAGTGCTAATTTGGTCGATTGTAACTGTTTCCCGTTCCTGATTTGTAGTTTGGTATTGTTGCGATCCTATTGTGTCCCCAAACATGCTTCTTTCTGTGTCTTCTTGAAGTAAGGCATCTATGGACATATTTGTATTATCAGACATTGTTTCAAATGATTTGCGCACCGGTGTGTTATCGTTCTTTCGCCTAAGAGTAACATTAGCACAGGACGGATACCGCCACGCTCATTTAAACTCTTCACTCATGCTTTCATATGTATTTTCGGACGTACCAAGACACAGATAGTGACAGTTTTTCTGACATGAGTAGCATGTCAGCCGTTCAGAATTATTAATAATTTTAGCGGGGCACGCGAAACAATCCATTTTAATATTTAGGTATTTTAAATAATGTGACAAATCGTCCTTAATGTTCATTCGCTCCCAAGTCTAGCGGACGATTTCCGAATCGAAGCAATTATCCAATGGCTAAGCGAAACGAGTTTCTTAGCTATACCGAATATTCACGACTAATCCTTCTTGAAGTTGCTGCGAGTCTTTCTCGTTGCTAATAGGTCTACGAGCATATCCGAGCTATGCCGATGCTTATCTTGTTGATGATTGGGTTTTATGCACTACCGAGATTGTCCAAATGATATTCCCAACGCTAATTTGACGCCGAGTAACGCCGAGCTTATCCGAAACTTAGCGAGAATCCTGATTGGTCTCCAAATGCGCCCGCTATTCTAATTGGGCACCGAGTCTTGCCGAGTACTAACTGTAACGAGACAGATGTCCTCAGCCATCGTTAATTAGAGACATAGGGACATATAATTGTATATAGGAATACTTTTGTTAATACTGAGCTAGATAGGAAATCAAATATCACAAAGGGTTCATTGACATTATTAATTAAACAATTTAATGTTTGAATCTATGCGGGATAGTATTAAATAGGCTGGGATTGCAGAGAATTTCATAGGAAGACTAGTCTCTTCACATAAGGTTGAAACATAATCATGTAAAACGAAGTTATGTATGTAACTTTTGCATAGATGATTTCTGAACAATTGGAAACTTAATTATGTTAATTACTATAAAACTAGAGAATCATATTATGTATTTACCCTGAAAATTGTGTTAAGTATGAAACTGAAACTCCAAATAAATAATATTATAAGCTAAATTGTACATAGGAAAATATTTGACAGAATGTAAACATTTAAACCCTAAAATTGTCTAACCCTGAATTTCACTGAGAAATCAAGGTGTTTTAAAGAGATAAAAGAAGAATATTCCAGTTGATTTATATAGAATATTATATGTAAAGTCAGACAGTTATTTAAGAAAGTGATCTCCTACTCTTACTAATAAGAGATAAACAAGAAAAGCTTCAAATAATAAAAATTATAGGAAATTGAGGAATTCTAAGTTAAGAGATACTGTATAAAATTAGGACACACGTTTTAAGAGATAATTCTAGCTATAATTAATAAATAAAATAGTAGGACATACAGGAAAACATGTAAATAATAAATTAGGTTATTATTTGTTCATGTAAAATTCAAATGTTAAAAATTATGGAAAATTGGGGTTTTTGAAGTTAAATGAAGCTGTAGAAAATTAGGATATATGGTTAAAAGATAATTTCAGTCATAATTAATAGTGGAAATAACAGGAAATTCGAGAAAACATGATAAATATTATTCTAGGTTATTTTCTTCATAACATCAAAAATACGCAATTTCAAAGAAGGAAGTTTATTAAAAATTGTTAGTAAATAATAAATATATCTGATTTAGTATTAAATTTCATTAAAAATCAAGTATTTTACTTAAAAATTAGGAAAAACAAATCCCATAGGAAAAATTCCGAATAAATGAGTTATTTAAAAATGAATCTTAAGTTCATACACAGTAAGTTCAAATTCGCTTGCACTCTGGAGCCAAAATGTCGTCGATGAAAAGTTAGAAGAGTACAGAAGATACTTTGGGCGACAAACGCAACGAAGAGAGCGATCGAGACGATCAGGACGAAATGAACGTTGTAATACCAAATTTTAGAGGGTATAAATAGGAAGAGCCAAGCTAGTGGAATTCATTCAGTCTCCAGCGGCGGGAAAGAGAAGACCTCCAATAGAAGAAGGAAAACCAGTGGAGCCGAAGACGGAAGATCTACACAGGACTGGAGCAGCCAGCGGAGCCCTACGGAGGACCGGAGCAGCCAACGGAGGACTGGAGCAGCCAGCGGAGCCCTACGGAGGAGCGGAGCCCGAAAGGCAGTCTCCGAAGACAGAAGCCCTACAGAGGACCGAAGCAGTCAACAGAGCTCCGTGTGCTGTCGGCAGAGCACCCGGCTGAACTTCACAGGTTGTAGTCCTCGAGAGTCCGGTGAGTGATTATGTTATCACTTAGACTTGAGTAAGTATATTAATATTTCAACCTTCGAGTGTAACTTACAGTTTTAGAGGCAAATCTAAATAATTTACAGTTATTTAAGTTTCATTCAATGTTAGTCTGAATTATTTGAGAGTGGTCTTGAATAATGTAGAAAATTATATAGAGAAGGATATTATGTTGGCTAGGCGAATTATTTATCTCTATTCTCAGGGAGACATTTATTTAAATTAATGTGTGTGCTTATATTCTGCTACTCTGAATATTTGTTGATGAATTTACAAATAATGAAGTATCTCTAAGCTTTGCCATAGCAAAATGATATGTTATATTGGAAACAACTGAAAAATATATCTAGATCTAATATATGATCTCACTTTGGATAAAATATATCTAAGAGAATGAACATGGTTGGAAAAGAGCCTTGCCAAATTGAATAAGGTATCTGGAATGAAAAACTATTCTAAGATTCAATTCAGAATTCAAACTTATATGTACATCAGGTAAGCAAAGCATTCCTGAAAGTTTATGGATGTAATAAAATCTCATCTATACTCTTGAGTACTATGCTATAACAAGTGAATCTGGAGTTTGAATTGAATTAGGGTTTATCTATTATGTATTTATATTTTGGCTTTTTCCTAATTTGTTTGTTTAGAGAGGTCTATGTAATGAGGATAGTAGTTTTGAAATGGCAAGTAAATTTAAACGGTTATTAATAAGTTTCATAAGGTTATAACATAGAATTGTTTGAGGAAACTACCGGATCCAATGTGTTTTCAGGGCGTAGATTCAAAGCTTTTCTCCTATCATCTACAGAAGTACTCTACTAAGAAACTGTAGAATTATATAAATTATTTTTAGATAGTAAGCATGGGTGTTAGATAACTAGCTTCAATTAGAGTCATAGTATTAGAAATCTCTCTCGTTATTTCGCGTTGTTAGGCATCTGATAGGTTTCTTGTGGTTTTCTTCCTATCAGTATGTAAGTTTCGAAGCCACAGTAAACTCCTTCACTTAGTTAGTCGACAGGCAGGTAATGTTAGGGACTAAAACCAATCAAACTTAATAAAATAAAACTCATCAACTCTTAAATATAACTAAAATAAGTATAAAATCATCTTCCGATAAATAAATGCTTTAAAACCCTATTCTGTTGTTTGCTTTAGCGACTATCCCTACTTTCCTAAAGAACTTGGAGTTATTAATGGACACAACTTAGGGATCCTAACGATACCACTACGATCTACTCCTGGCCATAGTTATAAGTAAGACTGCAAAGCAAGGAACTAACGACTCATTGGGAGTAGATAAAAGATGGTAAGTTTTTAGGTTATCTTTACTTTAATTAATTTTATTGGTGTTTTGTACTCTTATATTAGGATTACTATCAGAATTTAGCTAAAGGGGTAAGTTAAAGGGGTGGGTTTTCTACATAACGAACACACTATTGGTCACCGAGTCCTGCCGAGGCTGAAGGAAGTCAGCCGAGTACCGTCATGTGCGCACACACACGTCTATATGTGCGTGAATTTTGAACGGTAAAACGATCATGTCCAATAAAACCATTTCAGTAATTATTACATGTTGGCCACTGATTTTCGAGCTATCTATAGCACAAATCTTAAATTTGGACTTGCAGAGTTATTTGACACGGGTATCTTATAGGTCACTTCACTATTTCAGCACTTTTTTAATTGTTTTCCTAAGACAAATGTAACGTACGTCTGCCTTGCACACGCGATACACACACCAGAAGAAAGTAATACTATTTCTATATAAAATCAATATATAAAAAACATCAATTGTAAAATAATATTTTTAGCACACGCTGTTTATCGTATGTTCCTACTTGTCTAAAGCGTAAAGTTTTTCATTTCCTCCATATATTATATTACATTGATCACACGGATTTTTAGGGTTCCGTAGCCAAATGGCAAAAAACGGAACCCTTATAGATTCGTCATGTCCGTCTGTCTGTCCGATTCTGTCACAGCCACTTTTTTCCGAAACTATAAGAGCTGTACTGTTCAAACTTAGTAAGTGGATGTATTCTATGAACCGCATTAAGATTTTCACACAAAATAGAAAAAAAACAATAAATTTTGGGGGTTCCCCATACTTAGAACTGAAACTCAAAAAATCTTTTTTCATCAAACCCATACGTGTGGGGTATCTATGGATAGGTCTTCAAAAATGATATTGAGGTTTCTAATATCATTTTTTTCTAAAATGGATAGTTTGCGCGAGAGACACTTCCAAAGTGGTAAAATGTGTGTCCCCCCCCCCCGTAACTTCTAAAATAACAGAATGAAAAATCTAAAAAAAATATATGATATACATTGCCATGTAAACTTCCACCGAAAATTGGTTTCAACGAGATCTAGTAAGTAGTTTTTTTTTAATACGTCATGAAAATAAAAATATTTTTTTTTTTCAACATACCCATACATGTTGGGTATCTATGGATAGGTCTTCAAAAATGATATTAAGGTTTCTAATATCATTTTTTTCTAAACTGAATAGTTTGCGCGAGAGAACCTCCCAAAGTGAAAAAAAGTGTGTCCCCCCCCTGTAACTTCTAAAATAACAGAATGAAAAATCTAAAAAAAATATATGATATACATTACGATGCAAACTTCTAACGAAAATTGGTTTGAACGAGATCTAGTGAGTGGTTTTTTTAATACGTCATAAAATTAAAAAAAAAAATTTTTTTCGTCAAACCCATACGTGTGGGGTGTCTATGGATAGGTCTTCAAAAATGATATTTAGGTTCCTAATATAATTTTTTTCTAAAGTGAATAGTTTGCGCAAGAGACACTACCAAAGTGGTAAAATGTGTGTCCAAAGTGGTAAAATGTTGAACGAGATCTAGTAGTTTAAGTAGTTTTTTTTAATACGTCATAAAGGAACCCTTCTTGGGCGAGTCCGACTCGCACTTGGCCGCTTTTTTTACTGTTTTTTATACTTAATTGTTATAAGGTATTTTTTCATTTTCAGCGTTAAAATTATCTCAATAAAACTGTCATTCATTTTTCTTTTCCTAATGAGATTGCATTTTTATAATATGCAAAGCAAAGTTATTTTAGTCTGTAATCTAATTATGTGTACATTGCTTTGACAACCTGTCTGGCCTAGTGGGTAGTGACCATGCCTATAAAGCCGATGGTTCCGGGTTCCAATCCTGGTAAGGGCATTTATTTGTGTGATGAACACGAATATTTGTTCCTGAGTCATGGCTGTTCCATATGTATTTAAGTATTTATAAATATTTATATAATCGTATTATATATATCGTTGTCTGAGTACCCACAACACAAACTGGTAATAAGGGGCCCACTGATTACCAGTTTGCCGGACGATATCGGCCTGTCAGTTGTTCGTGATTATCAGCTTTGCAAATAACTGACACGTCGATATCATCCGGCAAACTGGTAATCCGTGGGCCCCTCTACTGACCTTACTGTGGGACTTTGTAATTTTTTGTAATACTGTCTAATAATATGTCTTTTTTTATACTAACTATGCATATAAGTCGTACACAAAGCATCCCTTTTTCGTTGCTGTAAAATGAAATATAATATTTAATTATTTATTTTACAAGAACGGAACGAATATATTAATTTTACACGAAAGCCAGTAAAACAGATAATCGTTTACAAAACAAGCTTACTCGGTTGTTTTGTTAACACGTATTTTATTAGCTTATGTCTCACGTAAGCTTAAATCTACGTAGACGGCTATTTTAATACCCCCTCGACTCCTATCACCTCTGCTAGAAGATATATAGCGTTTTATTGCCTAGCCGGGGGTTTATCGGAACAATAAATTTACACGAAACAACTCGAATCGCAGGAAAATGTAAAAACAACATATAGTTTAATGGGTCATTATAAATACATACAAAACACCCATGTATCAGTAACAAACACCCGTGCTCGTCACACGAATAAATGCCCTTACCAGGATCTGAACCCAGGATTCTCGGCTTCATAGGCAGAGTATACCTACCAGGCTAGACAGGTCGTCGTGTAATAAAATAAAAATAAACCAGTGGTGGCAGCATGGTTCCATTTTTATTACTTGTCACTATGCCTGTCACTTTCGCACTTACTTGTTAGAACGTGACAGGCATGGTGACAGGGAATAAAAATGCGACAGTGCTACAGCCGCGGGGGTGTTAGTTCCAATCCCGACAAGTGATTATTTGTTACTAAGAGTTACACATTTTGAAATAACGTGAAATTTGATAGGAGCATCTTTTTGGCAGCGGTGTGTCTGAAGTATCTTCCATCCGCATTTGATCTTGCTTGGGGACATTAGTGAACCTTAATTTGTGAGATAAGGCCTATGTGATTGTGATCATTAATTTCAAACGATTATTTTTTGAAATACCAACAGAGTTCAATAAAAAAAAAAGTATATGAATATGACTACTAAATTCTATAAAAACAAAGAAATTAACTCAATCGAAAAATATGCTTTACGCTTGATCAATTTGGGAATAAAAAATGTTATCACATCATAAAATTACTCCCTTGTTCAGGCATTATGAAATGATTAACTCGTTTATATCGTAGAAAATTTTACTTCATTTTTTTGCAACACCTACTCATTTTGATTGTTTTGTTTCCTCTAGTAAATAGTATTCTATATATCTAATTAAAGTATTTTTAAGCATCCTACAGCATTATATGGTGTCAAGTGAAAAATTCTAGAAATATCACTCGAGCCCATTGAAAAGAATCCGAAAAGCAGCTGAAAAAATATTGGAAAAGTTTATTTACTAACAAGTGTCCGAGACATGTTGTGCGGGAAAACGGCGTAGATGCGTTTCATGGCAGTCTTATGCGGGAGATAGCAGCGGCACGACGTGTCGCATCCGTTCGGTTCCTACTGTTCGCGGAAAAAAGTTTGTACTGTGTTGACTATATCTGGGAATTTGCGAGTGACAAAAAGTCACTAAAAAGTGACTTAAAGTTTGTGAAAAGAATTGTAGAATTGGAAACTTCAATCACGAGTGGAGGAAGGTGAGTGAACTAAAATAATAATAAGTTAGATGGTAAACTTAATAATAAAGTACATAACATTGAATACTATTTAAAATAATTTTCCATTATACAGTAACATATTAACGTAATACGAGTACTTAGAGCATATTAAAAGTTTTTTGCGGAAATTAGTTAAAATCAAGTGGAAAAACAGGAATAACTTGTTGTCTTAAATAAGGAAATGTGGGAACATAAAAAGTTTCTTAATGGTTATTACTGCGGTATTAGTAATATTAAAAACTCTACACACTGAAAGAAATGTTTGCATAACTGTAACAAACATTTTGGTTACTGTTTACACAAAAATTGGGACTTGCGAACTATGTGTTATATGTTACAAAACCGTGTTTGGCTATCAGTGTTCAGGTATTTATTATACACTACAAAATAAGTTTTGTAAATTTATGCAAAGTTTATTTTCTTATAACCGTAGTTTAGTTATTTAGTAAAGTTACAAAACCAGTTCGGCAATTTTTTTTTTTCAGTGCACTTAGTTAAATATTCGGGTCAGTCAACTTCTTCTCATGGACATTGTTTCGTTCTTTTGGTTCAGTTTTTACAGCCTGGTTTTATTCATTCTGATTTATTGTAAAAGGGGGTGGTTTTTATTAATCCCTGAAAAATATAAGTTGGCTTTTGTACTAATGATGTGCGTTTTTTCCTATTTTCCGTTTCTTTTTTTACAATAAAATTATGCGTTTGACTACTACTTAATTTATTTAATAAATAGAAGTTCTTTCAAATATTTCCATAATAAGCCACTTACTGATGTCGCTAAAATGATGAACTGTCCCCTGGTGGCCACCAAACGAATAGCAAACCTGCCTTGACTGTTGTACCTATTGTTGCAAAATAACCTCACAGCATTATAATCGAGTCGCTTCAATGAGTAGAATAAGTCAATCTGGTATTCTTGTTTTTCTGTCCAATCAGCCAGAGGACAATAGCAGCACAGATTGTAGTAGAATTCAATAACAGTAGAAAACAACAACAGTCCTTCTAACACCAGTAGGGTTAGACGGTCGGATTTTTATCATTTGTCACCATATCTGTCACGTTCTAACGAGTATGTAAGTGCGAAAATGACGGGCATAGCGACAAGTGATAAAAATGGAACCATGCTGCTATTGCAGTTTCCCCTGTAGGGTCGGTTTTTTATCATCTGTCATCATGCTTATCACGTCCAAACAAGAATGTAAGTGCGAAAGTGACGCATGACATGACAAGTGATAAAAATGCGACCATAATGCCTCCGCTGGTCGATGTTAAGAATTGTTGGTCAACCCACCCATAAACGCAATAACGCTGATTAATAGTGGGTTAGCTTAGTCTTCAAAGTCAGCTAAGTCTGACATGTGAAATTACTTATCTTTCAACCGCAAATTTGTTATCTTGAGTCACTCTCGTGTGTCTCGAGAAGACGACGGTGTATTAAAATAAGTCAAGTAGTTGTCTACCTCACATGACATAAAACGTGAATTATGTGAAATGGACAAAAAGAAAATCTTCGTGATTATTATACAGCGCATATTTTTGATACGATAACATATTCTTAGGGTATATAGTTAGTATACTAGTGGCCTAATTAATTAAATTTCACACGGTTTACAAAAATTTTGCGACTTTTAATTTTTCTTAGGAAAAAATCTAGCACACAGTAGTACTTTGTTTTTGGTCAAAACCCACACTTACTGACGCGACTGTCGCAAATGTCAGCTGTTGCAAATGAGATGACTACATAGTTCGTATAGTTCATAGACTGTATAGTTCGTGTCATCCACGGTGACGCGCAGATATGTCAAATCTCACATTTAATAACATGACAATAAGAGGCGAGGAACGCGGCGTCGTGAATGACACGATCTTTATGTACTATGTTCATTGCTGTAAGTAAAGTAAATAGGTCTCCATATTTATTCTTTAAAAAAAAATGTTTGTTGTGACACTCCTTTACTTTTTGACCAGTACGAGTAAAAAGTTTGCTACAATTACGCTGTTTTAAATAATAATAAAAAACCCTGATTTAACTCCACGTGTTCTTGTTAGTGAGGCCACATAAGTCACATACTCATATACTTGCTTTTCTCGTGTGACTAAATTACAAAACTACATTTTATACATTAGTTAAATAGTTTTTGTTCTGCAGTGTCTTTGTACAGCAGCGTTGAACAGCAGCTTTGTACAAGCTTTAAAATGTACATAACAGTGTTGTTTAAATGGCCTTGCTATATGGCTTGTTGAGATTTTCGACCGTTAAAAATACATCATAGCAATATCTACTATGATATTATCATAAAACTGAGAAGTACGAATACCTTTAATATGTATATTTATGTTTTGTATTGAAACTGTATTACAATTCTCGGCTGCAATCCTTTTTGATACAAAAATCCCATTTTAAGACATCTTTATTTCCCTAAGTATAATTATGTATTTTTTGTACAAAATCGTTACTTCTAGCCCCGCCTTCCCCTAGATTCTAATAGAGGATAATCATATAAGTAGGATCTTTCGGGGGCAAAAGAAACGAGGCACTTGTATCACCTACCATCTATGTTTTGACAACTTTACCAAAATGTTTGTTATGTTATTATTGAGTCTATTGAGTCTGACCAAACTAACTCTCCATGCCGTTTCCTATGACAAAGTGAGACAATATCATTATTAATTTAAAATTTATATGAATAAAAGACGTTTATAATGACTCACAATCTAAAACCGCAAATGTCAAAAAGAACTGTCAAAAATATTTGACATGAACGTTGTTATGCATATTCATTCTCACATCCTATAAAACATATATTGTTGCGCACTGTGCGGTTTACAAGGAATTTCCTCCCGCGGACGCTACGGCTGTGGAATGAACTGCCTGCTGAGGTTTTCTTGGGGGGTTACAGTATGAAGTTCTTTAAAAAAGGAGTGCACAAGTGTGTTTGCCACCGACGTGGAATAAAAAACGCATTCAATACGTTTTTATAAACACATATAGGAGGTGCTTTACTTATGGTTCTGTCAGTCACGTATTAGCCAAATGCGTTAGATTAAGATGAAAAATTAGTGGTTATTTTTCCATAAGAACGCTCTCTACATTTTTTTGTCGGGATTTTGGTCATAGATGATTTTTTTTTATATAAGTTCAATATTCCCAATACCTGTGTCTGTACGTTTAATAAGAACAAGATTACTTCAAAAAGCGCTAAAAACGGTCAAATCAATGCGCCTAAACAAACGCTTAACATACAAAATTGGCAACAATAAACGCTAAAATGAAATCTGTCAGACACAAGTAATCTTGTTTTTTTTTTTACTTTATTGCACGATATAAATTTCAGTTTTCTAGTGTTCAGAGTAGCTATAATAGCAAGTCTTGTGTGTCTTATTTACAATTAAGTTGCCGCGGCAAGACGTTAGCGTTACTGAAATATGTTTGTTAGTTACGGTACGTTTGCTACTTTACTCACTGTTTTGCAACATATGTTCTGTGTAATGAGTGCGCTTTTCTTATAACTAAAGTGTAGGTAATATGTCGCTCTTTGTCTCGTATTTTGAGACGAATCTCGTAGTCTTAGTTTTTAGTGTTATATTTGAAGTAAATATCCATAAATTAATGTACTAAGTTTACAGAAGATTACAATAACATACACGGTTTTATCTACATACATATTACAAGCTCTGTATGGTGTGTTCTGGAACAGCATGTTACGACCGGTATTGCGGCATCGTTGCTTTGGCGTGGATATCGTGGTGGCGTTTCCAAAATATCTTGATTACTAATTTTACATGGTGCTATAGTTGGGTTGTAAACAACGAAACAAACTTTTTTCAAATATATTGTAGGACATTATTACACAATTTTACCGTCCTAAGCTCAAGAAGGCTTGTGTTGTGGGCACTCAGACAAACGATATATATAATATATAAATGCATATATGTATAATCCCATAAATGAATGCCTTTACTGGGATTCAAACCCAAGACCATCAGCTTCATAGGCAGGGTCACTACCCACTAGACCAGACTGGTCGTCAAATTCTATACAAACTTATTAAAAGATAAGCTGAACGTAAAATTACGGTACGTTTGTACGTATATCACGCAACTATATTCTTTTTCTTAATTTAGAAATTTGTTCTAACAAAACAGTTTAAGAGCTCAAGGACTACAAGGTTTATTATTATATTGAGCAACTTTAAAGTAAATACTCATATATGCCATTTAGTTATTTCGAATTTTGATTTATTGTTACGCAGTTTATTTTCAGATAATTATTGAAGCCAAAATAGCCAGAAACCTAATACGATTAGAGTTCTCTAGGTATTGAAGAAAAAAAAAACAGCTGTCGACCTTTCAGTTCATTCTGTCCATGAAAATAGAAAGGTAATCTAATCAACATCTGCTTAGTTGAAAGAAGATTTTACGATATTATTCTTGGAATTTACTAGCATGTTGATATTAGCATCAATTATTGAATGCATGCGAGTTTTTACCTCACCTGATCGAAAAACATGGACATATATTATATTTTATACTTTAACTACTTGTTTTGCGTATTACACATTCGTTAATTAATAAATGATTTAAAAAAATAATGATATAATTTGTGTCATAAGGATTTGTGTGATAAGTGATAATACAGTTAACGGGATGCCTGTAGCAAAAGCTGCCCTGCTCACTGTATTTAATAGGAATAACAAGCTTGAGCCGCTTTTCGGACGTTTTAATTTAAGCCCGTGGAGTTTCCCAAAATCCTTTCGAGTTTGAAAACTATTTGGAAACTTATAGGTAAGATCAACCTAGTTTTAAAATAGCAGCGAAGACAATCAATTAATCCTCTTAAGAGCCACTTAATTGCTCATCTGTTTTTTGCCAGAGCTGTCTCTAAATTTTTAAATAAATAAAATCCCTTTAAACAAATTTGATGGCATGTATATTAAAATATATTTATGGACTGTTTATGGACGCCGTAATATGTTTAGTATCAAATTATTTTATTAAAACGTATGTGATAAAATATTTATTGCATAGGTATGGGAATATTGCCAATAAAAAAGGTCTAGGTGAATCGGTTTTTATCAACTCCCATGAGTTTTTTTTTCGTCCAAATAACGCGTTCTGGTTAAATCTCAACGATAGGTAAATCCGTTTTTTTTTTTGTAAGTTATTAATTAATATTTCATGACCGTCATACGGGAGACTATTTCAGTCGCCAGACTGACAAGGTACCACGTCATCGTCGACTATTCCATTATTCATACATTACATATTGCAAATTAAACGTACGGTACGGGTACGACATAATCGATGAAGAGTGATGAATATGTCGACTCGAATGGAATAGCCATTCCTAAATCATTACAGACTGTAAAATCTTCGCTGATTTCGGGTGTTGTCGATGTGATAAATAATAGTGGACTGTAGTATAAACACTGATTTTCTTTCAAAATTACAGAAAACACAAAAGTGACAAAGTGTATAGGCGTTGCGGAATCGGATAACTTTTCGAAAGCTCTAGAAAGTGTCAAAGTTTTGCATACCAGATTACCATAGTTAAATTTGAACATAGATAATGACGATTGAATTTATATGTTTTCATTGAATATTTTAATTAAAAAATATGCAATTTGAATGAATTTAATTAGAAGAATATTTGATAAATGAAATTAAACTATAAATAAAATTATGAAATCAATTTATAATTGCAAACATTAATGACTTAACCTAACGAATAAAGGATGAAAAATGAGTCCATTTTTGAACAATTCGTAACACAGATTGTAAATTTAATATTAAGTGTGCTCAAAATATGTTATTACTCCAAATTTGAATAAAGTCAGTGAATTATATTTTCTTTTCAAAATACTGCTGTAAATCAGGACCCTGTCACAAATAAAACGGAAATGTAGACAGCGAATTGTGATTCGTACTGATTGATATCTTCATTCCTGGTTTAAATGAGTATCCTGTCTTTTGTGGGTTCGTTAGAGTACTTGGAAATTTGCACCTTTAAATCAAGAAGTTGAATGCGATTTGTAGAATTTTATACAGATCCAAAAATACGTTGACTAACAATTTTCAGCATATTTTGTTCTTACATATTTTGCAAAGTTTCATAATACAAGAATAATGAAATTGAAAAAAGAATTAAAATATTATTCTTTAGTTTTGAAACACAAACACACACGTTTATTTATTTCTTTTTAAAGAATTGAAACATTATTGCACGGTAATAATATACAATTGCAATAGGCGGACTTAATGCCGCATTTTCTACAAGTCGACCTTTAGGCCAAACAGACAAGCATAATAAGTGCGAGGTATGGCAATGAACATAGAAATAACTCAGTTAACAATAATTATGATGGAGTAATAATACATTTTTGCAACGAGGAGGTAAGTGAAATATTGTATGAGAGTCTATATATTCACGACAGCCGCAGGATGGAGTGGTTTAATGACAGGAATAACAATATTCTTAGTTACCCCGGAGTTACACACAATGTGTGTGATGAAAAACATTGCGAAGAAAAACTAAATGTTTAGCGAAATAATTCTTAAATACGGTGAAATTTCAAACATTCGTCGTCGTCGCATCGACCTATCCGACGTTCAGCCACAATTGAAAATTGTATAAAATTATTATAAACGGCTATAAAATTAATAAAAATTAAATATTTTTAAACATGAACAAAAATACCAACGTTAATATTTTAAATATAAAGGTTAATATTTTAAACTTTAAACTTATTTATACTTAGTTAATTCGTATGATTTAGTACCAAAAAAAGAAAAAAAAGCTATAACTCCCTAGAAAGCTTTTTTTTCACAATCCATAACTCTTTGTCTTTCAGTACATCTGCATGAAATAAGATCGTTGTCAAGCAAGTGTGATGAAATAGTTATTTACGATACAAGTGCAGAAAATAGGAAATTTGCCACGAGTAGTGATAAATTAAAACACGACCGAAGGGAGTGTTTTAAATCAACACGAGTTGCGCATTATCTATTCGCACGTGTATCGTACAACGTTTTACAGTACATATTACTCTTTAAAGTTTCGACATATGCACGGAAAGTGCTCATTCTCGCACGCGTGCGGGAAAGTAGTACCATATGTACTGTAAAAATATTTGTCAACGTGTTTTAGGCCAGCCTGTATTAATTAGGCACGAAGCAATATCTGCTTTATTCTAGTGTTTATTTTTCTTATTTCAGCTGTCTTCTTTAAAAACCCTGAAGCCAAATGGAATTTAATTACCTAACTTCTTACGCTAATGAGTACAATTTTGTCCACACATTTTAAATTTTGTGATAAAGTAAACTGGAACAAACAGGGAATAGCATAACTGGGTAATCAAACACGACGCCCAGCTACATAAGCAAATAAGAATAATTAATTTAAATTAGTCCAAATGAAACAATGTGCTACCACTAGGAAATTTATGGATTTAAATACATTATACATACATGTAAAGTGCCGTATCTGATTGCCAAGTCATTCTATATTTAGAAAAAAAGTGTGTGTCGTGGACTCTCGGTTGGAACGAAAGTATTTATACGTAGATTGACAAATTAACAAATACAAAATAAAAAACTTAACCGACAAAATAATAATTATCGAAATTGATTATCATAAATATGGAATTCCAATGCAAAAAAATAATAAAAGTAATATCTTCATACACGTTCCGGGATCGAATTCTGTGTTATCACCGGTTTCTAAGTGGCTGTTTGCTAACTGTGCTACTATATGATAGACGTAAGTCGGTGAAATTAGGCTACTTATTCTTGATAAGGATTAATAAAATGAGGGCCGCGGCGGAAACAAATACACTTTCTTTCGCCTAGCCCCCCATCAGTGGATGGACCGTCCGAGAAGGAACTTCGTTCCAAAACTTCGTTCTAATAATTTATGACAGTTGAGTTGTATGGACTGGAATTTGACAGATTTTTCTGGTGCGTTATAGGCTAAATACTATGTTCAAAATTTGATGCTTCCGTATCCGCTAGAAGAGACTGCAAAAGACCCTAGATTATTTATGATTTCGATAAAATTGATTTATTTCATAATATTAAATTACAAAACTATTTCATATGAATGTATATGTTGATTGTATATGCAAATTAAAATCATTAAATATCAATAAAATAACAAAATAAATTCTTCACAATGTCAAATAATAGTATAATTACGAAAAAAAAAAATGCCAATATGGATACTTACACCTAGGTATCTCGTAATGATGTTTGATGAACTGTGACTGCAGGTTCAAACAAAATGCAATTGTGAATATAACTTCATTTAATTATGCCCTTTTGGTCACTGACATTCCATTTTATTTAATGGTTAAATTTTATGGTTTCATCCATTACGAAGTTAAAGTAGTTCGAAGATGCCGCGAATGGCTTCGAAAAAAGAGGGTACTTATCATATTACGGCTGCGCCTCTTTTCTTTGGCTTGATTTGGAATTTACCCCACATTTACTTTTATGGGATATATCATTAACAGCAACAGACGTCTTTCGGTTGTCATGATAATAATCCTTCTACCGATACAGAAACTTTTAATGAGCCTATCACTGGCTTTATTTAAAAGTAATTTTCGAGAAATAATTATTAGGACTCGACCCTCCTTGTTAACTTACTCGTACTGTTTCATCTCGATAAGCCCGCGAGGGATATTCGCCTACGCCAAGATACGGCCCTGCGACTCAGGTCTAACCTAACCATGGAGATTTTTTTATGCCACGACGGTGGCAAACTACCATACGGCCCGCCTAATGGTAAGCAGTCACCGCAGCCTATGGATGCCTGCAATTCCAGAGGTGTTACATGCGCGTTGCCGACCCTTTAATAACCGTTTTTAAAGAACCCCATACTATAGACCCTCGGCAAAAACCTCGGAAGGGAGCTCATTTCACAGCCGGAGCGTCATGTCATGAATATACTCGTACACCATTAATATAATATGGTATTAATAAATTAATATTGTAAGGTGCCTAGGTATATCATGTCATATCTACAGCAGCGAAAATGTGAAATAGAGGTATATTGTCAAATAAAACTATGTAGCTACATAAATTTACTGCCATCTTTCGTCACATGATTAAAACTTTTGAACACCATTTGACTTTGATCCTTATTCTTTTGCTGATATGTCTTAAATTTGTTAAATACCAAAAAGAGGCGCCATCCAATGGATCAAAGGCCAAAGGTATGATAGCAAAGTTTCGAGCGATGGCGCCATAACCTTTAGGTTGTGCCCGGTTAGTAGGCGCCACTTTTTGATATTTAACAAATGTAACACATATGAGTGAAAGAATAAGGATCAAAGTCAATATCTTTCTAAAAGTTTTAATCATTTGTCGAAAGATGGTAGTAAATTTAAGTGGCTACAAAGTTTTCTTTGACAATGCACCTCTATTTCAAATTCTCTTTGCTATAATACTAGATGTATATGTCCCTACACATCCCGTTCCTAAGTATCTGCCACATTGTAATAGTTCTATGGACATAATAATTATTTTTGTAATGTTTTTAAATGCGTTAATTTTTAGCTCTTTTCATAAACCAACGCTCGTATTTTAATGCCTTTAATTATGTAGCAGTCACCTATAATACTATTAACACGTAGTCTCATCCGCTACTATAGATGCTGACTGTTCTTGAAAACCTTTTTTGACTTTCGAAAAAGACTTTCGAAAAATCCCTAGGGGCCTACCCTCATAATTAATTTTATTTGAATTTGGCACATAAAAGCATGCACAAGGAATTACGTCCAGTTATCTACATCAATAATACCTATGCCGCCAAAGGTGATGTTAAATATGCATACTATTGCAATTGGCCAGAAGCTTTGTCAAAGGAACTACTTAACCATACCTATGGATGTCACAAATCTCTCAACTGATCCGGGATAAAAATTCACTTGGTGCAAAATTGTAACATTTCGGCGGTATTATCCCGCTGCACTCGATCATCAAGGAAGGGTACCCAACTTTCCGACTCCGATTTGATTCATTTTGATATATGTTATAGAGTAGTCTAAAATAACGGACACGTATTTTTTTTTAGCTGCCCAAACTCAACCTGCACGCAACGCTGCACTGCAAGCACGTGTTTTGTTATATCGGCTAAAATTCATTTTTTCCTAAAAAAATCGACATTCGAAGTTTTATAATATCTTATCACTATAGTTACACATAAAGACGGGTGTTTTTTTTAGGAAAACTTGAGTTTAAGCAGATATAACAAAACACGTATACATTATTTTTTGCTGCTTTCAAACATATACTCAAACCAGCCATTAACTAGCAAGTTGCTTGAGCATCACTTTCTATAGGAGTTAGAAGATTTAGTAACTTTTTAGTACTTTGGAGGACAATTTCTCCCAATAGGTTGAGTTTGGGCAGCTAAAAAAAATACGTGTCCGTTATTTTAGACTACTCTATAACATATATCAAAATGAATCAAATCGGAGTCGGACAGTTTGGTACCCTTCCTTGCAAGTTTAAACTGGACCGGTGATCACAACCCTTCGTTTAAACTCCGCCCTATATCTATTACGTCCAGGGTCGACCCGTTTCCATGGCGAACGGAACAAAATCATTAATGGATCCCAAATTCGAGTAACATGGAGTGTGTGATTTAAAAAGGTTAACAAGGTTTTCATGGCCTAAAAAATAAAAACAAAAATCAACTGGCACTTTTACGTTGTTTCAAGGCATTTATGTCACAAAGGACGAGTCTTGATCATTACGCGGCCATGAATACGAGCACCTTCCACAAACTACATAAGAAAATAACTTAATGAGGAAATAATATAATATCTATAACTGAAAATGACGGGACGGTTCATTCGAACTTGGGGCCAGCCCTTATATAGCTAATTATATTATTAGATGAAAAATTGAAATGAATGCCGATTCTAAACTTTCAAGTAATTCAATGTTGTTACAAAAGTCAAAAAAAATGTGAACAAAATACAACCATATCTAAATACCTTGAAACTAAAAAGTAATTAAGTAATTAATTTAAACTAACAGACTTTTCACATTTAAGCTTAGAATAAATTTAATTAAAAGTGGAAAAATTACTGTCTTGGGTGAGACTTGAACACACGGCCTCTGGATCGATACTCCAGCGCTTTGCCGTCTGAGCCACCAAGACCTCAAACATAGGCAGCAAATTTTGCACCATATGGGCTAGACCCATACGGGACCCTAGCGACATCTACCGTAAGAACGTTACACTTCTTAGACGGCTACCGGAGTTCCAAGTCATATTGGAAATTCACCAATAACGATGTGCTACCCATACTAAATTAATTTTTAACAAGCAGAAAGGTCATTTTCTAACATTTTCACATTTAATTAGAACCTATGAAGGTTCGTCATCATGACTAATATTAGTAATGTAAAACTTTTTACTTACTTAAGTTACCTATGATACTAAGACATCCAGACATCCCAAATAGTGACCTTTCAACAGGAAGTGGCCAGTCGCAGATACCGTACGTATAGGGAAAAGGCAACATAGGACAAACTATTTACTGGATTGAAGACCATGGTTCAGTCGTGTAAATCGGGAAAGACTACCCAATTAGATAAAAGTGACAGAACTTTATTATAACAATATGAATGAAATACATTTACTCGGTGAATTGGCAATAACGGCAAAATGATATTCTGCCAAACTTTTACTTTCGGCTATTACATAATTATTATTGACCCATAATTTAGTCACGTTTTCTTTACTTTTAGTAAATGTCTTTTAATGAGGTGAAGTATGTAATAAAATTATTATTAGAATTTAAAATATGACAAAAAAAATCTAAACATGGCCCCTGCGGCATAGTACCGAAGACGATGCTGCCAAGCATTTTCTCGCTGGATCGTTGAGCAAGGAAGCTGCCAGCTCTTTGATCTCCTGTGGCATCTCTGAGTCTCTTGGACAGATCTTTGAAGATACTGAGAGACCAAGGGTCTCCACACCGAATGGGATCAAATTATATTCGGCGCCGAGACCCTTATATTACGATAAAACTGAGCGAGTCGTGATCGCAGAAGTTTTAGGCTTTCGTATTGATTGATAAAGACAATAAGCAAACTTTAATTTCTTTAAACTAGGAAATTTTCAATTCTTCGATCCTTTTTTCTCACAGATCTGTGACATTTAACATTAATCCCTATCACTTCCAAAAAAAGTCTCTAATTTACATCATGAAAGTTTATAATTTGTGTGCAAGTCACGCATTTGCCTTATTATAAAATATGATTTATAATCCGTTCAACTTCGTCACCGTTATTTTTAGGAAATATTTTGATGGAATCCCGTGTTGTGTCAAAACTCTACCTAACTATTAATGACATTTTCTGAACTGTTCAACTAATTTTCCAATAGGTTTAATCAATCTCTAGAGTAAACTGGGAAAAGCAAAACATCGGAAGTCTGTTTGATCTCCACCAAAAGTACTTCGCCCAGCAGTGAGCGATATAATAGACTAGACTAAAAAGAAAGCAAAATTGGGAATAATTGCTCGAAAAGTCAACAAGTTCATGAAGATACGCTGTTTTGTTTGTCCATTCTGTTATTGTTTTTTCGTATCGAATGCTATTTAGTTTTAGAACTCACTTCGCAGCGCACTGGTTGGATTCCATTTATTTTAAACCTTTCATTTCGTACAAGGCTTTGTTTTCTTATCTAATGACCAACATACGTTTAGATAAGACCTTTTTTGTTGCAGTTTACCGAGACTTGTATTAACTTGGCAAGCTTGCGACTTGTGACTGAAATATTATATATGTGACCACCTTCGCAAATATTTGTTATCGCGGCCGTTTTTCTCATTACAGCAGCATTGTTGTCCCTAGACGGTCTTACAAATGAGTTTCTGTTTACTTCTCTACAATGTAAATATATTGCATGTTGCGAAGCAGGCATATTACTTTATAGAAGTCATCTTAATATCAGTCAGTTCTGAGTCATGGGTGTTTTATATGTATTTAAGTATCTATATATTATATATATCGTTGTCTAAGTACCCTCAACACAAGCCTTATTGAGCTTACTGTGGGACTTAGTCAATTTGTGTAATAATGTCCTATAATATTTATTTATTTATTATATCAAACATTCACTGGCTAAGATAGGCCTCTTTGAAGACATTCACGACGACCGGTCGAAATATAATCTGCTACATCTCGAATATTAAGAGCGGAGTCTGACTGCTTGGACTTGATGGCGAAGACGACTACCTTTTTTGTTTCTGACAACTACTTACGTGGTCGTAGCCATCGCTTCCTAGCACCTAGCACACCAGTACTCTCCAATCGTCCGCTTCCGGCCATTTCTAAACAAGTTTTTATTTTTTGCACCTGACTGCGACTTGTTTTCTGACAAAAATCGTACACATTTTAACGATTTTTTTACGTTATTGTGAATCAACCTAATATGTAGGTAATTATTCTCATATTTATCGTATAATTTTATTACCTAGCTTAAAGCTTTATTACTTAATTTTACAGCGCATTGGCGCCCCTTAGCTGTAATGCTGTAAAATTGCATTTCAATAAATATCAAATAATTTTAACCTTCTAAACTAACAAACCTCATAAGTATAAAAAGGAATTAAATTCAATTAGGTTTAGATGTAGGTATCTATACTGGTATATGGTAGGGTATATACTGGTAAGGTACTGACAGTCAAAAATAAACGCTTTTTATTTTTTTATTAAATCAAATATCAGGTTTGCAGGACAGGTGAACGGCTGTACGGACGGAGGGACGGACATGGAAATCTGCCAGCTCCTAAAAACTAGTCTATGATAAAAAAAGTGTGCCCTTGAATTTAATGCTGTATAATTTGAAGAATTATTATAAAAACTGCACATGCAAATTGTATATTGTAGGTAACCAATAACAATCGAATTATTTGCGAAAAAAAATACAACGTATTGACGTCCATTGTGATCACGATCAAACCATCACCATCATGCCAACTATTAATTATAATTATTCTTCACCGGCCTTCACACCTTACTTTACTTTATTTATTGTTTTTTTTTTTATCGATTCCTTTAAAAAAAAACAAGAGAGTTTCTTTTAAAGTGGATTCTTGTAGAAAAAAAAACTTACTAATTTGGGTACAACAAATAAAAAGTTTAATTGGCAAGGCCCAAAATAAATATACACCGTAAAACCGTTTCCCAAATCTAATCTACAACATTAACGAGGGGGGTGGGGTTAGGGTCGGCAACGCGCATGTAACTCCTCTGGAGTTGCAGGTGTACATAGGCTACGGAGACTGCTTACCATCAGGCAGGCCGTATGCTTGTTTGCCACCGACGTAGTAACAAAAAAAATTTTTTTTCAAGTTAGACTGAATATGTAATAGCGACAAAAAGTCCATCATATTGCTATATTCATGCAGGAATTCATTCGAATATTCGTGAAATTAGACTGTATATCGTATAAAGAATGATTGTATTATCACTTACGTCCTATTGCACGTGGCAACAGGCAGCCACGATAGCACAGTGCGGATTGGGGACTTCACACATACTAATTTCATTAATGAATGTTATTTTAATTACCGGGCTACCACGAAAACGAGAGCAAATTTATTATTTTAAAAATGCACTAGAGTGATTGAATTGTCACTAGACTTATATTTTAATTATATTTCGACCCAGTTACATGCATCATGTTCAATATTGGGAGTCCAAAAGCAATATAAAGGTAATTACGGTTTATATCCCGGTCGATTTAAGTCCAGTGAAACTAATCGGGACTCATTCAAAACTAAAATAAATAAATAAATATAATAGGACTTTATTACAGAAATTGACTAAGTCCCACAGTAAGCTCAATAAGGCTTGTGTTGAGGGTACTTAGACAACGATATATATAATATATAAATATTTATAAATACTTAAATACATAGAAAACACCCATGACTCAGGAACAAATATCCATGCTCATCACACGAATACACGCCCTTACCAGGATTTGAACCCGGGACTATCAGCTTCGTAGGCAGGGTCACTACCCACTAGGCCAGACCGATCATCAAAGCTGTGATCGAATTGTCATTTTCATACGTGGGTTTAACCTCAGCCAGCCTAGCCAATGTGCCAATCGCAATCGCTTCGAAAACGAAACGTTTTGTCTTTCTATCACTCTTCCATGTTAGTACAGTCACGTCTGAATATATCGATACGAAAAAAGTGCCAAAAATATGTATACACTACCTTAATACAATATGGGCAATAAAGTCGTGTATACACATTTTTGGTACTTTTTTCGTATCGATATTTTCCGACGTGACCGTACGACACAGTAACAGTTGTTTTTCGATTGATTTGGAGCGTGAGTCGACTGTACGATTATACAACTGACAGCCAGATCATGTCACGTATTCGCCGTCATTATAGGTAAAAAACTTTTTTTTTTTTTTTATAACGATAGGCAAGCGTTTGACCACGATCTCACCTGATGGTAAGTGATGATGCGGTCTACGGTGGAGCACGCTTACCTATGAGATACCTATTTACCCTAGCCTTGAAAAACTTGTATAAATATTATTCTAATATCGCTACGTAATATTTTTAATTTACCTTCAAAAAAGTATGATACATTTTAAACTTATATTAGGGTCTCATTTTCAACGTTAGTACCTCAACCCAAATTATATTACTAACTTTTATTAATTAGGTTAATACATAATTATATCATATTAAGTTGTATATATATATATTTACCTAACCCATTAATTCAGTCATGCGTTGTACCTATTAGAAACTTCTTAATTTTGGATTTAAAGATGTTTTTACTACTACATTCGTCTTTTATTTATAAATTGTTAAATATTCGTGGTGTCTATTGAATTCGTATGTTATGAAATAAATTAAAACTCTCGAACTGGCCTCCTGAGAGGACAGTACGCTGTCCGTATCGGTCATTTTTTTTACAATCTTGACAGATCGTTAGTCAACATTACTATTCATGCATTTAAAAACAAACGCCCTTCCTACATCTTCTCTTTGTTCTTTGAACAAAAACTAACGCTAGAGAACCGGGGCTGCAGAAAAACAGTTTCTAAAAGAGAGTTCTCACTGTCGACGTCAAATATAAACATAACATTTCAAAATATGCATTCAAATTTTGAACCTTATGTCAATGGAATAAAGTAAAAAATATAAAAATATTTGTATACCGACTGAAGAAGATCGACCGTTTTTAAACCTTAAACATCGGAACCCATATTCAAGCTGGTACATACATTAATATATATCACTCATAAAAACCTACGCTTGCAATTGGATAGCTCCTGAATATTTATACATAATCTTTAGAGGACTATAAATTTTATTTAACGGCATGCGGGCAGATAAAATAATATTGTTATTGCCTACTGTCTCTTTGCATATGGGCATACTTCGGATAAATATAGCGCAATCAAATAAAACCTTTTAAGATTTCATTAATCATATTTTAATGAACAAGTGTAACAATTTTTAGAACTTTAAAATAAACATGAATCAACCTGTCCCACGGTAAGCTCAATAACGCTTGTGGTGTGGGTACTAGGCGACGATATATTATAGATGGTATATATAAATACTTATATGCATAGAAAACAGCCAAAACTCAGACTCAAATTTGGGTACATATTTAAGAGCCCTTAATCCTTGGAGCGTTCTCCGATTTCACGAAATAACGCTCGATAGATGGCGTTGGCGCTCGGTACGCGAGCGCCGGCAACGCGACGCGCGTTTCAATGCAGACTAGAATAATCTTGATAGTTTTCAATATAATTTCAAGCAACATTAATTTTAGTGTCATATGATATCATATGGGCACTCTTTATTTTATTGTATATGCACAGTAGTTTTTTTATTATGTACACTACTACTAAGTGTACAGACTACAGAGTGTACTATAACCCTTGCTCTTTATTCTGTCTCTTTCACACCAATGGAAAATGAAGAAGTTAGTAAATGACTGCAGGTATAAATAAAGTATATTAGTGCGATAGAGAGACAGATAGTGTTTCGTTGTCGTATCGTAAACGATTGGCATGTTGGCCACACACTTGCTTAGTGCCTAGCCAAAATACCAATCGTTTGCGTATATTAGTGCGATAGAGAGAGAGTAGTGTTTCGTTGTCGTATCGTAAACGATTGGCATGTTGGCTACGCACCCATGATACCTAGCCAAGAAGCCAATCGATTGCGCATATTAGTGCGATAGAGAGACAGATAGTGTTTCCTTGTCGTATCGTAAACGTTTGGCATGTTGGCTACGCTATAGAGTTTCAGTGTTATTTGAAATCACGTTAGGGTTTGTATTATTATTTTTGACCCGAATGAAGTCCATCCAGGTTCTTATGATGGAGTCAGGAGTTGGTCACCAGAACTCCTAATCTGCTCATTATAATTCCATCGTGCTTGGGCTCAAAAGATTTGCCCTGACGAACACCATCGATCTAGATGAGGTCCAGGGTCTCATGACGGAGTCAGGAGTTGGTCACCAGAACTCCCCAGAACTCCTAATTTACTCATCATAACTCCATCGAGTTTGGGCTCAATAGATTTACCCTGATGAGCACCATCAATCTAGATGAAGTCCAGGGTCTCATGATGGAGTCAGGAGTAGGTCACTAGAACTCCTAATCTACTCATTATAATTCCATCGTATTTGAGCTCAATAGATTTGCCCTGACGAGTACCATCGATCTAAATGAAGTCCAGGGTCTCATGATGGAGTCAGGAGTTGGTCACCAGAACTCCTAATCTACTCATTATAATTCCATCGTGTTTGGGCTCAAAAGATTTGCCCTGACGAGTACCATCGATCTAGATGAAGTCCAGGGTCTCATGATGGAGTCAGGAGTTGGTCACCATAATTCCTAATCTACTCATCATAACTCCATCGTGTTTGGGCTCAATAGATTTGCCCTCACGAGCACCATCAATCTAGATGATGTTCAGGGTCTCATGATGGAGTCAGGAGTTGGTCACTAGAACTCCTAATCTACTCATTATAATTCCATCGTGTTTGGGCTCAAAAGATTTGCCCTGACGAGTACCATCGATCTAGATGAAGTCCAGGGTCTCATGATGAAGTCAGGAGTTGGTCACCAGAACTCCTAATCTACTCATTATAATTCCATCGTGTTTGGGCTCAAAAGATTTGCCCTGACGAGTATCATCGATCTAGATGAAGTCCAGGGTCTCATGATGGAGTCAGGAGTTGGTCACCATAATTCCTAATCTACTCATCATAACTCTATCGTGTTTGGGCTCAATAGATTTGCCCTCACGAGCACCATCAATCTAGATGAAGTCCAGGGTCTCATGATGGAGTCAGGAGTTGGTCACCAGAACTCGTAATCTATTTATCATAACTCCATCGTGTTTGGGCTCAATAGATTTACTCCGACAAGCACCATCAAATGACCATTATGATGAATAGATTAGGAGTTCTGGTGACCAACTACTGAGTCCATCATGAGACCCTCGACTTAATCTAGATCGATGGTACTCGTCAGGGCAAATCTTTTGAGCCCAAACACGATGGAGTTATGATGAATAGACTAGGAGTTCTGGTGATCAACTCCTGAGTCCATCATGAGACCCTGGACCTGATCTAGATTGATGGTGCTCGTCAGGGCAACTCTATTGAGCCCAAACACGATGGAGTTATGATGAGTAGATTAGGAGTTCTGGTGACCAACTCCTGACTCCATCATGAGACCCTGGACTTCATCTAGATCGATGGTACTCGTCAGGGCAAATCTTTCGAGCCCAAACACGATGGAATTATAATGAGTAGATTAGGAGTTCTGGTGACCAACTCCTGACTCCATCATGAGACCCTGGACTTCATTTAGATCGATGGTACTCGTCAGGGCAAATCTATTGAGCTCAAATACGATGGAATTATAATGAGTAGATTAGGAGTTCTAGTGACCTACTCCTGACTCCATCATGAGACCCTGGACTTCATCTAGATTGATGGTGCTCATCAGGGTAAATCTTTTGAGCCCAAACACGTTGGAATTATAATGAGTAGATTAGGAGTTCTAGTGACCAACTCCTGACTCCATCATGAGACCCTGGACTTTATCTAGATTGATGATGCTCGTCAGGGCAAATCTATCGAGCCCAAACACGATGAGGTTATGATGAGTAGTTTAGGAGTTCTGGTGACCAACTCCTGACTCCATCATGAGACCCTGGGCCTCATCTAGATCGATGGTGTTCATCAGGGCAAATCTATTGAGCCCAAACACGATGGAGTTATGATGAGTAGATTAGGAGTTCTGGTGACCAGCTCCTGACTCCATCATGAGACCCTGGACCTCATCTAGATTGATGGTGCTCGTCAGGGCAACTCTATTGAACCCAAACACGATGGAGTTATGATGAGTAGATTAGGAGTTCTAGTGACCAACTCCTGACTCCATCATGAGACCCTGGACTTTATCTAGATTGAAGGTGCTCGTCAGGGCAACTCTGTTGAGCCCAAACACGATGGAATTATAATGAGTAGATTAGGAGTTCTAGTGACCAACTCCTGACTCCATCATGAGACCCTGGACCTCATCTAGATCGATGGTGTTCGTCAGGGCAAATCTTTTGAGCCCAAACACGATGGGATTATAATTAGTAGATTAGGAGTTCTGGTGACCAACTCCTGACTCCATCATGAGAACTTGGACTTCATCCGGGTCAAAAATAATAATGCAAACCCTAACGTAATTTCAAGTGAAAATGCGTTTTTCAGAAAATCGCAGCCAAATAACACTAGACCTTACTCATAGTGTTGTGTTCCTGCCGGTGAGTAAGGTTGCCAGAGCTCAACGAGGGGCGGGAGGGGGTTAGGGTCGGCAACGCGCATGTAACTCCTCTGGAGTTGCAGGCGTACATATGCGGGCCGTATGCTTGTTTGCCACCGACTTAGTATTTAAAAAAAAAGTAACACTGAAAATCCATCAATAAGCGAGTCTGTTAGGCATAATGTAAAAAATGAACTTTTATTAAGATTTTCTAATCGCAGTATATAGCACTTCTCGGAACTCCGTAGCTGATTACGATCGCAACGAATGCCTGACAATCGAGCACAGGTCCGTCCTCTAAGCGCGCTCCGCGCGGACTGAGAGCGGGGCGTCGCTGCTGCGTGATTTATACGTGTTTTAAAACAATATAAATTTACGGCAATGTAGGTCCCATACTTACGATTTTTTTTTTTATAGGTTAACATAAAGTTACAGTTTGCTATAATATTATTTTTAAAGCAAAATATGCGTACAATTTGCGGAAATAAAATATAATAAAACCCTGTTTTCGCCAAAAAAATGAAGAAAACTCGGAAGGTATTTTATCAGTTTTTTCAAATGAATCTTCGATTGTTAATCATTCCAGCCCCTCGTACGAGATATGTTGAATCAAATTGTAGTCATTCATGTACCAAATGATTCTTGTTTATAGCAAAATTGAGAACCGAAACGCCACATCTCACTGCAAAATTTGGAAAAGACTCCCAAAAAACCTCATTAAAAAAGAGGTTTAAAAGAGAAAATGAAAATTTGAACTGTTGGAGCCCCTAGTTTAGGAAACGATTATTTAAGTACGTTATCAGTTTTTGAATAAATACTAATAGTTACGTCGTAATCTTGAATGAAAAAGGAAGCATTTTACAAAATACGCTCGTCTGTAGGAATAAGGCCTCTTAATTATGGATACGAACATTTTCACCCCCTGTGGTTGAATCACAAAATAACCTTCTATAGTATAGTCAAATTAACGAAAAGTATGGAAGTAAGTCGTGTAGTCGTGCTTTTTTTGGATTCGTTAGATGGCGCAACTAGATTATTTCCCCCGAGTTGCACCGTTTTTATTATGTACGGAAGACCGTTAAATTTTAGGTATAAACTATAAAGTGCCGTAATTTTGGAGTAAATTAAAAGCTATTGGGTTCAAGCTAAGTAGTGTATAGAGAACACCTTGGTGCATAGTATATCTTAATTAAAAAGATCTGCAATGTATGATACCCTAAAAAAAATTTTTTTTTCGATTGCGGCTCGAGGATAAGTCAGTCGGTTGGTGCAATCTCAAGTTAAGCTTTTTAAAGCATTATAAACATTCAGTTAACTTTGCACGCCTGGGCAAATTATGGAACATGTATTTTTAATTATTTTGTACATTGTGCTTCGAGGGAAATTAAGAGAGACGTGAAAATTTTAAAAACGGTACTTATCTAAAGACACTACATTCGCACTAAATAAAAAATAGATTTTTTTTACCGGAAGTTTGTCAAAAAGTAAATAGAATTAATCGCAACGAACTGCAAGCGAAGGTGGTTGCCGCACACGGCGCGGGGCGCGCGGGGCGGGGAGATAGCGCAGCGCGCAGCTAGGATTTGCAATATCCGACAATTTTTCGGATCCGGATACATAGAAATAGGATATCAAGAACGACTGTCAAACTTCAAAAGTGCGACCAAAAATGAAATGCAAGTTTGTGCGTAAATTGTCTATGTGAGATCAAAAATAGTGATGTCATGTTACAACATATTAATAATATATCGGTGTTTGACCGCTTTATCGACTACTTATTCAAATGTGTTTGATTGTATAAAAAAATGTTATACGAGTAGGTATGAAGGCGCTTCCCTTAGGGTCATATAGGGCCCAAAAGGTGCCTTTGATGAAACCAGCACCATATTTTAGTATGTTGTTAAGCATGTTATTTTGACAAAAAAACCATCGGGAGACAGTTTCAAACGTGGTTAAGTCACCAGTTATGACGTCATCAAAATGGCCGGTGCCGTGTTCAGAATATTGCGTATACCACAGAAAGTATATCACATGTAAGCTTGTGTGGGGTGTCATAAAAAGCAAAATTAAATGCGCTACAATATCTTTTAAACATTTGATCTTGTAAGTACCATAGTTTGCGAGAAATTTTAAGTTTTATTTAAATTTTCCCGAAAAAAAATCCGTTTTTTGTTTTCATCAACTTTACTAGTAACTTTACAGGAAAACATTGTATCAAGATATGAATGCTACATTAGTAAGCTATTAAATTCCATTAAAATTTTGAAAATCGGTTTATAAACAAGCAAATTACATTATTTTTGTTCCATACCGGATGACACCACCAAGAGTCGGATGGCTGTTTCAATACAATTTGCAAGGCAAATGATGTTTAAGTAAAGGTAACTTGCTGAACGATATTTATAGTAAAGTAATATTTTCGATAAAAGTATTATTATCAAAATTAAGAATACTGAGATCGTTTTATTGTAATTTACTCCGGATCTAGCTAATTAAAGTTACACACTAATTAATTAAATCAATCGTAGATCGTAGTGGGACTTTATACGCATTTGCGTACTAGGTACTACGAGTATTTTTGTTTCGACGTAGAACTTGATTGTGTAACACACTAATTAAACAATTTTTTTTTTACGTGTTATTTTGTCCCAGAGCATGCACCTTCGCATGCGCAAAGCATAGTGTATTTAAATCCGTGTTTTACTCACCCACACCCTGTACAGCGTTCTTTGCACTTGCAAGACAATAGCTCCTTGCAGCTGAGACTAGCATCAGGAAGGGTTTTCTACAAAGAGGTGTACGCTGGTCCATCATTTTTCTTTCGCCAAGCCTAGTTGCAAGAATCTAGCATTTGTGGGTCGCTATTCAGGTAAATTGGTCCCAATGTGGGTCTGTTAAGCCCTTTTTATATGCTGTAAGAGAGCATCCTGTTGAAGAAATATACTCGATCGCTCTGTTTTTAGGGTTCTGTAGCCAAATGGCAAAAAACGGAACCCTTATAGATTCGTCATGTCCGTCTGTCTGTCCGATTATTTCCTAAACAAGATCCTCCTCGCAGTATTTACATTACCTATTTGTGTCACTACTGGGTGTCACTACTATATGTAGGGTTGGCAATTAGAATATTGTGATATTCTAATTATTCGAATATCCACCAAAATAAATATCCGAATAAACGGATTTAGATAACACAGAAATTACGTTTTTAACTATGTTTTAATACAATGATATTATCCCAACCAATTTTAAATGATTACTTGATTATTATAATAGCTAACATAATGTTATCTCTAAAACCGTACTTAATAAGGAGGGTTTATATCTGGATTAGCTGGTGCATAGTTGGAAATACATCCAATGCCTCACCTCGTGTTCATTCGTCATGAAATACTAACTATGAAAGCAATACTTACTTACTTCACTGGATCAGTGACCCAAAAAGAATCTTGGCCTTTGACACAAGTACAACGTCACTCTGCTCTATTCTGCACCACTCCACGCTAGTTGGATACTCCGAGGGCGTTTTAGGGCTACATCGCTCCTATCTTCTCACAGCCCGATTCTCTCCCGTCCACTCCAAGTGACCAAGTCTACGAAGTCGTGCGGCGATAATCTCGCTAATTATATTGGGTGCCGCAACTAGCTACTTTAGCTCCCTATTTTTCCTACGCTTTCATCTTCTCTATCTTCATCTCTGATAGGTCCCAGAATATTCCGCCAGAATTTCGTCTTCTTAACTAAGAACTTGTTCTTTTTTTTCTGATTCAGAGTCCAAGTGTAATACTTACCGATGCCATTCATCAAAATCTAATTATTGTCTTATAGACTTGAATCATGGACAGTCTACTGATCAGCTTGGATACTAGAACTCGGTGAAGCGCTGCTGAGCATCTTAGGGCATTTTGGATTCGAACATCTATCTCCTCTTCCCGATTACTTTAGGTAGGTCTTTTCTTTTCGATCTGCGGTGGCAGCATGGTTCTATTTTTATCACTTGTCACTATGCCCTTCATGACAAATGATAAAGAGCCGACCATCTTAGCCCTATTCATTTGGAGATATTCTAGTGGTTGATTATCAGACCATTTTTCTCTCCTTCCTACTCTACTATCCTAGCCTTGGCCTCCAGGTCGCTTTTGTTTTGAGCCTATAGCCCCAAGTCATCAGGATATCCAATAATCTAATGTTTGCATTAAGCAACATTCGCATTCATTGTATAAAGTTACTGCGTGACATGATGTACTTATCAAAATTGATGTGCTGTTAGTATTTGAATTGCTTAAATACAACGTGTCCCAAAACTCAACGATAAGCCGGCACCAGAGGATGGAGCTGCTTATGATTAGTCGAGAAAAAATAAGGAAAAAAATATATCTCAATTATTTTAGAAATTACAGAAAAAAAATGAAATTCATTGAAAATCGACATCCCTAATGGTATTTTTAACGACCATGTCTACAAATATTCAAATATTACTGTTTTTTATTTTGTTTTTGGAAACTTCAGTAGCCCTGCTATCTAACACAGTTCTTAAAAATACCAAAATACATGTAGTTTTTACACAAAAAATAATCAAAATTCATTTTGTCCCTACAATTTTGAAAGATTGTTTCTTACAGTCCACTCTCAATCATCATGGTGTAAAAAAATAGTATCGACACCACTATGGCAATTATTTTCAAAAGTTGACGCAACTAACCAAGATTCCAAAATGATATAATACTTTGGGAAACCTAGTCACAACAAAAAACAACGAATTTTTAAACAAGAACCGACATTTTTAAATGTTGATATTAATCACTTTTGAAAAGGGTTGTTGTTGCAAGTTTTAAAATTTCAATGGAAAATGTGGGTAGTTAATACACAAACAACAAACTCTACTCAAAATCTACTCAAAACCCATAGCAACATTGGACGAGCTTCGCCAAAAAATCACACAAGCTGCGGATCATATCAATGGTAGAAGATATGCACGACGGATAAAACGATCATTTCTAAGGCGATGTCATGTCTGTATTAATGCCGGTGGCAGGCAATTTGAACATTTACTGTAGTATTAATAATGTAGTAAATGAATTTAAAAAAAAGGAAAAAAAATTGTACCATTTCTTTGCATTTATTCAACATTTTTCAACAACAAAAATCCTTTTTTGGGTACAGTAAAAGTGATTACCGCCAACATTAAATAATGTCGATTCTTGTTTAAAAATTCGTTGTTTTTTGTTGTGACTAGGTTTCCCAAAGTATTATACCATTTTGGAATCTTGGTTAGTTGCGTCAACTTTTGAAAATAATTGCCATAGTGGTGTCGATACTATTTTTTTACACCATGATGATTGAAAGTGGACTGTAAGAAAAAATCTTTCAAAATTGTAGGGACAAAATGAATTTTGATAATTTTTTGTGTAAAAACTACATGTATTATGGTATTTTTAAGAACTGTGTTAGATAGCAGGGCTACTTAAGTTTCCAAAAACAAAAAAAAAAGCAGTAATATTTGAATATTTGTGACATGGTCGTTAAAAATACCATTAGGGATGTCGATTTTCGATGAATTTCATTTTTTTTCTGTAATTTCTAAAATAATTGAGATATATTTTTTTCCTTATTTTTTCTCGACTAATCATAAGCAGCTCCATCCTCTGGTGCCGGCTTATCGTTGAGTTTTGGGACACGTTGTATATGAAAATACTATATTTAAATGACAAAATTATTCACAAATTTCATTAGAAAATTGTTTCGGTTATAGGTCAATAACCATATTTAACGGATCCGTAATATCCGGATCTTATGACCCGCTAGATCCGGATCTTATAGTTGACGGATATCCGGATATTTCGGATATCCGGATCTCAAACCCTACGTGCAGCGATTGTTCCGAGACAGTTTTGACGGGCAACGAGCACAAATCTTTCTTCTGGCATTAAAACGGAACTATTGTTTTAAACAATCATTGAGTGAAATAAGTAGTCTAACGTTTTCGTAAGTATATGGAAAAACGCGATTTTTCGAATTTAACAAACATTGAGCGTACCTGTATTTAATTTGTTGACTGTCTGTCTGCATACTCAGAAACCTTTTACGAGAGGTATGGGCATTGTGAATGTCATCTCGCTATGTGTGGTAGGGCACAGCACAGCAGATGTCATTCCAGATCTAGAGCAGAGCCCAACTGGGGAAGTACCTCCACCTTACAGAAAATCGCAGCCAAATAACACTAGACCCTACTCATAGTGTTGTGTTCCTGCCGGTGAGTAAGGTTGCTAGAGCTCAACGAGGGGCGGGAGGGGGTTAGGGTCGGCAACGCGCATGTAACTCCTCTGGAGTTGCAGGCGTACATAGGCTACGGATACTGCTTACCATCAGGCGGGCCGTATGCTTGTTTGCCACCGACGTAGTATAAAAGAAAAAAAAAATCATACTATTTTTGCAGTAGGTACATGCCACTACTCGTGCCTCAAGAGCCGTGCTTCGTCGGTGCATCTACGCGCGTTCCTTCTCTTGCCACTAATCACGCGCTTGCCGCTTCTGTGTATTTATTGCTCTACATTTTTGGTACTTGATTACAAAACTGCATGTTCCGTATAAAAATGCCAATTTTTTATGGGGTGCGAATGTAAACAAAATCAAATGAATATGATTGCATCAATTTCCAATAGTATTAAAATTTCCCCCGAAGTACAACGACAGTAAAACATGAAAAACTACTTTCCGGGTGTCGCACCCTGGTGCGAATTTGACATTGGATTTAGATATTTTTTCTAATTATTTACTCAATTTGCACCGAGTACATTACTTTCCCCAGACCCGCAATGGCCAAAATAGATTTTTTTGTATGTTGTTTTTTTTTTTACCTGTTCCGTAGCTTAAATTAACATAAATAACACGTGCGAATTTAGATATAAGTGTTGTAAAACGTACGCCAAATTGCACCGAGTACACCTTTTTTCTCTTCTTAGTTACAACCATTACATTATTTTCAGCCGATTTCACCCCTTTCCGGGGGGGTGAATTTAGTAACGATTGTATAAAGTTCGATTTTTAGCCCATACAAAACAATCCGTAGTGATTTTATTAGTCCTTAGAATTAGTTCCTGACTTTAGTGAAATTTGAGTTAATTTGACCGTACTACTATTAATAAGTGTTCGGCAGCATTTGAATAACTATGGGTTCCAAACTTTAATTCAAGATTCTACATTTAACGGTTCCGATTGTGCGATATAGATCGTGTCACTCGAGACGCGTTCCTTGACTCGTAATGTCATGTTATTAAAGGTTAGATTTGACAATTCTGCGCGTCATCGTAGATGACACGAACTATATCTGTGAGTATGTATAAAATGTATAAGAGGCAGGGTTGTCCAAGGCAATTCAAGCCACTGGGGAATTCAGATTTGAGTTAAGGTAAAAAACTTGACTAATAATAATGTGTGAGTGAAGTGTGAAATATAACATATGGTTTGCTAACTCAATACTTCCTCTTCTTTCAAGTTAGCTTATTCTATTGTCATGATAAGATATAAATATGTAGTTGTCAATGACGAATATCTAATTGTTTTTTACATTTTGTGTTGTTCATGAATAAAAAATACAGTATAATTACCACAGAATTAAATTAAAATTAATTCAGCTAAGGCAAATTAACAAGGCACCATTTCCTGAACTTGGAATAGGACGACCAGTGATATTGTTTCTGGATGAAAATGAGGATGACGAAATAGCGAGTGATTGTGGTTATGTTAGATTGAGTTACCGTTTCTTATTACTATTATTTTAAAAGGTATTCCTTTTTTAACCAAGTTTCTGGCCACAATGGACATCCTAAACACACAAGTATTCACGTTAACCTCTTTGTTCTAATTTTGCTGTGAGCATGCAAAGTTATTAGCTGCATTTCATTCAAAGGCGCATATTGTTCACGGCATATTGTTTGCCTTGCGCCAACACAACGATATTAGACAGGAAGTTAATAAAATTGTGCAGTTTGACTCGGCAAATTTTATGCGTTTTGGCTACACATTTTGAATCTTTGAAATTTATATTTTCGGGTTATTTTTGGACGGCTAGTAAACTATGAGCTATAAGCTATTAATATAATGATTATTTTTTTTAGGTACCTACATTAATAGTAAATTAATTATGATAACGATTACCTACTTTTATCAGTGAATTAACAAATAAGTTTAAACAAATTGTAAGTACCTAAATAAACAACCTTATTAAAAAAAACGAAACAACCTGCCAACGCAAAATTGTAATAGCATAAAAATCATGCATATATTATTAACTAAGTAAAACTTCTTTGTATAATTATTTTTATCGGTGGATTAAACGGAGTAGTTTAAACAAAGTTTAACTACCTAAATAAACAGCTTAATTTTGAGAAAAAAAATACTACGCAACCTACCGAAGCAAAATTTATAAAGGATAGAATTACTGCATATAATGTTTATTAAAAAAAAATTCATTGTACGATTACTTTTATCGGTGGATTAATAAAATTAGTTTAAACAAAGTATAAGGAAATAAACAGTCTTGTTTTGAGAAAATAATACGAAAACTTAACCTACCTACGCAAAATTTTAAAAGCACAAAATCATGAATATATTATAAGTAGAGGTACTTTCAAAATCCTTTTAAGAATGGAAGTCAATCAGACGCATGGTTTCAAGGGACGGCAGCCGTCAAATAAGTACTATATTTTTACCCGAATTCAGAGACGTATTTTAAGTACTTATGTATCCTTCAATGTATTTTTAAGTACCTATTCCCTAAACATTATCAAAATATACATTAATGATTTTCTTACTGAATTGGTTACGAACTTTCCTAACTTTTTACGCGATTGACGTAAATATGCCCGTGCGCGGGAAAATTTACCAAACAACATACATAGTAACTTTGTGGAAGTCCTTTGAGAAATATAAAACTCTTGCATTACCTTCTTTACCTCATTCACCAGGATACGGGCGTCGTTTTATTTTATCACATTTGCTGCCATCCTCAAAGCACCGATATTTTATATTTGCGTGTTGCGTAAGGGAATTGGGGGCAATCCCCTATCGAGTATGTAGATCGCTCGTGCGGAGGTTTTATTTTTAATTTGAACCGTGGTATTAATTTGACCGACGGTATCATGTTTTTGAATATTAGTTAGTTGTTGTAAGTTAAAAAATAAATAATCGATGTGTTCCCTCAAAAATAAAATTGCGCACTTTTAGTACCAATTTTCATATTTTGAGCTTTTGTGTATACATTATTTGTTACAAATTTTAAACCTTTCAGACCTATGTTTGACCTTTTTTCCATCGAGCGAAAGTCAAATTACCAAGATTCGGATCGCTGAAGTCACTAGAGAAAATCCTTAAGAGGAAAATATACCACGTGATCGTCCATACAAAACGTTTTTCTACTTCTCAACATTTTCCATTCTTCATGATGATTTAGTATGTAAATGACACAATAAAAAACTAGGTTTCCCATTTTTCTTTTTTTTTTCAAAGTTAGCAAAACATTTTTTTTGTATTAAAATAAAGCGAAACCTTGAATATATTATGCTGAAAGGATCGACATCAAAATCAAAGTGATTTGTTAAGATTTAGTTAGTGGAAAACGTTTTTCTCTCAAAATGGAATTTTGTAGAAAAACTACCACTACTTCGTTAGACTCAAAAAGCTTTTCTTCTCTCTCTTGGTAATTAAAGTTTTGGCAAATTATCTAAAAAGCTTGAAATATCGTTTTAAAAATCCACTTTCTGAACCTACGGCTCCTTATGAGGAGACCATTGCAACCGGAAAATAGGTAGGTAATGTTGAATGTGAATGCTTTTAAATTTTATCAACTGTTCAACTATAGGTAGTTACAGTTTACATCAATACTTATATGATACGTATGAAACAACGCGTCAAAAGTATCTGCCACCTTGAAATACTTCTTTAAATTAAGATTCATCTCTGTAGTAAGTATGCATTAAAAAGTATCTGTTTTAACTTAAATATTCTACATATAGACACATTTGTTTCTTTCTTAATCTATAAGAGAAAGTAGATATTTTTGACGCGTAATCTGATCTGCTGCTTTTGATGCTGTCTGTACTAAAAGCGAAGGTGATTTTCAACAAATCAACAAGAGCTCCATGTGTCTATTGTAATATAAAAATGCCAATTGTTGTTCCGTTCAGATATATATAGCATACAGATATTTTAGGTATGTATGCTATTTTTATTGAAAATAAAAATATTAAAATTGTAGCTGTTCTCGTGTTTTCGATCATCTCGCAATATACATATAATAATTTTGATTGCAACTTTGCAATCATATCCTGATATTTTTGACTTTATGTTGATGATTTGAATTCGTTATTAAAATTTGTTTAATGAGAGGCTAAAGCAAAATTAACCCTTAAAACTCACTTACCCTTGATTAAGGCATGTTTACATTTTACATATCTTAATCGAGGGTAAATGCGATAAGACCGCCTGTTGTTACCTCTATCAAATTGTTTTTGTTTGTTTCTGTACATTTATTGTCAACTATGTGAGGTGTTCAATAAAGAGTATTGTATTGTATTGTAAATGCCACGAAAATAAAAACACACGGAAACTAGATTATGTTCGTGAGGGCAGACTCTAACCAGAACCTAAAAAATATAAGTTTAGTCGATTGAAAAAAATCAAAAAATATGTTAAAATTAGAGTTCATACCAGAGCAGTATAATTTAAAAATACAATAAGCTTACTAGCTTTTTAGCCAAGGGATGTGTTGAGCAAGATTTGAATCATAACTGGTATAAAAACTCGCGCGACTGCCATATCTTCCATCGCTAGTGTCGCGCGGCGCGCCATACCTTTTGTTTCCTTCTAATTTCCTAGCTTTATTAGAAAATTGCTTAGTTACAAAAATCCGCTATTAAGTCGTTAGTCGTACTGTATCAGATTTTGTATTGTTTGTACAATCACGTCTGAAAATGTAGATCCGGACGATAAAGTGCCAAAAATATGTATACACCTTAATATATATACGGCAATAAGGTCGTGTATACATATTTTTGGGACTTTGTTCGTATCGATATTTTCAGACGTCAATTGACTGTGTAGAAGGCTCCGTCTTTTGCATTTATACAACCAGATATAGTCATTAAGATAAGCTTTAATGTACTAATGTTTTAGATCAGATCGCATATAAATTAAGGGTAATGGGTTCAATATATTCAACTAAAATGAATATAGGTAGATACCTTCTCACGCACGGTACCATAGGTATGTATTCTATGTTTGGTAATGACATCGAGCCGTATTTTAATTTTTAGGTTTTGATATTTTAATGTTACGATCGATCTTATTATTCATGATTGCTGCGCGTGAAATGCACTGCAATTAAGTCATGTCATAAGCATAGATTTATATATCATAAATTCGAAGTCCGTACATCCCTAGTGAAGCTATTTCAACTGCGACATTATGTCGCACTCATTCAAACGATCCTCGCAGTACTCAAGGTCAAATCGGTATGTATACACCTCCCGGACGTAAATTATAGAATACATGAAAGATTGCTGATTGTGCGGTGAAGGGGTGTCATATCTCATCGCTAAATAAAAACAAATCGCCTGATATTACATTTCACTTGTAGGTATCGAGTTAATTATGATATTTTTGCGTAATTGTAAATACAAAAATCCAAACCTTCATCAGCCGCCATTGCTTATAAATGTTGAGTGTAAAATTAATCATTTTCCTCCAAAGGAGGCATGACGTTTACATTATAAAATAAATACGCGTACTTTAAGTTCCTTGTATTATTAAAAAGAATTATGTACATTTTATTCCAACATGTGCAATACCATGGTTGGCAACAAATAAATTAATATGATTATGATTTAAGTCATAGACAGATTTTTTTAAATGCAGCTGCCAAAATACAGCTGCCGACTGCATTACTGCCGCAAATTTCTAAAATCCTGGCAGCGAAATCGATTTTGACATTTGCAATAGTAATGTAGCCCTGCAATACTGCTGCTGACTGCGATATTACTGCCGACTGCATTACTACCGCAAATGTCAAAAATCCTGGCCGCATTTTGACATTTTCAACAGTAAAGCAGTAATTTCGCGCTACGATACTGCTGCTGATGGCGATATTACTGCCGACTGCAATAATGCCACAAAGCTTCTGTGATTGTAGTATAGTCAGACTCAAATTTTAAGAGTTCATTGTGATAATGGAACCCTAAAAAGCTTTTGTTACAAAATTAAAAATCTACACACTTGCAAATTATTTGTAACCATTTACTTTATCAATAATTTAACGAATGTTGTTAAAATTCCTCTACTCTGACGGGAATAAATAAATACTTGCAACATATTTTTGTATACGTGTGTGTGTTGCTGAGCGTGAACCTGTTGTGAGTCGATCGTGTTTCGGCTTCACTTTTGGCAGATTAGCCGTATGGGGACTATACGTCTATGTGTGTCTATGTAATAGGTCGGTGGACGTTAAGTACAGCAAGCTGCAAAAGTGCACTTTATGTATGAAGTATATTCATAAAGTGGGTAGGTATGCACTTTTGCAGCTGTGTGTACATCGCTCGCGCTTATTGGTGCGCCCAAAATGCACTACGAGGCGTATCAATGTCTTATCATTACATTATTTTACTTATTGTGAAATCTAATCTGCTCCAATTAAAAATTTGGATGTAGCGGAAATTAAACTTCAAGTATACTTGAAGCGAAAAATGATAAATAAAATAAATCAATAAATATTATAGTACATTATTACACAAATTGACTAAATCCCACAGTAAGCTCTATAAGGTTTGTGTTGTGGGTACTTAGACAACGATATATATATAATATAAATATTTATAAATACTTAAATACATAGAAAACATCCATGACTCGGGACCAAATATTTGAACCAGGAACCATCAGCTTCATTGGCCCCTATGATGATCCCTATGTCAGTTCCTCCCATTCTCTTTTGGATGGATCTATAAATGTTTAAGTACCAAGAAAAAAGTCTAAAAACATTTGACATTGAGTCAAGTATCGGAATATTTCCTTATATGTATCCCTTTCAAGATTCACGAACCCTGTGTAAAACTCTTGGAGGTTGCACGTCATTACGCTCCAAGGAAAAAATCCGTGAAGAGCACACTCCAAGGATTTTATTCATTTGGAAAAAGGTATACAAAGAGTGTTTCCGCTGATGAAACACATTTGCAGCATTTTAAATTTTTTAATTTCATCTGTTTTATACTATTGTAAAATCGCCTGTATTGATTTTAGTAATGTTTCCAATTAAATAAATTTATTTTTCTTATCGTCGACTGTAATGATTGAATTAAGATTTCGCATACCAAACAATAATTGGGTTAGTTTCACGTATGGGCGGCCAACTCAATTATAATAATCCTTTCGATACGTTGTAGTCAACTATAAAAAATTGACCAATTACGTGCCGCCGCGTTCCCATAGAAAATACTAAACGGGGGACGGGTGAGTACCGACTTCGCGCGTTTATAATATCTATTGTACTACATTTTTGTTTGCTGAGATACTAATTTTCATTAATTACTTAGGATTTAAAGTTTTAAAGCTTGATGTCTATGTCATCTCAATTAAAACAAAAATATTCCATTATTGAATGTTTTATTTTAAATTCATATTTTTTGTTCTATATATTTATGTTTTTTATTGTCAACGTAATAATTTTGTTTTAATTAATATAGATGTCCGTGAAGTATCGGCCGATTCTATTAATTAATTTCATCTCATTTGACATAATATTTCGTTTGTACCTAATTGGTAAAAACTACTGCGAGTAATTAAGTTATCAATAATGAACCAATAGCATTTTTTATGTTAGAATGCCGCTTTTGAGGTAAAGGATATAATAGTGTAACTTAGCAAACTACATTATGCATTCGCCGCGCGCACTGGTCGGAGAAAAGAAAAAATATCACGCTCAGCTCTGCTTTTGTTTGATGGTGAAGTTTTTCTCTGCTACTACGTTGGCGCATCGGAAGTTTATTTTGTGTCTGTATAAACTTAATATTACAACTTACGTTTACATTTCAAAATGAAGTTATTATTTGTCCTGTGATACGGGTTTATATGATGTACCCACAGAGTAAATAAGCGGATCCCTTTGTTTGGCATAATTATTGAAAGTCAAAATGTAATGATACTCATATTACCATTAGTCATAACTCTGAAACCATTAATTTTCAGGAAATTCCTTAGGTACTCTTTTGGATAGGTTAGGTTTGTTTTATGGCAATCCTGAAAAGTTAGGCGTTTCTGAGAAAAACCAAATTATGGCTAACGAAAATGTAGACAAACAAAATATTATGACTTAAAACAATATGAGAAACAATAGAGACCCGTAAATAAGTGTTATTAAAAATTTCGGAAGGGTTTTTCTGTAGGCACAAGGTATACTTAGAATTAATCCAAATAAGAAACTAAGTCAATTTATCTATCTAGCAAATACTGTGTATATCTATATATGTATATACAAAAGCGAATCTACAGCGAATTTTGCTTTCATTTTGCTTTATCAGGCATGCAATGCTGTGGTTCTAAATTAGAATCAAATGAGTTTAATTAAACCGCATCCGGCGAGATAGTACCAAAATTGTTAAATTAGAAGGAATAGTTTTGTTGTGACTGCATTTTTTTTTATGGTAGAGGAGGCAAACGAGCAGACGGATCACCTGATGGTAAGCGATTACCGCCGCCTATGGACACCTGCAACACCAGAGGGGTTGTAAGTGCGTTGCCGGCATTTAAGGTGGGAGTACGCTCTTTTCTTGGAGGTTTGAAGGTCGTATCGGTCCGGAAATACCGCAGGCGACAGTTCACAGCATTATTTGTTAACTAGATTTTCGGGTGTTTTGCCTATTTTTACTTAAATAATGTTGAGGTATTACGCAGGATTTCGTTATTTTAATTCATTGTAAAATACACGAATGGTCAGCCAAGAACAACTTCAAAGATAGGTACAGATTTATACGGGAACACTTTGTTATTATCTATTTAATACAGAAGGACAAATAATAATTCTTTCTCACGTTAGCGTCTTTTTTCACGATATAGGAGGCAAACAAGCAGATGGATCACCTGATGGTTTGTGACTACCGCCGCCCATGGACACCCGCAATACCATAGTATCTTCTTTAATAGTGATAAAACCTCATGTTGTTGCTCTCCAAACTTATTTGCTTAGCTATTAAAATAAAATACAATTAGTAACCTTTATTACAAGAACTATTTGTTAAATAAATTGTTCCTCCTAAAAATAAAACAATCGTTAATCCTAACCAGCTCTCGTAAACCCAAGGAGAAAAAACACCACGCTGCTAAATACTTCTAAATCCTAGCAGACAAAACGATATGCCTAACGAGCATTTTGGTAAATAAATACATGTACTTTTAATATATTTCCTTTTTAAAGAGACCTTTTTGCGTTATAACAAGACATAGGATTCGTCAAGAAGCCTGTACCTATTCAGGGTTTTCAAGGGTCGGAAATTCATAAATGGCTAAGTGCTAACTAGTAAGGATGCACCGACTAGTCGGGAAAACGGACTATCCGGCTACATTTGTAATCGGCAATTAGTCGGCGACTAGCCCGCCAAAAGGCCGATGACGGTCTATTATTTGTTAACCCCCGCAAGGACTGAATTAAAAAATATCTTAGTAAAACTCTATCTACCATTTTTTTTTTACTGTAGGGTCTTACTAAGTTTTATTCTATTGTTGAAAAGTTACTTATTAATATTTATAGCTAACTATATAAAAATATTTCTTTGTAAATATTTCTTATTGCACCTATTACTGCTTGTATGCCGATGCCGATGGTTATCTGGTAGCGAATACCTTCAGGCATTAAGTTCGCCTTTTTGTACAATTTTTAATGTGCAATAAAGTATAAATAAAAAAAACCTGTAAATTAAAAAAAGGAATGTGCTTGCGGCTCTTTTTATAATTGGCTACGTGCTCATACATCATTATTCAAGCTTTGTAGGAATTTTTTGCGAATGAGATCCGACGCCATCGCCAGTTCAGCTGAACCAGATGGCCTGACGTTAGTGTGTGGTAAAATTATGTAAACGAACTAAAACGAGTAGATATCAAGTTTTAGAGGGATTGTGGCGTTGCAAATATGATTAACGTAACTAGTGCATAGGTAATAGGTATTTATGTGAATTCCATTTTTTGTATCAACATTACCAATATTGATTAGATCGGAGTTTTTTCTGCGTTCTACAGCAAACTAATTAAGAAAACTATTAGTGAAAGATATAATAGTTTATAAAATATGAGATACCTACGAGGTTTCAGATACCGTGTACCTACTTCTTCTATTCTTGTAGAAGTCCTATATACTATAAACTTTCCTTTTCCTAAGTAAGTACTTGTTTAAAGTGTTCGCACCATTTCACCTGTAAAAAGTATTTTAAATGTGAGGTAATTTAAATACCTACTAATAATCAGTCGAGATTCGGTGATTCAGAAGGTAGTGAGTTTGAATCTCGCTCGTACCAGTGAATTGTATCTATTTTATCTTTTATTATATCTATTTATTAAGATAGCCTATTATTTAATTAAAATATATTTAATAAGTGATTTCCCACCATTTTGTGTTGAGAAATTGTTAGTAGATAAAATTACCTTGCTAACAAAAATAATGTGGTAAACACATACGACACCCTTTTTCTTTATATCGCAAAGAAGGCAATATATAATAGCCTTTACGTTCAAGTAGATCAGCAAATTGATAAAAAGCTTGCTCAAACTCATTATTCAAGCATCGGTCGTGAATGGTTTATTGCAACTTCCAAAATGGATTTTCTAACACTTTCTCTATGTGCAGAGCGTCTAGTGTAAAAATCTACTCTTTGTAACAAAATAGGCAATCAGGTATTTTATAAATCGATAATAGCAAAATACATTTAGTAGTCAAATAAATGTAATTCAGGTTCTTAACTTATTTGGATGTTACTGGCTCTTTCCTTTAGTACTATTGGGTAATAAAATATGTAAATTGTAAAACTGTCCGATTTCCAACAAATTTTTGGAGTTAAATGTAAAAGTGAACTATTAAATGTAAAATAGATATATTTCATACCATTTTAAGTTTAATTCAGGCTGTTCCTAATATAAGATTAGAAGCAAAGATTTTAATTTTAATTTTCTGCGTTCATATTTTAAAAAGGGGTTAGATGTAATCTTCAAAAACACGGAAAAGCAACAAATTGGATTGCCAAGATTGGAGATTAAAAAAGGACATTTTGATATAAGATGTTTTTTTATCACAGATGGGAATCCAGGTTTTATTCGGGTTAATTTATTTAGATAATGATGTCATTCTAACATTGAGATCTCCTTGACGTAAATGCTACACTCGCTGTGTTTAATAATTGAGATCTATATTTCATGCCTGATTTGTGCAAACCTTCGGATAGGTACCTATATATTTATTTGCTTATTCAAGTCATCGGATGTATTAAGAGCAATTCCTAGCTGAGCAACTTTTCAAATCTCGAATTTTTGAAGCTATGTTTCTGTCGCGCTGCGGTGGGCGGGAGCCGGAGCTATCTAAGTGTGAGTGCGCGCACACAGACGCGAGACTCGTGCGCTCGCTCATTGCGCGCCGTTCCGTCGACATCGCCCGCGAGCCAGACGGAATTTATTCTGCGCTGCCCGACGCAAGTTGTTTTTGTTGTTACCACGTAATATTGTTTTTCATTTTTATATTATACTGTACCTATTACACCCTAATACCAAATACCCTATCACCTGTACTAAATGTATTTTACACCTATGATGACGAAATAATAAATGATTGATTGATTGATTGATATTAATTACCATATAGGTAAAAACTGCAAATAAGAATGATGTCTCAGCTTCGGTTGTCGTCGTACAGTCAAGTGCAAAAATATGTATCGAAAGAATCGTCTCATAAATATGGTACTACGCTCTTATTACACTGGAATAAGATGCTATGGGACATATTTTTGAGTAAGATGTGTACACCCATATTTTTACACTTGACTGTACCTATCCGTATCAGTAAGTTGGGAGTGATAATGGTGTGTTGTGAAATTTTGTAAGTAGGTATAAAATATACCTATGGTTAAACTACAATCTATTTAACTTGTAGTACGATGGGGCTAAACTTGGGCCGCCTTATTGAAGAACGTATCGCAATGACAATCTGGGTAAAGTATGTTGGGATAATGCCGGACAATTTTGGGACCAATTGAGAGAACTCGAGAAAAAATTTTTTTTCGAGATTTCAACACGTGGCAGATTCTTGAAGTACGTAGCGAATCGTTAAATAATAACCGTAGATTCGGCCTGAATTTTGGTAATCTTCAATATAGAACGGTTTTAGTTTTGTACCTGTGTAAAGATGAGACATACTTTTTTTTTAGGGTAACGAGTGTTTTGTCATCAAGGGAGAACATTGGATGGTGAAAAAAAGTTGCTTCTAATGGAAAGAGAATAAGTTATCACAAAGAAATAGGTCCGGTGTCTACCCTTTTGTATCCGATCTTAACCCTGATACCAATTTTTATTGGTAAAATTGTGGCTCTCAAACTTTGATACCTATGTCATAAGGCAATTTGATAAGTAAACAATGTGCTAAGAAACCTCTTATTGTAAGGTTTACCCGAAGTAATAAAAAAAAACCACTAAAATAATAAATACGTTGCGAAGTTTTGACAATTTCAGATTTCGTGAACTGTACAGGTTTAGGGAAAGTGTAAATGTACTGTTTATTGAATGGAATGTACTGAAAGATATTAAGTACTTAAGTAGGAGGGACAAAAATCAAAATAAAAAATAATCGTGCCCAGTCTTTTTTAATGAAGGTCGCCAAAAAAATAAGAATCAAACTTAGAAATCAAAAAGACTAAGTAGTTCTTTAAAAAGGTCAAGGTCACTGAGAGCCCATCTTGAAGTATGGAAAATAATTAAAATTGCGATTTTGTTGGTTTAATTTTTCAATTATGTATATATATATATATATATATATATATAGTTGATATACAATCTTTTTTTTTTATTGTTGATAAAATGTAAGGATCGTATGTAAAGAGTAAAGTAAATATATAGGAAAAGAGAGCCCTCTTGAAGCATTTTAAGGAAACTAATTTCGAAGCCCTATCTATATTTTGTATCCGAAACTAGCAATGTATGTATGCGTGCACATCTACATATGCATCCGTATGTGTAGGTACTTTATTGCGAAAAATTGCTCATTTGCTATCTATTTTACTCGATTTTGTTATAAATTTCAACATGTATCATCATCCCTATACAATATAAATACTCTTTATTGCACACCTCAATAAAAGAAAACAATACAAATGAAAACATACACATAAGCACAGGTAAACAACATGCGGTCTTATCGCTAAAAGGCAACCTTTGGAAATTGCGGAAATTAAAAAAATTAAATTGTCAGTAACCGTCGCGCTGGTAGTGGTACTGGATAAAAATAATGGTACGAAAGTGTGATCAAGAAAACAATAAATGTGATAATTAAGGTCAGTAGGTAAATTGAAGAAAATTTAAAGTTTGATAATCACTGCTGTTTTTTAAATAGGTAAAGATCTGATTGTTTCTGGTCCGATCTTTACCTGGAAGGGTCAAGAGTCGGATAGCAGTGCTAGGTCTGTTAACACAATTACAAAAACAAACACAGTTTCATCACAATACGCAAAATAAATTACGGAGCGAAGATCGGATAGAAGGAAGAATTCGCGAAATTTACCTTGCTCTCTGTGATTGCACATAGCACAAGCCCGACTCCCTGAGCGACGCGGGGACACTGACAGTCGAGGCGCAATGAAATGGCGTCTTACACAATGTTGCCAACATTAAAAAATAAAGCCAAATTAGGGGGAAATGAATGTCCTACGTTCTTCACCCGCATCCGGTATTTACCCAACATACCTTAATCGTTGAACCGCCGCATTTCAAAATGGCCCTTATTTTGATATCGGCTAGCCGTAATGTAATACGGTGGATTATACAATACGACTGCGATACTTATATATAAATCCCCTCGTCAATGTAATTTCATTGAATTTGCTATCTAGTGGCAAACATCAAAGTAGTTATCTTTTACTTGTGACGCACAAGTGTGAGCAATGTAAAATACTATATTTCTAAAAAATATTGCCTACTACGTAATAAAAGAAAATGTGATTATTAAATTATAATACGAAAGGTGGTCAAATCGCAAAATGCTGTCGTTTTATTTAAAATAATGAAATAATTAGACCAGTTCCGAAAGTACCGGGAAATCCCGGTTCTTTAAAACAGTACCGGTTCTGCAATCCCTAATAAGGATGTTATGCCCATCACTATTCCTTCTGTGTACGTATATTTAGAAACTGTCTCCGCCTCCAATTCGTGCGATAAGGACAACTGCAGCTCGGACCGAAATTCACTCGCAAAAAACTCAAAAATCGAGGTTTTGCTCTCGACTGTTTCCTCCTCCAAAACGCAACTAATCATTATGAAATTTTGGAAATTGCAAGAGGAAGAAATAATCTATGCCGCTATGTTTTGATTTTTTGGATATTTTTTGTCATATTTGTATACTGTGCCTTTTTTTACAGCCAATTCAATTTAGCCGTTTTTGCGATTTTCGAGGCGCTGTATCTTTCTTCAAAATAAAATAATCCAAAAAAGCAAAACATAGCGGCACAGATATTGATGATATTGATCTTATTTGAAAAAATCACTGCTCTAGGTTAAAAATCCAGGGAGGAATCAGTCGAGAGCGTTTGTATGGAAAAATCGCAACTAGGAATTCCTCTTAAGTGTTGCCATCCAACTAGGTATGAGAAATAGACAATTACCCAAAGACGATTTTCCAATGCCAATTTTGCACACAATCCTGTTTTTTAACGAAATAATATTTTGTCTTGAGTTGTGGATGCTTTAATGTTAAAAAGTAGTTATACGTACCGGGTGGGGCCTGTGATACGAGGAAATAATTAAAACATAGATTGAACTCCTCAAACGGTGACAGTTTGGTTAAATAACATTGAAATATTATGAAGTCTTTAAACTTCCTAATTTTCATACAAATTATATTATTATCTTCGCCATCATCATTGTTATCGATGATGCTTGTCACGCCTTAAGAGGGAAGAATAACTTTGCAATCCTAACCGAACGTACGTGTACGTTTCAACTAACTAAATCTTAACAAATCACTTTGATTTTGATGTCGATCATTTCAGTATAACATGTTCTAGGTTTATATCACTAAAAAAAATACATACTTTTTATAAAAAAATAGCTTAATTCGACCAAGTTTTAATAACATTTCATACGTTTACAGTTTATACGGATAAACTTTAGTGTTTCTTTATACTTAAATCAGAGCACAAGCAATTTTTAAAAGTCGCTGTAGAAATTTTTGGTCAGTTTGAGGAGTACCGCCTGCAGTAATGTTTTGCTCCTGTCACAGACCCCACGCAGTATTGTATAATTATATATAACTTTTTTTTATAAAATCTGATAATACTAAACTAAACTAAACTACATCAAATTTAGTTAGAATTTTGAATTTGAGACGACGACAATACAAAAAATTCTAACTAGTTTTATGCACGCGCATTTATAAAAATAATTAAAATTGGTATAAGACCACGACACGAGTTTATAAATGTATTATGTTTTCAACACACTTGCTCACCGATTTTTGGCTCATAATCCTAGATATTAAACACGCGTGCTTTTTTAGTACATTATAACACTCGTGCTTTTTCATTATATTATCCGACGGAGTTACAAAGGTAACTGATTGCTAATGATATGTATGAAAACGGAAACTTCTTAAATCGGTCGAGTAGATTTTACTGGCGGGAGCCGGCGGCGGGGCGAGGGGTGGCAGACAGTATGACAGATGCAAGACTGCATACTAACCGATTTAACACTTAAAATTTGATTAATATGAGTTTCTTTTTTCCTCGCAAGTGTGTAGAAAAACGTCGTATGAAACGCGTGTGCTATGGTCATTACACACAACGGCTTTCTGATTGCGCGCTCGCTTGCAGCTCGCGCGCATAATATCGCCTATACTTATAGAGCTCCAAAATAGGTACCTATTATAAACAAGCCCATGTCATACCAGTTTAACAATTAGCAACTTGCTTTCGTGGTAACAGAATATGCAATTAGCTACTCGTATTGAGAATAGTCGGAATTGTGTTGCTTGGTTGTTGGAATCTAGTTTCAGTTTCCGCCTATCGTATGTAAGTGTAATTTCAGAGGATTTTTCGCTTGCCCTCATAGTTGTGTATGAGATGCCTGACAACACGACTCAAAGTCGTATCGAAACTTTACCAAATTGTTAAACCGAATCGTCCTCTAATGCTTTTAGCAAATTAGATTGAGACTATTTTAAATAACCAGGTTGCGAGAGCTCATTAAGGGGGGGGGGGATGCTGGGGTCGGCAACGCGCATGTAACTCCTCTGGAGTTGCAGGCGTATTTAGGCTACGGAGACTGCTTACCAGCTCAGCTCAGGCGGGCCGTGCTTGTTTGCCACTGACGTAGTATAAAAAAACGTTGATCAGATATAAAAGTTGGCGTGATATGAAGATACGTGGGTGGATCTGAAAAGTCATTTCAATTAGACTAGTAGTTGTATTCATTCATTACGCAATTAAATAATCAGTAGTTTTCTGTAGATAAATAAATTTCTTTTCGTATCAATTGTTATAAAAAAACGAAACTAAAGAGTGTGTGTGGGTCATATTTCTAGAGTAATAAATAAATCTGGCTTGTAATGAGTGAGTAGGTTTTTTGGACATTACAATTGATGTTCCAACGACGACGTTGAAGCTTCTCGAACACCGTCGACCCGATCCGCACTCAAGAGCATAGACTCGCACCCATACGCACCCGCCCGCATACGCCCGTATGTGTGCGTCAAGCTTTTTGCTAATTTGGCAATGTCTTATTTACTGAATTTGTTTTCCTGTCTTTGCGTCAGGCTTATAGTTATAATAATAATAATTCAGCCTATATACGTCCCACTGCTGGACACAGGCCTCCTCCCATGCGCCAGAGGGCTTGGGCTATAGTCCCCACGCTGGCCCAATGCGGGTTGGAGACTTCACATACATCTTTGAATTTCTTCGCTGATGTATGCAGGTTTCCTCACGATGTTTTCCTTCACCGAAGAGCTAGTGGTGAATATCAAAATGATATTCCGTACATAAGTTCCGAAAAACTCATTGGTACGAGCCAGGATTTGAACCCGCGACCTCCGGATTGAAAGTCGGACGTCATACCTACTAGGCCACCACCGCTTATAGTTATAGTATATTATAAATGATTAATTACAAGAAATAAGCCCAAAGGGCAAAATATAAATCATTTGTTGCCACAGTGTTTACAGTTTCATTCTGTTAACCATGTATTGTATCTTTATCCTATGTTATTTACCTTCCGCACTTTAATGTACACTTACTTTAGCTGCTTAACGTTCTTTATGAAAGAAAACGAATCGCCAAACGTGTCTTTCAGACGTGTTGTTGACATTGAGTTATTATTACTTTAGAGAAGCCATACCGAACAATAGTAATGTCGCAATTTAATCGCAACTCCTACCACGTGACCAAAACTTCGTAAGCGCCGTAAAATGTATGGCGCTTACACGTTTAGGTCGCGCGATTCACGCTCCGCTCCTATGGTTTGTTGTCAAGACAACAACTCATGGCGCAAAATACTGATTCTCTGTGCCGGTTCTCTACGTAGTAATAAATAGGTCAATGGTTGTTGAGATGTTCTAATCTTGCATGAAAATCAAAACGAAATGCGAACAATTAAAAAAATTACCACGCTGAGCAATCAAATTTTTTTATTTCCATTTTAAGAATTTCCAGGCAGAGCTGTCGAGATTTGTAATTCAAATATTATAAATCATGTTATAACTGTATATTTGTTTTATTTCTAAAAAACTTCTTGTTACTAACCGCACAAAATACCCATACAATATCAACTTAGACTTAGTACAAATAAGTAAATATTCGATAACCATTAAATTCAAATACATCAAATTAAAATAAATGTCACTTGATAGTTATATATCTGTGGACTAGATGGTTTGCAAAGTAAACAATTTTTGTTTTTAAAAGTGTTATGTTGTCGGCAAATACGTATGGGACATGCGCTCGCATCGGCGGCCGGACGCAACTGAGGCGCGCGCAGGCGGCGCGCACGTATTTATGCAGCGGTTGGAGCGAGATGGAAGACAGGGCGTGCTACTCTCGCAAGCGACATTCTCTGCGGTAGTCCTGAATTGCTGTATTTTCTAATACCCACTTCATGCAACCGGCGATTGTGAGCGGGATAGAAGATATGCCATCGCACTCTAGAGAGGTGCGATTTACGTCAAAGGGTAGATTAGATTCTGTAGTTCTAAGATACCTATCTTTCTATTTTTTCGTAGGTTTAGGAATAGTATATAAGACGACGATACATTTCAATAAATGTTCATTATTTAACTGACTACACCGCTGTTTACACTTGACTCCTCCTGCCTGGACCCCCATATTTGGTGACCCCGACGTGATGCCATGGCCGACAAGATGTTAGAGCACGCCGAGCCAGTCACCGTTGCTGCAGTCACACGAGCCACAGATTTTCAAGCCCCGCAAAGCAGCGAAAACACATTTTTTGAGAAGTTATCCCAGAAGCTCGACAATTTAACACTCGAAATTGCAGCCCTTCGGTCCGGCGGCCGGCAACGCTATCGCCGTCCCTTTCGCTCTCGCAGCCGTTCCCGTTCGAGATCTATGTCGGCGCATGGAACTGCACGCAAGCCCGGTGATCCTGGATGGCTGTGCCGATATCACTTCAGATTCGGAGACAAAGCACGAAGATGTGAATCGCCGTGTAGCAAGAAGACTAGCTCATCGGAAAACTAATGCCTACACCGACTCTGGCGGGCCTCGGTGTACCTCCAGTCAGCAACCGCCTTTGTGTCATCGATCGCAACTCTCGAGAACGTTACCTCGTCGACACTGGCGCCGAAATATCAGTACTATCGTCGCATCACAAGAAGAACCAGTTATCAAGCACCTACAAGCTTTACGCCGCAAACGACACGCCGATTAAGACCTATGGAGAGAAAACAATCACTCTTAACTTGGGGCTACGGCGCGACTACCGTTGGACGTTTATCGTGGCTGCCATCAAGACCTCAATCCTCGGAGCTGATTTCCTTCGGCACTACAAGCTGCTACCTGACCTAGATCAAAAGAAGCTCATCGACAAAACCACTAAACTCCAAGTCAACGCATTAACAGTTCGAAGTACTCAAGAAACCGTCTATTTGATCAGCAGCAATCAAGCCTACTACGAGATTCTCAAACAGTATCCTAATGTACTACGACCAATGTCTTTGAAAACGCCGGCCAAGCATAACGTGCAGCATTTCATCGAGACTACGGGCCCCCCACTCTTCGCCAGGCCACGCCCACTGCCGCCCGACAAATATGCAGCGGCGAAAGCCGAATTCGAACGCTTGATGGAAATGGGCATCTGTCAACCCTCAAACAGCCCCTGGGCAAGTCCGCTGCACGTTGTCAAGAAAAAAGATGGTTCTCTACGTGTTTGCGGCGATTATAGACGTCTGAACGCCGTAACACAACCCGATCGCTATCCTTTACCTCGAATTCAAGATTTTACGTACCAGTTGCACAACAAGAAGATTTTTTCAAAATTAGACCTGAAGATGGCGTATTTTTGGATCCCCATGAACAAAGAAGACGCGCAGAAAACTTCAATAATCACACCGTTCGGGTTGTTCCAGTTTAACTCAATGACGTTCGGGCTCCGCAACTCAAGCCAAACATTCCAACGATTCATGCACGACGTTCTACGAGGCATAGATGGCTGTTTCTGTTACGTCGATGATCTTCTCCTGTCCTCTGAAAATGAAGAAGAACACAAAACACTGCTTCGACAAGTCCTGGAACGCCTAGATAAATACGGCGTAACTCTCAATGTCGATAAATGCGAGTTCGGACGAAGAAAAATCAACTTCCTTGGCTATGAAGTATCACCCGACGGCATCAGTCCCACTCAAGAGCGGATCGAAGCAATATCGAATTACCCAAAGCCGAAGACAGTCTGTGAGCTGAGAAGATTTCTAGGCATGTTAAATTTTTACCGTGACTGCCTACCACATCAAGCGGAACTTCAGTCTCAACTCAACAAGTATCTGCACAACTCCAAGAAAAATGACAAGACTCCTATCGAATGGAACACCGAGTCAGATGAAGCTTTCAAGAAATGCCGCCAAAGCATATTGGAAGCAACTACGCTATCGTATCCAGTTCACGGCGCTCCTCTATGTATCATGAGTGATGCATCAGACCACAGCGTAGGAGGAATGGTCCAACAGAAAGTTGATAATGTTTGGAAACCGCTGGCATTTTTCTCGAAGGCACTGAGTCCGACGCAACGCCGCTACAGTGTGTATGATCGCGAACTCCTAGCGATTTACATGGCTGTAAAGCACTTCAGACGACTTATAGAAGGCAATGACGTCATCGTCTACACGGACCACAGACCACTTACGCACGCACTTACGCGAGCACCGAGCAGCAGCGACACTCCGAGACGCGAGCGCCAACTGCACTTCATTAGTCAATTTTGTTCGAGCATCCAGTATATCCCAGGCGACAAAAACAACATCGCTGACGCCTTATCAAGAATCGAAGAAATACAATGTCCGTCCGCAATAGATTTCGACAAATTAGCCACCGACCAGCGCACCGATGAAGAACTAACAAAATTGAAAACTCAAGAAAATCTGAAGTTCACTGAAGTCACACTACCAGCCATCAATCGACCAATCACGTGTGAGCTCTCAACTGGCACACCGCGACCGTACCTACCTATCGCTTATCGTTATGCGGCCTACAAAGCGCAACACGATATAAGCCACTCAGGTGTACGCGCAACGAGGAGACTTATGGCATCTAAGTTCTTTTGGCCAGCAATGAACAGAGACGTCGCACTTTGGACTCGAGCATGCATTGGATGTCAACGAGCTAAAATACATCGTCACGTGATTCCACCTATCGGAGAGTTCCCGCCATCTCAGCGTTTCGAGCATCTGCATATCGATATCGTGGGACCCCTAAGAATATCAAATGATTATCGATATTGCGTCACAATGATCGACCGCTGCACGAAGTGGCCCGAGGCAATACCAGTACGCGACATAACAGCTGAAGTTGTCGCTAAAGTCCTGTACGAGCACTGGATTACGAGATTTGGATGCCCGCTACGCATCACGTCAGATCAAGGTCGTACCTTCGAGTCAAACCTTTTCAACGCTCTCCTGAAGAAGCTTGGGACCACAAGAATACGTACCACTGCCTACCACCCTCAGGCGAATTCTCAAGTGGAGAGGCTACACCGCACTTTGAAAGCCGCTCTTATGGCAAGGGGCGAAAGTTCAAGATGGTCCGAAGAGCTGCCTACAGTTTTATTTGGATTACGAGCCGCATTACGCAGCGATAACAACCTAAGTCCTGCATTGATGACGTATGGATCCCCACTACGCATGCCAGCTGATTTCTTCGTACCTACAAAGTCGACGATTGAAGATGCAGAGTTTGTACGACGTTTGTCAGAGATAATGTCATCACTTGTTCCTGTAACCCGGACGCACGCCACGCAATGGAGACCTTTCGTGCATAAGGACCTTGCGTCGTGCACTCACGTATTCGTGCGTAATGACACCGTGCGACCCCCGCTCACACCACCATATGATGGCCCGTTCGAAGTCCTCAAACGCTACGACAAGTATTTCAAGATACAAATGCCACAACGAACTACTGTCGTCACTATAGAGCGTCTGAAGCCAGCCTACATCTACAATGAAGACGTCACAAGCGACAGCCAGACTCCTGCATCTAGCCCAAACACTCAGACGTATGTGACGAGATCGGGCAGAGTCACGAAACGTGTTCGCTTCGCTTGAGAGGGAGTGCTATGGGACATGCGCTCGCATCGGCGGCCGGACGCAACTGAGGCGCGCGCAGGCGGCGCGCACGTATTTATGCAGCGGTTGGAGCGAGATGGAAGACAGGGCGTGCTACTCTCGCAAGCGACATTCTCTGCGGTAGTCCTGAATTGCTGTATTTTCTAATACCCACTTCATGCAACCGGCGATTGTGAGCGGGATAGAAGATATGCCATCGCACTCTAGAGAGGTGCGATTTACGTCAAAGGGTAGATTAGATTCTGTAGTTCTAAGATACCTATCTTTCTATTTTTTCGTAGGTTTAGGAATAGTATATAAGACGACGATACATTTCAATAAATGTTCATTATTTAACTGACTACACCGCTGTTTACACTTGACTCCTCCTGCCTGGACCCCCATATACGTACTGGATCTGTGACAGAAACTTATTTAACAGCTTAATGGCTCTGGCGGTAGACACATTGCAGGCTTGGTGGATTCGAGCTTTATCGGCTGTAATGGATTTCGCGTGCATCAATTACGTCCTACCGCGTTTGTGAAGTTATTCGGTACAAATAAACTAAGCCTACTCAGAACAAGTAGATTGTCCACCCTATGGCGAAAGAGCAGCAGTAGTGGTACAGAATTGAAATATTTCGGCGTAGCTCAAGGGTATCCAAACTGACCATACCAGTGGTAAAAATAGTTGGGTAGATCCATAGTAACGCTTGTATAGGAAACGTGCGAATTTGCGTTACAATCTTTCTATCATCAACGCGTGTTTCTTTTCGCACGGATCCCACACGATTGCATTATAGTCCAACTTACTTCTGACGTCAGTGTTTACACCGGTGTCTTGGCTTATTGGTGTGTTATTTTATTTAGTTTACACGTATTTTATTTCAATTGAGAAATTATATATAAATGTGAGTAATGTGCGTTTCCTTGAGTATGAGTTATTGTTAATGTTAGACAGTTGGGCAGGTCAAATATTAACTCACGCAAATAATATTTGAAATGTCACTCAAAGTTTGTTCATAATTTATGTCATAAAACACAACACTTCAGACGGGGCGTAAAGATATGGCGCGCCAAGCGAAGCTTGCGACACGGAAGATTTGGCGATTGCGTGGAACTGTGAAATATACTTCTGATTGAAATGTTGCTCGTCAAATCTCTCGGCTACATCTCTAGCTATTTTGTACTGAAATTATACTGATATACATAGTATGTAGGGTAACTATATACAATTCAAAATAAATGAAAATTTGATATGTGTTCGTGATTTTGTCTATCGTGCCAACTTTATCTTCTTATGGTTTTGCTTAGAGTCTAGTTTCCGAGAGATTCTTTTCTTGGTATTTGCCCTTGATTAAAATATGTAAAAATTAAATATAAAGACAGCTTTACCCCCTTTTAAACAAATAAAACACACAATGTAAAAGATTTTAAGACCATTAAGATATCTACATTATTACGGACCGACTTCACCGTATTAAGTTTAAAATATTTCGGGATGAAGTTTATAACAGCCAAGTTCCTGAATTGAGTAGCAAGTCAGCCTAAGGATGATTTGATTTAACAACTTGTTAAAAGTAATGCTTTTTTATATTATATTTTGTGTATGAACACGACTGACAGTGTATCTTACACGCACCAGTCACCGTGAGTGAGAGTCCAGAAGTAATAAATAGGAGTCGGTTTCATTATAGGTACCTAGTTGCGCCATTAATGTCCATTTATAAATTTGAAAATGTGAACTTGTAGTATATAGGTATAGGTTAAGTGGCGATAAGGCAAACTGTACGTCTTCCACACTTTGCGTCTTTGGATGCAATAAGTTGTTTGTTAATCTATATGATTCCTCTGAGAAATGAGTTAGCAACACCGCGCACTTTTTTGCATCGTCACACTATTCAACAACAAAAATTGGCTGAGTCGACTGTGGAAAATTTGCCAGTCCTGCGATTTATGGTCAAACATTACACTACTAAATTACCGATAAAATTCGCCATTCTCGTCACCAGAATGTAGTATATAGGTATAGGTTAAGTGGCGATAAGGCAAACGACCGTACTAAGTGGACACTAGTTTATTACTGACTCTTGGGGAAGATAGACAAACATCACAGAACTTTATGCATTTTTCTTATGCTGCCCTTTAAATACTTACTTACTTAGTGGATCTTGGCCTCCGACATCAAAGACTGCCATGCTGCTCTGTCTAAAATCGTTTCTGTTCAATCGAGTGCGCCGAGTCCGCTAAGGTCTAAGGTTCGCAGGAACCAGGAGAATGAAGATCTGTTGTCCGAGCCGAACATCATTGGAGAAACGAAAGCCGCCAGACTCCGATGGCTCAGGCACGTAGTCCTGATGGGTGAGGATCGAGCAGTCTGGAGGGCGTACTCTGGACTTTAAAATCGCCGAAGACCGTCTGGACGCCCTAGGTACCGCTGGAGAGGACCTTTAAATATAATTAAATAATACATTAACACGTTATTTTACAAATTTACGTCACAATAAACGAAAACCAAATGTCAGATGTTAGAATCTACTGGCAACTCATATATGAAACGCAAATCCAAACATTACTTACTTTTAAAAACAAACTCGTGAACCCAAACACGAAACAATTTTAATAAAAATATTGTCAAGCGTACGAATAACAAAGGAGATTAACATTTTCAAGGTAACATGTCGTTATTTTTGTAAAAAAAAGTATGCACGGTGAAAGTCAGGTATGTAATTACGAGTATTCCAAACTTAAATATATAATATTTGTTAAGCAGCGACTGAAATTATTTTCAGCGTTACTACCTCTCCCTTCAGGCATAAGCAGGCATATATTATTATATATATACTGAAGTTCGGTATCAAGCTTCAAGATCGAGTAAGGAATGTCGAGATCCATCGTCGCACCAAGGTGCTAGACGTGGGTTGCGTCATTACCAACCTAAAATGGAGTTGGGTGGGACATGTTGCTAGGCAGAGTGATGGCAGTAGGACTAAAATGTTAACGGAATGGTGGCCGCTTTCGGATGAAAGAAACCCCTTGCGTCCGTTGGCTGGACGACATTCGGCAAATTGCGGGTCACTTCTGGATGCGATTAGCTCAGGATCGGGACAAGTGGCGTACTGGAAGAGAGGCCTATGCTCAGCAGTGGGCGATAAAGGGCTGATATGATGATGATGATACTGAAGATCGATTCTATTATAATAATTTTATTAGGTTTTGGATATTCTCAACTGTGCATTCCTCCAGAAACTTTCTGCCTCGCACAGCTAAACTGTAGAATGAACTGTCGCCTGCGGTATTTCCGGACCGGTAAGACCTTCAAAACTTAAAGAAAGGAGCCCCAAAGTACTTTTTTTAAATTACCACGTCGGTGGCAAACAAGCATACGGCCCACGGTGGGCCGCCCACCTGACGGCAAGCAGTCACCGTAGCCAATGGACGCCTGCAACTCCAGTGGTGTTACATGCGTGTTACGGACCCTAAAAACCATTCTTACTTATCAAAAATCTCATAAAAAGTGTTCCGTTTGTCGATGGTTAAGGTTAAAGTGCAACAAGTTCGTGTTCTTCTCGAACTCTCACTGGGCGTAAGCGTGAGTGAGACGGAAGTAGTCCGGGAGCGCGGATATTATGTTTTTTAATTTTAATTTTTGTACGTTACGTTCCCTCAAACATAATATTGCCGAGTTTTAGAAACAATTTTATTATAATATTTTTAGCTTTCGTTAATATTTTTTTCTTATTTTTTTAGTGCATTTTAGACCCATATTCGTGATTTTTTTCTATCCATTCAAAAATCTAGGATCCAAATCGATACAAAACCCCCAGGAAAGCCCTCAGGATTACTAACTCAGCCATATTGATATTAAAAAAGCACTACGACTTTTTAAAAATCCGTTTTCTGAACCTACTGTACCTTTAAAGCACTCAGCATAAAGAGTCCATCCATCAATTGGAACATTTTGAACAATAATGTGCTCTGAAAACTTGCTCGTAATGCCACAAAATTGCGGCATTTATAGACATTTTAGTCTTTATCCATCGCATAAAACTCACGTTGAAGTACATTATTAGGGTTCCGTACCAAAAAAGGTACAAAAAGAATGGTGCGACTCTGTCCGTCCGTCCGTCTGTCTGTCACATCGTTAAATATCTCGAGAACCACTTAAGCTATCGATTTGAAATTTGGAAAACGCTACCCCAGACACATTTATTATTATTTTGTTTTACAAAGTTTTACAAAGTATTATTTTGTTATTTTATTTTTATTTACTATGGAAATTGCCCAATATGAAGAGGGGGCAAATTTTCAAAGTCTAGTGACTAGGTCAAATGGGGTATCATTTGAAAGAGCTCAAATTGTGCATTCCAAAACATTTTCAATTAGATTATAGTAAATACATCTTTTTTCAAATAAAAGAACAATTTTTGAAATCGGTTCACTTGATAGAGAATTATCCTCGAAAAACCAACATACCGTACATTACATCGCGCAAATTAGTAAGACAATTTGCCGATAGATGGCGCTGTACACAATAAAACTTAGTATAGGTACTTCTCTTCAAGTTTTTAAATAATTCAATTTCTTTGTTTGGAACCCTCGGTGCACGAGTAAAACGAACTCGCACTTGACCGGTTCTTTTTTTATAGTTGACAATACATCAAAGTTGAACTGAGAAGTCGTTATCATTCAGGTGGAAGTTTGTCGCTTGGCTGACTTCTTGAGGGCTGTTGTCGGTGTTTGTTTTGAACACAGGTCTAGACGCTTAAGATAATTGAAGCGTGCAAAAAGGACGCCCCGTCACATAAACAAGGTGTAAGTAACAAAAATAGTGGTCTGATTAGGAAAGAGTAGAATATAAAAAAATACGCATTTTTTTTCTATCAATCAGGTTGTCTAAATCTGCCAACCTCTATACCAAAGCCAAATGACCACTTTCAATCTTAATAGCGGCAGCTTGAATGCACCAAAACATAAGCTTAGCGGACTGGGAATTACGACAAGCTGTATTCAGAACATTCGGCGGGTGATTATATCTTGGAATATATTGCTACTGTATTGTATTGTCTTTGGGTGATTTTCCGCAAATATATTTGTACCCTCTCCTTTGTACGTAGTTTAAGGACAAACCGAGCTGGGGTGCGGAGTGTTACGGTCGTCAACGCGCATGTAACTACTCTGGAGTTGCAGGCGTATATAAGTTACGGAGACTATGCTTACCATCAGTATGCTTGATTGCCACCGACGAAGTATAAAAAATACTTCTAATAACACTTGACAATATAACGAATTTGATCGTACTTTTGATATTTGACATGCAATCTTGCATATGCTACATTTGTTGTTTTTCATTAAAAGTACACCGTTAAAGTGAGTAGGCGGTACGTTATTTTGCGTAATAAATCATTTAGATTCATTTACATAATACGACCTTTTTACAACAATGAACGTTAAATTCTAAACGTCACTCTGAAATACTACTTTTCTTTGATGAAAAGTAAGATTACCCAATTTCTACGTGACCTGAATAAAATGTGTGGAATATGTGTTTTTCACTACCTCGATAAAGTGGCAAATGGAGGCTCAACTCTCAGCTAGAGCTTATCTTTAAATCCTCAGTCAACTTTTACGATTTATTGAGTGCCTAAGTAAGTGATACTCCTTTTGACGGCTACTATTAATACCTTTTTTAATATGAGGTGAGCTATCATCATAAAATTTAGATATGAGGTGAGCTATCATCATAAAATCTGTCGGGGTTTTAGCACCTACAGGTACTGCGTTTTTTACTGGTGAACTGCCTAAGTACCTACCCTTCTCAGGCAGTTTTTAGGTAAAATTATTACAAGTTCTTCGTATAAAATAAAGTAAGTAGTTGAGATAAACAACATAATGAATAGCGTTTTTACTGTTAGGGACTGTAGGAATTGATTTACCTATTAATTTCCACAGTACCTAAGCAGGGCATGTGTCAATCAAAAGAACTAACATTTTACAATTTCACGCGCTACGTTTGTTATTGATAACGTGTTTTTCCGTTTTGTATCGAAAAGCACCTATGGACAGAGTGTGAAAAGGACCTAAGTGTCGTTAAGATACGCTGTGTTACAATAAAGTACAGTTTTTATTTTCATTTTTTATGTCGTGTTGCTACAGAAACTTTCATTGAGTGTAGTTTGTTACGTATTAAATAAAATACATAAATAAATATTATAGGACATTATTACACAAATTGACTAAGTCCCACAGTCAGCTCAATAAGGCTTGTGTTGTAGGTACCTAGACAACGATATATATAATTATAAATACTTAAATACATAGAAAACACCCATGACTCAGAAACAAATATCCATGTTGATCACACAAATATATGCTCTTACCAGGATTTGAACCCGGGACCATCGGCTTCATAGGCAGGGTCACTACCCACTAGGCCAGACCTGTCGTCTTTGGTTCAATAATAAATATTTGGTTAGGTAATATAAATTTATGTTAACACCAAAGCAAAGGGTTGATATACGTCACTTACAGATTTGCGACACGTGTATGGTTCTCTAAGATATTTATGTTTAGTTAAAATCTCGTTTCCGAAAGAAGTACAAATGCTTGGGTTCAATAAATTGAACCAAAATATACTAGTTCTATACAAAAGTATAACGTAATACCGATAAGCACACTACATTACAGAAGAAATACCTTCAGAAATATTTTTTATTTCAATATTTTGTTAGTGTCTGAGCTCATGACTCATCGCAGAGCGGCATGCGTGAAAATTCGGTTATACAACTGAACAAATGTTTCTTTGTCCTCTCAAGGTGTTTTTCACGTATATGCGTACCTACATGAGGTCTCTTTTGCAGTTATTATCAAACGTAATTTAATTGATATTATTGTTTTTATGACGTGTCAGTTATTCCGTGGAGATTGGCATGTGCAACTGTTCCAACATAATGAAAACTCATAAAACCAAAATATTCATGCTAATTACTCCGTATTCAATATTATATCGTATAAAATGAATTGTTATACTACTACAATAATGTGTTAATTGTTGTTGTATATACTCTTAGTTAGACCAAGCTAGATCCAAAGCATAGCTGAGCTGGGGAATTACCTCCACCTCACAGAAAACCGCAGTCAAATAACACTAGATCCTACTCATAGCGTTGTGTTCCTGACTTCCTGTCAGTGAGTAAGGGCTGATTTAGACGGCACACAAACTCGCATACGATTTTATAACATTACGGACTATTGAGGTTACAACCAATTCGGCCGACCGATCAAATACCGCAATATAATTAAACTCACATGTGAGTTCTCGCACCATGTAAATGAGCCCTAAGGTTGCCAGAGCTCAAAGAGGGTGCGGAGTGGTAGGTTCGGCAACGCGCATGTTATTCCTTTGGAGTTGCAAGCGTACGGAGACTGCTTAACATCAGGTGAGCCGTATGCTTGTTTGCCACCGGCGATGCTTTCATGGGATGTAGCTCGAAAACGGCTGGGAATAGAAAAAAATGATTTAGGTACAACTTGTAGATAATTTTATGGCCTTTCAACTTTTCCTTGAAAGTTTTTCTCTAACATCTACCGTTTTTGAGATTTAAGCGAAAAATGAAAAAATGGACCCTTTCCCCCCCTCCCCCCACTCCGGGGCTCCTCCTAGTGTCCCGGGGTTTTAGTATGTTTATTACCTAGGGACTCTTGACATGTTTCCGAAGAAACATCTTACGTTACTAACTCACGCACTCTAGACCCCCCTTGGAGGGACTCATTCAATGGACTATACCTCATAAGGAAAAAACTCGTGGGTCTGTCCGTCTGTCCATCTATCACAGCCTACATGCTCCAAAACTACTGGGCCAATTACGTTGAAATTAGGTAGGTACATTTATGTGTAAGTCTGTGACTCATGTTAACGTAAACAAATAAATTTTAAAAGGGGCCAGTTTTAGGGGGTTTATGAGAAAATTACGAAAAAAATGCAAACTATATCGTGTTTATACAAATCAAATGAAGGGACCCAAACTAAGAATCTCAAATGAAAATTTTAAGATAGGTAAATAGTTAAGAAGTTATATAAAATAAGCAAGAAATGAATATTCCCTCTTTTTTCGAAACTAAAAACCTACAATTTTGTAAAAACCACAGAAAATAGTTCTTTACGTATAAATGACAGAAAACCCTATAGCAAATATACGATCATCCATGACGTAAAAAAATGAGGTCGGTATCAAAAAGACTGAATCAACAAAATTACGAGTACCTGTTCTGAAACACAAATCCAGAAAGTATATATTATCTCAAAATGACGTGACGCATTGGGTGTATAAAAATACTTACTTAATAACTTTCCTATCAAAACAAACGATACTGAGTTCAGAATAATATATCCCAATTGAATATAATATACATCAATATACATTGTCACACAAATTAAGATCAGGCCTCAAAAAATTAGCGCTGTGGTTGAATGCCACACCGCACCTAAATCAGTCAATCACTGATTTGGCTTCCAGATACTGACGTATGTAAATATGACTCACTTATTGTGCAGTATGACGTCATTCAGAGATAACCAACCATTGCTATAATATGAACTTTTCGAGATCAATGACACAATTATTATGAACCTGTAGATGTTTATCAAGCTGTATCGATCTCGCCTCAGTAAAGGGTTTTAGACTACCCAGATTTTTTTCAAAGCAATTTGCCAGGAAACCTCTCCAAGTCGAAACTTTAAATTATTTTCCAAATTTCGTGGTTTAAATCAAAAAAAAATTTTTATAACCAAAGATAAAAAAGTTTAGCGGACAAAACTGCCCGTAAAAAATTATGAAATCGGTTTCCATTTAGGCGCTTCATTGTTGATCTTTTTGCAACCGAAATGCACTCTTTATGAGGGGCTTATTTTTCTCAAGTTTAACGATCCATTGAGCACGTGATAATAGACCAAAATAGAAAAAAAAATGCTCTCTAAGAATCTAAATTTAGATGAACGCGGTTATCGGTTATGAGAATCGAATTGAATTAACAAGGTCTTATGATAATATTCATAACAGTGGAGAAATCTTTTGTACAAAAGAAACCTTATTGCTTCGTTTTAGAGTTCACATTTGAATGAAAAAACCAATTGAAATGTGCGTCACACTAATCAATTAATTTGTAGCTGGACCACGTTTATTATCAGTCTAACATAATTGTTTTAGATAAATCAGTTATAGAAATACTAACAGTGTTTTTAATGGGAAGCAATGCTCATATTATCGCGGAGGCTCGTCGAGTGAAAGTGTTTTTGAAAAGTGAGTTTTGAGTGTTAGATTCTGTTGGTAATCCTAGTTATGCGCTACCTAAATCGTTACCAATTATTTCAGGATCAAGTAGTGAAAGTCTCAAACATGGCGTCTCCTTGTAATAAATACCCTGAATGGATCAAATCCAATGACCCGTTCTTTGCTATGGTTCCCAAAAAATGTCTGCATAAAATGATCTGGCTGATAAGGACGTTGCGATCTACAGCACCGACAAATTTAGACGGGGAAACTATTTCTATTTTAGAGGTATGATTTGTTTTATAATAACCTAGCTATCTTTAAATCTAGCCTTTGTATTCTTCTCCACTGATTTTAATTTTCCATTGTAGTTTTTCCTGACTATGGATGAGGAAGACTTTTTGGTAGCGATAAAGCATTGCCCCAGGTGTACCAACAGTATTCTGGCTAACGCACGGGATCAGCACTTGGAAAGGACAACAAATAGGTTGGCAAACATGGCTAACCAAGATGAGACTTTAGAAATAGGCTTGTTATTTAATTCTAATCTTTCCTAAAGTTAACGAGGGCTTAGTGAATCAAATTTAAAAATAAGTGAACAAATAAAAATTTATTTTTAAACCCACGCATTAAAAATATTCGAGTTATTATCTAGGAAAAATCTGAAAGCATTATGTCATGGAATTGCTTTTCAGTACAATAAAAAATTGCTTAAACTACTTATGTTTACTTTCACTTATTCTGTTCCCAATTATCTACAACATTAAACTTCAACAAATAGAAAAAAAAAACAATAACAGCGGGAAAAATGACGAAAATAGTTAACATGTATCTTAAACTTAAATCTAGAAGCTTAGAATAACTTACTTCCAAAAAAAACTTGGCCTTAATCTCAGAAAATATAACTTTTCAAAATCACTTGAGAACTTATTCACTCATCATCATCCTTAGGAGGATCACACTTGGCTCCAGCCTTTTTCAAAATCTTCATCATTTCATCGTCTTTTTTCTCGTAAGCTAACTGATACGCTGTCTTTTTTGCGTAGGTCTTGGCTTCTAAGTTGGTTTTTCGTTGTCCACATATCCATCTTGCAAGCTTATAATTTTTCTGCCAGACACACAAGTGCAGTGGAGTAAAACCGCCGCATCCTTCTTGGCCGTTGATGTCGGCTCCCAAATCCACAACAGTTTCCATCATTTCTTTCGCATACTTTTCTTCGTACTTAACGATTGTGTGAGTACACTGCTCACCGTTGTAGTTTTTAATTGCTAAAATCGTTGGAATTTCATCATCCAGGCATCTTGCGACTCTATCAAGAAGACTTGGCAAGGCGGTTCGACATACCTCGTGAAAGTAAGTTTCTCCCAAATGATTCCTGACGCTTAACATTTCACACAGTTTGTTGGATTCCATCTTGATTTTCTCGAGCAGCTATCTTGTACTATCCCAGAAAAATCGGCGACACGAATAATGCAATGAGTAAGGAAGGGGAGTCTTTATACGAGCCACTTATCAGGAACATTAACATTAGGTCAACCCCTTAGGTCAACCCGTTATTACACGACGTATTTCCCCAATAATGTTTTCCTGTCTGTCGATTGTTTATCGTATGATAATTGAAACAACCTTGAATTTAACATATCTACTTTATAATCGGGAATTTCGGGAGTTTGTCGGCACATATACATATCCGATGTAGTGTTCCCTTTTATTCTTTAAATTGTTAGAGTGTGTGTGCACACATACCTTCCCCGTCTTGTTTTGTCTTCGGCAAAAGATATTCTATGATGTTGTAGAGAAACATGTACTGTTCTGGCGTTACGACACTTGAGTGCCTCATCTCGCGAATTTTTAGTACCGTGTTCTGGAGTGAAATTGTATTCTCTTTATTAAGTTGATCTATTGCGTAATCTATAGAACAAAAACTTCCGGTCCGGCCAACCCCCGCCGAGCAGTGGACAACAATCGGTCCGGGTTTGCGATGATCATAAAGCTCTGCTTCCTCTACTAACTTTCTTTGATGCTCATTTACCTCGGTCAGAAGCGTAACAAACTCTTCCAGGTGAGTTGGAACACCGTAGTTAGGCCAATTGACGTACCAAAAGTGCGTTATAATTCTCGAATCCTGACATGTGATATCAGTAAGCCGAAGTCGGGTTGTTACGAAACCGACCTCCTCTTTGATTTCAAGGGTCTCTATGACGTAGCGCCCAAAAATAAGTTTGAAACCCTCCTCTTGGACCCAATATTCGAAGCAAATGTCACCTTCATCTGTTTCGGTCAATGACACGATTGTATGAACATCCTCCTGCCAGATGAGTTTCCAGAAATCACCAGCCGTGATCTCTTTGGGAGCCTGACAGCAGATAAATTTACTCGGTTCTTCGTATCCATCCACGAAATTTGCGTGGATGTAAGTTGAATCACTGTCGCGATTTGTTACTATGATAGCCGAAGGGTCGCTGTTTGAATGATTGTGGATTTGACTTCCATGCGAAGTCAATATTACGCGGGAATGATCCCAACATGGGATGTCGTACCAACGATTCTTATGTGAATTTTCTTTCTTAGAAAAGTTGTCAGTGGTACCTTTGAGAGAGATGGTTGCCAATTGTTTGAACTCCTGGAAGACGAGGTCCTTGAAATTTGGCTGGTTAACTTTCTTCAAAAATGCGTTGATAGTTAGTGTCTCGAAGCAGTAGTTTGTGGTAGTAGCCATTGTGGTCACGCTTGGTTTAATTTTTAACTTGTTAATTAACTGTTTAAAGAACACAAGGATAGTTATCACAAGAGCGAAATTGGAAGTGAAACCATCCCCATTCCGCAAGCCTTTATAGCTCGCCAAATCGAATAATTTTGGTTCACTTCCACGAACAGTTCATTATCTATAATGAATTTGGCTGTCGGTAGGCACGCGACTGAATACTAAAATACTAACTAAAGCGAATATAAGTTAAGGGGTAGTACTATCGATAACACAAGAGTCAAATGTTAAATACACAATCTTATTTTGATATATAAGTATTTATTAACTAATATTATTTTACATCCCAAATCTGTTCTTTTTATTTTCAGAGTTTTTATTATTAACACCTGAACGGTATTTTTTGTAAAATAAAATAAAAACAGTCACTTGTTACAAGATTCGCATAGAAACAAAGTTCAATATCTCTTTACTGGCTTATCGCAGCGTTTCAAAAATTCAGTGAGATCATTATCGTGCGCAAACTAACATACGAAATTTCATAAAAATTTGAGCTGTAATCCTACAGGAGACAGCTTCGCCTTAACAAAGAGGACTGGTGTTGGTGATATTGCCATGAGTTCAGAGTGTATCATTAGTTCATAAAACAATCGGAATTCCCAGAATCGTTTTACCGAAGAAAAATATGAAGATATCACAGTAGGTTTCAACGATAAGAGATTCATTCCACGAAAGAAAGATAGGATCGAAAGAAAGAAAGAAAGAAAGAAAGAAGCACAGAACTTTCCAGTATCTTGTTCTTATATTTATAAAAATACATTACATGCCTTTTCAGCATCAGCAACGCGATCTATTAGAGGCTCTTCATAATTGCCATATAAATAAAATATATATATATAACAACCCGTATTACACCCCGTATAACAACTCATGGCCATCACGGAACCCCTATTACTGCAACCTTACCAAAAAGGGACCCAAATACTGACTAATCAGTTAAAATCAACTGAATAATTAATTAATCTCCCGTCATTTTATCGGTCTGATCGTAAATTCCATAATCGTGAGTATTGAGTGTAGACAAATTTTTCTATAAAAGTCTCATCTAGGCTGAGTCAGTCGTCATTTGTCATCAGAGGTGTTCTGATCATTAGTCCGCTTTACAAGTCTAAAAGTCAGACTCAAATCATGGTGCCAGTGTTCAAAACTTACCATCGTGCGGACTTCATCGAGCTGATGGGAGGAAAAAACCTGGGCGTCATCCAGCGGGAGCATCAAGAAATTCTTCAGCAAAACATTATTGGGACTTTCGAAGAAGCGTCAGAGGCCTCCAATTCTAAATACCGCAGGTACTCAGATAAAGCTTGCTTTGATCACCGCGTAATTCTGCCGAACGGAATGAACGAAGGAAATTTCATCAACGCAAACTATGTGGATGGTTTCGAGTTCAGGAGAAAGTACATCTGTACTGAGGGCCCGCTTCTCTCCACCAGTTACAATTTCTGGCGCATGGTCTATCTCCATCAGACCCAAATAATTGTGATGTTGTGCTCAAAAGAAGAAGACGCCCGGGAAAAAATGATCAGACCTGATCAGATATGAGCAGGCATGATCAGATCTGAAATTAGACATGATCAGGCCTGTTCATGCATGATCAGACCTGAAATTAGACATGATCAGACCTGTTCATGTCTAATCAGATCTGTTCATGTCTGATCAGGCCTGAAGCATTAAATAAGTTCAGGTCTGATCATGTCTGTTCATGCATGATCATGTCTGAAGCATTATTTGCTTCAGGCCTGACCATGCATGAACAGAAATGATCAGACCTGTTCATGCCTGATCAGGCCTGTACATGTCTGATCAGACCTGAAGCATTAATTGTTTCAGGCCTGATCATGTCTGTTCATGCATGACCATGCCTGATCCAGCCTGAAAGGTTAAAATCCTCCAGCCTTGATCAGGCCTGATATCATAATTCATGCCTGATCATATCTGATCCAGCCTGGAAGATGAAAAATCTCCAGCTCTGATCAGATCTAACATGTTGATACGATATACATATAATTTATTTTTAATTTCTCAAGATTGGTAGTTAATATTAGTTGATGAAAATTAGGAATTTGAAAATTTATGAAATTTCAATTTTAAATTAAAGAATGCCCGGGAAAAAATGATCAGACCTGATCAGATATGAGCAGGCATGAGTCTTCAGGTCTGATCAGGTATGAAAAATGACCGGGTCTGATCAGGCCTGGTAAGATCTGATCAGGTCTGGTCAGGCCTAGTCAGATCTGATCAGGTCTGGTCAGGCCCGGTCATTTTTCATACCTGATCAGGCCTGAAGACCCATGCCTGTTCATGTCTGATGAGGCCTGAAGGCCCATGCCTGTTCAGGTCTGGTTCGCTGTCAAGTAGTTTTGTTAATCAATTAACCGTTAATTAACAATTGTAAGCCTGAGACTCGTACCTCAACAAATCTCTGCTAATTAAAGTGCCTGAAAAAATCTCTCTCTAATTGAATCTGTATGATTAGATCATACAAATCTAATTATCCTTCCCAGGTCTGGAATAAAATCATAATATAACGTTTACAGTATTTAAATTTTATTATCGGATAATAATACAATAATTTTTAACAAAACGTAATATATTAAATATTTACTTAAAAATTTTTATCAAATCCGAAAAAAATATATTGAATTTTTGAATTTCATGTACTCTTTTCAGCGACTGAAACCTTCTTAATGTTGTCGCGTTTATATTCGGTTTGCTTTTGATTTATTTCCTATAAACATTATTTTCTATATTTTCCATCTGAAAAATAAATTTATTCAAAAATTAATGGTAATATTTATTGTAAATTGCATTATTTTTTTACTATTACTTAAATATATAAATGAACATGAACTTGGTATTCATTGATGAAGTTTTATAATTAAAATAATAACAGAAAAAAATATCAAAAATTCGAAAATTAAACAAAATGCAATTTTTTGAATTGTAAATTGAAAATTATTAATGGATAGATTTATAACTAAACAATTGTTTAATTGACAATTACAAATAAGAATTATTTATAATACAGAAATAAGCCAACAAATATTTTGAAAAATTTCACAAAGAAATTAAAACGCAGTTAAATTTATTTAGAGAATATTTCACCAGGAGTAATTTATTTACTCAATAAAAAAAAAAAAAATGATAGTTTACAAATGGTAGCTAATTTTAATATTTATAAACGTTCAAAATCATGGTTCGCTATATATAGATGGTTATAAAAGGTTATTATTAAAACAAGTTTTAGGTTATTATGGACAAAACATTTTTCATCAAATGTTAATATCTTTAGGTCAATAAAAAAAAATTAATCAATTATCTTATTTAAGAAATGGACCACTTTACTTTCATATCGTCGTTATTTCTTCATATTAAATTTTATAATATCATCTTTAACCAACACGTGAGATTTTTTCTAGTCACGCTGTATGTCATGGTTATCGATAATATAAGCACGATTATCATCCAAGCATTGAATTAAAAACATGTTTAATATTTAAACAACTACCACATAGATAAATTTGTAGAGCTCAATATTTTAACTTTAATTAAATCACTTATAATTGCACAATAATCAGAGACACTATGCCAACGAGAGGACATACACAGATAACTCTTACATGGCTACGGCATCCATTTTGTAAACAAATATGGCGGCTGAGCGCGTAACGAAAATACCCGAACTATGCCGTAAGGTGCCGAATGGCCCGATTTTTAACATCCTTTAATACTCCGGTCATGAGAAAGAATCTTATGGCTTGAACGAAAAAAAGAAGTTTCGATTGCATACATGACAAATATATTGAATCGTAGAAGGATAATTAAAAATTATTTGAGTAGATAAAATCAAAATATTAACCTTGAATATGTTATAAATATGACTAAATATTTTGTTGAATCAACAAAACAAGTTCGAGTTGAGCATATAAAATTTAAAAAAAAAAAATTAATTATTCTTTCCTTATCAATTAATTGTTATCAAATAAACAAGATGTGTCATCTAATTGCAGTAGGCAATTATCTATGTAAGCGGCCAAATATGTTATGAAAAATTTTTTGATTTGTTCAATGTGTAAATTTATTTCAATAATTTAATTTATGTCAGAAAACAATTAATTTTACTATCCAATTAAAAAAAATATTTTGATTATCATTTAAAACCTTAGGTATGATAAATTCATCTATAATTATCGCTAATTAATTTTTTTAAAAATATTCCGACATATCAGGCTTGATCAGAGATAAATATATATATGATAGTTGATGACAAATAGAAATTTGAAAATCCTGGCTTGGTACCGATTCCCATATTTTTTCAGTCATGACTGAAATAAATTTACACATTGAACAAATCAAAAAATTTTTCATAAAATATTTGGCCGCTTACATAGATAATTACCTACTGCAATTAGATGACACATCTTGTTTATTTGATAACAATTAATTGATAAGGAAAGAATAATTAATTTTTTTTTTTAAATTTTATATGCTCAACTCGAACTTGTTTTGTTGATTCAACAAAATATTTAGTCATATTTATAACATATTCAAGGTTAATATTTTGATTTTATCTACTCAAATAATTTTTAATTATCCTTCTACGATTCAATATATTTGTCATGTATGCAATCGAAACTTCTTTTTTTCGTTCAAGCCATAAGATTCTTTCTCATGACCGGAGTATTAAAGGATGTTAAAAATCGGGCCATTCGGCACCTTACGGCATAGTTCGGGTATTTTCGTTACGCGCTCAGCCGCCATATTTGTTTACAAAATGGATGCCGTAGCCATGTAAGAGTTATCTGTGTATGTCCTCTCGTTGGCATAGTGTCTCTGATTATTGTGCAATTATAAGTGATTTAATTAAAGTTAAAATATTGAGCTCTACAAATTTATCTATGTGGTAGTTGTTTAAATATTAAACATGTTTTTAATTCAATGCTTGGATGATAATCGTGCTTATATTATCGATAACCATGACATACAGCGTGACTAGAAAAAATCTCACGTGTTGGTTAAAGATGATATTATAAAATTTAATATGAAGAAATAACGACGATATGAAAGTAAAGTGGTCCATTTCTTAAATAAGATAATTGATTAATTTTTTTTTATTGACCTAAAGATATTAACATTTGATGAAAAATGTTTTGTCCATAATAACCTAAAACTTGTTTTAATAATAACCTTTTATAACCATCTATATATAGCGAACCATGATTTTGAACGTTTATAAATATTAAAATTAGCTACCATTTGTAAACTATCATTTTTTTTTTTTTTTTATTGAGTAAATAAATTACTCCTGGTGAAATATTCTCTAAATAAATTTAACTGCGTTTTAATTTCTTTGTGAAATTTTTCAAAATATTTGTTTCATGTTGGCTTATTTCTGTATTATAAATAATTCTTATTTGTAATTGTCAATTAAACAATTGTTTAGTTATAAATCTATCCATTAATAATTTTCAATTTACAATTCAAAAAATTGCATTTTGTTTAATTTTCGAATTTTTGATATTTTTTTCTGTTATTATTTTAATTATAAAACTTCATCAATGAATACCAAGTTCATGTTCATTTATATATTTAAGTAATAGTAAAAAAATAATGCAATTTACAATAAATATTACCATTAATTTTTGAATAAATTTATTTTTCAGATGGAAAATATAGAAAATAATGTTTATAGGAAATAAATCAAAAGCAAACCGAATATAAACGCGACAACATTAAGAAGGTTTCAGTCGCTGAAAAGAGTACATGAAATTCAAAAATTCAATATATTTTTTTCGGATTTGATAAATATTTTTAAGTAAATATTTAATATATTACGTTTTGTTAAAAATTATTGTATTATTATCCGATAATAAAATTTAAATACTGTAAACGTTATATTATGATTTTATTCCAGACCTGGGAAGGATAATTAGATTTGTATGATCTAATCATACAGATTCAATTAGAGAGAGATTTTTTCAGGCACTTTAATTAGCAGAGATTTGTTGAGGTACGAGTCTCAGGCTTACAATTGTTAATTAACGGTTAATTGATTAACAAAACTACTTGACAGCGAACCAGACCTGAACAGGCATGGGCCTTCAGGCCTCATCAGACATGAACAGGCATGGGTCTTCAGGCCTGATCAGGTATGAAAAATGACCGGGCCTGACCAGACCTGATCAGATCTGACTAGGCCTGACCAGACCTGATCAGATCTGACCAGGCCTGATCAGACCCGGTCATTTTTCATACCTGATCAGACCTGAAGACTCATGCCTGCTCATATCTGATCAGGTCTGATCATTTTTTCCCGGGCGGTAAAAACAAGTGCGACGCTTATTGGAGTGAAATTGAAGGAGCTTCGATAAAATGCAATCACTTAATCATCACTACCACTAAAATCCAACACCATCCTGGGTATGTAAAGACGACCCTTCTTCTTACTGGAGCCTCCACCCTAGAAGTCCAACACTTTCGCTTCACCCAGTGGCCTGATTACGGAGTTCCTGCTGATACACAAGCCTTCGTTAGATTCCTAATGGCCGTCAGATTGGCCCACGAAAAAATAGTGCAACGCTTGGTCTGGAAGAATAACGGCTATCACTATTTTTCTCCAATTGTCGTGCACTGTAGCGCAGGACTTGGCCGAACTGGAGCCTTCTGTGTTGCAGATATCTCTATCTCAAGATTTAATATGACAGGTACAATTTCTCTGGGTTCTGCTCTTTTCCAACTTCGCCAACAAAGACATAACACTCTTAACAGTTTAGAACAGTACTTCTTTTGCTATAGAGCTATTCTATTTTACGTGTATTATGCAGTAAAGTGCGGGCATAAGACCGTGGATATGTTAACCATAATTAGTAATAATGATTAGTAAGCATCACTGTAATAGTCGAATGACGAATGTGTGTCTAAATGCCTGACTCAACGTTTTTGCGGTCAAACATACGTATATAGATACGTTCAAAAACGTCATTATGTCAGGTTATGAATACAGTAATATTTAGTCACGTAATATCAGGTTATCAATACTGTAACTTTTCTTTTTTGTACTCTAAATAGTTTAAGCGACATCAGCTTTCACAGCATGATCTTCAAAATTGTAAATATTCCGCTTACTATCGTTTAGTTTTTTAGTAAAAATCATTTTGGACTATGTCTTTATTGAAACAAGAAGTTGTTTTTGGTTTAGTGCTTTGAAACAAACAATTCACGTACAAAAACTAAAAATGTATAAAACGAGAAGCGCCACTAAGTAATTCAGTAGCACGCTCATTAACATGCTAACTAATTCTTCATAAATTAATAAAAGGCTTTATCTAAAGTTGATCAAATGTTCACCGTGCATAATTAAGCAATAATACTTGGAAAGAACATAAAATATGTTTATCTTACAAGCTGATGCCTATGTTGATAACTTTATCGTTGTATAATTGCTATTTAATAATCAATTTATCTTATCAATCGGTCATAAAACCAAACCAAATAGTTTTACGGCCTATTAAAGTATTTATTAGGCACGTGCTGAACTGATAATCACTCATCGACGTCCAAGCCCTTCATTAAACGTCATGGTGTGCACAGTATTGTTTTCAAACACAAATGACGTAATTGGGAGCAAACATGTTTGTTATAAAAACAAGGAAAATTAGAAAATTTTGGTCATTCTCTGCTGAGCAAGTCCGAAGTAAACATCATTAGAGTAATATGTGTTCAAAGGTGTCTCATATTCTCAACTACGAGGACTTTATAAAACTTGCCGATGAAAGTGACTTTGAAAAAACCATCAAACAAGAGCACGACCAAATTCTCGGCTCGCCAGTAAATGGGACCTTCACAGAAGCTCGAAGGTTAAACAACTTGACTCTGAACAGATATATAAATCCAACCTGTTTTGACCATTCAAGAGTGATCCTGCCAGTGGAAAAAAAGCGGGGAAATTATATCAACGCTAACTATGTGGACGGCTATGACCAGGCGAAGAAATTTATCTGCATGGAGGCTCCAATGCATCACACCATGTATGATCTGTGGCGCACCGTCTGGATGCACCACTCCCGGACAATCGTCATGCTTTGCGAAAGGACAATCTTTAACCAAGAAAAGGACAATGCGTACTGGCCTCACTTGGAGGAATTCCTAAAAATTGAAAAGTTTACAGTACAAACAAAAAACATTGAAGTTCGGCCCAATTACGTCAAAACAACCCTAGAAGTGACTGACGGGACCGAGGCAAAGCAAGAAGTATCGCACTTTATGTTCACAACGTGGCCTAACTCGGATTTGCCGGCTAGCGCGCAGGACTTTTTGGACTTCATTCTGACTGTAAGACGTCATCACGAAGAAATCAAGGCGAAATTAACCCTGGATAACGTAAAGTTCTCTGACCCTCCAATAGTGGTGCATTCTGAAAGAGGTAATGGTAGGACAGGTGCTTTCTGTGCTCTGGACATTGAGATATCCCGGTTTAACAAAACGGGGATCATTTCTTTAGCATCCACAGTGTCCCAAATTAGCAATCAAAGGTACGGTGCGGTTTCTAATTTTACTTATTACCTTTTCTGTTATCGCGTTATGGCATACTATGTTAAGGTGTTTGGGCAACCAGTGGATAAATTACAGAAACTAACTGTTATATTTTCTATGCCTTTATTCAAAAAATGGGCTTGTTCAAATTTTTTCAGTACGTACAGTAGTCCCTAGTCAAAAAATGAAGTTGTTTATACACGCAAAAAACTGAATGTTATTAAATAAAGTTTGATATATAATAAGTAATAATGTAATCACGAATTAGTAGTTATAAATAATAATATTGTTGTTTTAAAAAATAAATTCATAATAATTATTATTCAAAAGTTAAAGTTTAAATTTTAAATGCAAAAAAAGTAATATTTCAAACGTTAAAATTTAACATTTTACTTTCTAATAAGTAGTAATATTATTTCAAACTCTAAAAAGTATGATTTTGTTTTTTCCGTGTTAAGTAAAAACCATTGTGAGTTCATTTTTTCGACTCAGAAGTTAAGCATAGAAGTAGGGTATTTATAATCTTAAAATTAAGTAGCTGGGAAGCACATACGCTTGAATTGTACAATTATATTATAAGTAATCGTATTTTAAATTAAATTACATTTAACTCGTACAAGTGTGTCATTTATCAACAAGGAAAACTATTTTGGAATTCCCGTCCGAGTCCCATTTTCCTTATCACGCTCGTGTAAATATGGAATATTCAAACACATCACACAGCAACAGTTCATTATCATTAGCTGCCTACTTTTGGAATTAACTTACATATCCATTACCGCGGGCTTTAATTATTCCCAACTGTTTCCTTCAAGGTTTGAATATCTTCCACAAATGTATTAAGAGTATCCCTTCGGCTGTTTTTTGGCTTCCGCCAGCAAAACATGTTCCAAAACTTTATAACAAAACGCATACTGTTCCGGGCGAAAAACACTGGAATGTCTTTGGCTCCTGATCTTTACCACAATTTGAGGTATCGAAACCCTGCTCTCCTTATCAAGCTGTGCTAAGGCGTTATCTATGGCACAATAGGTTCCCGTCAAACCTGCTCCTGTAGAGCAATGGATCACTATAGGTCCTGGAGTTCGGGAATTACTCTCCGTTTCCATCATCAGTCTGAACTGTTCTCGGTTCACTTCGCTCCGGAGATCCAGGAACTCTTCCAGACCGGTAGGAATGGTGTTGTCCGGCCAGTCGGTGAACCAAAAATTGGTTATCTCTTTTGAGGTTTCGGTGGTTCTGTTGGTGATCAGCAGTCGGGTTTTGGTAAAAATCTGTTCTTCAGATATTTCAAGGGTTTTCACGACGTATCTTCCGATGATAGTCTCAGAACCCTGGGGTTTCACCCAAAGGTCATAGGTTTTCTGGTTATCTTTGTTCAAGTCCGTCAGCGACACAACAACACGGGAATTTTGTTCCCAAATTAGCTTTATAAAAGTTTCCCACGTGTTTTCCATCGGGGTTTGGGTGCAGATGTACTTGTTGATGGCCTCGAATCCGTCGACGTAGTTGGCGTGGATGTACGTCGACGCGTTCCTCTCAGATGTTATCACTATTCGCGAAGAGTCCCAATCGTCCTCATCAAAAACTAAACTTTCACGGTTGCTTACGATCACTCGCGAATGATCCCAACACGGAATGTCAATGTACCTATTTTTTTCCGAGTTTTCTTCTCTTGAAAAATTAGCGGTTGTACCTCGAAGAGGAACTCCCATCACTTGATTGTGTTCTCGGCGGACGAGCTTGCAGAAATTACGGTGACTTGTCATCTCCAGCAGCTCACTAGCGCTGAGGTTTTTGAAGCAGGTGTTTCCCATCTCGAAAGATCGAAGATTGAAGACTTGATCTTACGGCTGTTTGATTTGAAATGAAGTCAAGCTCGTCCAACTCGATGTTTATAGAGTCTGCATAAATGTTTAGGGAAACAGTCTGACCTCATCTTCGCACTTATTCATAGCTAGTTCTCCAAAATAATAAACCAGCCGGTAGTATTAGAGGAAAAATACTAGGCCTTATATATTTGCACGTCATTATTCTGAAAAACAATTATATAATCCTTACAGGGCATAAATGTTAGTGTCAATTGTATCAGAATGAAGTAACACACGTGGTGAATAAATTATTCATTCATAACATCCTCAAGGAAGTCCTCAATCTTCAGCATACTTTGATACTTTCTGATGACGTAATTGGAGGACAAATGGGGGAAGTTCAAAGTAGAAACCGCGATCTCAAGTAAAACTATTCTTATGGGATGGCAATAGTATACTGACTAGTATAAGTTCATAATTATAATTCATTTCTCAAAAAGCTATATAATTTGAATTTAATTCATCATTAATCTTTTATCGATATCGTTATTGTTGATGATAAGGCCGCGATATAAATTCAAATAATAAATAAATATACAAATAATATATATTTATATATTTATTTATACAATATATAAATAAATATATCGGTAAAAGCAAAGTCTCTAAATTTCGACTTCGAGAGGTTTACTGGTTGTTGAAACAAATATCCAAACACAGGCTTTCACATGTATAATAACTAATAAGTAGGTATAGTGGAATTTTTGTGACTGAACCGTCAGTCGATAACTATTAATGTAGGTAATATGGTTATCTAATCTAACCGCGCAAAAAGCTTTGGGTGTTTTTAATTACTGAATAGGGAAAGGTTTTAACATTTTTGTGGCGTCACAGTCCCAAAATTGTACATCATTTTAAAATGTACAGCATTGAAATATTTCGAAATGCCTGCCGTTTTTAGGGTTCCGTACCCAAAGGGTAAAACGGGATCGTATTACTAAGACTCCGCTGTCCATATATGTATGTCGCATGTCTGTCTGTCTGTGACCAGTATTATATATATATATATATATATATAAGTATTTTTTCTATCGAACCAACTTTAACCTTTTAATTCATTAAAATAAATAAATAAAACATTTATTCATGAAATAGTATACATCTTCCGCCAAACTGTATAACAGTTTATTGGCAGAAATAGTTGACTTTTCTTTACATTGCTATTTTAAGTTATATGTTATCTACTTATTTATTTATTATATTTTTGATACGACCGCATAATCAAAGAGTTTAATGAACACACTTTCATGTGTTTAAAAAAAACGGACGCGTTTTATTTTTTCATAAAAAATAATTCAGCAAGCAATATATCACTACTTTGTTTTAACTCAAAACGTCACATTTAATTACGAGACGTCACAAGTGTCACAAAGTGACTATGATGTCCGAAATACATTGCCACTCGAAAAAAAAATCTGGTAGCTAAGACTACATTTAAAAAATCTTTCAGAATTGTTTTATAGCATTAAAAGGTTTTAATAACCGTAGGTACGTCTAGACTAAGTTTACGGTTATAGTATACACTGTATAAATTGTTTAGGTATATAGGTTATATTTTTGTTTTAAGCCTGCCCTTGGAAACAGTCTAACAAATTAATAGAAAAACTATAATTTCACGTTAGCGGCGCATATATGATCTCATAAGAAATTTGACAGGATATTCGGTAAGCAAGTATTAGAACTGAATACCTGAATTAATGAATAATAGCGTGTATACTTGATGAGTCCAGGGGAAGCAGTATCGTAGTAACTGTTTTACATAATTTGCATTGCTAACACGGATTTTAATAAACCAGCTCATTTCTGTCGCAATACTGGATCAAAAAGCATTTTCCAGTCGCGAGTAAAATTAATTGAAATGTCATTTGTCACGTAACTTTAACATTGTACGCTTACTACTAAAGCTTATGATGCTGACAGTCTATATTGTAAAACTCGCTAGACTACAAAGGCTTTCTTGCGGAAATGAAAGCATAGGTAAATTGAGTAGACACGTGTTGGTATGAACACTCAACTGCAGAGTAATCTGAAGGACGTGTGCAGTCGATATCCCGGATATTTCACATTATCTTTTTATGCAGGCCGGCCAAAAAATATATTGGCAAAATTTTATATGTATATACTTTACTTACACGTCTTTTACGAATTACTACAATCTACATTATAATAAAAATTAAAAATAGAACCAGTCAACTGGCACAAAACGTATTTTCCTCAAAGTATTCTCCTTTAGTTTTTATACCCGAACGCAAATGTTAACAATATCAACAATATGCAGCGGTAAAAGATTTTGTAAAAGTATTTTTGGACCGACTTTCCATCCCCGGCAAAAGAGGTAAACCGAAAACAAGATGGAAGAACATAGTGCTAAAAGATATGATTGAGTGCAAAGTATTCGAAAACGACGTCAAAGATAAAGCGAAGTGGAAGCGAAAGACACGGAAAGCTGACGCCATCACCATGTGGCATATATAGCTTGGAAGAGAGAGAGAGAGAGAGATTTTTGGACCTGTAATTTATTTACCCTGTGGTAGTTTTTGTTATTTTTTTTTGCGCTTAAATGGGGAACATTCAAAAGATTTTGAAAATAATTAGCTATAGGTAAGTAAGACATTAATAGACAGGAGTTACGTTTCAAACTCTGATTAAGGAAACTACTTTTATAAATTTGTACATATAAATATACAATTTTAATTTATCGTTATCTTTAACGTATGCAATAGTTAGTAATAGTGTTGCGGAATTCAAACCCGGCTCAAGGAATTGGAAGTTTGCAAAAGGTTTGTGGGATTTTTAACATTGTGTGCGAATTTACATCAACAGACGGGACAAGTATTTCAGAGTTTGTTTTTTCAAAAGGGGTTGACAATTTGCATGGAGAATGTATATAATTTTAGGCGAAACTTTATTGACGAATGTTTATTGGAGTAGCATAAGAAAGTCACAAAGTAATTTTTTTATTAGTTCTCTAAAGAGGTTGAAAGGAGAGTCCCTAAGATCCCTAGGAGGTTGAATTTCGAATAGTATATTTATATGTAGATAAAATTCCTCGTGAAACAAGTCACGGACAACAGCTACCAATAACATAATTATGGCTACATATACCTAACGTTGTTTTTGAACATATCTGGTATCAGGTATGGGTTTTTCCTGCACTCTCAACAAAATTTTTCTCTCATCCTCGACATTTTGTATTAGACTTTTTTTTTCATAAGTCTTGGTCTCATTATGGTCCGGGTACGGGTATGTGGTCTTATATATGCCATTATATCAAAATAAACTTCATTAGGTACGTGGAGGAGCTGGATATTGCTTTATGAAACTTTGTTAATATCTTTAACTCCGTACGTTCTTAACGGATAAGTATATTTAGTCGTGTTTTATTTTATTTTCTTTATTGGGGAAAAAACACACATAGGCAGATGAGACAATTCCCACTAAGATTTATAAACTAATAATATATAAGTGGCATTGTCTTCGGATTGAGATATAAAAAGGTGTTACGAGAGATAAATGGCTAAGATGTTAGTGGCAAATAAAAAAAAACACTTCTGTAAGTAAATTTTCTCTCGCATACCGACGGTAGTAGAAAAAGAAAATACAATTCGTTAGATAAATATTTCTCATTTTAAGCATACGTAGATACTCTCAACAAAAAATAGTCAAGCAAGACAAAGCAATTAATTGAGAAAAGCGGCTGGTTTCAACAGTATTACAGCTGCTGTAGTCGCCGTCCGAGCGTAACTTTTGTTGTAAAACTAGCGTTGCAAATTAAAAAAAAAAAGTGTGCCAAATTAAGTCTTGACGACCGGTTTGGCCTAGTGGGTAGTGACCCTGCCTACGAAGCTGATGGTCCCGGGTTCAAATCCTGGTAAGGGCATTTATTCGTGTGATGAGCATGGATATTTGTTCCTGAGTCATGGGTGTTTTCTATGTATTTAAGTATTTATAAATATTTATATAGGTATTATATATATCGTTGTCTAAGTACCCTCAACATAAGCCTTATTGAGCTTACTGTGGGACATAGTCAATTTGTGTAATAATGTCCTATAAAAAAAAAGTCATGAAATGAACAACACAATGCAACGTAATATGAGTACATTTTAAGCAGCGATGCTAGTTTGTTGTATGTCCCTCACTCAATTCGAATGTGCACCTGACATCAATCCGGTAGTAGAATGATATAAGAATCACCTGATGCAGGTAACTTTTGCGTTTAAATACTTGTTAGAACGTGACAGGCATGGTGACGAATGACATTCCAATATCGGTTTGAGGTCCTGACCTCAATGAGCACCTGTGCTCATTTGATTTTTTATGATGTAGGAGGCAAATGAGCATACTAATCGCCGAATGGTAACCGAAGCGATGGTCGCCCGTTAGCCTGTTAGTCGTTTCACCACTGCTTTGAGAAGTTATTTTGAAGGTGTTTTTTTAGGTGAAGCCGATTTTAATTTAACCATTTGTTATGGTTTTGACACGACCTTGACGATCGTCTTGGTGATTCGTGCATCTGACGCACAACATCTTTTCCATCCTACCTAGACCTTGCCCGAAAACGCGCGAAGAGGCACAACCCACCTGAAGTCGTTGCCAACATGGCTCCATCTTGTAGCTTATACAGCCACGAGAACGTTGTCCCTCACATATAAATGCTGCTGCATAAATCATCTGTCAACATGTTAAAGGCCTTATGATGAATCAACATGAGCGAACTAACTTCAGGTCATATCAGAATAAGATCAAAACCGTAACAAGTTGTTAAATCAGAATCGGGCTGTGTACCATGCATTAGGGCTCATTAACACGGTGTGAGAACTCCCATGCGAGTTTTATTACATTGCGGTATTTAATCAGTCAGCTGAATTGGATGTAAGCTCAATAGTCCGCAATGTAACTAAAATCGCATGTGAGTTCGCGTGCCGTCTAAATCAGTCCGTAGAAAGGAATGACATGACTTGTGACGTCACAGTTTCTGTTTATCCGTTGAAACTTATGTGACATCTTCATGTACCAGTCATTTTGATAGGTAGACACTTGATATATCTTCGAACACTCTTCATTATTGCATTACGTTATTAAGCTCAGTTTGCGTCATACTCGTTCAAATAGTCAAGCCTAGGTAATTAAATGGGCGTCAATTAAGCCCAATTTCTCACCTAAAAGATAGCTAAGTAAAGGTAAACCTTACTTGATATGACTGTGACGTCATGATCCGCTATCGTTATGTTGTATTTTAATGACACAATGAAAAGCGAAGTTTCAAAGTTTTCCTTTTTTTTCAAAATACGCAAAAAAAAAACAAGGGAAACCCTTATCAAAGTGATTTGTTAAAATTTAGTTAGGGAAAACCATTTTTCCGAAATGAAATTTCATAGAAAAAGTACCGTTAGTTTGTTAGGATCGCAAAGCTATCTTTCCCTCTTCAACAAAATTAGGGATTTTAAAAAGAGTGATTTTGTCGATACTTACATACACCATGGTATTGAAAAGTAAGTAAGACATAAATTATGAAATAAGAAACCAGACAAGTGTGAGTCGGATTCGCCCACCGAGGGTTTCAACCGTCTAACTATCACGATTCATGAGATATAGCCTGGTAACAGACAGACAGACGGCCGGACAGCGGAGTCTTAAATAGGGTCCTGTTTTACCCTTTGGGTATGAAACCCTAAAAACGGGGGTGGATTATAATTTAGTTACTCTTTGCCAAATGGAAAGAAAATTAGTCACAAGATAAACAACAACAACAGCAAACTTTACTTGAAACCAATTACTACAAATTCTATAAAGCTTATTTTGCTTATCTTATGTTGGAATTTTCATAATTTTAAGGTAAACATTTATAAAATTTTATTGTTACCAATAAGATATTGTCAAGACATATCTTTATTTGATTTTTAATATACATGCTGAAGATATTTTGACTAAAAACAGTTGAAAGCTCTTGTACATTAGAACTAAGAAGCTACTTACTCGTAACGTGTTTATAAACGATTTGAGGCTTGAAAGTTTAAACTTGTAATGCTGATGACTTTATGATTTTGAGCAGACTCCATTTGAATTTAAATTACCTATCTACGATATAGTGTATTTTATTTATTTATTTAAACCTTTGGGAAACAAACAGGCAAAAACAAGGCACATAGTAAATCAGATTACACTTTCACAAGCCAAACAGTTTCCACTAATGAATAATAACAATTATGTTGCTCAGAAATTAACATTAGGTAATATTAAAACATGCAAAACTCAAATAAATGTAACTGTTGAAAACAATATTAAATAACCGGCCAAGAGCATGTCGGGCCACGCTCAGTGTAGGGTTCCGTAGTTACTCTTACGTCACAATAAGCTAAACTGGAGCTTAATGTATAGTAAATTGTTAACCAAGGGATGAAACGGTACCTTTCACCCGAGTTAAATAAATAGGCAAATTTGCATAATCAGTACCTAATTAAAGTAAGTCTTTTTACTATGAAAGGAAAACTTTTTGCGATAACTCAAAAACAGCTAAACTGATCATGTCCGCTATAGTTTTCATTTAATGTCTTTCTTAAGCTCTACTTCCACGATTTTTTTCATATTTTTTGGACCTATGGTTCAAAAGTTAGAGGGGGGGGGACACAATTTTTTTTTCTTTCGGAGCGATTATCTCCGAATATATTCACTTTATCAAAAAATGTTTCTTGAAAACCCCTATTAGTTTTGAAAGACCTTTCCAACGATACCCCACACTCTAGGGTTGAAGCGAAAAAAAAACTTCACCCCCACTTTACGTGTAGGGGAGGTACCCTAATTTTTAGATTTTATTGTACGACTTTGTCGGCTTTATTGATTTATATATCCATGCCAAATTTCAGCTTTCTAGCACTAACGACCACGGAGCAAAGCCTCGGACAGACAGACAGACAGACAGACAGACAGACGGACATGGCGAAACTTGGCAAGTATGCTGAAATATAGTAACTAATCAATATTATTATTAGCTGTACATTGTATTGCAGAAACAAACTGTTGTAATGATAAATGGAATATGTCAATATCAGAAAAAAATTCATTATAAGTTCTACACGCTCTAGCTAAGAAGTATTTTCAAGTATTATAATCAATTCTTCAAATTTTAATGTTAATAATATATTATGTGAAAAATAAGACACGTAATTAAGTATAATATTACTACAGGACGTGGAACTCCTTAATGGCGGAAAACTAGGCTCCGCAATTACACCTGGCTCCAAAATAAAAGGACCTTCCGAGGCGACACTGGTGCAAACTCAACAGGCTTCGTACCGGCCACGGACGTTGCGCTCAATATAAACACCGCTGCGGATGGATGGACTCTCCTGCTTGCGCTTGCGGTGCTGGATCCCAGATTATCCAGCACATAATTGAAGACTGCCCCATATTGTGCTATACTGCTGGTCCTCCAGAAGACCTGGTTTTTGTGTTGACATTTAATAATTTTTCGATATTATATGCTTCTGTATTACGTTATGCCATACGATTAAATAGCTGCAATACATACCATCGAATTCTTGTTATATGATTTACCTTTTAACTAGTACACATTTTGAGCAGATAAGAATGTTTTTAATACCTACGGAAAGAAAGTCCTACATCAAACAACTCCTTAGATGCATTCCAAAGATACCTTGATTGAGTAAGATGAGTAAAATCTAAGACATTTTCGTGCTTCGAATTTGACAGGTAAACGAGATGGAGAGATGATTGTCAAAAGTTGATGTTTAATATCAAACTAAGGGGCACGGTTTTTTCTTACACTTCTACTACCTCTCTAATACAATCAATTCTTCCGTGTACACAGATACACAGATATAACATTTTCTCTGCTGCTGCTAATTTTTAACTATAATGTGTAATCACAAAGACATCTGATAAGGTTTACTTGTAAAAACACCTATTACTATTAGTTTAACTTTAGGATAAAATGCAAGTAAAAACGTATCTTTAGCGTCTTATGAAAAACAACATTTCCTACCTAATTTAAGCCAAATATTGTTAACAAAGCCTGAAGAGGTGTGACAGATTTGTTAGTTTGTTTCGGTAGTAAATGTATGCCATATGTTTATTCATTCGTGAACCGGAAAAAAAAATCCACGTACTGCTGTAATAGCTGAAATTTTAAGACGAAAGTGGACGACCGCGAGAAACCGCTTTTACGTACATTTTCTCCTATTAACATTATAGATAATGTTTTTACACACTTTTATGATAATACACAACAAAACTTTTATACACACAATACAACACTTGTGCCTTTTCTCTTTTGGTAACTTAAATTCGTCAAAAAACTATCTATTCGCCAACAAACTGTCTTCAGTTCGGCGAAACATTTGTTTAAAGTCATACGTATTTTTTTAATAAAAGAAAAATACTACTACTTTCATATGTTCTGCTGCTCTCGGCAATACAAATAACATATATTTTGAAAAATATAGCTTTGTCCTTCCAACTACTGACGACAAAATTATCTATATAAACTTGAAGATTGAAGCATAACAAATTATTTAAGTCATGATGAGAAAACTTACAAGAAAAAATAAATTAGCAGGGCGCAAGTTATTAGCTAATATCGATTGATACAAGGATTTACTGTAGGCCGCTTCTTTCCTTTCATGGAGAAAGATATTGACCTAAATACCATGACCTATCGAGAACACATTTTAATAAATAGATCATGGCTACTCATGCGCCATAAGTGTTAGATGCCTTTTTAAGTCAGTTAACCCAAGAGGCCAGAATTATTTTTTACTACTCTGACTAAACGTCCTTGTAACACAACAAGTATTACATGAAACATAGTATGTCATATCATGTTTCATGTACCTCTTCATAATTTTGTTATGGTTTTGACCGAAGCGTTAGCGAAGGTCTACGTTTTAACTCAAGCATTTTGCTCTCGTATGTCTGTATGTTCTCCTCTACAGGTCGCAATTCTTAACCGATTTCCATAATATTTCGTGACCAGATTCGATGAATATTTTCTTTGTCGCTCCAGTTTCTGTTTTTTTTTTTCAAAATACTTAAATTGGCATAAAGAACTTAAGCGCCAATAGTTCACCTTGATAACAACTCAACGAACTAGATAAGTATTTTTCACCTTTACATTTTCAAAGCTAAATGCGAGCTCACAGAGCCACAATTTTTTTATTGATTATTAATCAGCTACCAGCTAGTAAAGGTCTTTCGCTTATCTCAAGCGGTTAGTTAAGATTCTGCGCGGTGATTTTATAGAAGAAGGTACTTGTAGCTAAGTTTTAAGACTGAAACAAGTTTAAATACAACGTGTCTCCAGCCTCTGGACATAGATGAATAGGACGTGTCGGTACCTATTTCTAACCTATGTACCAAGTTTCATTCCAAACGACACAGTATTAACGGAGAAATTAATGATTTACGATTTAATACTTCGGAATAGCCTGTATGTAGATATACGGTAATAAAAGAGTATATTAAAGCAAGAAATATTACTTTGCTAATCCGCGAGAAAATAACGTGTTAGTCAATCAGTGCTAACCCGTTATACTTACTTGCGTATTTTTACATGCAATTAATGTAAAAATACGTAATTAAATAATAATAAGTCTTTAAATAATTAATATGTTCTATTAATTATTTAAAGAGTATATCACATCACTAGTGACACTTTAATATTATCGTCGTTGTGAAGAACTAATACAATGTGCTCCTATTTATTGATGATTAATTTGATTTTTTTATGTTTATCTAATCAAATGACTTACAGAAGGAATTCTACTCGGGTTCTCGGTCAATGTCCAGAGAATAGAGACCCGTTGTACATATATATATTTAGTGTTTAGTTACTTACCACACGAGTAATACAAATCAATGTTATACAGCCAAGCCTTCACCAATTTTGTAGCTGAAGATAATAACTTCTAACCAACATAACCGCCTCAGTTTAACGGTAGTGGGGTGCCATTTGACAGCGTGTGGTTTAACAATAGACCTGTAAATTGAAATTAATAAATAACCGATACATTTTTTTTAAATCGTCATCAAATCTACCTTACAATACAATTATTTGTTAAGTAAATCTTGTTTTATGAATTTTCTTATAAATCTTATAATACATATTTAGATGCTTGCGACTCTTAGTTGATATCGCGGTCGCGATTTCGTTGGCATGTGTCATGTCATGTTTTGCTTTAGTTATGACAACGGTTTGACATACGGCTACATAATTTAACGTAGGGATAGTTTGGGTATTTCAAGATTGTGCTGATTCTATGTTATTAACATTTTATTATAACTTCAAAGTCAATTTTTATTAATATTCCACTTATTTCAGTAACATCCATCTACTTTTAGTTAAGTAATTACAGTCAAGGTATTAAATATCGGCACGGACAAAGTGCCAGAAATATATACACATCTTCTTGCACATCTTTTTACATGGGCAATATGGTCGTATAAACATACTTTCGGTACTTTGTCCGAGTCCATATACAATGCCTTGACTGTACTCAACTATTTGGCGCAGTGGTGAAAATACTTGTGTATCCATTCAAATTACTGACACACTTTTTTTGCGGCATTCGATATTTGACCGACTATTCTATGGAATGTCATTACCAAACGATTCATTGAATTATAGTGTGGTTTATCAAGATTGACACACGATATCTAAATGTGCACTGTTTGAATGATTGAACCAATGCCAATGTCAAGTAAGCCATTGCATAAATTATACGGGTGATTTGTTAACTGTCGTACCTACAATGTGTAACAAAAGGCATCGTGTGAGTTAAACGCTTCAATATGTATGAATATAAATCTGACTATTAGTGGTTAATGGTGTTAAAGTGTATTATTTGATCGTTTTTATTAGATTACAGTTATTGTGTTACGTATTACGTACTTAGTTATTATTATTAAAACTTTACATATGATACCAACAATAATATACAATTCGCTTAGTAGGAAAAGACATGAGTCTAACCGAGGAGCCGGTGGACCTCGTCGGCGATGGCGGGATTACTTGGACTCATTTTTGAGAGGCTGACAGATATAGCACTAAACAGAGACGAGTGGAAAAAGAGAGGGGAGGCCTTTGTCCAGCAGTGCGATACAGTGGGATCTGAATAATGTGGGAAAAGATTTGAAAACTTTACTTCACTGGCTCAGTGACGCAAACAGGATCTTGGCCTCTGACACAAGATACCGACACTCACAAGGTATTCCGAGGGCGGACAGATCTTTTAGGGCTTCGTCACTCCAGCGGTATCTGGGACGTCCAGACGGACGTTTTCCACTAGGATACCCCACATACGCTCTTCTCACAGCACGATCCTCTCCCATCCTCTCCAGGTGACCGAGCCAGCGGAGTCGTGTGGCTTTGATTTCGCCAATTATATTAATCCTCACCTCCAATTTTAATAATACTTAGTATTGATTATAGTCATGATTATAGTGAGGGATCAGGTGGTGGATAAGATATCAAATAACTTTGCTGAAGCTTGCGGTGGAGATTATCAGGCCGATTCCAACTTGATACTCATACGTCAAATTGTTCTTGGTCTAGATACGATACGGATCGGATATGACAGCGTCAAAAGTGACGCTTTCGTTTCAAGAAACGTCATTTTGACACTGTTACTTTTGATATTTGGCGTATCTTAAAGTTTTAATCGGGCCGTATGAGGTCATAATAACAAAAGTATTCCAACATGAGAAGGAAAGGAGGAATTAAGCATCCTAAAGGATAGCGGTCGTTTTATAGCCGCTAATATGGAAATGTGGGTTACTTGAATAAATGAACTTCACCGTTGACTGTTAGAGATCGTTCCCAGTGCGAAGGATTCAACATTATACAATGGAACTTCGATAGCCACGAATCTTAAGGAAAATGAAAAACTTCGTGTTAACGACGTTTCATCTTATAGAGAACATCGAATAAGGGAGGTTCTTATAGGTTGCTGCTATTCTGTATAACACATGTTAATAAATTCAGCATTCTCTTATTAAACTACGTTTGCCCGGAGGAAACCAGAAATATGAATATTTGTACAACACGCGTTGAATCCTCTAAATTTAGACATTCTGCGGTATTCGCAAACTCGCTTTTCATTTTAAAATAGTTCAAACAAATTCAACTAAATACATTTGAAAGTTATATTTATTCATCAGCTTGCTAGCCAGTACAAACCTCTTACAGTAGTTTCAGTCTTTACATTAAGCTTCTAGTTCATACGAAGACATAATGTGGCAGTTACAATATTTAACTCTATTGACACTTATTAAAATACAAAGTTAAACAAAAAAAAAATTGTACCTACTTGTTGATAACCTAATATTGAAAAAAAACTTTATTGCAGACATGACGAGTCCATATCATTAGAAAATATCTTAAATCTAATCTAATCTAATTTAGGTATCTGCCTCCTTCTGGGACACCAGGCACTTGAGTATGCGATCGTACCCAGTGCCTCAAAATGGGGCAGTCCGTCTTCTCACTAATGCCCATCAGAATGGTGTTGGAGCTCCCCTGCGAGCGACTGAGGCGTGAGTATGAGCAACGCCACCCGTCGGCACACCACAGCGCCGAACCCGTCTGTACGCGCTGAAATATCGCTGATGCACTGCAGTAACGTGGGAGCCCCACCAGCACCCTGAAGGCATTGTTATACTATACTCGAAGAGCGTTGAAGGCCTGCTATGTGTAGTTACGCTGAAAATTGTGACATCAGCAAAATTTTCTTCTAATTTAAAAGGGTAGTGGACAACCGCTTCTATACAAACGTAGTAATATCGGGAGAGGAAAAGGGGGACTCAATTTGTATTGAGAAGCGATCACGTGACGTGTTCACTTTTTATCTTAGGGCTACATGCATCATCTATTGTTAGCCACTAACTCGGGATTAACCGGTTAAACCCGGAGTATCCAGTACAATTTGACCCGTTGTTAACGGTTATCTACGAGTATGTGGCTAACCTTGGATGGTGCAAGTGCAAAGTGGCCCTGGCGGTGAAGCTATTTACCTTTTATTTAACGATGTTTAGTTTTCAAGCTTTTCTATGTTATGCTAAAATACGTACTGCAAATGAAAGTCACTCATCACTCATGTTGTCTTTAGCTTAAAATATGAAACGGTCTTAAAAAGCAACATTAATTTAAATCTGACTTAAGACATATTTTTGGGGGAGAGTGGTTTGCTTTAGTTTTGGTGCAAAAACCTAATTCCTTTGAAGGCCTGTTTTGCTTTGCCGTGATGTTTCGAGATTGAATAATAAATCTCAGTACCCATGTATTTCTCTCTTGTAATTCTTACTTATTTAGATCATGTTTTTTAAAATTTAGCTTTTGTGTAGAAATCACATTCCAAGTACTTACAGACTATTTTATTCAAAATATTTGATAATATTGATAGTATCCAATGTTTTAAAGAAACGCTAAATAAATATCATTTTCTCCATATATTCTTAACGTTATTTCTAAACTGTTATTCAAGTAGATTAATAATAATAATAAAATAATAAATAAATAATAAATATTATAGGACATTATTACACAAATTGACTAAGTCCCACAGTAAGCTCAATAAGGCTTGTGTTGAGGGTACTTAGACAACGATATATATAATATATAAATATTTATAAATACTTAAATACATAGAAAACACCCATGACTCAGGAACAAATATCCATGCTCATCACACGAATAAATGCCCTTACCAGGATTTGAACCCGGGACCATCGGCTTCATAGGCAGGGTCACTACCCACGAGGCCAGACCGGTCGTCAAAAAAATTAGAAAAAATTTGTGAATTGAATAGTCAAAATAATAAAGACATTTCTAGACAATGAGAAGTAACATCTGTATTTTCTATCTATCTAGTACTTACATAGTTTTACTTAATGTTCAGTTAAGCTCGTAACTGACTCGATGTTTAGAAAGAAAAATAAACTAAAATAATCTTTATTAGAAAAAAACGAATTGCTATTCATTTGTCTGGCAGATGAACAACTCTTTACATTCTGAAGGCAATAAATTGAATCTTTTCAGTTGAGCCTAAAATGAAATATGGTTGCTTTTTTGTAACATGAAAAAGAATGTAAATTTAATTTATTTATGTTAGTTATAGAATTAAAACTAAACTAGCCATAAAATAAAACTACTTAAAAATTAAACTAATATTAAATAAAACTAAAATTAAAAGATATCCTAATAAACAAATTAGTTATAAAAAGAATACCCCTTCTAAAGCCTCCGCCTGCGGCAAAGATCCCATAACGCTGGCCGCGTTACCAAAGAATTATATTAACTAAATAAGATCAGGTATTTCATAGCTTATTATGGCAATTTTAAATAATAATTTGATTATAATATTTATCGTAACAAAAATATTTTATTTGTATTTATTTGAAAGATACTTTTTATAAATACCTGTAACACTACCCAATTATAATAAGCCTGCTTTCTGAGTTTCTATCAAGTAACAGATATGAGAATATCTTTGTATAAAGGTGACTGCTATAGTTATTGGCCCCTCCATAGTAATTGGCCACGTTTAGCAATAACACTTCTATGTATTGTAAAAATAAAAATTCTATATACCTAAAATATTTTTATTTGTTGTTTCAGATTGGCAGAAAAAAAACTAACGCATGACGAAACATGGGGAGTTTAGGCAACAATATCACATTATATGACGATAACAACCCGAGATTCCCAGGATCAGAAATTTTACCTGCATTTGAGATATGGCCTATAGATAAATGCATCAGATTGGCAATAATAGATAATAGCATAGAACCAACAAATCTTACTCAAAGTGAGTTTTTATACAACGATACTCGTCTAAGATGTTGGGAGCACTCACCAGTGTTGAAAAATGGGACATTAATAAGAGGTAGCGTGCTTTCAGTGATAGCAGTATTATCGTTTTTCGGGAATATAGCAACGATAATAAGTATAAGAAGAGGCAAGCGGAGCAGAGGGCGGGCGAGGCCGTCTTGGACGGCGATATACAGTCTAATATTTCAGCTGAGCATCGCTGATTTGCTCGTTACAGTATTTTGTATTGGAGGGGAAGCCGCCTGGATGTTTACCGTGCAGTGGTACGCTGGCAATGTGGGATGCAAGTTATTTAAGTTTGTGCAAATGTTCTCACTATATTTGAGTACATACATATTGGTGTTGATTGGGGTCGATCGGTGGCTGGCTGTTAAATACCCTATGAAGAGTATTGGCACGGCAACGAGAAGTGGACGACTAGTCATTATGGCTTGGATTTTAAGTTTTGGATTGAGTATCCCACAGGTAAGTGGTTTGGTACATTTAACTAAGTACATTATTCGTTTTTTTTTATACTACGTCGGTGGCAAACAAGCATACGGCCCGCCTGATGGTAAGCAGACTCCGTAGCCTACATATGTACGCCTGCAACTCAAAAGGAGTTATATGTTCGCTGCCGACCCTAACACTCCGCACCCTCGATTTATATACAAATTTTAAAGAGTATCCATATTTACAAACAATACACAGGAACGGAATTGGTAAACTTTATTGAGTGTTCAGGCCTTTACCTTCATCTAATAATTTCTAAGTTAAACAGTAACCCTCGGCTATGACAAAGTTTATTTTAGAAATAGTCGGCAGACTGCACAGTTCAAAGTCTATCGAAAATCTACATCAATTCGCACAATCCAGATTTTTTGAGATGTGTTTATTTATTATGCGAGTACAGTATTTTGAAAAAAAAAATCGCAACACAATAATTATCTAATATTATAATAATACATATAATTATCCACATTATTTTAAAATCTAAAACTATTCGAAAATACAAATTTTAGTAATCAATATTTTTAGTATGCTATTCTAAATAAATAATATTATTTATGTATTAAAATTTAGTTTTACTTCATAATTGCAGGTATCCGTAACAATTGCATGTCAATTACTTATGTTTTGTATGTTTTATTTTTAGGTACAATATTGTACAAAAAAGAATCCCACATTAAATATTTTTTTATCAATTATTATTGTTTTGAAATTGTTTTTTGCTGTTTACAATAAATGCTCAGATTGATTTTTGTTTACCTTCATAACTCTCTTAAGCTTTTCGTATAACAACAAAAGAATGTTTAACTTATAACTTTATTTATTTAATAGTTACGTGCATTGTTTATAGCTAAGTTTTAGTTATTATAGTTTGAAATTTTATTTTCATTCAATCGTTTATTGTTTATATTAATGAAAACTATCATAATACGCAAAATAATGCTGAAATAAATATTTTAAAACTGTGTTAAAATTAATCATATGAGATGAATAAAACTAAACTTAAACTAATTAATAACTTTCGACTAAAATGCTGATTAAACCCAGCTAAAAACTATCTATAAAACTAAAACAAACAATAAACATGTAGGTATTATTTTCTTAGTTCTCTTTATAAACCAAAAATAGGTCATGTAAATTAAATCATTAAATAGCAGGTGTTACAAATGTAAAATATACTTACCTTTTATAATAATAATTCAGCCTATATACGTCCCACTGCTGGGCACAGGCCTCCTCTCATGTGCGAGAGGGCTCGGGCTATAGTCCCCACGCTAGCCCAATGCGGATTGGGGACTTCACATACACCTTTGAATTTCTTCGCAGATGTATGCAGGTTTACTCACGATGTTTCCCTTCACCGAAAAGCTAGTGGTAAATATCAAATGACATTTCGTACATGAGTTCCGAAAAACTCATTGGTACGAGCCAAATTATTTGCCTTTTAATTGCATTCATTGTTGTGGCTTGACAAAATAAAAACGCGTAAGTATTTAGAAAAATTTAGAGTCTAAATCCTAACGACGGCTATTTATTACATGTCATTTATTTATTCATTTATCTAAACTTTCTTGCACATCAGAAAAGGTACAAATAGAGAACTTAATGCCATGACATTCTATATTATTATATACGAGTATAATTATTCTACTTATTTGGATTATTAACATGGACTTGAAACATGAAATCTTAGTGTTCGTTAATTTTATTTCAAAATAGAAAAAAAAAACATAGGCAACTTCCGCCTTCACAGTATTTATAAACCAATAATTGGGTATTAAAAACCAAGTAATACTAGTTATTAAATTACTTGACCGTCACTGGAAGCTTTATAATTGAGATAGCATATCTGTTTCCGTCGAATTATCACCAGTCTAGTGCTTTATTTGACTTCGTTTTCTGGCGACAGTGGCGACACCTGGCGGACCGCGTCATTTTTACACCAGGTAATAAAAGATGTCCGGTGAACGCTTTGTCATTGGCGTTCAGTTTCCCGTCGAAGCAACAAGTGCGCAGCGAGTCAGGCTCACTGACCCTGCGACCGTTACAATTTAAAGATAAAATCGTTATGCGTGATTACTAAAATCGATACGTTGTATAATAAAGTGTTTTTAAATATAAAAAAGCGGCCAAGTGCGAGTCGGACTCGCGCATGAAGGGTTCCGTACAATTTAAGACGTATTAAAAAAAAATCTTCTTATTAGATCTTGTTCAACATTTTACCACTTTGGACACACATTTTACCACTTTGGAAGTGTCTCTCGCGCAAACTATTCAGTTTAGAAAAAAATGATATTAGGAACCTAAATATCATTTTTGAAGACCTATCCATAGATACCCCACACGTATATGTTTGATGAATTTTTTTTTTTTTTAATTTTATGACGTATTAAAAAAAAACTACTCACTAGATCTCGTTCAAACCAATTTTCGGTGGAAGTTTGCATGGTAATGTATATCATATATTTATTTTAGATTTTTCATTTTGTTATTTTAGAAGTTACAGGGGGGGGGGACACACTTTTTTTCACTTTGGAAGGTTCTCTCGCGCAAACTATTCAGTTTAGAAAAAAATGATATTAGAAACCTTAATATCATTTTTAAAGACCTATCCATAGATACCCCACACGTATGGGTATGATGAAAAAAAAAATTTTTTTTTAATTTCATGACGTTTTAAAAAAAAACTACTTACTAGATCTCGTTCAAACCAATTTTCGGTGGAAGTTTACGTGGCAATGTATATCATATATTTTTTTTAGATTTTTCATTTTGTTATTTTAGAAGTTACAGGGGGGGGGGGGGACACACTTTTTTTCACTTTGGAAGGTTCTCTCGCGCAAACTATTCAGTTTAGAAAAAAATGATATTAGAAACCTTAATATCATTTTTGAAGACCTATCCATAGATACCCCACACGTATGGGTATGATGAAAAAAAAAATTTTTTTTTAATTTCATGACGTTTTAAAAAAAAACTACTTACTAGATCTCGTTCAAACCAATTTTCGGTGGAAGTTTACATGGCAATGTATATCATATATTTTTTTTAGATTTTTCATTCTGTTATTTTAGAAGTTACGGGGGGGGGGGGACACACTTTTTACCACTTTGGAAGTGTCTCTCGCGCAAACTATTCAGTTTAGAAAAAAAAGATATTAGAAACCTCAATATCATTTTTGAAGACCTATCCATAGATACCCCACACGTATGGGTTTGATGAAAAAAGATTTTTTGAGTTTCAGTTCTAAGTGTGGGGAACCCCCAAAATTTATTGTTTTTTTTTCTATTTTTATGTAAAAATCTTAATGCGGTTCATAGAATACATCTAGTTACCAAGTGTGAACAGTATAGCTCTTATAGTTTCGGAAAAAAGTGGCTGTGACAGAATCGGACAGACAGACGGACATGACGAATCTATAAGGGTTCCGTTTTTTGCCATTTGGCTACGGAACCCTAAAAAGTGATCACGTAAGTACCTGATTTCTAATATTTGCACAATAAGTATGTGGTCATATATTTAACAGTTTTTCTGTTCTGACCACTACCTACATATTAAATTATTGTGCCAAATAAATAACCAGTATGTTATAGTGTTTTATTTGCAGATTTTTCTATCCGATTGTATTTTTTTGTAAGAAATTATACAATCGAGAGCAAGTCTTGAAATAGAATTAATATCATTGCTATTTCAGAAATGGATAGTGATCAAATAGGCCCGGCAGAGCCGCAGCCTGGTCCAAGTGGGATGTCGCACAAACGAGCTAGGAGTAGAAGTTCATCCAGCAGCAGCTCAAGCAGCAACACGTCAAGCTCGTCATCCTCGAGCGGTCACAAGCGTTCGCGCCGCCACCGTCATAAAGAAAAGTAAGCGATCTCGGCGCTCCGCGCGCTTAATGGATAAATTATTCAAGGAAATGGGTGAGCTTCGCAAACATATTGCAGCTGGCAATGACAACACTATTAGCCACGATACTAATTTTTTTGAAAATAATCGTTGCCTAGAAAATTCAAATGTTGCCTTCCCTGATAACGAGTCAATTCTGTCAGAGGTTAGCGGTGAACTATATGAAGTTAATAATGTGAATGATGCTCCGTGCCCAGACGCTGAGAGTCAAGATGCAAATTTGAATTTGCCGTTCACTTTTGATATTGAAACGAAATTAAAGGAACCATCGGTACCTAAGACTCCAGAAAATTTTCTGAAAATGCTTCTTGACGTTCAGCGCTTGGGTAGCGCAGCATGGTCTGAGGTTAGGTACTCTGAGACCCAAAAACTTTACAATCATACTCCAGGTTTCGTAGACCTGGAAACAAACGAAGAGGTAAAAATGTATGATACCTTACGCCATCTATCTTATGCTGATAAATCATATGCAATATTTTTAAATTTTTTGTAAATCGCCTTTTTGGAAAACCTCATCAACTTTAGAATTTAATTCGTCATAAGAAAAATTCATACTTTTAGCCCACGACAAAAGACTACGAATACTATCTTGAATCGCCTGTTTTTGTTTCAAAATGCAGTAGGTAATAACTGCATTTTGAAACAAAAACAGGCGATTCAAGATAGTATTCGTAGTCTTTTGTCGTGGGCTAAAAGTATGAATTTTTCTTATGACGAATTAAATTCTAAAGTTGATGAGCTTTTCCAAAAAGGCGATTTACAAAAAATTTCGTCTGATCTTTTACAATTAGTTTGTGGTCACCGCGCCGAAGCTATTGAAATGCGCAGAGAGGCCATTACAAGCCAAATTAAAGAACCACTTATCAAGGCATTAGTAAACAAAATCCCCCCTTCCACATCTAATATTTTTGATGCATACTTTTACATCGGCTCTTGAAAAGGCTGGAGGTGTTCGAAAAACTTTTTGGCCTCTTAAACAAAATGCTTTAAGCAAGGCAAATCAGCCTAATAGCCGCCCCTCGCGGGGGCAAGGCATACGAAAATCTACAATTCCATCGCGTGGAATTCAGTGCAATGCGAGCCCAGGGTTTCCCTCGCAAAATATGCATATGCAAACCTGTAACAACGCACCCTCGCGGGGTGTATGTCATTGTCAAAATTGTCAACAACCGAATTACCCATGGGTAACTCAACCTTCAAATAATCATCCCGCTTATTACCACACAAGTGGAAGAGGGTCGTTTCAGAATCGAGGCTCGCGACCCGATCGTAGAGGTACCAGAGGTCGAGGAAATGCCGGTAGAGGGTACAAAGGTACCCAGAAACGGCAGAAACCATGACTCGGAACCGTTTCAAGCAGGCCGATTAGCGCACTTCCTCACACAATGGAAGAAAATGGGAGCACCAGAAATAGCATTAAAGTTAATCCGAGGGTATCGCATACCATTCCTTGCAAAACCTCCTCTGGTGTATCCCAATTTAAAATCGGGCCCCTTTCACACTCCTGTGTCAAAGGAAATGACTTCAATCGTGCACAAAATGAAAGTTCAAGGTGTTCTAAGTGTAGCACAACCGTCACCAAGCTTCATCTCTCCTCTTTTCCTTGTGCCAAAACCGGACGGATCAGCTCGACCAATTTTCAACTTGAAAGCGCTAAACAACTATATACTGGCCGAACCGTTTCACCTCATAAACATGCATCGGATTCCCGACTTCCTCCAACCAAACGACTGGATGTGCAAGGTCGATATATGCCAAGCTTATTTTCACGTGAAAGTAGCCGAGGCACACAGACGCTTCCTGCGCCTAGTTTACAACGAAGAATTGCTAGAAGTGACGTGCTTGCCGTTCGGGCTAAGCACATCTCCGAAAACGTTCTCAATACTAACAAATTGGGTAGCTCAAACCTTGCGGCAACAATGGAACGTCAGAATTATTGTTTACCTGGACGATTTTCTGATTGTCCATCAAAATGCAGCCATATTACAAGATCATGTAAAAATAACTATTCGAACGCTCATAAGTCTCGGATGGAAAGTGAATTTCGAAAAATCAATTCTGTATCCACAAAAAAGTATAGTTTACTTAGGGATACTTTGGCGAACTTGGGACAACTTAAAATCCTTACCAAAAGAAAAAGTAACCTCATTACGTCGAACACTAGAAGAGGTTCTTATTCAAGGAAAACTGACCTTGAAAAACACTCAGAGAATAGTAGGGTCTCTGAATTTCGCCAGTTTTGTCGTTCCAAGGGGTCGGCTCAATCATCGACGACTTCTAATGTTTCTAAACTCCCTGCCAGACCCATCGACCACGTCATTCCCGATACCGCAAAGTGTGGCGATCGAACTAAATTGGTGGGTACAAAATTGCCAGGCATCAACAGTTTTACATCGCCCTCCCCCCACCAATTTTCTAACAACCGATGCATCGGACCAAGCCTGGGGGGCGCAGTTGAACGACCTAGCTCTTTCGGGAGCTTGGTCACGAGAAGAACAGAACCTTCATTGCAATCAGAAGGAAATGTTAGCCATCCTTCATGTTCTTCAAGGTTACGCTCACCTGTTGCATCACAGTTCGATGCTTATACAATGCGACAACAGGACGGCCGTAGCCCATCTAAGGAAAGAAGGGGGATCGAAATCGTTAGCCCTGGTAAACATAACCCATCAGATTTTAGATCTTCTAGATCAAAATCAAATACACTTCAGCGTACACTATCTACCGGGCAAATACAATTGTCAAGCCGATCACTTATCGCGTCGTCGTCTACCGCCGGAATGGCACTTATTACCGGCTTGCGTAGAGACAGTTTTTGCGAAATGGGGAATACCGGTGGTGGATCTATTCGCCTCGGCAACAGCCCATGTGGTACACAATTATGTATCCCGAGACCTGAGAGACCCACAAGCGATGTACCACGACGCATTCAGTTCTCCGTGGAACTACCCACTCGCGTGGGTGTTCCCACCACCTTTTCTGATGCCCAAAGTCCTGTCTCACTTGAACCAATCGACCGGGATATTTCTGGTAGTGGTGCCTCGCTGGGAGAAAGTGTTCTGGCGGGCAGATCTCAAAGCCCGAGCGCTAGCGGCGCCACTTACTCTGAGGAACCTGCGGAAGAATCTAGTCGACACGTCGACAGGCCTACCACCTCCCCAAGTCGAGGAAATGATTCTCGAGGTTTGGAAGTGTGGGGGTGGTCTGAGGCCCTAGAGTCATGGAGCTCAGATCAATTATCATTGCTTAAAAATTCATGGAGAAAATCGACTTTAAGAACTTACAAAACAGCTTGGCAACGTTGGATTTCTTGGGCAGAAACAAAAAATATAAACCCAAAAAATCCGACAGGAGCTCAACTAGCACAGTTTTTATCAGATTTACATTTAATAAATAAATTATCTTATAATACAATACTTTTACACAAGTCAGTCGTTTCTACATTGTGTAACACTGAAACATCAAGTTGTTTGAGTTCACATGTTCTGGTGAAACACATTCTTAAGTCGATTTCCTTAACATGTCCTAAAACGGCTAAACCCCCAGTTTGGGATGTTGATCAACTGATAAAAATTTTATCCGATTATACAGTAGATCAGAACAATGCTTTCCAAACAACGCGTCATACTGCCACTTTATTACTTCTTTGCTCTGGCAGGCGCATACACGATTTAACCTTGCTTACGATTGACCATGACAAGTGTATAAGATCAGATGAATGTATCATTTTTTGGCCCCAGTTCGGCTCAAAAACAGACTCTAGTAATTACAGGCAGTCCGGTTGGAAACTATTAGCAAATACCAGTAATAGTAAGCTAGATCCCCTTTTTTGGATAGAACGAACTAAACTATATCACTTCTTAATGACAGACGTAATACTGCTAAATCATTTAATTTGTTCATGACACTTAAGGGTCGTTCGAAACCGGCCTCACGGACGGTCATTGCAAATTGGATAAAAACTTTATTTAAAGAAGCAAACATAGCAGCTGCTCCAGGTAGTATTAGATCAGCTGTAGCTTCAAAAAGTTGGTGGGAAAATCATTCCCTAGATGACATTATGGCGCGTGGCAACTGGCAATCAGCTAACACGTTCCAACGATTTTATAGGAGAGAGGTAGCAAGAACAAGTACTTCTTCTACAAATGTTACAAAGTTGTTTAATCCTGTATAGGTATTATGATAATTGATTTATATAATATAGTAAAGTTGATTTCTCAGGCACTGTGCCTGATGTAATTATTGTACCTAATCATTCAGGCAACATTGTACAATATAAAATATAAGTACATAAATAAATTATAGTAAGTAACTCTACATAAATCATTAAATGATATTACTAAGTGTACAATTAATTATATGTTTAAAGAATAAAATAATTGAAATCGATATTTGAGTATTTCAATCACATTGGCGCATAGATATAAGAAGTAAGGAGATTTATAACGAAGCATAATTTCAACGAGTCTCGCTGTCCCCCACCACATCATTAAAGGCGTGGCCAGACAACCAACTCACGCGCTGTGATTGGCCAAACCGCGCGGTGTAGGAGCCTAGAGCGGCGGCACTAGAGTGAGGACAATTCGATAGAGCTATCGATATTTTACATGTTCTGAACATGAGTAACATGACCTTAGAGTTTTGACATTTTTGTTTTAAGTAATAATTGCCATAGACTTAATTTATATTCCTTTAAATTTTTGACCTTATTTACGAGCTAAGAATTTTAAGGTACGTGTAAGGTATATTAGTTGATCCATAAGTTCTCTCACAAAGGTTTTTACTGATAAAATGTAATACAAAGCTTTTAATTTAAAAAAAAAAACATGTACCATGATGCGAAAGCTTGTTTATGCTTAACTAATCAAATTGGTTTAAATTTTAGTCATTATTTGATGTAATGTTTGTTTAAATTGTTTACTTTGGGATTGTCGTTAGACGCGAGCGCTTCATTAAAAAAATAGTTTCAGTTTATTATAGCATATTTCGTCACCAATTGAAAGCAATTCCAGCATGTTACATAGAGTTATGAAGAACTGCGAAAGCAAGTTATAGTAAATTATATTGTAAGTATAATGCACCATTAAATAAGCTTTTAAATCATATGTACGAATAATAAGGAAAGTGTAATCATAATTATCAGTAAAAATCTTTCTGATAGAACTTTTGGATCGACTAAGTATAACAATATACTATTATTTTAAACATATTTATATTCTATCGTTATATAAATGAGGTGAAGTGTAACTGGAAACATTTTTCTTGAAAATGATCCAAACAAATAACACTTTTCTCGCTCGTAAACCAGTTAGGGCCCTCTACCTGTAGCATCTATCCATTTTTTTTAATACTGGAATTTTTCGGGAAACTGAAAAAAATTGCAATCATGAACATATTTGATTATACCTAGTGCAGTTATTCGAATCGTTGCTAAGAACCTGAATAAAATATACTTATAGGTATAAACTATAATGTTATAAATAAATTGTACTTAATTAAATCAGTTTATTTTTTGGCTTACCTATTCGATTTTTAATCCAAATTAATAAGTATTAAATTAAACATTAGGTGCATATAAAATAATTGTAAAATTTTACTTGAAAAATAATTACTTTCATACACACTATATCCAAACATTTTTATCGATAACGCTCAAAGATCAATTATATGCACGAGCACCACTCTACTTCGCGGCGTCAATGAAGGGAGCGGTTGGCGGTCGTACCAAGAAACAATAATGCCCCTGTGAATATCGTTAGCTGTTTAATGCATTGCGCCGTTGCTATGGACACTACAAATAGTTTTCCATGCCAAAGCGTCAATGTAGGATGCATAGATAAATTGTCACGCGTTTGTATGACAACATGGTCTGACTCAGAAAAATCATATTTCACTGGATTTATTTGTTAAAATGTGTGGTTTTATTGACTAATACGTGAAAAAAAATGTGGTATGTAACTCCATGATCCTTATAGTTTTTGGATGCACTCCTATTTCGACACAAAATAACGCTATAATTCGGCATTTCAATAAAATTGACGCGCACATTGTTCAATGACAGCTAATTTGCTACTGTCTTACGGCGGGCCGGTATGGCCACGATGTGGCCATGTCGCGGCGACACGCGCCACGCCTCCGTCAGCCATCTAGTACTTTCTATGATCTGAGCATTGGCGCTATATTACATTAAAATTAATCTAATAAGGGGCGACACCAGGCGATAACAAACAGGTCTCAATTATAAAGCTTCCAGTGACGGTCAAGTAATTTAATAGCAGCGTTTTACCTGAAATAAAACGCATATTAAAATACTTACCTCACTGGAAGCTTTCATTTCATTTCTGCCTGGTGAAATTGAGCCAATGACAAAGCGTTCACCGGACATCTTTTATTACCTGGTGTAAAAATGGCGCGGTCCGCCAGGTGTCGCCACTGTCGCCAGAAAACGAAGTCAAATAAAGCACTAGACTGGTGATAATTCGACGGAAACAGATATGCTATCTCAATTATAAAGCTTCCAGTGAGGTAAGTATTTTAATATGCGTTTTATTTCAGGTAAAACGCTGCTATAATGAACACATTAACAGTAAATTTTACAACTACTTACCAACATATTACGAGTAAGTAGGTAGATATGTGATCCTAAACTTGAACAGAGAGAGTTTCTTACCGGTAAGAAGAGGGAATGAACATTTCTTGTTCACGTGCTATCAATAAATCGGCTATTGAATAAATTTAATGTTTTACGAGAACGATACATTTAATACCTGATAAACTCAGACGTTTGACAGAGATAGCAATATTTAACATTTCAATATATGTATAATATATTACTTCGATATTTTAATTTAACCGGTTAATTTCGTAGCACTAAAACAAAAGACGAACGAATTTGGTATAAAATGGTAACTCATTATATTAGTTATTAAACCGGTGACCGCAAATTAAAACTAACCATTTTCATTCCCGGATGACTGAACTAAAACGGTTTGAAAAATAAAACGGTTTTCGAAACCTGCTTGTCAGTTACTATCTTCGGGATTGTTCACATAATTATATCATATATTTTACTGATGTTTTATATGTCCATAATTATATATATTTTATATATCGTGGTCTAGTAACCACAATACAAGTCTTATTATGTACTGTGGGACTCGGTCGATGTGTGTAAATTTGTCGTATAATATTTATTTAAATACGATTTATTTTAACGCATTTTCCTAACTCCTATTGGAGACGGTAAATTGATATCCGTCCGTTTTCTGCTAATCCGCAATGGTTTTCCAATTATCCGCGTCGAGAAAACAAAGAAAATTTTACACTTGAGTTATCTTAAGAAGCTGTATATTAAAAAAAAACAGTCTTATTACGACTTTACCAAGTAAATTAGAAGACTAAAATATTTTTTAAGGTTTGTTATCGGACATTTAACGTTGTAAAAGATACTTACATCGTATCTCGTTAGATATCAAGAACTTTTTTAAACAACCTTGAGGCAAATGTTTCTTCGACCATATTATGTTTTCAACTTCAATGGCTTGTCATTTAACTGCGATCAAATTACCATTATTCCTTTTAAAATTGGTCTTAAATTGACAGTTTATATTACCATTACAATGAAGATAAAATTCTAATTTTAAACATAGTGTTCATGTTATTATGTTAGGTAAAAAGGCAATGTTCATTTTTGATCCTTGAAGAGTTCATTCATTTGTATAAAAATGTTAACTTTTGGGAAAAAACATTCAACTTTGTATAACTAAATGTAACCGTCTAACATTTTATTTCGTCAGAAATTATTTTGACCACCCTCCGCTTGCCTTATCGGACCAGTCCCAGAATAGCATAATTATACAAAGCTCGAAAGTCTAAGTAAAAGCGGGTAAAAAGTAAAATTTTACTGATACAGCTTTTAAAATAAAACATCTATAAATAGTTGTTTTTTTTGTTACATATGACAATTAGGTTCATTATTTAGAAAGTTTTAAATAACGACAGGCGGCCTGATTCTAATTTTAATATACGTCAAAAAAATTATTTCGTTAAGATATGGATCGGATCTGTCAGTGTCAAAAGTGACGTCAAAACCAAAACATCACTTTTGACATTGACACTAATAGATCCGATCCATATAGTATCTAGGTCTAATTTTTGACGTATACTTAAATTAAAATCAGGCCGATGGTCCTTTAAAGCACATAATGAAAAAAATAAAACAGAAAAATGGTCACGGAATTTCTACCGTCGTATTGGGTCAATTAATTACATCCACACTTCCCGATATCGGGCCCGAAGTCAGTCCCGATGTCGGGCCTGATAATCGTTTTCCATTTCATGGAATAACAGCAAATTGTTAACAATATTTGCAGTTTAAAAAATACTTTGTTTCTCATTGGCAAAAATGTTCAATGTTCGATATTTTTGCATATGTACAATTTTTTTTGACATAACGGTGTGCTGATGTTTTGTGAAACGTCAAAAATTGTTATTAAATCTGCCTAATATTGCAGTGTTATTTGTGTTTAATTTAGCTTTAGGTCAAACCCAAAGTTCAGGTAGGTAGTTTTAAGTCTGCCTAGTCTAGTTAATGAGAGATAGAGATAAATTAAGAGTTGACAGATATTTGGTTTCACCGGGAAGATTATGAAAAAAAATTCCTTTGAAAACCAGTTTTTAAAGGAAAAAAAATCGATCGATTTTAGGCATTGAAAAAATCGATAAAATATATTTCAGTAGGTAATGTCCCTACATATTTACCTACCCCTACCCTACCCTAGTACCTATATTTCCCCTGTAGGCACTTAGAATTTTATTCACGTTAACATAAAAACGGGAGTTTTTTGTGTTTATTATGATCTAACGACCAAAAACTTTTTGGGCTAACGGCTGACCCTTTTGTCAGCTGCGTGGACAACTAAGCCAAGTTAAACCGTTTTTTGGTAATGGTAGCTGCTGTAATACGCAAGGCCCTTAAACAAATAACGACCGACTTTTTCAAAGCCCTTTGTTATCTGTACTTAAATGTTAAGTTTGTAAAAGAACAAGACCCAATTTAGAATAAAAAACCTGTTCGGGATTTTGTAACAAACCAAACCGTTATCCCTATTATTGTAATTTAATTACAATTAGGGTGACAATGCTATCCTAATTTGATTTTTCTTATTGTTTCAGACGATAGTGTTTCAAGTAGCAAAAGGCCCTTTTGTTGAGGAGTTCTACCAATGTGTCACGCACGGAGTTTACTCAGCGAAGTGGCAAGAGCAATTGTATACAACGCTGTCTTTGGTTTTTATGTTCGTTTTGCCACTCCTGATCCTTGTGTCGACCTACGTGTCTACTGTTCGGACTATTGCGCGTATGTATTTATTTGGCTTATTTTCCTGTTGTGTAACATATTACATGTGAGACACATTATGTATTAATACTACGTTTAACAAACCAGTACCTGGGCGACCGAGCTTTGCTCGGTTATAACTATTTATTGTAATATGGTGGTGTATAGGTGATAATCTTAACTACTTTTTTTTACTAAATTAAACTTGTCTAAAACAATAAAAATTAAAAAATTATATATAAACTTGAACATATAAAAAAAAAAACAATAGTTAATCACCGGGCGAGATTCGAACCCGTAACACTCGTTTAGCAGTCCGCGTCTTAACCCGCTGGACCAGACGGACAGTGGTCGGCAACACGAAATTAGCGACCATATTCTGCGTCGAAAGAAAAACGCATGAAAACTCGAAAACACGCGTTTTCCCAAACATAAGACTAATCTAGATAGGTTTCTTAGGATAGATTGCTCGTTTAAAGGTATAAGATTCTCACTCAAACTGACAGATTGGATGTCAACGTCAAATTATTTCACGCATTTCACTTCTTTGCATCTGTGAAAATCCAATACGATCGGATTATGTAAATGGTCGCAATAATGGTGGTTAGAATTTGAATGATTAATTGTCTCGTTCTCAAGCAAAAGGTACCGTATTGTTGCTAGCCATAAGGACGCTCTGAAAGGATATTCGTATAAAGATACGAGCAAATTTCGTCCTTATGGGAAGCGACAATGTGGCACCTTTTTCTTTAGAACGTCATAATTATCATTCGGTCAAAATTTTTTTTTTTTTTAGAGGAGTCAAACGAGCAGACGGATCAGGTCGCATAGTAGGCAGGTGCCTACTATGCGATTACCAGAGGGGTTGTAAGTGCGTTGCCGGCATTTAAGATGGGAGTACGCTCTTTTCTTGAAGGTTTGAAGGTCGTATCGGTCGGTTTGATGAGATATCGCTGCAATTACAAAATATATTGAAAGTTTTGTTTGCTATGAGTATATATTATGATTGCAATGCAATAATAATTACATTTATTTAGACAAAATAGTAAAGATGTTTGCTTTTAGCATTTCAGATCAGACGATGAGTATGACTTTGAATATGTACATATTAACATCGATTCCGATCGAGCTTTCTTTATTGCAGTTCTCTCAATAATTTCTAGAACTTTTTAGTCTCATGATTAAGTGATCAACGAGGGGAGGAATGCTAAGGTCGGCAACGCGCATATGACTCCTCTGGAGTTGCAGGTGTACATAGGCTACGGAGACTGCTTACCATCAGGCGGGCCGTATGCTTGTTTGCCACCAATGTAGTATAAAAAAATAATCGGACAGACAGACATGACGAATCTATAAGGGTTCCGTTTTTTGCCATTTGGCTACGGAACCCTAAAAAGGCCCTTGAGGCATTGTACCAAGGATGCTGGCGGCATTTCCTCGTTGTATCGCAATACTGATACGTTGTGCGAAGAAGCCGCCAGCTCTTCGGTCACCAGTTCCGTCAACCAGACGTTTAAAAAATAAATAAAAAATAAAAAGTCATTTATTGTCGCAAAAAATAAATAAATAGTACATACAGCAAGAATCAACAAACATGATTGACTAATCGTTTTGACTGAGCAACTTGATTCGACTAAACAGTCAACCACTCTATAAGCATTCATTACAGCACAGTAGCAATAAGTATACAGCTTTTGAGAACTATGATAATATACCATATAGAACTATTGTTTACATTCAAACTCTTAAGTGCGACAATGGGCTCGGGACTCAGCTTTTGCCGCGAGTCTGGTGACTGCACAGCGCTTCACGTTTCGCGGTTTCTCCAAAAAACTTGTGCGCGCTGGGACCCCATGGACCTAGAGTTTCAACACAGTTTTATATTTTATATTTGTGTCTATTAATTTTAAGCGTCAAGTCTTAGTGTTTTTTACATATCCCGCACCAACTATGCTTCTCTGTTTGGCCTAAAGGTTGACTGGTATAAAATGCCGGGTGGCATTAAGTCCGTCTTTGTCATTGTATATTTTTTTACTGTGCAATAAAGTTTAAATAAATAACTTTTACCTATGCTATTAACTTGTAATTCGTGCGTCATTGCAATTTAATGTTCGCGAGATTTCCTTTGTGTTATTTTTGGTAGGAATTGAGACTCATAACCACTAACGGAATAGTATCAAGGAAGTCGTAAAATCAATGTTTGTGTATCAGTTGCAATATTGAGACTTGTATAGACATGGCTTACAGCCAATAACTTACGTGTATATTTAATGGATCAAAATGCATTTCAATAAAATTTATATATGCATCACACCACAATATCGTGGCTAGTAACACTAACGCATTTAGTAATATCGGCTTGTAAAAGTAAAACAAAACTTGACGCTTGTAATATATTTAATAGTTAAAAAAAAAACCACAGCGTTCGTCTCAAGTATACTCCGGACGAGCGCGGTATAGAGCACGCGAGTGGCGGCTAGGCTCAGGGGGCCTACCGCAAAAATCGAATTTCGCAAATGGCGGAGATCTTTCTCTTTTACTATCACTAAGACGTAATATTTATAACGAACCATAGTCTCTTGTACGCTGTGTTAGTTACAGCTTGGACATGTTCACAAAATGAGACTGCAGGGTCAAAAAGCACACCTAAATCGCGGACCTGAGCCGAACGCGCTATACAAAAATCGCCTATATTGTATTCACACTCAGGGCAACGCGATCGCGAAAAGGTCATCATCTTGCACTTACCCGAATTAAAATAAAGTTTATTTCTGAGGCTCCCAACTGTATACAGAAAGAACATCCATTTGCAATTCCCGACAATCTCACTGATTTTCCACCGATATAATTTGGTTTCATATCTTTTTCTTAGTTACAGTCAAATATATCATGCAAATAATAGAAGGCCCGGAAGGCCCCGTTCATCGGGTTTCATTTTGTGTGATTGTCTATGACCATGACCATAATTTATATTTTTTAATTTCGTCGAAAATCTTTCGCAACCCGCATCTCCAATGATGGGACCAGTTATCCCTCGACGATGACCCAAGCATCTGATATCGAATCTCTTCGTAATAAATTTAAAATAAAATCGTTGCATTTCAATACATTTTAACCTTCCATACCCGTAAATGGTAGCTCATATGTAATTGGACGCCTTAATGTTTGTAGAACAGTTCAATTAATTAAGAGCACTGGTTTATAGTTTCTGTTTTCCGAAGATAAAATGAATCAATGATTAATTCATTTAAGGATCAATAATTTTTTTTTCGTCACTCAAGACACGACCATGGCAAACGTGAACCTTGGCCACCGGTGGACTTGGTCACTTTCTCTTTAGTGTATGATATCTATTTCAGTTTATAAACATAAAGTTATTTATAAAACAAAAATAGATAGTTTCTAACATTGATATGCTGACATGGATATTTATATAAATTCCATGTCAAATTCTTTAATTTGGGTTTTAAGCTTGAACACAAACTTTGAAGAAACGCTTTTCGTTATTGCTTTCACTCATTAATCTCATTACATAATTATACCATACAATATAAAAATCAATAAATTACATATGTCATAACATAACCTCTACTTAATCAGACATGTTTTAACGATCCCTGCACGGCTAGCACATGATTACACGCGGGATAACTCGCGCCGCGAGAAACAACAGTCGCGTGTCACAAATTTCTATGTCGACCTGTCAGTTTCTCGATTTTGGTAGCACAAGTTGGCAGATCGAGAAAAGAATTCCACGCGAGAGAGCCATCCCGCGCGCGACTTAGCCAGTGTGGCCATTTATACTTGGAACACACTTTTCTTTCGTGGCAACACTGAATCGGTACTAACATAATCGGAAAAATAATGAATAGTCAGCTTTAGAAACGGAGCGTCCCTAGTCACGATAACGTTGTCTCCTTCTCGCAGTATTAAGATTAAAGAAATAGCAAATATTATTTTTAAGTCGGAAATGTCAATGTGTCAATCATAATTTGATTCGCTTTGTCGTTACAAGTTGGAATACATTATTATATCTAAAGATAATTACCTACATAATAATTAAATATAACTCCTTACAAATGATTGGCGTTTTGTTAAGATAATTGAGATTACCCGAAAGTTTTGGCTAATAAGCTACCATCTTTACGAAGAAGACTGAAATCTCATGATAATCCCCAACATATCTTCCTTGTGGCTGGCTAGTTGCTGCGCCGCTGGCTTCGAAGATAGATTGATGACATGCACAAGTTTGTCATCAAACACGGCGCCTATACCATGCTGCTGCTGGGCGCAGCCATCCTGCCACGGAGGACATAGAAGGGCTCAAGTTGGGAACCTACTCCATACAACGACACTCGAATGTTAAAAACAATGAGTTATTTTTGCGTGTTTTGTATTTTAGCGATCTATGGATGCAGCGTTAGTTTTTCAAGTTTTCTCATATTGCAAATACACAAAACAATGTCAGAATATCCGTTAATTATCTAAAGAAAATTAAGCACGATCTCAAATAATGTAACTTTTAAATAAACGCTCCATAAACATTAAGTTATTTTATTTACTCTGACCTCTTTCAGATTTAAGTACGACTACTACGACTCCCACCGAACGGGCGGAGTCGGATCGCATTTCACATTTATGTGGCCGCAAGCCGGTCGGCTGCTCGCGGACGCGGAGACGCCTCCGGACGAATTCTATCGCTTCTGCGATATATAATGTATAGGCACATTAAAAATGCGCTCCGGTGCGGCCTGACTCCAGCCAGTCGGTGGGAATCGTACACTAGGGTGGTAACTACAGAATACTCTTATTACGGCCGTGGCCTTTTGAAAGGTGGAGGTTGAGTTGGGCTGCCAGATTCATTATTTTGCATTATTTTGTTATACGCAGATATAGTAACAAAAGTGTACTTAGATACCTACTTAGGGTAAGTAATAAGTACCTAAGTACAGTAGGTGTAGGTTACCTTACCCATTCTAAAAGCTTTCTCCAAAGTTTTAAAATACATTGCGTTTTTGTACTACTACTACTACTACTACTTCACTGGCTCAGTGACCCAAACAAGATCTTGGCCTCTGACACAAGAGAGCGCTACTCTGCCCTATCCTGCGCCACTTCACGCCAGTTGGGTATTCCGAGGGCGAACAGGTCTTTTAGGATTTCGTCACTCCAGCGGTATCTGGGACGCCCAAACGGACTTTTTCCACCCGGGTGCCCCACATACGCTCTTCTCACAGCACGATCCTCTCCCATCCTCTCTACGTGGTGCGTGTTTGTACACATATTATAAATCATTGGTACCCGGATATGCCTTTAATTAAACCCCGAGACCGCGGTTTATATCCCACAGTCAATTGAAACACGTGACGAGTTTTTTTACTTAGGTGGTGGTTTATTTAACTATTTGCGTATATATTTTTTAGGTGGGACTTTGCATGCATTGACTGTAAAAATACGCGTGAAAGTGTAACGGGTTCGCACTGATTGACTAGCACTTAATTATTTCGTGGATAAGCGAAGTAATATTTTTGTATCAATTAATACAGATTTCCACAAAATAATTTCTATTAATCGCCCTCCAGTCAATTCGCCATCAAACTGTTTGCTTTGTTGATGTGGTGGCACAATCATAGGCTTTAAATTTTTCTGTCGGGTTTTCATTTAACTTAAGAGAACAAACAAGTAAATGTGAAAAAATACAATCATTTTGTTATTACCGGCATGATATAGATATAGGTATCTTAATAGGTATGTTATAAAACAATACCACGTACACCTTACCTACCTAGCTAACGCACAAATCATAAAACTCAGGATTCATATTAAACTTACACAGAAAATTGCTGTAGTATGAAATAAATACAAAATATAAAAAATTAACTTTCTTTTAAGACCAAAGTCAAGAAAACTTTGATAAAATATGCTTATCGCGACCCTCTAGCCTCGAAGACAGTTTCTCTCCTTTTGACGTTGAAACGCGGGATATTTTCTCTCCCATAGTGCACTTGTGCTACGAGTTTCGAGAGTATCCCGCGTGGAACTGTCAAACGACAGAATTATGTAGCTTTGACATTTGTCCGCGAGACAGCGGGTTGTCGCGCGCGTCTTATGCTACCGATTCGCGAGAAAGGTCTATGTCGCGGCATTTTCTCGCCTGTCGACTGTCGCGCCCATCATGTGCTAACCGTGCTGCGTACTTATTTAACCAGTTAACCGCTAAAGACGTCAAGTGACGCGCGAGAATACAGCCAAATAGCAACCTTCGTGCATCCCGATAAAGTTTACGACGATGCGCCGCGTACGATAGCCGTGGCGTTCAAACGGTTGGTTACAAACTTACTCATCATCAGCGCCAGATTTTTTTGTACTTAGGTCATACTGAAAGTTCCTGGAATCTATTTTTTTAAGCCTTAAAAGATCCCTGACATATAATTCTCAAACAGCATTCCCTAATTACAAATCATCACCGAACAAATTGTACCTTAAAATAGTCAATAAGTTATATTTTCACTGCGTTAACTCTAGATGGCTCATTCCAGAAACTTTCAGTATTACCCACGTACCTAATAGTTACAATAATAAGTTCAAACGTAAACTTTTTTATTTGCTAAAATACACGTACATAACGCAAATTAAAATATAAGAGACTGGTTAAAAGTGAAGAGCATAGATGGACTAATTCGCATGACTGAACATAGAGAGACATATAGACATATGGTCGCCAACCTCCTGGACGGAGATGGCACGTGAAGAAGAAAAAGAACGCAAATTAGAAATTTTTGAGATATTCGTATTTCAGACAATGCAAAATGGAGTTCGATTCCAGTCGTTGTCCCTTTTTCTGACGTAGGTACCCGTAATTCACAATTTTCAAGTCCTCCAAAACTATTTGGGACCAACTCGCGGCGCGGCGCTTCAGCATAAATAAAATCCCAAACATTTTAGGGATTTTATTTCTGCTGAATCCACGATAACCTTTTTCCTTCTCTCTGTAAGTAGCTTGATAGCATTTATTTGCTTATAAATGATACCCACAATCCACATCTCTTCCAAATTTATCTTAAATGTTATCCCTATTAAGGGTTGACTTGCTGCCGTGAACTAGTATGTTTCTTAGGTTAGTAAAGTCTCTGCCAAATTTATCTTATCTGATCCTCATGTGGTTGACCAGCTGTGAGTATGTTTCTTAATTTACAACGCTTATGTTGGTAAAATTGCGTTTGCGTTTCTGTAAAGTTAGTAAATGTACACAAATATTGTGGTCACTCGAAGTCCATCTTTTTTTTAATACCACATCGGTGGCATGTTTGGTGGTAGCATACGGCCCGCCTGATGGTAAGCAGTTTCCGTAGCCTATGTACGCCTGCAACTCCAGAGGTGTTATATCATCTCAATTTTATATTTATTTAAAGTTTATTGCACGAAAGAAAACATCGTACAAAAGGCGGACTTAATGCGAAAAGGCATTATCTACCCAATTTCTATAATTATTATGTACTCATAGCTGGGATCAATACTATATAATTATCAAATGTTTATATCGGTAAATTTTCAATCATGTATATTGCATGCAAAATACTATGGCGTAACTAGAATTTAGAGTATACTAGCAGTCCCGACGAACTTCGTCCTATTAGTACCGACGTCAATGAATGTTATAATTTATGAATCCGTATCCCCGAGAACAAGTTAGGAAACATTGAAGCAAATTGCTTTCTGACTGTTACAATTATCGATGAAGAAATATTTTTGGTTAACATAAGGCTTTTGCTTAACTAAGTACGAGTACTACATCCAAACATTACTCATTCCAACGAAGAAGTAATAGGTAATAAAATGTGTCTTCGCTTTAATTCACGTCGATTTTGACTACAGCAAAATATGTCGTCAAGTATCGTCAACATAAAATATAAATAGCTAAAGAATCGGAACTTATTTTGTCTATTTTATTTTAGAAGTTTATACCAATAAAATCCATGGTTCTCCAAACTAGTGTAACAGATCCGTACGTTGCCACACATGCCACAGCTGTGGTTATGGCTTTCGTACAAATATTAAAAAAGTTTACCCCTTGGGTATTCAAGTTACATGTATTAGTGTGTGATACAGGAAAACACATAGACATTTGGATCCTCAGGCATTAACTTTGAGTAATTTTGTATGTGTAAATATAAATAGCAAACAATAAATATAATAAATACCGATAACCTACATCATTTTGAATCCATCGCTCAATGATTTTCATTAGTCAACACAGGGAAACCTGTGATGGGCTTCTGAGGAGTGACCTAGTAACTTCACCTACCTAAATGCTACTATAGGATTCGAAGTCTTGTCAAACGAGAGGCATAGTTTGACTATATAAGATATATATACCTAAGGCATATACGTAGTGTGTAAATTCAATATGGGCGATAAATTAAACCAGACATAATTTATCCTTGTAATCATTTTTTTTTTATACACCGACGGTGGCAAACAAGCATACGGTCCGCCTGATGGTAAGCAGTCACCGTAGCCTATGGACGCCTGCAACACCAGAGGTGTTACATGCGCGTTGCCGGCCCTTTAAAAAAGTTATCTAAGTTTTACTTAATTATGGGCCCTTAAGTACATGACATTACGATATAAGAGATACAGTTACTACAAAAAGTTTGTATCTAATAAGTATTAATAGACACAGTTACACCGTTAATAAAGTCCAATGATTTGATGATTTTTTATTTCTTTATAGTTGAGACTTCTATGCATGTTATTTTTGAGAGACTAAATCTTATATTCATAAAGATTAACAGGAACCTCTGACAAACCATTGTTAAAATTTGTTACCTTCTAATCTAGCAAACAGAAATTTCATAATGACAGATAGGGACAAACGATTATCATCAGTTTATTATATTTAACAAACGTCTATGAATAACGCCAAAAGGCACCATTTGCTGATAGTTGATACTGTTCTATTAGTTTATTCAGGTTTCGGAATTTTCAATCAATAACAAAATAGGTTAATCTATCCAGTTTATTCAATAGGACAATTTGAAATCCAATATATAAGAATAATCCTAGCGAGCATATGCATTCCATTATACTCGTTAGGGCAAGGGCAGCATCCGCTCACTCCGCTCAGTATCGGTCCGATTTCAACTTTAAGATACGTCAAAAATTTCCTTAAGATACGATATGGATTGAATATGTCGGTGTCAAACGTCCCTTTTGACACTGATATATCTAATCCATATAGTATAATTAGCAAATATTTAAATCTTAAAGTGCGAATCGAGACGCAACGTCCCTAACATTCATCAAATTTTCCAGAAGGCTTTTACATGTTGGCTCAGCATAGCACAAGTATTTCAAGTGCTCCTAGTTCCGTATCGAATATGTAAATATACAATAAAAAAATATATCAAGTTTATAAAAACTAATAATATAAATATTAGCCATCTGTGCCTCTAAAAATACTATAAGGTCTCATGATGAAACACATTTAGATGTTTGTAAGGACGTCTTAAAAAACCTCAACTGTGTAATTTAGTTAAATTACATCTATTCGATGGAGTAATTTAGAAGAGCGGTACTTGCAATACGACTTGGGTAAAATAATAGGTTATTTTACATAAACAGTAGTTTTGGTAAAATTGTTCAACCATATTTTAGAAAAAGGACATTTCCGTGGACAATACAATAAAAATTTACGACTCTGTTACAATATATCAAGTCAAGTCTTCACCCTGCATTGGGCTATCGTAAAAACAAAAGCTCAAGCCTTTTCACGCATGAGAGGATCACGAACAGGCTGTGGGATGTATGTAGGCTGAATTACTAGCTTCTGCTCCCGTCTTCTTCTTCTTCTATCCTTGTGCCCCCCAGCATACAAAATTATAGCTAAGGAAGTTTGAATCTATTTGCATTTTTAATTAGGTTGATTATCATTTGTACGAATATTTCACGAGACAAATGACATGCTATTTTGTTTTTAATGAAGGTTGAAATTTCATCAAAACGGAGTTTACATCCTAATGTACATTGGGCGACACGAAGCTATAAGCACATCCTTAAATATCCACGTTTAATACATTACTTCTGAATTAACTATCCTATAAATAACCCAACTAAGGTTGGATCATTGGAAATCCCGGGTTAGGTCATGGTTATTTTTAGCTGACAGGGTACTTTAACTTGCAAAAGATCCGCTCACTCTCAACCCTCTATAAATCATGTCTGCGTCAGTACCTATTGAAGTTTGTAACCTGAACAGATCCTGTCCCTAACTTCTTGTCAATTAGGACCTTTCCGTTCCGAAGTCTGCAAATACATTAATCAACAATATATTACAATACAATTGTATAGGCTGAATTAAAGAGAAATATACTGATTGAAATCGCCATGGAGCATATGCGTAAAATTAAGCTTATTAAGGTGCGACCAGACCGCAGCTTAAAAAACGGTCACGATACGGAATCGCAGTGACGCGTCGTATGCGTACCGTTTTTGGCGCATGCTCCCCACACCGCTGCTTAAAATACGCTGACGCACCGTAAATTGATCTGCGTAAGAATCGAAAAAAATATTACACGGAGATCTTATGGCAGACACCACACCGGTGACGTAAAATACGCAAAGATTTGCGAACAAAAAAGATTCGCGTGAAGTACGTCACTGCGATTCCGTACCGTCACCGTATTTTAAGCAGCGGTGTGGGGAGCATGCGTCAAAAACGGTACTCATAAGACGCGTCACTGCGATTCCGTATCGTGACCGTTTTTTAAGCTGCGGTCTGGTCGCACCTTTATTCTGCCGCATAAATGCGTCCTGTACGTCGGTGATTGGTCTTTTGCATGGAACGACATCCAAGTGTTTGTTTTGATACATATTTGACATAAAAACGGGTATTGCAAAGAGTGGCACTCATTTTGAAATCTCAACTAACAGGGCATTTCGAACAAACAATGACATCAGAATGATGTCTTTAACATATCGCGCGTCTCGCTCCAATACATATATGTTACTGCAACGGTATCATGGTCGCATTTTTATCACCTGTCACTATGCCCGTCACTTTCGCACTTACATCCTTGTTAGAACGGGACAGGTATGGTGACAAATGATAAAGAGCCGACCATCTTAGCCCTACTGAATTACATCATTCAGATGTCAGTCTATGTTCGAATTGGCCTATTTTTTGATATTCATATAATTCGACGCTCGCGCGAAGTAAAATGCATAGAAATTGTTTACTTAGGTTTTATGCATGATGGCGCAGAATATTACAGGAGGATTTATTAAATAGGCCAATATGGCAGCTATTCGATCGTGTATGAATACGATAATTGGTCTTAAAATATCTAATTATTTTGATCATAATTTGTGTATGTAAATCGATTGCATCTTAGAGAAATACAAAAAAAAAACTTGTTACAAAATATATTGGAATACATACAATATTTTTCGTTATCTGTAAAGGTTCCAGTAAGACTAAAGATGTAACTAATAGTTTTCAAATATTTTAGGCGATTTCAACGTTTCTTGTTTCAGAAAGCGAAAAAGTTTTCAAACCAGAAGTGTTAAGACACGAAAAGTACCTCACGCCAGACATGAACAGACGGAGGCTCATCGACCGCGCCAAGATGAAATCTTTGCGGATGTCCGTCGTCATCGTGGCGGCGTTTCTGATATGGTGGACGCCGTATTACGTCATGATGGTTATATTCACATTTCTTGATCCTGACAAGAATGTAAGTGCTAAATTCTTTCCAGTTTGCTTGCAGCTTATTCTTTGCAGTTTGTTTACGAGTGCGTCACGAAAGGCCAACAGTAGCCTGCTGATTCTAACTATAAATTTCCACTTGATTTGTTTTTTATTTATTATTTAAACTTTAAGTTAAACAAACGGCGGACTTAATGCCAGAAGGCATTCTCTACCAGTTAATCATGAGCCAAACCGAAATATCCTAATTGGTGCAGGTTCAGAATACAGAGTAAAATGACAAAAAAATATCACAAAATTATACGTACATAAATAATATGATACATAAAGAAGAGAGCAATAAATCAATTCAAATAAAATTAATTTCGCTAAGTGTTAGTCTCGTAAATCAGTTTAAGCTCAAATTACTCAGGATGAATAAGCATTTTTAAATGTACTCCAGTATTTGAGAAAGAGAATCCTCTCTTAAAATACAGTGGGCGAAATTAAAACGTTTTTTCATGTTACCGCGGCTCTAGTTATGATTAATTGTTTTATTGATTATTTCACGTTAAAAACCTATAGAAAAACGCTGACATTGCGAATAAATCAATAATACTCCAATAATGATTATCCAAAGAATTAAAACATACGAAGCTTCTCGGGATATAATTAATTCAATTTAAAAGTCGATTTAAGGCCATTTAGAGGATTTTGGTTCAAAGTAATTAATTACGTAGAATTCCGGGGCGTTCGGAATTCCTTATTCAATCTCGTTAAGTGATAAAGTAGTTAACACAAGGCTGGTATGATGGGTCGGTCTTGGGATACTTTCCAAAGAATTAGCGAATTTTCAGAAGGATTAACATATTGAAAACGATTAATAATCACTTTAATTATTTCATTTATTTATAGTTATACCGCAGGGCAGCTTGTCGCGAGCTGTTGGTGAGTAACAACCCCACGGACCCGAGTACAGTCAGCATCAAAAGTAGCGGATGAAACAACGCGCCAAAAGTATCTGATATTCCGGATAACTTTTCCAAATATAGATAATTCTCTAAAAATCACCTTCGAAATTATATCGTTTACAGTCTAAATTGGTCTACATATAGAACCATCAACTTTTGTTAAGCTGTTACAGAATGCTGACTGTACTCCCGAGAGTTGGTTAGGGTGACAGTCTCCGGCGTGTCTTCGTCGGTCGGAGTGGACCCGCAGGACTCTCAACTCAGGCTTGCCTTCTTTGGCCCTCCAGAAAGGAGTCGTTAGATCTATATGCTCCAGGGGTGGAAGTGAAGCAAACATATGACGCGAGTTGGCAGAATGGCCGTTATCAGCCACTAGGTAGAAATTGGCGTTCACCTCACTCTCGACACCCCTGAGCCGCTAACACCGGTGTTGCTCCTGGTCGTCTTCATGACGGCAGTTTCGGGGCCCATCTAGTGGGCAGCAAGTCACCGCCTGTCTCGATAACTAATGAAAACATTGTTATAGCACGTCTTTGCAATCATTCCAAATTGTCCACCCAAACTTCAATCCATAGACGTTATACTGTTCACTTTTTCTACAAAAGTCCCAATGCCTGCTGGGACCGGTTCATGGGTGTCTAATTGTTGCGCTTGTGAACGGGTTTCAGCAGGCTTTCTACATAACATGACATCAAAGCTCTCCAAGGGGCATCCGCGTGTTGGATCTATGTCTCGACGCAAGCCTAGGTATCAAAAGACCGGGATTTATAGGCCCGTGAAATCCAAGGTGATACAAGTTTAATTAAATTAATATGGACTAAGTGAATTAAAGTATAACGATTAATCATTATTTTTATGATTAGTCATTCTGGGTAATTCGCACTCAAAATGATTCACGAGTAGATTAACACTTAATCTAACATTGAGCAAAATAAATTATATAAATGAATCATTATTTTTATTTTATTTAATTTACGTTGAACATAATATAGTAACCAATAAATACATTAGATACGAACGTAAAATGGGTTAGTTGATTTGAATGAATTTTGTCAAGAGATTTTTACGAGTTTGTAGAAAGACTTTTAGAAGGCCATTTTCTTTTAGTTTTATTATAATTAGGAGACTAAAGAAAAAATCTCAATACAAGGTGCCCGTGAGCATTGCGAAACATTTTAACTAAGCATTCCTGGTAATATTTAGAAACTAAAATGTCATATAAAATCTAGTTTCAGAGATAATTAAATGTTTTTCGAAGTCATTCTTTCGCCATGTCGGTACAAAACACATTTTTGACTGCGGTATTGCCACTTTGAGGTCTAGTCTGGACATACCTATTGATTGACATCGAAAAATTAAAAAAATGTATTCGAGAGGCTACCCCCAAATAAAAAATAAACTTTTTAGTTAATTTTTGGGTAATTCGTAATTTTTATTGATTAACACAAAATGTTTATCAATAAAAATTACGTTTTATGTACAGGAGTGTTCAAAAAAAGGGGGAAAAAAAACAAAAAAATTTTTTTTGTCGAATTTCACAAAAAATCATATGACATTTTTTGCTTCTGTTGCCATCAGGAATGCACCGTTAAAAATGTCTCGCAATGCTCATGGGCACCTTGTATTAACACTAATGGATTACAGCATATTCATATAATATTATTTACGTCGTAAATATGGTTTAATGTTTTTTAGCAAACATTTCACATGAATTTGATTTCTTAATCTCTTAAATTATCTGACTTACGAAAAAGATATGATAAACCGTCTTTTACTTTGCAGGAAAAATATTTTTTGCGTATTCGTCAAATTAATTGAGTATAATTTATCTACGGTCTTGTTGAGGCTTTCTGAATAAGCATCTTAATCAACAAAATATTTCCGTCTTAAAATTAATTTTCTAAAAGCGATAGGGGATAAAATGTGATTTTATCTATGTGAAGGAACTTGTTGCTTATGGTGCTATTGGTGCTTACGCCATTATTAATGATATCCCAATACAAATGCTACGCCACGCGACATAACCGTCATTGACAAGAAGATCTTTCTTCGTACCTAACGTTACAAATATTTAGAGTAGATCCTTTTGATCTCTCTCTTATCGCACAGCTGAAGGATAGCTATTTTCGTTACTTGGGAGTTAGTTTGCCGGTACACTGGCTGCGAAAGGCCTATGAACGTTTCAATCAAAGATAATTTAGTACAGTTTGCTTCAAGCCCAACTAGTTATTAGACAAATAAATTGAGAAAATATACACCGTGGGCCCATATAACCCGACAGATTTTAATCACGCATTCCTGAGGCCATAATGAGCAAAAAATGTCATATGACTTCGACAAATTCGGAAAAAAATGATTTTGTGTGTGTGTATGTGTGTGTCTTCTACATACGGCATGTTATTTTATTTTACAGTTTCGCATAAAAAAAACATTGCAATGAATAAGTAAAATTGTATTTTTTTTAGTTATTAACAATTAAATTTTGCGAGTTTGAAATTTTAATGTCAGTCAGTAGGTAGGTATGGCTAAACCAAGTCACATAGTGGCAGCTTTTGTTTTTTCACTGTGTTATTATACTAGGATCAAATTTTCAGAAAACTTTGTATGACATTTTAGTCTCTAAATGCGGCCAAGGATACACCTTTAAAATCTGTCGGGTTATATGGCGTTATAGTCTCTATAGCATTCACATGTCGTTTTAGATATATTTCACATACTGTTTGTAAACCAATTCAATATTTTTGTAACAGCTAAGTGAGGACCTCTTGAGTGGAATTTTCTTCTTCGGGATGTCGAACAGCCTGGTGAATCCGGTTATATACGGCGCTTTCCATCTGTGGCCCCGGAAGAAGCCCTCACACAGACATAGCGACAGGTAAATAAAATTAAATGACTTATAATTGAGCTGCAAGCGTAATTATGAATGGCTTTATTGACGTGATAAAATAACTGGCATTTTTAACACCAAGAGTCAAGCACTGTCATTATCACGCTGTTATTAAGACACACACGCACAAGGCTCGGAACCGGTTTTTAAAATACCGGTTTATTACGGTTTAACTTTTATAAGAACTTTATTGTAATCTAAAACACCGGTTTATTTGACGAGCGACGCAACGGCCGGTCACCCTGGTTGTGTGCTACGTAAACATAGACGCCGACATAGGAGAAACCGGTTTTTATTGTTCTAATAAAAACCGGTTTAGAAATAACGGTTTTCCGAGTGAAACTGAAATTAAAAGATTTTGCGCCAAGTACATGATAACGGTTTGGAAATTTAACCGGTTTCCCAGCCTTGCACATGACCATTATATCTCTAGTACTGTTTAATTTATAGCTCTCACGCGTCGAATAATGGACCTATGACGGTTAATCTTATATGCAGTAGCTGTCAGGTAAGTCAATGGACATTTTTTGCAAGTTTAGCACATTCATTTATTTAAAACCGGCCAAGAGCATGTCGGGCCACGCTCAGTGTAGGGTTCCGTAGTTACTCTTCCGTCACAATAAGCTAAACTGGAGCTTAAAGTGTAGTAAATGGTACCTTTCACCCGAGTTAAACAAATAGGCAAATTTGCATAATCAGTACCTAATTAAAGTAAGTCTTTTTACTATGAAGGGAAAACATTTTGCGATAACTCAAAAACAGCTAAACTGATCATATCCGCTATAGTTTTCATTTAATGTCTTTCTTAAGCTCTACTTCCACGATTTTTTTCATATTTTTTGGACCTATGGTTCAAAAGTTAGAGGGGGGGGGACACATTTTTTTTTTCTTTCGGAGCGATTATCTCCGAATATATTACCTTTATCAAAAAATGTTTCTTGAAAACCCCTATTAGTTTTGAAAGACCTTTCCAACGATACCCCACACTCTAGGGTTCAAGCGAAAAAAAAAAATCACCCCCACTTTACGTGTAGGGGAGGTACCCTAAAAAAAATTAAATTTTTAGATTTTATTGTACGACTTTGTCGGCTTTATTGATTTATATATCCATGCCAAATTTCAGCTTTCGAGCACTAACGTCCACGGAGCAAAGCCTCGGACAGACAGACAGACAGACAGACAGACGGACATGGCGAAACTATAAGGGTTCCGTTTTATGCCATTTGGCTACGGAACCCTAAAAATGTAACATTTAAGTAATAAATTAACGGAAAAAACATATTTCTTCATTATTTTCCAAATTAAGCCCAACCAAAAGTGCTGGAGGTAACTGTTAGATGGACCATATAATAGTGACCATGGTTGCCTGTTGTGGGTCACCCATAGGTTACCCATAGACCATCAGATTTAACACAAGTGTTAAATCTCCTTACTGATATGTATTTTTGTGTAATGAGTTCAAACATTAATTCATGAGTTGTGCAAGTTTTTAAGAATAATGGAATACGTAACTTTGTTGCGGAAACCTCATTAACGATGCAAATACTTTGTAACGCATTTCTGTTAAGGTAATAAGGTTAAATTATTCTAAAGCCATGAAAATAAAATCCAGTTTATTTTCTGTCATTGTTTTCTTCTGCATTTCTTTTTACTTTTATCGCCTTTTCACCTGGAAGACAATTTGTATGTTTCTCGTAAGATTTCCGTTTCTTCTTTCCTTATAATCAATCCTATTTCCAGTAATGCTCGCGGTAGGCGTTGTGATGAATCTTAGCAAATGAAATACTGCCTTTGAGATCCTTCGCCTTTCTGCAAAACCCGCGGAGGTGTCACTTCCGTTTTCGTAATAAACAGTTAGACCAATCAACAAGGGAGTTGATGTTGAGATGTATTTATAAAAATACATGGGCATGTTATGCTATGTTGTAATCATACCGAAAACTATTACTATTACAGAACTATTGGGATTTATTTTCCGTCTTGATTTACAGTCCAATTCGAACACTGATATCAGAATAATATCTTAATGATGATTACTCAAAGAGTTATAACTCCCTATATTCGTTTTCTTGCCATAACGCGATTTTTTTCTTAATCGACATCTAGCGTCAAATAGCGAAATTTATCAGTACTGCTAGTTGACAATATATGTAGCGACGAACGAAAACTCTAACGCTCAACAATTTTCAGCTAAAACTCTATTTTCAACTCCTTTTTCTTGTAATATTAGTTGTAAATTGTTTTGCCAATACATTTTTCGTCAGTCGAGACACAGCGGTGCTGATAAATCCACTATGTGATGTTATATGTCGACTACTAAATAACTCGCGTTTTGGTAATACAACTCATGTATGTTGTTACCAGTCTTTCTTTACTTATATTAGGAACTATACTTAGGAATTATGTGTATTATTTATTAGAAAAAAAAAAATTAAACTCATTTTTTTTAACATAGCTTAAGAGTAAAAAGTAAAGTATATATTTTTATTAAGTACGTTAGATACCTTGAAACCTTGGTGTACATTTCTCTAATATCGGAAACGATCGTAAAATCAGAATAAAAATAGTCCTTGTTCGTTAAGGTAAGAGCAATACAATTTCCTGTTTGTCACACTCCGCTTTTATTTACGCTATAGAGTTCTTCAAATGTTGAATGACGATGTAAGTCCTTTTTACTTAGCTATAAAAATCTTCCAAGATTTGCAATAGTATATATAACTCCGTATAAGATAAATAAAGTTTAAGAGAAAACGTGCCTCAAAAAATCAAGAAAAAAAAATGCTCGAATAGATTTGACCTTTTTTTTTTTTTTTTTTTTTTTTTTGTGCTCAATTCTCTTTGATGTAACAATATGATAATGAAGAAAAACAGAAAAGTAGTTTTCACTTCTCGTTCCCGTAAAGTTAGTCTGTATTAGTCTATTAAATGTTGGTTACAGACACAAGATCCCATTTTCAGTCTTTGCATTTCTAGGAAATAGGTTTTTCAATGTAGGCTTTTTTTGGTGTTTGGAATGTACATAAATCAAGTTTGCGGTAACTAGAAGTCCAAAAAATGAAATCTTATTTTCTAACACCTCAAGTATATATCCTATATATCACCTTTACTAATAGCTCCTACAGCCACAACTCTCATCACAGCTGTTGGGCGGGATTCACACTAATTCACTGCACAGCTATAATTTTTGTTTAACTAGAAATTTAAATAGGACACAGTGGCGCTCTCTTGTTTCAGAGGCTAAAAACCTGTTTGGGTCATTGAGCTAGTGAACTTACTTACATTAAGAAATTTAAAAACATTTCGGTTACTTGTACATTTACGTGTTACATTAAGACTAAAATTCGAGTACTTCAGAAACAGCCCACTTATCGCTGGGCCCCAATATATATTTATCAAAATGACAATATACTGTAATTTTAATAAATGCAGTAATGCTTATTAATAAAAATGTAAGTATAAAAACAGAATTGCTAAACAGAGAAACGGTCTTACTTTTAAGAGAAAACAAGCATCCTAATGAATTCTAATTACCTTATTAATTTAAGTATAAATGATTATAAAAGTTAAATTACGGTAAATATTAGTAAACAAATAAAAGCTTACAAAGGCGTCCTTAATGGACGACAATTGGTAATTATTTCCGGACCTGGCTCAAGAAAACAGAAAGTAAGTAATATTTTTTGACCGCTTCGTAGCCAAAATGGCAAAATCGGATCCATTATAGTTTCGTCTCGTCTGTCCGTAGGAAGGCTGGACGTACTTTCGTCCGTCCTCCGTTCATCGACATCTGTATTCGTCACAGATATTTTAATCGGAAGTTATAATTATGCTACTTTTCTTGTAATGAATTTTGGAACATAGGTACATATATTTTGAAGGCCATATTTTAACTATTTAGTTCAAAAGTTACTTAAAGAAATGTATTTTTAGGTGGGAACTCCATACCCACAACCACATGTTACTAAAAGTATTTTTTTTTATTGAGTAACCATTTTTGGAAATAATTGTTGAGAATTTCCAAAATAACGTGCCCTTATCTCTCTAAGTTTTTAATCGGGTGTACCAAAATAAAATAAAACTAATTTAATGCTTCATATGAAAGTTAAGTATTTTTAACATAATCGGTTGAATCATTAATGTAATACTACTAACAATAAAAGTGCCACGAAGATACGCCCTTTTTATTGCTTTTTGTATCATATGAAGGTAAGGAATTCATCATTATGCGTGCTACGACACATAACTGGGCGTTTTTTTTTAAACTTGACTTTGCTGGTATTAAAAAATAGCATACCATCAACAGCACAGGCTTCGTCACATTACAAAAAGCTCATTCACCTCAGGTTTCATCAAAACAGAATGTCCATGTTTACATAAGCCATCTGCAACACGCATCGTCAAAACTATTTTGCTGGTAACTGATAAAGTAGCGAAGTGCATAGTTGAGGGCGGGTAGAAAAAACTAAAAAAAAAATCTGGTCTGATTAAGAGAACAATATTTTTACATAGGTACTCCGTTATTTTATAGACATATTATAAACAGTTAAAAAAGGTATAGTTAGTAATAAAGGTAATACCAATTAGGTACAATGGTTGTCATAAATAGGCGGTGGTGTTTTTGAAAGTAACACTTGTAATTTATTAAGTGAAACAAAAAGGAATGGTTTTCCTGTTTCTCTATTTAAAATTACCTTTTATGCTGCTTTAATCTCCCACTTTCTTTCCGTTATTTACGAGTAGAATGTTTTCTTGCCCCAGTTTTAAAACAAAACCGGCCAAGAACATGTCGGGCTATGTTCACAGTGTAGGGTTCTGTAGTGTCATCTACATTACAAGTAAAAGGGAGTGTCTTTGCAGCGCTTTTTTGGGAAGACTTTTTGCGATTACTCATAAACGGCTTAACCGATCATGTTTGCTATAATTTAAAATTAAAATTCGCAATTTAAATATATTTTTGGACCTGTGGTTCAAAAGTTATATACGCATGTTTGTTTTTCTTTCCGTGGAATTACTTATTTCCGAAACCCCTTTGTTGGTGTGATTAATTTCTATATCCATGTCGAGTTGCAGCTTTCTAGCGCAAACGATCACGGAGCAAAGCCTCAGACGAACATGGCGAAACTATAAGGGTTTCTGGTTGACTACGGAACCCTAAAAACTACTTTGATTCACGTAATGAAATCGCCTAATTCGATACTAATGTACAAACTTACCAGAAAGATAATTATTACTAATCGTTGTCCAAACCCACATTGGAGATGCCTGAGGATATTTTGAAAAAAATATCTATAAGATCACGATATGGTTGCCATAAATTTAATTAGAAATCTTGAGAATTTTTTCTAGTTACTTCATAGATTCAAATTCTGATTGATTTTTGACGAACATAGGTCTATAACGTACTTTAAAAGATTGTAGCAATTTATAAAAAAAGCTACAACTATGAAAATTGTTTCTATAATGCGCATATTTATTTTTGAGGGAGTTCACCGATAACTTTTTTCTGTTAAAATTTACAATAAATTAAAATTATAAAACATAATAGCCGCGATCCCGAGCACGTAAGTACATCCATCTCACTGACGCTTAGGTACAGTGAGCGAGAGAGAAGAACACGGACCTACGAGACATTAATTGTTCTATATATTTTACGTGTAAAGGAATAAAAACAAAGCTTCACAAAAACAATGCACATTTACGACAATGGCGGTAGTTGTTAGAGATGCTTAAATGTGAAATTGCTTGGACATGAAGACGGTTTAGGCAAGCCACATTAGAAACAATTAGCATTCAAACTACATAATTGCCCTCGACATTCCGACATATATTGTATTGTATAATTAGTCTTGGTTCAGATAAGCGACATCAGTAATGGCTTCGCGATAACCCTGATATCAACCGGTGGGTAACTCGGTATCTTTAGGTATTTACATAAAAGTAAACAAAATCTACCCTCAAATGGCTCCTTAAGCCAGTTGAGGGTAGTTGAAAACATTACATGATCAAATAATGTAGGTTAAAGTCAGGTCGTTTAGTGACAGATCCAGGCGGTTTTGTATTAGATTGGTTAACCAATAAATGTTATAACTACCCGAAAATGTAGAATTTGTTTGTTTTTTTTTAACACCTAAAGCTACAGAGGTGTCACTGGATTTTATTGTATTATTAGGATGACTAAAATCCAGAATACCTACAAGCTATCAATTTATATGTATTTTTTTATTTCAGAGATTCTGGTGGACATCATGCGTCTCTCCTCAGACGTGGAGACAACACATCATCCGTGAGATTAACTACAATCAGGTCTATAAGATCTTCAGGCAAATACACCAACGGAAACAATGTTAGCATATTATAACTACGTAGAGGCACTAAAAATACCCAATTGTAAAAAGAACTTTGACTTAGCTTTAATGTTCAGTAAATACTATAATTAGATCTAAATCTAATATATGTGTTGTGTTATTTTCATTTTGTCAATGTTAACGGTATTTTTTACTACTTAAGTCTGTGTTAAATTCTGTTATATTATAAGCGTTTAAACTTGCAATGTATGCTATTCAATTTTAACTAAAAATAATCACTTTCATATGAGTACGATGTAATATAAAGCCTAAAATTAAACATCGTTAATGGTTATATTTTAATAACGACAGCATTGTATTTTTACCGTCTGCATTATTGCAGGTAATAGTCAAAAATAAATCAAAGACAAATCTTATTTAATAACAATGTGTGGATAAAATGTCATTTTGCAATTAAAATGTAAATTTAAGTTGTTCGACTGAGTTTGGTAAACATGTCGACGGCTGGTTGCGGTACAGTAATCCCCTAGTGAATCCCTAGTTTAATTTTATTACTTCACGAAAGCATGTGCTGCTAAATGTTTATTCAAATCAATTTGTCTAAAATGTAATATGTCTTGTACAAATACAAACACAATTTAAGCCGCTTCTAGCAGGATACTTGATTGCATTAAATCTTAAGAAATGCGCTTTATTTACTTTTGAACTAAGCTCAAAATAAAACAAACGAGAGGACTTTTAATACTGCTCCTGTTGTTTGCTTGATAGTTTCACAAGAATTATCTACTTCGAATTAAACTGTGTGGCGCGCGAGTGACTCAAGACACGTTCCTTGTGGGTTTAAGCTGTAATAATAGTTTGATTATCTACTTGTGAAATTTCCTCGTCCTTGATTTATATTACGAAATGATTACTTGTAAAATTTTTGTTCCTCTATCTAGGTAAACCTATGTCTGAGCAAAGCTAGTACTGCTTCAATCTTTATTAAATTTGTAATGTAATCATAGGAGTACTGACCAGTAAACAAAATAAAAACCCCATAGATGAAAAAAAGTATTATTACAGTCAGCATCAAAAGTAGCGGATGAAACAACGCGCTAAAAGTATCTGATATTCCGGATAACTTTTCCAAATATAGATAAATTTCTAGAATTACGTGCAAAAGTATATCTTTTACAGTCTATTAATTAAAATAAAGCGTTATTTGATCCGCTACATTTGATGCTGACTGTTCTACCGGAACTTGATGCCGGAATTATACGCCAATTTATTTACCTCACGATGCATAAATCACTGTACTAGGAAGCGTATTTTATCAGTGTCAAAAGCGACGTCTCTAACAAATTATATCCAAAACAAATCCAGATCAAATTCAGAACACGCCTCTGGATTATTATTAAACAAGTAATCGAATTAAAACTGTCGTGAGACATACTAATCCGTAGAATTGGATTAAACAAGTATGAAAATGTTCCCTTTTAACATCGACTAATTAATGTTTTTATTTTATTCCTAAAGAAATAGAAAGTATTTTTAATGCATTTAGCTTTGAAATAAACTGTTAGATATTACGGGTCATAACTCAAATAAACTAAATGTAAATGTAGAAACTTAAGAAAATGCTCTGTTAAGCTAAACATTAAGAAAATATGATTATATCTAAATACTTCTTAGTTATCTAAGTAGATTTAAGTGTGAATAGCATAAAATAAATGACTACTTATAGAAACTACATGGCAATGTGTGTATAATGTAAGGGCAACTTGCGCGAGCCAGGGTTACCCACTAACTTGGAGCTAACCGGTTAAACCTGGAGTAAACAGTAGGTTAAATTGTAATTCTAGAATTAACTCAGAGGGAGTTGGCTAACCCTGGATCACGCAAGTGTTTTTACTTCCTTGAAAAATGTGTTAATATTATAATAAAATTGCTGTCGTAAATGAACTGTATAGGTACAGTCAACATCAAATAGACAGTGGCAGACAAAATAGCCAAAAATGTCGTAAATCGTAATACAATTTTCTTATAATAGAATTAGGACGTGTTCCAGCGTACACGTTCTATTTTTTATTTCTTTTAATTAAAAACATAAGTGTGCCATAATGTACGTACGTAAATATATAAGAAAATACCATCATCTAGCTTTGCCCAGGAATCACCCGCGTGAGATTCAATGTGTAATTTTCTTTCCATGAAGATGGCTTTGGCTGGCTAAAAACATTTTTTCCTAGGTATGCTTTAATATCAGCCTAATATTCATTTCCAGGGCAAACAGCTTTCCAAATACCATATTACATCAACATCGGTTCAGAAATCTAGTCATGAAAAAGTAATATACAAGATGACAAAAACAGCATTTATTTTGTAGTATCGTAATTAGGTAACATTTGGATTTGGATGTTAACTGCAGCTGCATTACGGTTGCGACATTACTGCATAGACGTTGATACCACCGCTGTGTCTGTCAATTTTCTTGATAAATTGAGTGACGGATTGAGCGTTATAATCGCGGTAGTAATTCCGCGCCGAACGTTTCGGTAAACGTGCATTAATAAGCATTTATTTACATAAATAGATGTAGTGGTTTTACAATCATTGTACAAATACTAAACTAAATTAATAACTAACTTAAATCTAAAATAGGCCCTTGAAGCATTGTACTTGCAAGGAGCATTTCCTTGCTGTATCGCAATGCTGATACGTTGTACTTGGAAGCCGCCGCCTCTTCGGTCACGTAAAATTTTCTTGTAAAATTGCCTTGTGCGGTGCCGTGTTACTACCGCAATTGGAACTATCAATCCGTCATTAATTTTATCAAGAAAATTTACAGTGACATTGCCCACATCAACGTGGTAGCAGTAACGTTGTACCAGTAAAGCTGCTGCAGTCTTCATTTACCTTTACCCTGAATATGTAGTAATGACCAATAATTGTATCCATACCCAGCTAACGTCCTTATTTGTCGCTTGCCATAAGGACTAGATTTGCTTGTATGTTCATACGAATTACCTGTCAAAGCGTCCTTATGGCAAGCGACAAAGTGCGACGTTTTGCTGGCCGTGAGCATTGGTTTTGCCCCTTGGGTGCAGCTTTAAAGCGTATAAAAACAATAAGTCAAACGATTAGAGTATTTGTACGAAATATTTGTATGACATAAGTTATAAGAGAAGTAAAGTTTTTAAAATCAATTGTATTTTTAATTGATACCTCACAATAGCAACTAAAAATAACTTAAATATATCGCTAAAGTGCGAGTTTGCTTCACGCACAGAGTTTAATTCGGTTCAGGACAGACTTTGAACCGAAAATTGTAAAAATAACAATACCGCCAGAATTGAAGGGTTTGTGTCATAAGGCTCGCTTAGTACTCGTAATAATTAAACTCGAAACAGTGAACCTCGACTCTGGTCTCGAATGCCTAATTCCCGGAATGTTCAGTCTCCGAATGTACAATCCCTGTACGTCCAATTCCTCAACGTTCCATAATTGCATGAAGGAAGATTTCATTGCCGAAATAACTTAAAATTTCCAATTTTATTGGTCATATTTTACAAAGGTATCTAATTGAATACGAAGAGGTCCATTAAAGCACGTGAAGGGTTATAATTAATTGGAACCAGTTTTAAATATTGGGATGGATGGTCATGAAACAGTTTTGAAACAGATTTTTTTTTAATGAATAGCCGTAAAATCACTAGGAATCACAATATCTTGCAACAAAAGTTGAAAACCTAAAAGCAAGTATAGGTAATCAAGCGATTACAAAGTAATAATGGTACCATATCCGAACGGGATGGTCTTATGGATCTTTCATTAGGAGTAGCTGAGAAAGCAGTTTTATGAAATGTCCTTGTCGTGGTCATATATCATGTGGTCATACCGGGTATGGCGGGTCATACAGGAGCAAAACATTAAACTGTAGGCTGTACTCCTCAAACTGACCAACATTTGTTAAGCAACTTTTAAAAATAGCTTTTATTTTGATTTTTAGAACACTTTAAAGTTTATTCTAAGACGCAATGTATTGCGAATTTTGTTATGTTTGAAGCGTGACAATCAACGTCAATTACACTAATGACAGCGTACATTGAAGGTAATATTTAATTTGTATGAAAAATAGGAAGTCTAAAGAATTCGTAATTTTCAAAAATAGCTGAACAATAGGCCTGTGTCGTAAATTTCAAAAATGGCTTATTTCGATAGTTTAGTACCTGTATTACCCCAAAAAAATAATATTTCATGATAAAAATTATATTTAAAACACATATTTTAAGTTTGAAAAAAATATTTTTAAACTGACGTAAAAACACAAGAAAGTGTCATGGCGTCGTGAATGACGTCACATAGTTGCAAGCGATTGTGTTCACTTACGGCGAAAGTTTGTTTTGTTTAAATAAAAATGGAAAATTCGTATTTTAAAAACTGTATAGTGCCCCAGTGTATAAATACAAGTATAAAAACTCCGACTAAATTATTCATACGTGTTCCGGTCAAGGAAAAAATGCGAAGAAAGTGGTTAAAACTGGCAAGGAGGAAAGATGCTCATTGTTTATCAACAACATCGAGAATTTATTTTTGTGAAGATCATTTCGATGTAAGTATTATTAAAAAAAGTAGTGACTACATATTCAACTCGTAAATCTTAAGAAAAACCAAAGCTTTTTTTGTTGCCCTGGGAGCAAACAAACAATTATTTTCTAATTCTTACTTTCGAAATAGGCAATTAAAAACCCACTATTCCACAAACTTGCGATAGGGCTTAAGACACTAAGACAAAGTAGTGTCTTTACAATATCATCTCTCTATATTTACATTGTAATTCTAACCTCAAAATCAATTAATTTGCAAATGGTATACATTCCTTCAAATAATAATTGACTGCGTGCTAAAGTGAAATATACGTGAAAATGATAATAAGCAGTATTTTAGTATTGTTTATACTTACATAGAAGTTTTAACATTACGAAATTCCGATGAACAAAAGTCAGTGTTCGACGCGAAAAATCGGCCTAGCATAACAGCGTCAATTTTGGGTAAATTATTGCTGTTCGCTTTGATAAATCCAGGTTCCATGGCAGTTTATGCTAGTATTATCCGATATGGGTGGAAATAACACTCTCAACTTGTCGAAAAATGATAATAATAGAAAAAAACGAAGTGACTTGTGCTGTTGTATGAAAATCATAACCAAACGTCAACAACAACAATGGCGCATATCACCATGTGACGTAATACGTTCTAATTGGCGTTCACGGCGGAGGGGCCAGGGGGGTATTTTTTTTGATTTTAATTTGTAAAAATAACAATAATCTTATTTTTTTATGAGGAATTATTTCGGTTTTCCTTGATTAAATATTACAATTTACGCCTAGAAACATTCATCCATTGGTTTCATTGTTAGTTGACACAAGCCTATTGTTGGTAAGTTAAAGTAGTACAGCCTACCGTTTAATTTATTGCTCGTGTTACAGGGCATACCCGGTATATTAGTGCCACAAACACGCCTAATAAAAAAAAACATTTATTCAGAATTAATAAATCCAATTTTACAATAAAATATTCTGCCAAACTGCAAGACAGTTTGTTGGCAGAGGGAATCCCTTAAAAATAGATAGGTAGACTTAGCTAAATGGCTAGTCACTTGTTAAGTACATCTTATTGCATATGGTGGTATCTTCAGTTTCATTTTGTTTGAGAGTAACATTTTAATTTTAAACTCAACTATCCTAAGTGATTTGCATTCTCTTAGTTATTTACATTATTATACATTATCATACGGTATATTATTATACAATTTGGGGACCAAATACTGCCTACTTCATTCATTTTTATTAAACTGCCCAAAATACGTCATTTGTCAATCCGATAGGTGTCAACCGCGACATCAGGCAAATTTTGGGGATTTCAGCAATGTAAATGGACTATTGTTTATCGATTATCGATCGATTTATGTGAATTACATGGTTGTTCCTGTTAGCTATAACTACAATCTTCTATCGCTCAGATCCGTAAAACGCTTCTTGTGTCAGATATTTTCCAGACCCTAACATCAGACTCAAATACAGTCGTAAAACAGAATCAAATCTTACGCTTCTAAAAAAAGGAACAATACCCTAATCCGAGGACAATAAAAACCTAGCCACATTTTATGTAACAATAAACACGAAAGTTAGATAAATAAATACTTTGTATGATTGTTAGTGAGCTGAGTCAGCGATCGAGAGATCTATTCTAATTTAATAACATGTCATGGTTTTGAATCGACCTTAACGGGCTTTGGTTTAATTACACCTTCATTTCATTTTGCCTATTTACCAAAATTTCTGAATCTCAAAACGGTGTTAAAATGCCTGAACCTTAGAATGCCTAACTTTCTTAAAATACCACATTTCCAACATTCCTAAATTTCAAAGTAAAAAGATGTACAAAGCGCTACGAAGGCTTCTTCTTTATGCTTGTAATGTACATGATATTTACTAATCAATAGCCCTCGTTTGGCCTGTTCTGACTGACATGGCCCGATATGCTCTTGGCCGATTTTTATTGACTGCAATTTCTGAAAGCACAATCTTCATCTATGATTACTAAATCCTACGACCAATTTCAGAATGTAATGGCGTGAAGTGTGAAATTTAGGATCGAGTGAAGTGTTATTCGCCTCACCTGGCACTTAAATGTCTAGACCGCATGCAAGTGATTGTAAGTATTCAGAACCGTCGCCATCAGATAATTATATCGGAGCGGCCACGGTGCTCACAAATATCTAAATAAAGCCTCTATTTATACATTAATATTGTACTCAATATTAAATTTAATACTTCACGAGACAAAAAAAAACAGATCAATGGGTACAGTCCCCATCAGAGATGTCGGCACGACCGAGGTGCTCAAAAATATCTGAACACGCACTCTAGCGCCTAGACAATAGAAGCGCAAAGGCAAAAATCAGTTGATATTGGTTCAGTGCGGTACAGTATTTTGATATTTGCGGCACCAATGCGGGCGGGAGTATGTTACTGCAGCAGTAATGCTGGTTTAGTGTGAATCCAAATGGAACCTTTATTAGTACCCGCGAGATGCATTGTGAATCGGTCGAAGGGTGTATGATAATAATAGGTATCAAAACCTAACAAATTAGAAATATGGATACCGCTCCTTATTGGGCCGATTATTATATTTTTTTCGATTTTAGTGTGAAGATTGCGACAGAATTTGGTGGATAGATAGAATTCTGTACATAATAATAGCAAATTCACCGAATGTCCTAAAAACCTTCCTCGGATTTGCGAAAACGTATGGTATTTTCGTAGCTCAACGGAAAATTACATTTTTTTGTCCCGAGGTAGGATTTCGTATTTATTCCACCAAGATAATCTTCAATCCAGCCAAATTGTTTCCAAATGTAACGCAAAAATATCTACAAAAAAATCGGCGCTATTACTGTAACACCGTACTTATTTGGTAAACACCATTTGACCTCTCTGGAAACTGATTAGGCAATCCATCAAGTCGACAACCAATAGCATTCCGTATTCAAAAAAACGTCTGCAAAAGGATATTGAAAATCCTTTTTCAGTAATAATACGATCAGTGAATTTTAGATTTAGTTCATCTTTCTACTTTATTACAGTAAGAAATGTGTACCTATTTTAGTTGTGAGAGATGGGTACCTTTTTATAAAAAATACGTTTTCATATTCAGCGACTCATGTGAACACGTACTGGTCAGTGAATTGATCATCGAACTGTTTGTTAAAATGCTGACATACCTAATACTCGTATTCTACCACTTATTTTACAATTTGGTAAAGAAGTTTCACAGTTATTTTTCAATTGAATCTAGCTGAGTTTTCGATGTGAAACTAGTTTATATTATTCATTTTTATCATAGAGGCACAATAATATAGATATGAAATGGAGGAGGGGGAGATGACTGAACGAGATGCTCTTACGAAACTTTCAGTAGGATAGAGAAAACGCTATTATTGTTTGCCCTTGTCATAGTCTCACTTCTTGTTCTCTCTGCCTACTTTTAACTTTCTCCGACGTAAACGCCCACCGTTATTATGTTGGGTAACAATGAAACCGACCAAATTACGTAGGTTGTTTTTGATATATTGTCAGGAATATTAAAACGTGTTTTTAATTTTGTCGCATTGCGTATGTTCCGTCCCTCACTGGCGCATGCGGTGTAGCATATCTATACGATCATACTATCTATGACTTTTACTTACCTACTTAATACAAATCCACTTCAGCTGTCAAGCCGTTAACCAGTCCGTGGGTAACCGTAATAACTTCTCCGCATCAATTACATAGTAGATTTCCTTATGAATAGATTACCACGTGCGAAATATTAAGACCCATTCGATTTCCCGTTGCCATGGAATACGTGTCAGATTTTTCATGCATGTGATGTGCGATATATCTGGCGACGCTCTTCATAGAAAAAAGATAACTCCTCAAAAATAATGTGCGGAACAATTTTCCTTATACGTCGTCCCATTTAATATGAAACTGTGGTAGTAGATTTGTAGTCATAAGAAGGCAATTGTCCAGACAGCACGGCTTTGAGAAAGCGAGTACCAATCAGCTTCTCGATTTCACGCAAATGAAAATAATTTTAACCAGAACCGGGGAAAGTATATGATAATACATAAAATGAGGCATCTGTAAATCAAGAATCTCTTCCTTCAATGTTTTGAAGACGGTTAATAAAATTTATCAAATATTTCCTTAAAGTTATCTAACAGTTGCCCGCTGGCTGTTAACTTATTGCCGAGTCCTTTTTCTAATGCAGAGTAACTAAATATTAAATAAACATAGGCCAATCTAAGGGATGCGCAAGGGGGTGTAAGCGTTAGTGAAGCAAACGTGCTAGGTAGCTACCTCATTCCTCTGTCCTGCTTCCTTTATATTGGCCTACGGTGGCCCAACATGTGTACTCGGCATTAAAAAAAACGCCGCATACAAACACATACTATATGATCACCTGTATGCAAGTCACCCTTTTCTTACTTTTTAGGTTTCCGTGCCCAAAGGGTCAAACGGGACCCTATTATTGAGACTCCGCTGTCTGTCCGTCCGTCCGTCTGTCACCGGGGTCATGAACCGTGATAGTTAGCCAGTTGAAATTTCTACAGATTATGTATTTCTGTTGCCGCTAATACTAAAAACAGAATAAAATAAATATTTAAGGGGGCTCTCATATAAACAAGTGATTTTTAGATAATGGCACGGAACCCTTCGTGCGCGAGTCCGACTCGTACTTGGCCGATTTTATTAAAATTGACAAGACAATATTGAAACATGGTTTTCGGAATCGAACCAGTTAATAAAATCTGTTGGACTTTAAACCGTTCATTTGATCCGCATATTTTATAACTTGCACGTTTTAAAGATTTTGAGTACTTACCTATTCAAAATTAAATTAGAATAATTTTATTGAAATCTTCGGTACGGTATTTTTAAGTCAACGTTTATCCGCCGCCCAAGAATCAAACATGCCAATAAAAATGCAATTTTGCTATGTCAAAATAAAGACTCCAATTACAATTTAATGTTTGCTAAACTTGCTGAAGTACTCTAAAAATTTGGAATTTAGGTACATGACAAAGTATATGAATTTATTATGTCCCAAGTTGTCGTGTCTCAGGGGGCCTACCGCGAAAACCGAAATTCGCAAATTGCGGGGATCTTTCTCTTTTACTCTCACTAAGACGTAATTAGAGTGACAGAGAAAAATACCCGCAATTGACGAACTTCGATTTTCGCGTTCATAGCCCAGATTATCGTAAGTTGCAAAGATACCTGACTCCTGCTGCATACAAACTTCTATACAGAGGATATCAGATGCCCGTTCAGCTTAACTTATACAAAATATTATGTAAATTTGGCTATAGAAATGTATGTAGGTGTGTGTACCTATGGTTAGTCGTTGGATATTCCGATAAAAGCTAAGTTAGCGACTAATTTAAAAGTTAGCATGCGAGTTTCCCAATACGGAAGGCGGAATACTGAGGATAAATACATTTGACCCTATTAAAGAAGGGAACTTTGAGATGTAAAATAAATACATTAAACGATAGCACTAAACAACTGCGAGAACGCAACAGTTTGTTATTTGTCATTGGAAAACCTAAGAATTATTAAGTAACTGTAAAAGATGTTGTCTAAAAAGTCGTTCGCCCTCGTTTCACAACCGAACCATATGACACTGTACGGCGCCATGCGTTTTGTGGTAACTGACATGTTAAACGTCAAGTTTAGACACATTTAGTGGCACTGTCTTTATACCAATTTCCACCATTCTGAACATTTTCCAAAAAACGAAACGACAATAATTGTATCTGACTACTGAACCTGCTCACAAAATTTCACGAGAATCAGTTGAGAATTGCGACCTGCAGAAGAAAACATCTGGACATACAAAAGCAGTTTGCCCGAGTCAAAACTACTTCGCTAACGCTTAAAATAAATAAATGAATAAATTATAACTCAAATACCTATTCGAATGCTATATTTATTTACAATAACAATATACATCATGGATATATACAGATGATTACTATTCGAATTAAAATCTAGGTATACATATGTATGTGTATAACGTAATAAGCGTAAGTAACGTTTATGTAGGTATACTGGTAATTCATGAGACGTGAACAGGACCAAGCCTACACAATCAGTAAATGTTAATTAATCGTTCACCGTCATATTTAAGTAAAACAATCACGATTTTTTCTGTCATCTAACTTTTTTTAAGGACAAATTTGATTATGTACAATCATGAACACCCTACAACACTTAATTAACAAAGACAAGACCTCTTTAACCGTTATTACAGCACTTTGATTATGTCACACTTGAGTGAGATACGATTTTTCAATTAAATAGTAACCAGATTCCAATGACATTCAATTTGTCATTTGTTATGGATGAAACAAAGAGGATGACCATAAATGTCGTACTTAATTTTTTTTTACAGTAAGAATTACATTAACGTTAATCTCACAAATACTGGTACGAAACAGTTGCTTATAACTTACTGAATACGCAGACTTGATCTTGTTCACATCTACTGAATCACCTGTATAAGTAAGAAACGAAACCAAAATCTCAGGTAGAACATGATATTTTCTACTTGTTAATAAAATCTTTGTACGAAAGGTTCGACGCCGCGTGTTATCGAAGTGGCTGGAATGGAATCCCATATGCACATTCATTCGTCTTCTATTTTCTGAACCGTACGCGTAATAATAATACAGAATAAATGAAATAAAATGTGGCCTTTCCTTTCAGAGTACATTTTCACATTCAAAATCAAAATCTAATGAATTTATCGTGACTGTAATGATAATTAAAGCCCTTTTCGCGTTCAAAACCTAAAAGGTAAAAATGAATCCTTTCGAATTTGTACCTCCGTGTGTCTGTCACATCGCTAAATATCTCAAAAGCTACTTGATACGCTACGCTATTGATTTTAAATTTGAAAGTTATGAAAAAGGCAAACCCTGGCGCATTGAAAGTGTTATTTTGTGTAGTGCGAATCCCTTTAAACGTCCCAATTTTTTGCGATTCCCTTGAAAATGAAATATTTTTACATACGCCATAAAATATCAAGCTGGAAAAGTGAACATGCCATTTTCCGACGCTCCTGGGATAACGTCGCGCTAGTCGATCCCGGGTGTAAGCAATATTGTGTAAGGCATGTCGCTATTTCGTAAGTTCAACAAACAGTGACAGGTACATCTATTGTACCTGTATCTGAAACAACTTGAAATATAAGGGGCTTCTCGGAACAAACAGGTCTAGTCAAGTTTACTTCCTAGGAATATACAATCGGTGCATTTACCACGGCGTAAAAGTGTGTATGATGAACAAGAAATCCGTAAGTATGTATATACAATGAATATTAAAATCGGTTTAATTATAGGCGGTTTCTGATCGTTCACCCTTTTGCCTGAGGCAAGAGCTATTATTTTTTGTTCGGAATATGTAAATCGTAGAATGTAGGAATTTTCTTTGTGAATTTTATCCTTAGGCTGATAATATTGGACCTTTATCTTTTCCATTTCTTTGTCGCGACCGGAAACTCTGGTAAGTGTATCACTAATACGCAATGCATCTCGGTCGCACCAGTATATGAGTTGGAGCGAGATGCATGAGTTTACATAGCCACTAGTGGACAGGGACGCGTTAAAGGGTAGGGGTTCTGATCGTTATCATCTCTTTAGGCACGGAATAATACAGTTTAATTATGCGGTAAAATACCATTTATGGGTTTAGACAGGTAAATAGGTAATATAAAATAGTAATTCTCCTATCAAAAAGAGTATTTTAATGCCTTTCCGGTTGTATAGATATGGACCTCGACGTCTCAAAAACAATGTCAACGCCGTCTTTGTATTTTAACTTTATCGTGATTTATAATCACAAAAAACCTCCGCAAAAATGAGGTACGTTCTCATTTTAAAACGACATGCTTAAATTACATGAAACTTGACATGATCATTATCCGTAACATGATGATAATATATATATAGTAGTATCTAGGGGCACAGCCGTGCCCTCGCCAAGACGAGACAAAAGGCGAAAGGCAGTGCCTATCTTTTCTCAGCACGTTTCGTTGTATTTTTTAACCCACATAGTTTCGGTTCGAATACACTATACATTTCAGTGTATAGTAACTGTTACTCGTATGTAGCAAATGAGGCTCGGAATAGGTTTCGAACCGAAATTTAATCACGAACGATTGTTGCAGTCCTTTCGTCTATCTTTAAACCCAAGACGCATAATTGTAGTGGTTTATTTTACTGACTTTTGCTGCTAAAGTTTTCACTGCGTGGGCTTTGGTAAGCCTGTATCATCGGACACGTAGTGGCACTGTGGCCGTTATTCATCTTTCGGTTCCTTGGACAAAGATCGGGATTCATGGAAGTTTAGGCCAGTGACGATCTGTATCCGTACCATTAGTCACTAACAGTGTCAAAACTGACATATAAGCTATCGAGAACGTAATTTACTTTCTATACATCTCGCTCGCACTTATATGCCAGTATGAGCGCGATGCATAGAAAGTAAATTACGTTCTCTAAAGCGTTTATGTCAGTACCGAACTGGTGGTGATTTAGGGCTCACGTACCAATATTAGTTAAATTAATTGTGGTGTGATATATTTTATTATTAAATTGTAGTTAGCCAGCTACAGTAGTGCCATTGCCATAACTTCTTTTCTTCTTCTTTTCAATATATTCCGATGCCAATTTCGCGGGGTGCGCCATATCTATTGCCCCCTTCACTTTTCTGGCTTTACGGGGCGTTCTTGTTACCAATTTTTTTTTTATATACTTCGTCGGTGGCAAACAATCATACGGCCCGCCTGATGGTAAGCAGTCTCCGCCGCAATTCCAGAGGAGTTGCCGCCCCAACACTCCGCACCCTCGTTGAGCTCTGGCAACCTTACTCACCGACAGGAACGCAACACTATGAGTAGGGTCTAGTGTTATTTGACTGCCATTTCCTGTAAGGAGGTACTTCCCCAGTTGCGCTCTGCTCTAGATCTGGAATGACATCCGCTGTGTTGTGCCCTACCACACAAAGCGAGATAACATTCACAATGCCCATACCTCTATTTTTGACGTAGTTTAAGGACGTACCCCCGGGTACCCCAAATAGATACTGTGTTAGTCAAATGTCGCTGTATCCCCACTGTTAGTTTATACAACAACAATGCGGTACGTAACTTTTTATGAACATTGACAGTCTTTAAGATTTATATATCTACAGTGCGGGCCATAAAATATGCGGGGTGTGATTAAGCCCGTTTAAGCCAGCTAAAGGGTTCAAAGTTACACGTTCTGTAGTACTAATTGCTAAATTCTTCCTAAGCAATCAAATTAAAATAAAAGGACAAATGATCTCAGGTCGTTGACTTGTCTTATAAGTATGATATTACAATTTAGTCAGTCAGTTACTAACGATCGACGAAGAAAGGCAACGTTCGTCGAGTGTTATTACGTTTGGACTTATGTATGATTTAGATTACCCATAGATTAAGATTTATTAATTTCACAATATTAAATTATAATATAAAACATTTTACACTAATCTATACGAATTTATATTATGATCGTCAAGTACGAAAATAGTTTGATTAAGTACATACATTTTGTGAAGCAATACACAGTTTAAAAACCATCATTTGCAATTGATTTATGAACAAAATTATTAAGCAATGTCAAATAATAAATACAATGAAAAACAATGTCAATATGGCTTAACAACAAGCAACATTCATAAAAGAATATGAAAAAGGACGACCTTCAACTTTCGTAAAAAAATTTGGATCGAAAACGATACCTATGCTTGATTGCCACCGACCTAATAAGACCTAGTTAGAGAATGTGAGGCTGACAATCAGAACGCGTCAACCGTAAAACAATGTAAGTAATTATACTTATACATTATACTTTCTACTAACACACTTAGCCGTAAGTCATTGCTAACATAATATGGATGTTTTTGTCCGAAATAAATGCTTTCATTTCATTTGATTTCATTTCAATTACGGCGTACAGGCTGCATTTTATGTGGGCAACCGGGCTGTGGAGGATCCGCAGTAGCAAAACGGTCTCGTACATTATTGTATAGGTTTACATTTTGTCAAACTAATATTTTTTGTAAACAGTTCTACTGCGTGTAATTTTGATATAACCACAAACTTAAACGAGATGTAGATGGTTTTCGTAGTATGAAATGATTCTGAAGAAAATGTTTAATTTACTCACAACCGCATAATTAATTTTTGTTTGTTTATTTTCGAGCAGTAATGTACATTTTGTGATCACTTGTGACAGTTGTGACGTCGCGTCATAAATGCGACGTTTTCAGTTAGCAGCGATACATTGCTCGCTGTATTATTTTATATGAAAAATAAAAGTCGTCCATTTTTTTGTAAAACCTATGAACGTGTGTTCATTAAAGGCTTAACTGACTACCCTTTGATTATGCTGTCGTATCAAAAATACACGCTAAATAACACAAGTCAACAAAAATAAACTTTTGTCTTTCTATTTCAAATGATAAATTTTGGTTCTTTTAGACGGAAAATTACTAAAAATAAAGTAAAGATTACTTTTGTATTATCTTTTTATATTGCTAGGAAAATCTCGACATTATTAGTGAATAGCATTGCCGTATATGGCAAACGCAGTGAAATTAGGAAGCAAACTTTATGCAAATAAACAGTTTTTCCGTCATTAGTGACGTGTGAAAAATCGAAATTTGACCTCTAAAACTCAAGGATAAAAATCGTGTTGACCGGTTTTATAACACACTACTACCTAGGAATGGTAATTGGTTTTATTTTCTACTTCTTCCAATCAAATATGTACTTTTAAAATATCTTAAAATTTGCAAAGTCACTTTTTTAGTTTCGACAGCGGGCAGCGACCTTTAACACTTGGGATTTGTAATGTTCGTTGTTCTTCGTTGTGTACTGTACCTCACCAACAACAGCATCATAAAGCCGGTCAGCCAACTTATAAGTCGCACGGCTACAATACTAGAACACTACTGTATAAGTAACAAACATTTAATCTGATTTACCAGATTAAACGCCTGTTACTTATACTTACCGGTGATTTACCAGTGCCTATCAAAACACAACTAACGATTCGGTGTATACTTTAATCCGCTTACGATTCCGCCTGACCTTCACGAATGCAACCTTAAGAGGATAATGGAAGACCATGCGCGACCGCTACTCCATAAAAACAGTCTTCATTTTTCTCTCTAGATAACTATAATCAATAGGTAAATGTTATTCGTTATTAGATATGCATTTGCTAGAAAATATTTTTATACAATATATAGATCGTGTCATTCACGAGGACGCCTGCCTTGACTTGTAATATCATGTTATTAACCTTTTCAACGCTTTCTCCCTCGCATCAAAATGTGGCATACACGCCAATATGTCAACTATTGAGAAACGAATTTAAACCTTATCTGTCTGTTGCTTTGACAGCGTCTGCCATGACCTCTTTAGTGGTCGTTGGCGTGGTAGGCACGACAGCACACGACCACTTTAGTGGCTCTTGGCGTTCAAAAGGTTAAAGAATAAATGAAATGAAATGAAATGAAATGAAAAAAAAAGGTTAGATTTGAAATCTATGCATAATTGTGTATGACACTAAGTATAAATATTAAACAAATTCTACCGTTTAATATTTCAGTATCTTTAGTCACTCGCGCGACGTGATGCTATGTCACACGACAGTTTAAATTCAAGTATAAATATGTTCGTATAAATTTTCGCTTCTAGAGCCTGTTTCACAATGTCCAAGTAAAATCCTGAATAAGCCACCTAGCTTATTCAGGATTTTACTGACACCTGCCACCTGCCAATTATCTGACGTTAACGTTTCAAAATCTTCAAGAGCAAATGAGGAATACGCTTGTATGGATAAGCGGTCGTCCACTTTCCTCTTCAGCTCTCGTGTAATTTAGCAACGGGGCTTTTAAATTAAGTTTGGCAGGATGTGTAGGCAGCAGTCCATCCGATAGTCACTTATACAGGAAACATTGGCCAACTTACATTTTTTCTAATATATGGCTGGATTAATACAGGATGGCCATTTAACGGTATATTACCCAAGGCTCGGAAACCGGTTAAATTTCGAAACCGATAATGTACTTGGCGCAAAACCTTTTAATTTCGGTTTCACTCGAAAAACCGATATTTTTAAAATGGTTTTTTATGAGAACAGTTCTTGTCAAATTAACCGGTTTAGAGCAATAAAACCGGTTGCTTCCAATATCGATGCCTATGTTTATGTGGCATACCAACAAGCCGGCTGGCCGTTTCGTCGCTCGTCGAATAAACTAGTTTTTATTTAGGTTACTTTAAACATTCGCGTACTGATAAAAGTTCGGAGGAAAACCGAAATGACCCCCTAAGAGCCTGTTTCACAACGTCCAAGTAAAGTATTAATTGAATAGCTATTTAACAAATAAATTAACTGCCAGATAAAACTTCCTGAAAAACACAGCACTTTATCTACCAGTTAAGCTTATTTGAAAATTGTTAAACGCCAACGATGACTTTATTCGTCACATAAGTGGCAAGTAGCTTATTCAGTATTTTACTTGGATATTGTGAAGCAGGCCCTAAGTGTTAAAATTAGCAAAATTAGCGAGCATTGGTCTATTTTCATAGTACCTACTACGTTTTATTACACGTGTAAATCCAAGTCGACTTATTCTCCAAAGTGTAATGTTTCACGGTAGTTACACTAAATAATAAGGTAGGTTAGGTTCATTAGGTAGCTTCAGATTCCTTAAGGGCAAACCGCCCAGAAGTAGGAGCTCCGCGAAGATAGGAATAAAAATCTATTAGCCATAGTTTTTTAAATGTTTACAACTTAGTGCGGTGACACCATGGTAAAAATAAATTACCCGTAGACCTACCGGTTAACTCTGTTAAGAACGGTACCACAATGGGTAAAAAAATACCCATAAACCCGCAGTGGGAACACGGTTAAAACGCGCATTTGACACGTCAGGTAACTGGTAGAGAATGCCTCTTTTCTTTAAATCCGCCTTTTGTACTGTAAAGTTTTCTTTTATTCAATGAAGGTTAAAAAATAAATTGTCACGTATACAGGGTGAAATTTTATCATCCATAGGTCCATGGGTATTTTTTTACCCATTGCGTTACCGTTCTTAACAGCGTTGACCGGGAGGTCTACGGCTAATTTATTTTTACCATGGTGTCACCGCACTATGTGGTAAACATTTTAAAATTATTGCTTATAGATTTTTATTCCAATCGCTTTTCCAAAAAACATTTCCTTCACAAATTATTAACTAGACGGAGCCCCGCTTCGTGGAGCTCCTACTTCTGGGCGGTTTACCCCTGGGGAATCTGAAGCTACCTAATGAACCTAACCCTTACCTATTGATTTAGTGTAAATACCGGGAAACATTACACTTTGGGGAATAAGTCGACTTGGATTTACACTTGTAAATTGTAATAAAACGTAGTACTGTAGATACTATGAAAATAAGCCAAATTCTCGTCAATTTTGCTAATTTTAACACTTAGGGCCTGTTTCACAATGTCCGAGTAAAGTACTGAATAAGCTACTTGCCAATTATCTGACGAATAAAGTTATAGTTGGCGTTTCACAATTTTCAAATAAGCATCTGGTAGATAAAGTGCTGAGTTTTGAAGAAGTTTTATTATTATTAAGACTTTATTTCGGACATCAAAGATCCATATGTTAGGTACACTATTAAATACTTATCACTATGTTAGTATTGACAAAACAATTTATATTTAAGTACATACATTATTTACAATTAGATTAAATTAATTCATAAAAAATATTATACCTCATTTATCCATCCGGTAGATTGGGACATGCATTGAGGCCCAACACTTACAAAAGGGATTATCAAGCCTCTCGCCAATTTCAGTTAGAAAATTGTTGGAGCTGTTCCTCAATCGGTGCATCTGAGATGCTGTGCGTTTTCTCATAATGGCGTAGAAATCATCCATTCGTGCCTCCGCAAACATCCCAGAAGCACTGCAAAACCGAGGCAGCCCCAACAGCATTCTGTACCCATTATTAAATTGGATACGTAGGGCGCCGTAAGTCCGCTTCGTGTATTTGATCCACAGGCTGCACGCGTAGAACGTTTGGCAGTATGACTTAAATAGCGTTCGCTTCACCTGAGCGTTACTACGCGCAAACCTGCGGATCAACATATTCGTCCTTACTGCCAGCGCCCTACGCTCCCGCTCAATATCATCATCATCTGTGAGGTCTTCTGTTAGAATATGGCCGAGATACTTAAATTGAGTAAGTTTTATCGGGCAGAAAATTTATTTGTTAATTAGCTATCCAATACTTGGACGTTGTGAAACGCGCTGTAGCAGTTTTTCAAACCAATGAACCTACATGTAAATTTGATGTTTTGGAATAGGTCCTGGTTGCTTGGCTTGAATTTAATTTTACGAGTATCTCATGAGCATGACCCTGAGACCAATCAAAACTAACACTTTTTTGTAAAAATACGAAATACTTTATTTCATAAAATGCACAATGTTTATGATCTAAGGGTGATGCCTCACGGTAAGCCAATTGTTGCCAGTGTTGCAAAATGTTAAATCATGCATTTTTTTTATCATTCAATCAATACATGAACGAACAAGTACGAGCGAAATGCATGATAACGAAATGACATGATTCTCATGTCAGTTTACGTTGGAATTGGCCTGTACACTTTATTAGGCATATATTTAAAAAAACAAAACAAGAATATACCCGTGGCCGCATATTCTCAGGAATTAGGTATTAAGGGGGAAAATTCTCAATAGTTTTCTACGGTCCCTTTATCTTCTTTAATCTTTATAAAACTAAAGAGAATTTGAAAGAGAGGTGTATTGTCAAAGAAAATTTTGTAGAGAAGTAAATTTACTGCCATCTTTCGACACATAATTAAAACTTTTGAAACGCCATTTGACTTTGATCCTTATTATTTCACTAATATGCGTGTTAAATATCCAAAAGTGGCACCATCTTACCGGGCACGACCTAAAGGTTATGGCGCCATCGCTCGCAACGATGCTGCTATACCTTTGGCCTAGGGGTCACAAAACCGCTAGTATTTTTGAAAACCGGTTTTTCGGTTTTGTTAGATTACAAAACCGGGTTTTCCGGTTTTTCGGTGATTTTTCGGTTTTACGTATATAAAGTGAAAAAAACTGCATTTTATGAATTTAAACTTTAATATTCAGTCATTTAACAATGGATATAAAACCTTTTTTATATCTTATAATTATTAGGAACAAAAATTAAAAACAAAATAACTAAAATAATAACCTCCATGCACTTCTGGAACGCAAAATTTACTACTAAATAATTATCATAATAAGACAAAACGCAAAACATCGTATATTCCTTTTACGAAAGTAAATACTTATTAAATACACTTAACATTTGAGATCAATATTAATTGTTTTCATAGGTTAAGTTACTAAATTGGAGATCAGTGAAAAAAATAATGTAATTATGATCCCTCTTCTCGCCTTCTTTCAGCCAGGCAATTAAGAATAAATCATTATAATAACCCACATATAGAGATATTCGTTCCAGGGATAAGTTCACATTTGTTTGCACACATATAATTTTCAATTTTTCATATTTTACATTTACCTTGTGGTTCGTACAATAAAAAGTTCGACTGCTAGTATTAGACTATTGCTAATAACTTTACTAATTTGTAGGCTAAATCAACTATCAAGGCAAGCGATTATTTTTGGTTTTTCTTTACGAATTGATAATGCGATCTTAGGATAGAGAGAATGTCTAATGTATCATCACTATACGTAGGGTATGGCAATTAGCTAATTTTTATTAATTCAATTATATGTTCTATATTTACTGATAAACTAAAAAGTAGAAATTACAAATAGAAGAAGAAGTTATAAGTAGTAATAAACTGATAATCAAAGTAATACTTACAACTATCAAGTATTTAAGTGTAAAACCGAAAAACTCGACAAAACCGGTTTTTTCAAATTTGAAAGCCGGTTTTGTCAATCGACGTAAAACCCGGTTTTTCCGGTTTTTTCGGTTTCGGTGAAACCGGTTTTGTGACCCCTACTTTGGCCTTTGATATTTTAGATGGCGCCACTTTTTCATTTATCAAATTTAACTCATATCTGTAAAAGAATAAGAATATTCAATGGCGTTCTAAAAGTTTTAATTGTGTCGAAGATGGTAGTAAATTTAGGTCGCTACAAAGTTTTCTTTGATAAAACTACAACACGCAGTTCATAAACTTACTCGACATTAATGACATCTGTAGGATTAAACAGAATGTTACATATTTGAAAGTCCTCTCAAGATTTCCAACTTTCAGTCCCATCTACACAACGTTGGTTTGCAGTGTGAGCATTTTCTGCTAGATGGAGCTAAAAGCAAGGAAAAACTAACGCCATCTTTCGCTTATTATACTAAATATATTCTTGCATGTAAGGGCTAAGGCGTGTCCTTTACTAGTTGTTCAAAACCGTGTCCATTTCATACAGGGTAAGACTACTATGATTATTGTCTGGTTAAATAACAATAGATGTCGCCTAAGTGATGTACACAACATTAATTTTGATTTACACGACAGTTAACACAAAAAGAATAATTACAGGTACTTAAGTCAGCAGAAACCAAGCGGATTAGGTATCCAAAATTATCATTAATGCGTTACAACATAAGTACCATATACAGTCAGCGTCAAATACTTTGTAGCAACCAAAGTATCCAAATAGTTCGGGTACATCATATATTTAGTATGGTGTACCGAACTATTTGGCCACTTTGACTGCTACAAAGTATTTGTCGCTGACTGTACAATGTCTCTTCTTGGGACTTTCGCTGCTGACTGTACGTAATAACTGCTGGTCTGTGAATTTGGGTTAAGCGTAAGCCACTTGGCCCCATAGAATTTGATGGCAATGTAAGTAAAAAATGTTTAATAAAATTCAATAGTTATTTTTAATAACCATGTTGACAATACCTTTGGTGGCTCTGTGAGAGACCCTGATAACACTCAAAGCTCCAACATTAGCAAAAATCTAAATACTGAACTTAAGAAATGCAAGAAAAACATCCAGACACATAAAAATTACCATAGATTTTTTGCTCCAGCTGAAACGGAGACGCTTTTCTCGCGCAGCGCGCTTGGTTAGTCAATTATTACGTAGTGCCTAAAAATACACAAAATCTCAATCCAAAAAAGAAGGGAATCATACTTTTTCCATCAATCTTTCTCTCACGTAGTGTTTTATGAAACGTGTGGAAGCACTTGTAGCCGGCATGCTCACTCGATTCCAGCAAGTAGGTATCTATCAATTATACGACTGTTAAAGGAAATGGAAACTACATCGGGAATTCTCTGCTAAACGTTCGTGTGGCTTACAATTGTATTTTTAAATAAGTGATACAAGTTTGTAATGTCAATATTTGAAAAAAGTACTATTAGGTACTTAATTAACTTCACATTTCAGCCCTGTTAACGTTCCAGATTATGAAAAATCCTCAATTCTAGCCGCATTGCCACCTTACAGTACTTATTAAAAATTCTGCTTAAGAATACAAAAAGATGACCTTATAGGATCACATTGTAGTTTGTCCATCTGTCTGTCTAGACCCTCTCGGGAACACGTGGAGGTATCAAAGTGAAATAAATTACCGTAAAGAAATAAGTTAACGTAAAAAAAGATACGGCCATTTATGCCTCAATAAATGCATATTTCGACACTCAACGGAATCAAAATTTATAATTCCCATTGACCTAGCACTATGAAATTAAGCAAGTAATAACATCTTTCACTACAAGTATCTACAGGGAAAAATCTGGAAACTACTTATAAATTTGTAAAAAAAAGATATACCTATAAGTTAAATTTGTTCTGAACCCTCAGTGGGCGAGTCCGACTCGCACTTGTCCGTTTTTGTTTTTCCTTATTTCATTTATTCACTTAAATACAATGCAAGTTTACAGTATGTCACCAAACCACTTACAACACGCACAACACAACGCTAAATTATTAATTATACATAAAGAGAAAATATGTCAGTGAGAGAAATAGTCAAATAAGAAATTACAATTGTTTATCGTTCACAATTTATAATTAGTTTTATAATTAGTTATTCTTGGTTTGACTGTTAAAAACCAAGTTTCATCTTTTACAATAAAATCCTAAAATACAAGTAACGAAGGCGCTTTAGCAACTCGACAGCCTCGTCTCGATAATGACAATAAATTTTCGCAGAATAACGATAAAATAATATTAAGAATATCAACTTGCGTAAGTGCTTCTTTCAAAAAGGTGGATATTTTGAGACATGTAATACGTAAAAGCCTGAATAGCTGAGTTATTCAATGTGTATTTTATAATAAAATGGTTTCTATTACACAAATGAACATAATCCAAAGACGCTTTACTTCAATGGAAATAATTAGAATGTACCTAATGTGGAATTAATTAAATTTGTGCTTAACTTTTCATACGCATAATTGTAAGGACGTGCATAATTTAGACGGTTAATTTCCGTGCAAGTCACGAGTCTAATTATAGTAATTACCTTTGTATTTGTTACAATTAATGCCACTTATAGAAATCATCATTATCTTCCCCGCGTTGTCCCGGCTTATTGCCACGGTTCTTGGGAGCCGTGGCTCCGTCTTGGGCTTAGCAACTAATCCCAAGAATTGACGTAGGCACTAGTTTGTACTTATGCGACTACCATCTGACCTTCCAACCCAGGGGGTAATCTAGGCCTTGTTGGGATTAGTCCGGGTTCCTCGCGATGTTTTCCTTCACCGCAAAGCGACTGGTAAATATCAAATGATATTTCGTACATAAGTTCCAAAAAACTCATTAGTACGAGCCGGGGTTTAAACCCGCGACCTCCGGATTGCAAGTCGCACACTCTTACCGCTAGGCAACTTTTAGAAAGGCATCTAAAAATAAGGAAAAAAAACGTTCATCATGTATCATGCTAACAACTGTTAGAGAGTGGTTTCTAGAAAGAAGTTGGATCCATAATCGAATTAAAATAAATATAGTCATATGGAAATTTTCCTCTATTCATTTATCCATTGACCCCTCCCTTCAGGTACCCCCCGTGAACAAAATGCATCATATCGGGAGCTCAAAAACAATACAAAAGGTAATTAAGGTCAATACCCCGGTCCATATAAGTCTAGTAAAACTAACCGTAAATCATTCATAACTGTTATTAAGTTAATTTTAAAATATTTTATTTTAAGTTATCTTGTAACAAAATAAACCAATCTCGTTTTTACTCATATTTTAAGATATAAGATATGTTTAACTACATAGCAAATATGACGCACACAACTTTAAATATTTGCGTCCTCTTTTATTTTCTAATTTCTGCCGCTAACTTCATACTTACGATCAAATAACATTTCAAATATGTAAAAATCAAATCTAGTATGTGACAGTTACAAAACCACATACCTATATACTTATAGATACATATGACAAATGTTTATAAGACTTCATTGTTTACTACGATGGTCACAAACAAAACAGCCTCAACCAAGCCTGGCAACTCAAGCAAGGCCTGTACAAATAAAAGATGAAGTCCAACAATTAATTAAAGCAAAAATCCTGTCCTATTTTTACAAGCGTAGTCCTCACGATTTGACTATGCGCGCTCAAATTTATGGGCCATCCAGTAGGTATACAAATTGCCAGCTTTTGTTCAGTATCCTCGAAAATAGAATGGGAGGATCGATTGGAATTTTTGTGCCTAGGTTTTTCTAAGCCTTGAAGCTTTGTCCCCTTTCCCCGATGAAAATATGAGCAAACATGCCTTCTTTCCGCTTGAATTTCATATTTCAAGATAATCCTTAACCTAAAATGTTTTTGTAGCAAGAGTGGGAGGCTATATCATTTATTAAGTATATTTTCGTATTCCTTTCTGCAAGCAGAAAATAATTGTCGATCCTCATTTGTTTTATGATTGCCTTTTATTCTAGCTGGCAGTGTTGGGAGTACCTACACAGATTTAGTCTTCATATTTTTTTGTTGCTAAAAGCATAGCGATAGCCGATGGAAATTACGAAAGTAAGTTTCCATGATGTATCTTTAACATATTGATCGCTGAGCAACGTTCGTCGCGCTACGTCGTAGCCGATAACATTGGTTTCCTGGTATATAGAGGAAATGCTTCGTAGAAGCAAAATGATAGCATGTCGTGATTAGCGCTGAATGGGCAAACATTCAGGTACAGACGAGACAATTACGTTTACGTTTTTTTAGTTTCGTTCTATTTCCTATTCAGGCAGCTCGCGTTTGGAAGTCTCGCTGTCAAAATTAAACAGTTACCGAACAGGTTTCCTTCAAAAAAATCCTTAATTGAGCACTTTGGTGGCAGTACTGAAAAATCTTAGTGTTTCTGCTTTGTAAGTTCATCTGATTTTATATAATATGTGTGTAAATGTAAGTACATGTGTTTGTATCAATATTATATATATGTTTATGTTTGTGTATTCTTGATGATTGTATTCGTACATATACCTAATTTTATTATCTATACCACATGTTTTTGCACCGCCTACAACTTATCTGCTTTGTCTAAAGGTTGACTAGTAGAGAACGCCTTACAGCATTAAGTTCGCCTTTTGTACTGTGTTTTTCTTATGTGCAATAAAGATTAAATAAAATATGATCCAAATAGGTAGTACAATTATTATTTTAAGTTCAACTAGATAGGTATAGCGGAGACTGACTAACTGAAATCTTAAGTTATCACATACGATCGATTTAATTGTACCTATTGATTTTAAAAGTACTGAATACTTAAATTAGTTTAATACCATTATACTTACAAAATATTCGATTTAAAGAATCTTTGCACAAAACAGGTACAGCTCAGGAAATAACTTTCCACGCTTATTTCTGCTTCCTGTTCGAGTAAAATGTGAAGAACCTAACCTTAATGCCACGGAGTGTTGACTTTGCTATCATTCTAACGGGAGTCATTTTAGCAAATGGGCTTTTAGCTGAGGGTCTTGACTTGCAATGGAGTTTTCGTGCGATTGCAGTATGAATACACAATTTAATATGGGTAGCCATGATTTTATAAAGTAACATTGTTTCTGGTAAATTTCGTACTGATTATTTAGACTAGTAACAAAATAATCTAGTTAAAATGGTATACAATGAGCATAATTTCTTAAAGATGCACGAATGACCCGTATACTTTTTTGTTTGCTGCAGTTATAGAATAAAATAATCCTAATAAATTTAAAGTCATAAAGCTTCAATATTTCAAATTTTTAAATCAGAAATAATAAACTGTTTATTAACATGTTTTCTGGTACGTTTGAATACCAAGGTTTCGAATCGAATAAGTTACTAGAGAAAGGCTTGAAGATTGCTACTCGTATTGATGGCAACTGTAATGTGATCTATAAAGCGCTACGGTTTTTCAAAAAACTCTGCCGGTTGAACCAACTGCACTAATCTTCCTACGGCCCGCCGCACTCGTTTGAAAAATGACAGTTATTTACTTAATAAATTTAACTTGTATATAAGGCTATAGAATTTAAGATGAAAGTGGAGTACCCCCGTGAAATCGCCTTTTCATACAAACGTAGTCCTCATTTTCCGCTCTGGATATTAACATTATTGAAAATATGTTGTATATCAACCACAGCCATAGCTGGCATACCCCTACGTTAGATTTTTAATTATTATAGGAGTTAGAAGCATTTAAAACTTTGTATTGTTAAACTAAATACACCAATCATCATCAAATAAAGGATTTAATACAATAAAAACAGACGTAACTTGGGAAACTCCACTACGGCCGCCATTGCCGCCATGTTTATCTGTCAGTCCCTGCCGCGCTATACCTAGTGATGTGACCATATCCAATACCAATTGTAGGCTGCACTCGAGAAAACCTCATCATCGGTTATCAGTATGAATTTTATTTTTCGCTCCTAATTTTTTATAACAAATAAATTAAAAAAGTCAAACATAGCGGCATAGCTATGGTTAATATACATCAAATTATGTAAAAATATTTTCCAAAATGTCAATATCCAGGGAGTAAATTACGTTTGTATGGAGAAACGGTCATCCTCTTTCCTCTTACTTTAGGCTATAACGTCAGACTACGTTCTGTTAAAACTGTCAGATTAGCGCTCTGGCAAGGCCGAGTCTGCTGACTAGAGAAACATATCTTGGGTAATTTGATATATGACCTACCCCATTTCACTTATGTCATATGACTTCCTAAAATGGATTCACATCAAAATACACAAAAAGGTATGATTAAATATATAAAAGGAAGCACAAACAAGGAATACGCCGGGAACTTTAATTTACATAGCATTTTAAATAAAAGAATATAACAATGTTTCGTTTTTGCAAGGTATGTCAAGAAAAAGGAATTCTTAAATAGAGTTAAAAATATTTTGTATCCAACAATGGCAACAAATACTAAAAATGCAATCAACTACATACTTTTCTACAAGGAAATTGCAAGCTAACTGGACGACAATAAGCCGGCCGGGTTGGTAGTGCATAACTCAAGCATCTTAATAATATAATAGAAAGCATCATTTATTGTTATGCATGATACTTAAGTTACCACGTAAGAAGGAAACAATTTGACATTTAGTCATTTCGGAACTAAGTTAATTTGAATTCAAAGATACCGCTAATGGGACTTTATATTTGATTTCAGAGCTAAAGCAACAGGGCTTCGTACAAATAATAAAGGATCCTAACACTTCAGAGCTCCAAGACATAATTCTACGTTAGCCCTGATGTGAAGGTGATAGCCTGTCAGAAGTAGCTAAAACAGTCTCCAACTGGCTAGACGACCATAATTAAGAAATAAACCTCAATAAAACAAAAATAATACAATTCAAACCTACTCAGAAAAAAGCCCTAGAAATAACTCTGCAGATAAATAACGAAAAAATTGAAGCGGTAGATCAATTTAAATTGTTAGGCATTAATATCGATTCTGCAATAAATTGGAAACATCACATCCAAACTCTGAAAACTAAATTAAGTAGCTTTATATACGCTTTGAGCTTACTCAAATCATTATGCATTTGCCCACTCTAGGTTTCAGTACGGTGTAATACTATGGGGGGCCAGCACTGACGCACACCAATTATTCCTTTTACAAAAGAAATGTATTCGCATTCTCACAAATACTAGGATACCTAACAGCAGCCGCCCGTTTTTTAAACAACTTGAAATTTTAACCCTACCCTCTATCTATATTTTAGAAGCGGCAATTTTTGTTAGGAATAATTTAAACTTATTTAAACAAAAAGTAACAAAATCTGAAAGACGCAAAAACCAATTAGAGTTACCATGCGCAAAATTAGGGATGTTCAAAAATGGCCCTTATTATTGATGTATATTAGTTAATAACAAAATACCGGTAGAAATAAAACAAAATAAGACCAAAGATAATGTATTTAAGTGTAAACTTAAAAAACTATGAATTGAAAAGAGCTATTAATCCATAGATGATTTTTTAATGATACGGAATTGCCAAAATAATATTACTTAATATGAATACTATGTTGAGATGGTTTGGACACGTGGAAAGAATGAGTGAAAGAAGGTTAACAAAGAGAGTGTATAAGGGAGAAGTAGAAGAGGGAGTTGGAAGGGGTAGACCTCGGCGGACTTTCTCTGATCAAATCGGGGAAATCCTGAAGAAAGGCCAGGTCAAGAGCACCCTAAACCGACGAGCGTGTATGAGGAATGTCATGAAAGTGAAGGAAGCGAAAGAGGTATGTCAGGATCGTAGCAAGTGGAAATCCGTGGTCTCTGCCTACCCCTTCGGGAAATAGGCGTGATTATATGTATGTATGTATGTATGAATACTACATACTCGTATAACGAAATAATGCAATATATCTTTTTTTTTTAATATTTATAACTTATGTAAATAAATTTAGTGCCTAGGTATACAAATCAGCATGAATGTTAATATAATTTTAATTTCAATGTTTACTTTGTTTGATTATGTTATTTTGCTATATACCCTAGCAGGGTTCATGTGAACACAACTAGCTGTAAGATGCTATTTATAAGACCTGATACTGTAACACATGAATACGCAATAAAACGAAAACGAATTATGAATTATGTTATACGTAAATGTGCAGTACTCCATAAACATATGGTTGAGACAACTTATTGTTGAATTTTTCAAAATATATAAAATCTAATCTATCATATAACTTTTTTTTAAATTAGGAACAAATACAGACGATAGCATTATGATATTTATTTAGTTGCAATGAAACCAAAGCTACCTACGGGATTTTTTTTTATGATACAGGAGGAAAACGAGCAGACGGATCACCTGATGGTAAGCGATTACCGCCGCCCATGGACACCTGCAACACCAGAGGGGTTGTAAGTGCGTTGCCGTTGATATTTTAAAAAGTACTCAGAGCAGAACGAGTGGTTAGCCTTACGGCTTTCAAAGTTCGACAGATCAAAGTTTGCATCGCTTGTACCAATGAAATTATCTGCACTTGGAAATTTATCTTTTTACATTTAGCAGTCGCCCGACGGATAAGAAAAATCAATTTGAAGGAGGAAACTTGATAAGACCTATTTATTCACCTTCAGGGGTATAAAATTAGATGAGAGTTAATTTTCGTGTGGGCACCCTTTTTTGGGTCCTTCGTTTCTGGATTCTTAGGAAAAAGGAGGCAAAATATCAACAGAAGTGTATCAACGTTAGGATTACTACTAATAAGCCGATTAAGGCTTTAAATGAAGCATGTTACCATTGTTACCCGTATAAATCATCGGACAAAATTGCCTTAATAATTTCCATTAGAACGAAGTCCAGCTGAGTCCAAACAAATACGCAACCGTCATTAAGTTAAAAGGCTATTGAAAGCAGCCTTGAAAAAAATATATTCTTCATTTAGACACATCTGCCAGACAGACTTTACAATCATAGCTATATAAAAATCCCAGCTAATAACTAAACAGCCAAAACCCCGCGTACAATATATGAAAATAAAGGTATGAAAAAATGTATGAGAAATAAATCATTCACATAAGGAGCATATTTTTAATCAAAATAAAGTCGCGATAAACCAGATAAAAGGAGCTACAGTATATTGTCAATTTATAGCCAATAGGGTATCGTGTCCCTCAGGAAACCCGTCTACGAAACTAACATTTAAAAAAACCGGTCTCAGTAGAATCCGTAATTACCCGTCCGTCACAATAGTCTCCCCTAAACGGGGTCTATTATTAATACGAGGGGCGACTGAAAAATTCTAAGCCTAAGTAAATGTTTGATCCGGAGTCTAAATCTGAATCTGAAGGTGAAAGGCCACAAAAAAAATTAAAGTTCAAAGACCGGTGTCTAAGCTTATAAGGCTCTACAATAAATACAGTTTATTATGGCTATTAAAAAAGGTGCGACCAGCCATAGCCGAGAAATGAACGAGGAAACTAAGCAAAGGCATTTTGTTTTTGTAAAACAAGGCTCGTATGTCGTTCACAACGCTTGTGTTGCCAAGCTTGCTCTGAAGGAAACCGGCTACGAAGAAATTGACCCCTATAGTCAAGATCTGGTCATTAGTGTTTGTTTTCTGTTCAGTCATTTGACGAAAGACTTGAAGGGAAAGCGATATTAAAGTGATAAATAAATGAAGGCTGTACAAGAACATTTCGACAGCCAAAATAAAATATACTTTTCACGGGGTCTAAAAGCATTATATTAAATGTTCAAAAGTGTGTGGAAAACTAAAATCAGAATTAAAGCTTCTGCGAAATTCCTAGGTACTGTTGGTAACTAAGAAGAACTGGCTATAAATAGGATAAGTGCAGATTTTGATTTTGTATATGAGTTTCAAGAAATTATTTGTGTAAACCGAGGCAGGTTTTAACCCACTATCCACGAATTCTGGTTTGAAAGCTTCATCTCTGATGACGTTAAAGAAATAAAAGATATTTTACCGCTGGTAAAGGTTGATTGTTCAAAAACGGACGAGAAAGTTACATTTTATCCACATGCGTGGCAAAGTAATTTCTTTTAGTTGTGTTTTTATATTGGCTCGTAGAACTTACTTTTAAATGACGATTTTGAATGATAAATATTTAATAACGTTCATTTGGATTTGATTTGTTTGATATTTTACAGTTAGTATTTTACTCGCGTTGGTGCGGAGAAAATTTTTGTGTTTTACTCGGTGGCAAAATTTGCTTAACCCTCGCCAAGGCTACGCTCAAGAATCTACTTTTCGAACGTTCAATTTTGGAATCTTTTGCTTACTCGGGCATCAATACTAGCACATGTGGTTAAACAACAACTTTGCCCCTTGATAAACAAATAATTGTACATCTCTTCTGTAATATTACGGCGGCAACAGCGGTTGGCAAAACTAGTCAGGAAAAACAATTTCAAGTGATGATTTTTGCTGACGCACATCCATAATTCAAGCGGTTTTGATGGAAACTGGAATAACGTAGGTTTTGAAAATGCAAACCAATCTGAAGTAAAAAAATCCCAATTTTTCGGGATATTTTTTCCAGCCAATATAATGGGCTAGTTTTTCGTAAATTTACGTAGGTAAACTAGCTGCGAATACTAGCCAGCCAGATAATATGTACCTATATATACTTGCTTAGCTTAAGGATTTAAGGTAGTTTCCCTCCAGGGCCTGACTTATCTTTCCACACTGTATATACATATTATCTGGCTGGCTAGCCACAAGAAACCCCCTTTTGAAATATATTTTCCTGGTATTTGTCTTCATGATTTGACATATATACATATATATCATCAACAAAAGCGCGCTCTACTTCTTGTTTGATTGATTGAACTAATTTAGAAATCACGAATTACGAATAAGAAAAAAAATAACAATTAGGTACGCCTTCAATGAACAGCACCATATTTGATGGTAAAACAGTTTTCTAAGTCACTTAGTGATTTCATACCCCTAAGGCATGGCATGTCAATTAAATGCAGTATCTTAGAGTAAGTAATAGTGATATAGCTACAATTTAGAATCATATAAATTAATTAAAATATGTTAGTAAATAATTAATAAGACTATGAAAAGTATTCTCAGTTTACATATTCGGGTATACTGGTTTTACTTCCAGTTGACAGTAAATTCAAATATTGATTAGTTTAAAATAATAAGCTTATTAAGTCGTCCATATAATATTCAATAATTAGGACAGGCGTGTCCTGGCTATAAATAGGCAGGTATTTATGATATAATACCCAGGAGTAAATATTTCATCAATATATTCCAAATCTTTATACCGCAATCTAGCGATGCATAAAGATCCGGAAAGTCAATATATTGAATGTGTATTTGTGCGTAAAATGATATTCAAATAGGAATAGAAACCGATATATTATTTACGCAGAATTTTAATGAAAAGCAATGACTAAAATCATCTAATCACATGTATTTATGACAACTATGGATTTGGTTTTAATTAAATGAGTACTACCGAAGGTATACCTAGCCTGTTTACTCATAGATATCTAAGGACGGGCCTTACGGGCACTAAGGATGGTGCTAGTTCAGCGGCAACTAGTTGCGCCCAATCGCGCGCGTAATGCGAACTCATCAACGAATTGGCTCGAATTCGTGTACGTGGCACCGCTGCATTGTTCCCATTCTTATTGCCCGTAAGGCTCGTCCTTAGATATTTGTCAATGTACCGAATAGACAGGCACGGCATTAAACATTCAATGCTGGGTTCGACTTTTCTAGGGCTGATGGTGCAATATTGCACATTGTAAACTACATTTTCTCTTCACTGGTTCAAGCTCAAAAATCAAAACTTTAAAACTTGGCAAGGGGAAATTGGAAAAGCTAAGCCAACATCCTGCAGTGTCGAATATTATGGTTTATGGTTTAAGAAATTTATTCTCAAAAAGAATTTACAAAATTCGCTTACTTGAGAATACAATATTTATATAATATATCTTAGGACTAACATGCAGACAATGTAAGATTAATCGATACAAAATTTTAGTTAGGTTACAAAGTGGGTAGAATAGAAAAGAAATACTTAACTAGCCGACTTGGATAACTTAACTCGTACAAGTAACTATGGTGCATTCCCAGCGCTTACCTAGCGCATGTGAGTTTACGCAATCAAGTATATGTGTGACTTCCAATTAAGCGCGGTTAGTAGGAATTGTGAGTCGCGTTATATTGGTTTACCAATTATGCGTCCGTCAGCGGGGCAATGAAAACTCGTTGCGTGACAAATGTCGGCGAGCTACGAACCAGTTAGCATGGAGAAGTCAATTGGTTATTATAACGCAAGTCACAGAGTATTACATAGTATTTGTTATAAATAATATAACAAGTTACAATTATTTACGGTATTTCGTTTATATATCATTTCATTTATATATATATATATTTTTCATTTATAGTAGTTGTAACTTTTTTTATTTATAGTATAGTTATTTTGTTGATGTATATTATTTTTATGTAATTTTATGGATAAAATAATAAGTAGGGAAATAAAGTTTTTGCATTTATCATTTTAGTTTATTGTTATTTATGTTTATTTTAGTATATTGTTTAATAGTATAGTTTGAATTAGTATTGTTTACATATGAATATTAACGGTTGTAAGACATATAGGATACATGTAGTAATATAGTATATATATTGAATATGAAATTACATGCGTGATTTTTTTCGGATATTATTATTTTAAAGTATAATACTTAAAAATAATATTTATTTGGATTAATTGAAAATGTATTTGATTATATGTACGTACTATTTGCTTAACAAATATACATGCACAGGCTCATTTAATTATTACATTATTTATTATATAGAATTTTAGGTGCTTGTTGAAGCTAGCCATGGATTTCGATTCCAGTATGTTTAGTTGAAATCTGGTACGTAATATTAGCTATATTAGTATATATATGAGTTTAATTTTACACCGCCGGAGTCTCCGTCACCGTTACTTGTACATGATTTTTGCATGTGAAGATAAAATTTTTGGTATGCCCTTTACATATTTGATGTATAAGTTTGGCTCACCATTAGATATTCGAGCTTGAAGTTCTTCTTTTACACTTTTTAGAAAGTCTCTCTGGTAGGGCGTTTGGTCCGAGTATATTTTAACATTATGTATTTTATTTTTATTTCGGAGTATGTTGTTCACTGTAGCCTTTGATGCAAAGGTCGCCTTTATTGGGCGAACTTTGTTTTCGACGTATTTACCTAGGCGAATGATCTGCAGAGGATCAGGGCAGTCGTTATATATTGTTTTTATAATCTTTTCAATTTCATATTTGTCAAGGACATCTCTATCAGCAGCCTCGGGACCTGCTTCTTGGATACCGACTATAATGATATTCTTATCTCGAATGGATCGCTGTTGACATTCTGCAACGAGCTGATTGTAACTGTCAGGCGTTAACGCAATGGGTGCTCGTGTAACACTTGATCTAAGTGACTGAAGATCCGTTTCTATTACCTTCACTTTATTTTCGGCGGCCGTTACAGATGTGGTCAAGTTTCTTACATCGGTCTTTAACTGGTTCTGTTCGGCACTCATAGTGTCAATACTACTCGATATGTTACCAATTTGATTTTTAATGGTACTCACATCCTGGCAGAGCTTTTCTATATTTTCTGTTTGGGTTTTACTAGAAAATTTTAGTAAAGTCATCATTTCAGCCATCTGCTTTTTTAAATCTGCCATTTCCATTAAAAGGTCACCAGAAAAATCAGACAGTTTACGTTTATTACGAAAACCTGGTCTTTGTAAATCTAGTTCAGTACCCACTGCAAGGTTTGATTGTGATCCGCTGAGTTCACGGCTGCCACTAACACCGCCTCCATTTGGTGGTTGTAGTAAACTCAAACTCATTATAGCTCCGTGGCGCTTGAGCGATCAAAGTGCGGACTACGGCTTGAATCTGATAAGGAATGCACTGTTCGTAACTGTGATTTGAGTTTTAAGTTATTCGTGATAGGGTCCACAATATAACAACGGTGTATTTTATTTATTCTTTGCACAAAATTGTAACACGTCTGCACTGTACCGCACGCAAGTCGCTACTCCTATATTGCTCCTAGGAAATGAAAATATGCGTATACTTATTGGCTGAAAAAATATGCTATTGACTAACCTGACTAACTGAGATATTGCTTTCGATTTAGGCTTTGATAAGTATAAAAATCAAGGCCCTCTCGTGTGTGTGAGAGAAGTATTCAAATACACTTTTAGTGGGTGAACTAAGCGCAGTGATTATTCACTTTTGCTGCACTGATCTAATGCTCTAAACAAGAGATAAACTCTTGGCTACCCTCCAAAAAAGGAAGAAGAAAAGTCAGTTCCAGTGGTCCAGTTAGCGCTCTATTTCTACATGCGCAGTAACTAAGCGCACTATATGCATACTTATTTATTTGTGCTTTAGCTAAGTTTTTTATGTCCTTCATTCTCGATAGATCCAGTCTTATATATATACTTTTAAACCAACCTTAAGTCCAAAGTATTTTTTAGGGGATTGCTACTGATTTTGGCTGTTCTTTTCATTTTGCTATGTTTATTCATGCAAGTAACCGAATTATGTTACTATAAATGTTTTATTGACATTTGCCCAATGCAGTAAATGCTAATATTTTCAATGTTGAACTAATTATTATTATGATGGTCTATTTTAGAATGGCATTTGATTATTTAGTTAATGCATTGAAACACAATTAAAAATTTAAGCTAGTAAAACTGGTGTTTTGTATGCTCCTGCTTACTTTTTATGGTATAGATTGAATTATATATTAGAAAAAAATCGGCCAGCCTACCTTCTACTTACAAAAAAGTAACAAAGCTAATTTAAAATTACACTTTGCATAATTTAAGGCTAACACGGGTCCTAAATAGCCCAACGGATTTCCACGTCCAGGTTTATTGGGACGATCGTAAATAAAGTTCTACTGTACCCGCTATTCGAATTATTTCTTGCCATTTGCCGTCTTTCTCACGCTTAGCTTGCATATAGCCAATGAAAGAGACAATGGGAATGTTTTACGTTTCGATACATGAAGCTTAATTTGGCTGGATGTTGCGGTTTGGAGCAAACAATCGATTACCTCTCCTCGTATGTAGAGTACCGAGAGAAAGGAATAAACAATAAAAACAAAAAAGGTTCAACTTAGTTGCTTTCTATTATTGTTATGGCGTTCCTTCAATGTTCTTATTTGTGACAGCAACAAAAGTGCACGAAGTTGTCATTTTTGTACATATACCAGTACCCCTAGTGTAAATAAATTCGATTTTGAAACGTGACGTACGCGTTTGCGTTTAGTCTCATTTTGTATTGGATTTAGAAAGAGCGCGCCAAGCGGGACGTTTTGGAAACTCAAAATCCTATACAAAATGAGACTTAACGCAAACGCGTTCGTCACGTTATGATGTCGATCAAATTTACACTAGGGGTACTGTTATTTCTTAAATCGAAATACGACGAATTACATTAATTTTAGAGACTCATAATAAAAATAAAATTTCAAAATACATATGATACATAATGGCAAAACACAACATAGAGAATGATTATATGGCTATTAAATATTGGATAATGTAGTGTATACTCGTATTTAGGCTATAAGTAGTTTTAAGAATTATATTGTATGTGGACACCGGTATCCTGCCCTTTCGCCGAAAATAGTATTGCCGAATTTCACTTGCCAACCAACTTTTCGCAGACGTTTCATTTGACCGAATAACTTTGACCAAATAACCATTTCATTTCCCAACCGCATAGTTGGGAAATGAAAATTATGTACTAGGATGGGTTAGGTTAGGTTGGTTTATGTAAAGTTGGGAAATAAAATTCACCCAAATGAAACTTCTGCGAAAAGTTGGTTGGCAAGTAAAATTCGGCAATACAATTTTCGGCGAAAAGGCAAAGAACCGTTGATATTATATTTTTTGTACAGATCATATATATATGTATACCTACTCACTAAGACTATAAAAACTTTCGTATTCGAAGCTAGTATAATATAAAGTCAAATTACTCTCACAATCCTTGGTACAACAACAATCTCATGAAATTGGCCGGTGTTGCCCTACCGTCTGTGTCGATGGCAGGCCGACAATAGACGTCTTGCTAATTGCTTGTCACGCGCAAACGCACCTAACTGCCGTCATTTGATGGCGTATTATCCGAGGTGTTTTGGAGAAACGCAATCATAGTATCACGCGATGGATATCAGAGGGAGGATAAATTGTAATTTTATCTTTTGGACATTGAGAGGTCATAGAGATATCGACACGATAATTTAAGTAGATGAGCAAAATGAATTGTGGTTTTTGGTTAAATACTCGTAAATGAGTTTGCTCTTTGTATTCAACCTTAATATACGTTATGCTATTGAGGTATTTTAAGATATGAAAAAATCCCCAATCGATCAGAAACTATCAAAAGAGAAAGTGTACTTTATTGCCCTGGAACAAAATGTATATATTCTTTACAAATGTATTCACATGTTACATTTATTAGGATTGTCAGGCATGGCGGTGCAGAAATCAGGTACCACAGTTGTTTTTTTTTAGAATCGCGTTATACTAGCGTTTTTCTCACGGATGGAAAATCAAATCAGTAACGAAATGATAAGAAAAACAGTCTCAGTCGTTACTTATATAAAAGCTATCCGTTACATAGCTATATAGTGAAGTGAAGGGCTAATATGGTCGGCTCTTTATCATTTGTCACCATGCCTGTCACGTTCTAACAGGTACGTAAGTGCAAATGTGACGCATGGCATGACAGGTGATAAAAATGCGACCATGATACCGCTGCTGGATACATTTAATATTTCATACTTTCCTAACTTCTATCAAAATAATTAACATAAACGAAAAGGGTCCGGAGCAGGAGAATCTGTTCTATTTTCCGCGAAGTCCACATAATAATTGAATTATCCCGAAACTATTCCGGTCGTGACACTGTCTACTGAATTAGAACTTTAGGGTATCGTGTTTGGCTGTTAAATTATTTCATCTAAGCCGTTTATTCCCTGTTATCTTCATAAGCATTCTAGTAATAGTTGGGTTTAGGTCCATTTTATTGTTTTTACGGTATTGCGGTAAATGTAAATATTTGACATTTTAAAACTGCTGGTGATTTTAAATATTTTCAATACGATTTAGCTGCTTTGTACGTATAAATGTAAAAAGAGGAAACGAGAATGTAGCATGAAATAAAATATATCGATATACTTTATTATTTACTTATGCACTCATAAATCAAAATTAATGGGTCATGTCATGCTGTTGCAAAAAGGTAAATCGTGAAAAATATTTGCGAGTATTTTTCTTACGGAACAAAAATAAACTTTGACTTACCTTCCTAAACATTATTTTATAATATGATAGCCTTGTACTTCTTTGTAATTATCAGTTCAACATTATTATAAAACTTGAAGCCACATAATTTGAAAGTAAGTTTTAATAGGACCGCATTAAATTTCTTCACGTACCTAATGTTTTATTCCGAGCTATTCGTTAAAGCAATTTAGCACCGAGCTGAACTCTCGAGTAATTAAGAATCGTGCGTCGTTGAAATCCTTAAAAGGTTCTTTAGTTTTTTTTTTCCTTTCACAATGATCAAATGAATAGTTGGCAATGAATCAAATAGTAATTAACCATAAAAAACGAATCGACTCGTGAACCCAGAGTACCAATAGTGGAAATAAAACTTACAATATGACGTCAGGTTCAAATTACCTTTCTCTTTATGGTTCTTTCTAGATTATTGAATGAAAGTTGTGTCGAAAAATAATTACATATACAGTTTACATCTTTTTGTTTTGAAATATTTTTTTTTCAACAAACAGTCTTATACAAAAAATAATGTAATAATAAGCAATGTGTTAATAGACTTTGAGTGCCCTACCTTAATAATAATATGTTTTAATCTAAAGTAGCTACTGTAGGAGCAGTAAGCGGAAAACAAAGTTAATCTGTATTCATTCATCCATGTATATGTATGCACGGGCAGGTTCGTTGATACTCGTACATACATCCACATATTTTCTGTGCTAGTAATGCACGATGTAAAATATTATATACATTTTTAATAATACAGTCACCAACCCTACTGGACTTACACCTTAGTTTTTTTGTTTGTAACCAGGTACGAATCAGACCTACGGATTAATTTGGTTTTTCCTGATAATAGGTTGCAGTCCAGTTTAGTCGGTACTCAAAGCATATCATCATCAGACCTCATAACTTCGGCATTAGTTATCGATTGAGATGTACCGCATGTTTAGTAATGCATTTAGATGGCTTTCAATCAAGAACAGTTGCTGACTTAGTAACACGTCGACAACAGATTGGGTGACAATGTTCTTAATTAATCAAACGATTTGGGTGTTGATCTGCGTGGTCTCAGTGGTAATTCTTCCAAATTAGAAGTCATGCGTTTGAATTCTTGTATTGATATTTTCAGTAAGTTACGAATAATCTCTCATTTATTTTCTTATTACCCCGTATAAAAATCACCAAAAGAAAATTTTACATGACTGTCAAATTTGTGATTTGACCTGTCTTGAGTTAGAAGGTCAAATACCAAATCGCTTTATTGAAACTGGCGCTTGCGTCTTGAGATTACCTTGTTTTATTTATATAATTATAAAGCACTAAGATGAGGAAGACTCCCATAGTCTTCATAGAAATGTATACACCAGGTAACGTCTAAGAGATTATATTTATATTTTTCTCATTTCAACAAAATATGTTCACCATTCTCCATCCACATGTTCACCACCAGATCAGGTCGTTTACGCTCCGTACCCGATCGAAACGCAACTGTCACTGTCGCTTTAATATAGAAGAGTGATAGAGACAGTTGACTACGTTACGAAGTGTTAACGATTGTCATGTTGGCTCACCCTGCACATTGACCAGACAAGAAATTATACAATATAGATGTATGTGGCTTCTAAGCAAGCAACGTGGATTGTTTGCGGGCAAACAGTTCTGTGCCTAAACAATAGTGTGTGTACTTTGCAAAGATATACAGGCAGCACTTGTATTCGATGAACTAACAGCCACAACACACTTTACTTGTTAATGATAGACTTTATATCGTTGCAATAAAACTTAAATATGGTTGGTTACCTATCTCAACGGTGGAATTTAAGGCTTATAGTTGAACATAACCTAAATATCTTGGTGGAAAATAGGATTGCCAACCATTATTGGGTTGCCCCGCCCTGCAACTGGTTTTATTAATCTCAATTCAATCACCGAATAACGTATATTTGATAAATCATAATCCAGTTTGTAGCAATACTTAGCGAGTTAAAGCAATATCCGCTAAGAATATAAGATATAATCAAGATCTTTTAAAAATATGAATGCATCCTCTACCATTTTATCTATATATTTTATGTTTGTAAGTAAATTTAAGTCGGCAAACAACAAGCTATAATATACGAATGTCGTAGGTCTACTAATTACCTAAAAGGGGTTGGTTAGAAGTTATTAATGGATTGACTGAAGCCTTGACTGCGAGTGATTATTTGGTGAATTAAGTTAAAATAATATGTTTCAACTAGATTTAGTCACAAAACTAAGCTACCTTCTACTAAAATCCACTACTCAACTACTCTACCAACAAACGTATTTTCTCGCACAACGTATCAGTATTGCGATACAACGAGGAAATACCGCCAGCATCCTTGGTACAATGCCTCAAGGGCCTATTTCAGATTTAAGCTAGTTATAATAATCCTCTGTATATATCAATTATGTACATTGTCATTTTAAATAAATAATTGATCTTTACGAACAGCCCAAGATAACCGCCTAATAACTTAATTTCGTATGCCTTGGGGTACGACATAGTGGAATAATTTTCTTTTTTACTATCATATGCAATAACATGTTGTGTACACCTATTGTCGACGAGTAAAGAATTTGTATTCATATTTTTATCTACTCGTATCTCTAATCTATCATGACTCATAAGTATGAAGGCAGGTATTTAAAATATAGCGTACCTACCGACCTAAATAAATAAGCAAGAAAGCGAATCATATCTAATTAAAATTAAATGTAAAACAAACAGTGCCATTTGGACAGACAGAGCGCGTATTTACTCAAACATAATAAGCCTACATCCGCAAAATTACCACTTACACATCTGGTGACCGGTCGAAAATTTGTCGGCGGAAACGACAGGAGCTTCAGGTGGGACACCGGTTACCGTACAATTTTTTCCTCAATATAATATATGTAGACTTCTATGTTAGTGTTATTTAAGAAATAAATAGAATATAAATATACAATTATCCGCTTATTCAACTTTTGTCTATGTTTAAGATTTTGTAATATGTGTTTCGTCATTGAGCGACAGAGAGTCGAGGATTTATTTTTAAGTGGTTTTATCGCGGCGTCCTATTTGTCAAACGTAAAATAATATGTCACGGAACTCTCGGTGCGCGCTTGATCGGTTATTTTGTAAGTATTAAAATGGACAATAAAAGGTTTATCAAGCGACGATGTCAGCTTGATATTTTATGAAAAAAGTCGTTACCGCTTTTATCTTATCGAAGATATCCGATACAATAGAAAATCTCGTAGCTTTAAAAAAAGTTGAACAAGCATTATTCTACCATGCTATTAAAAAAGGTAATTTTGCAATTAAATAGGTACTACAAGGTACAAGTAACAAGAGGATAAAATAAATAAAATTAATGTAATAAAACATTGTAGCTTTAATTACGATACTCGTATTTTGATGATGAATTAATAAATCGGCAATCTCATTTTAAAATAATTGCTCAATTTAATAATCTTTACAATTTTATTGAATTACAAAACAACAGTATATTTTTGTAATAAAGCATACCTGGGGACAAACATTTTATTTACATTAACAATTTACACAATGGATATATACAGAAGTTTACTATTAGCATACCTATAAGTAATAAACTTAAAATATGCCATGAAATCGCATTTCACTGAAACTCAAAATTAAAAATGTTAAGGTTTTATAAATACTTACATTATTATGTCTAAGATTGTCAAATGAGAGATCTGATTTCGGAATATCTAAGATGAATAAATGAATAATCATCAATCTTTCGATTAGATCCCTAATAATTTCGTAATATTTCAAATAGGTTAACTCAAGTAAAACTAATGAGAATACTTCACTACCTGTGAATTCCTGTAATTGGCTTTCTGTTTTAATCTCGTTTTCCTATTAATAAGTTTAAAGCTGTTGGTTATAAATAACTAAATACTGAATTTAGGCGCAGGCGATGATTGCATTCATACACTGTGTTATCAACCTCACAAAGAAGCTTCAGAAAAATACATATTCTTATAATTTCTTATTCTTTTGACACATTTATTAAGATACTTGTTACAAAAGAAGTCCATACCAAAGAGAATTTGAAGTCTTTTGAAATACTGAAATAGTAGTATTGTCAAATAAAACTTTGTAGCGACGTAAATTTACGGCCATCTTTCGACACATAATTAAAACTTTTCATTGATATGTGTTCAATTTGTAAAATATCAAAAAGTGGCGCCATCTTACCGGGCACTACCCTCAAGGTTATGGCGCCATCGCGCGAAACGATGCTGCTATAATTTTGGCCTTTTATCTATTAGATGGCGCCACTTTTTAATATTGGACGACATTTATAGTGTTATAAATGTCCAAATTTATTCGTTTCATACAGTTATATTGTATGGGATACCGATTCCCAAGGACTGAGAATAGACTGCCCTTAAGTACATCTGTGTACGTGCGTGGGATGAGACTTTACGAAATTACACGGGCCCCGGAGCTCACGTTCATACTCGTAATAATAAAAACTTTGAAAAGCATTCCCGCAATGAATGGACACTGTTGAAATTATATTTTTCGCAGAGATTTTTGGGTGAATCAGACAAAGGCATGGTGCGTTATTAGGTGAGGATTTATTTTATTGCGCAATGGACCGAGGTCTCCAGTCTTAGTGACCGCGTGACCTATAAAAAAATATATTTAAAAAAATGTGTAAGCTTAATAGAAATTTTGAACGATATCATTATAGTACATTACGATACAAGTGCGAAAAATAGGAACGAGTGGCGATAAATTCGACACGCGAGGCGACACAAGTTGCGCATTACTTATTAGCACATGTATCGGACAACGTTTTGCAGTACATATGACCCTTAAAATTTTCGACATAGTCATGTAATGTGCTAATTATCGCACTAGTGTGGCAAAGTACAAATATAATATACTGTAAATAATTTAAACCAAATTTTAGCTGTAAGATCTTGTATTTACTTTCAGAAGCTGTACTGTAAACACTAATTATTATTACAGTAACTCATTTGAGGAGTCCATGAAATATTTAATAAGATACTTAATGAAAAAGTAAATAGTACAATATTAGTATTTAAACTATTTAGGGAACCGTCAAACCTCTTCTAGTCGACGTTCAACGCAATCATATATTATTATAATTCAGAACGATCACAAATAAATACTAATAGGTACAGATAACCACACGGCGATGGCGTTGTACTTAATCTTGAAGAGAGTGTAGCTCAGACAACACTATTTCGAGAAAGGAAAAGTTGTATTAGGGTTTTGAGCTCAATTATACTCAGAGCTAGCCCAAACTTGCCAAAGTTTGAGACCTATATAGGTATAATGCATGTTCTCTCTGTTGCATGCTTTTCAGCGATAAGACCGCCTGTTGTTTACCTCTTCTTTATGTGTTGTATTATTTGTACTGTTTCTGTATTGAGGTGTGCAATAAAGTGTATTTGTATTGTATTGTATTGTTCTATACTACAACTATGTATTTACTAGGCAAAACGGTCATTACGGGTATGAAAACAACCCAAGTAACTAAATATATTTTTGACTTTCTTCAATATGAATTTGTTACCCCACGTCCAGGTACAGATATTCGCTCTTCCCGTAGTCTTAAGCTCATTGTCCCCTAACACCGAACGGGTTTCATGTCCAATTCTTTCACTGTTCAGGCAATCAGAGTTTGGAACGTTCTCCCACTCTCTATCAGACAAGCGCAGACCAAATTCACATTCAAGCGCATGTTGCGCAAGTATTTCCTTGACAAACTTTCTTCTTCATCAACTTAACACTTGGTATAATTATGTATGTATGTTTATTTGTATTAAGTATATGTGTAAGTTTATCAATATATAGTTTATATTCATATATAGTCTCGGTTACAAATTCATTTACTTTAAAAGACACTGCACCTACTTAATCTTTCTGGTTTAACCCATTGGTTGACTGGTAGAGAATGCCTTAAGGCATTAAGTCCGCCATTTGTACCTTCATGTATTGCGCAATAAAGATTCACTAAATAAATAAATACAATTACAAATTTTATCGATAAGCAATTTAAAGAATAATAATAATATAATAAATAAATAATAAATAATAATAAAATTGTTTATTCCTTATAAGTGTCACTTTTCATTATACAGGGTTGGTACCTCTTTTTAAGTAACAGATACTTGTATTAAGAGGCACCGCTCTTACTTAGTTGCTAAATGAACAACAATAAATTATTACAGAATTTGAATAAAATTAAAACAAAAAAATATTAACATTATCAGTTAATAGCAAATGTAGTTATTTTAAATTTAAACTTAAAGAGAGAATAAATTGTTGTGTGTTTGTGTATGTGTGTATTTATATATCAAAAACATTATGGATTAAGTTCTCAATATCAAGGTAACTTTTACATTTTAGCCATTTTGTTATTATGCTTTTACTTTCGTAATGTGATAGTGGATATATATTTAAATGTTTATTAATAGAATTATATAGTTTAACGGATTTACAAACAAATTGTCTACTCGCATATGTTGTGTTTATTTGAACTGTTGGAATTATATTGTTTCTTCTCCTTCTGTTTTGTGTGGTAGGTGTGTATGGTACAGATTTGTGTAGTTTTAAGGTCGTAAATAATATATACAGTTTCCTTACAGATAATACGTCAGAAAGTTTATATAGGTCCATGGTAGGAAATCTAAACGGCTTGAAGAACATAACTTTTAGCAGTGATCTCTGGGCTCTTTCGAGTTCCAGAAATTTTGTTTTGGTAGCACCCCCCCAGACCGGTATACAATAACTTATGACTGACTGAACAAGGGTTACATATATTTGTTGGAGAAGATGTGAAGTACAAATGTGCCTTAGGTTTTTAAAGACCCATATAAGCTTCCTGACCCGGCTCATGAGTAGCTCTATGTGCAAATGCCACGTTAGACGTTGGTCGACTAGTATCCCTAGATACTTAGCATTTTCAACTTTATTTATAGTAGTGCATGTACAGTTTTGCGTGTTGTTGCTGCATGTGTGGATTTTTATATTAAAATGGTGATCTGGTTGTGTACTATTGTAGTTTGTAAAGCAAATATAGTTTGTTTTGGATGTATTTAACGTAAGAAGACGGGAGCGCAGCCAGCAGGCAACTTCTGACAAACCTTGTTCTGCAGAATGCTTCACGTCTTCCCAAGTGTCTCCAGTGAATACAATGGCAGTGTCATCAGCATAAGAAAAGATGTGTCCGTTATTAATATGCATATTACATAACTGGTTTATATAGATTAAAAATAGGGTTGGTCCAAGGACACTCCCCTGGGGTACACCAAAAGTTATATCAGTTTCTTCACTAATGTGGGTTCCAATTTTGACTTTTTGTGTACGATTTTGCAGGTAGTCTTTAAGGAGTTGTAGTGGAATGTCTCTAATTCCTATGTTTTCTAATACTGTAACTAGGGAAAAAATGGAAACTGTGTCAAAAGCTTTTTTTTAGATCTAAAAATACTGTTAAACATTTTTTATTCTTATCTATTTTGTTCACGATTAGTGATGACAGGGCTGTAACAGCATCTTCTGTAGATAGTCCTCTTCTGAAGCCATATTGGTTATTTGATAGTATTTTGAATTTCGTTAGGTAACTAAGAATGCGGTTATTAAGAAGTTTTTCTATTATTTTGGATATTGCGGGTAATACGGAAATTGGCCTATAATTGGATGTGTCATCTCTTTTTCCATTTTTGTAAACTGGAGTGATGATTGCTTTTTTAAGTGCAATTGGGAAGATACCATTTTTAAAACAGATATTTACAAGATGAGTTATTATGGGAACAACTGTTGCGCTGGCCATTTTTAAGAAATTTACCGTGATGTTATCCCATCCTGGGGCACTCTCCGACTTCAAGCTCATTAAAATCGTGTGCACTTCACTGGGGTCTGTTTCTAATAGAACAAAAGACGACGATACGGAGTTAAGCGGTTCATTGATACTAATGAAGCGATTTATATTACTTGACAAAATGTTTTCGGCTAAGGATTTGCCAACATCTGCGAAATATTCGTTTACGGCATTCACAGAGTCAAGCGGAGAGTTTCTGATATCAAGTAATTCATTGTTTTCTGTTATTTTAGGTTTTCGGTTGGTTATGTTATTTATAGCTTTCCAAAGACACTTTGGGTTTTTACCGGCTTTATCTAGTTCTTGTTTTTCATATGTTTGTTTCAGCTTTTTAATAAGGTTATTGCAGAAATTTCGATATCTTTTATACGTTATCTTTAGTGTAATATTTTCCGGATCAGAGCGTAGTTTCATCTGCATGCTATTTCTATTTTTAATACAGCGTAATAGTCCTATTGTCATCCAAGGCTTAATTATACGATTTTTTCTAGGAATTTGTGTTACAATAGTATTTTGTAACAGGGAAGTTCTTAATTTACTTATCAAGATATTAGCCAATTGGTTAGGGTCTGTATATGTGCTCAGGTTTGAAAGGTTTTCGTTTGTCAAAGTACAAAGTGCTTTTTCGTAATCGATAACTGTTTTAGTTGTTTGAGCCTTATTTATGGTTTTGATCTTCGATAGCTTTAGGAATATCATGGAATGGTCTGTAATAGTTGTTTTTAACACAAATGTAGTCGCACAAGTTTTATTTTTGTCTAATTTTATCATAAAATGATCAAGGCAAGTTTTGTCTCTTGTAGGTAGTAAGTGGCCTGGCAGTAGACCATGCATCGACATCATGTTTAAGTAATTAAGCCGATTCATGTGTTCATAGGATTGTTCACTGAGTTTATGAATTATATTAATATTTAGGTCACCAGTGATAATTATATTTTTATATGATTTTATGGTTTCTATATAATCGTTAAGAGAGGATATAAAACTATCTGCGAAACGGTTTGAAGGAGAGCGATATATACCGAGAATCTTAATATTACAATAGGTTATTTCCATACATGATGCTTGTGATAATTTTATTTCTTTAACTTTAACTTTATGTATATTTTTAACGTAAATAACCACACCGTCATTTTGATTGAGATGGGAGGTCGAAGCAAAAGTGATATAGTTTTCGATTTGCGGTAGAGGTTTAGTCGGGTTTAACCTACATTCACTTAATATTATTAAATCTACATGAAAGTTGAATTGAGATAAAGCCAGATGTAGTTCATCTATGTTACTGTATATGCTTCTGATATTCTGTGATATGATTGTGAAATCTGATTTATTTATGTTAGTGTAGTTAGTTAAGTCTTCAAGTTGGCATTCGAAAGATTGTGCGACAGCTAAATTGTCTAGTTGATTTAACGATATTAGTGTAGTATCCATTTTCGAGTAAACAATTGAAGATGGGTGTAAATGCAGGGTATGTAAGTGTTGATGTTAGAAATAATGTTATAGTAAAAGTGTATGTTGTTCTCATGTTTGTTTTTTACGTATTCTAAAACACACATTGGGATTATACTTGTTTTATGTATCAAACTGCTAATTAAGATCAAAAGTGTATGATAATATCTTAACCTAAGATTACTATTTATTAATAATAATGAGGAAATTTTCTGACTAAACTGAAAACCAATTTCTATGAACCAAAATAGTCATGCTTCTTGCATCAATCTATTTACTTGAGCCTCGTTGTTAATCAGGATTACCGGCGAATTTTCACTTTTTCTAACGAAGACTCTACCAATATTCGTCCAGCAAAACGCGTATCCTTTGGATTTCGTCAGGTCACTGGCCAAAAACCGCAGGCGGGCTGCTTTCGCCGTCAGGTGCTCCGAGACATATATGGGTGTGTTTTCGTTCTTGCTATGGCCGAGGTGTTTTGCACTTAGTTTGTTGTTGCGGTTTTTAATGTTATGTTCCTTACATTTCTTTAAAAAATTGTCTTTCAACATGGTCGATGACAGCTCTACTATTATTGGTGTGTTCTCATCTTGTTTTTTTCCTCTTAGTCTGTATATATCCATTACGTTTGTCTGAGCCATGTTACAGTCAATATTTTCTGATAGCTTTGTAACCATTTTTAGCAGGTCGTCTTTGGATTCCTTGCCGTTTAAAGGCACATTTTTAATTTCTATATTTCTTTTTCGGCTTTCCTTTTGCATGTTCTCAAGTTTTTCTTCTAGCAATAAGATGTATTCCTTGTCCTTTCTATTACCGACTTCCAGCTGTTCAACTTTCTTTTTAAGCTCTTCATTTTGCTCTGAGAGGAAGGCGATGCTCCGCTCTATATTGCCATTTGTCTCTTTAATTTGCTGAAGTGCGGGAGTTATTTTCTTCAATTCATCTTCTTGAGGTTGTAGCATAGATTTAATCATCTCTCTCATTTCACTTTTTAATTTTTCATAGTCAATACTTTGCTCTTCCTGTTTGCGAGTCGTATTTTTATCTGTAGATGACCTCGTTGTCATGTTTAGCCTCTTGTTACCAGGCGACATAATAATAATGGCGTATAGGCACTTTCTGTGGTAGCAAACGGATTCTTAGAATTTGCAAAATGGGGCGGGGCGTCGACGCTGGCGAATAGAGTTCCAGTGGGCGCGGTCAATTAATGGCGGACTATCTGCGAGCGCGCCTATTCGCTGATGGAATTAAGAATGGCCACCATACCTCATTAGAGAAGTTGTAGTAGTGTGGGTGTACCAGGGCAACAGCTGTAGATTTTCTGATGTTCGTTTTCAAGTAGATGCACACTTTCGGGTCACTTATGCACTCCTATTTTTTTGATTGGATTATTTTGCAAGAATTGTATTTAAATTTTGTTAAGAATAAGAAATACGGATCCCGAGACACGTCTACATCCGAAGGCGGTCCGGGGGGAAGAGGCTTACTAATTATTTAAAATAACTATTTACAATTTAAATACCAATCTTGATCCATTATTACGAGTAGAAAACATAACATTCAAAATAGGTGCTATCTGTACTAGCAGGTTTGACTCAAAAATCAAGGAAACATGCAGACCTTGGAATTTCAGAGGCAGGGCAGTGCGCCAGATGCTGCGACGTTCGTCGTTCAAGCTCCGTTCCACTTTTGGTTCAGTACCCAAATGAATTAAACGTAAAGATTTTAAAAAAAAGTTCATGTGGTTATTAAATTAAAAAGTAGGTTTTGTGTCTTGGTAAAAAAAAACATTCACTTAATATGTCTGCATGATTTTTTTTACATTATGTTCCGTTAGAATAGGGGTCACCAAATGGCGGAGCGCGGTCCAGATCCAGCTCGCCGACCTATATTTTGTTTTTACAATTCGTATTTAACAATTCGTTTTTTTTTTACTTCTTGAGTAATAATAGCGCGGAACACAGAACGCGATGGTTATATTTTTTTTCTACTCGTCGACTGTAGTAATGGTTGAATTATGATTTCGTATACCAAACTGTTATTGGGTACTTTTCATGTATGGACTCCCAACTCAACTATAATTATTCATTTCGAAACGGTTTAGTCGACTATAATGAAATTGACCAATAATAGCTCGCCGCGGTCAAGAGGACGAAACAAAACGATAGCTCAAATTAATTATTTGTTTCTGGAAGAGATCCCTTAAAGGGATAAGTTCGCCTTTGTACTAATGATGAGTGTTTTATTTCCTGTTTTGTTTTCATTTCTGTACAATAAAGAGTTTTACTACTCATACTACTACTATTATTTATTTTAGGTTGTATAGTGGAAACAATTGCTTCATAAGTCATAAACGCACATGTGACACCCTTAATATAGCAACATCCATAGATTAAGACAACCGCTTAGCGTTGCTTGTTAGTCTCCATAGGCTACGGTGGCCAAAATCAAGAAAAAAACTGTCTAAAACTAATTGGTAACCCCTGCGTTAGAAATAGAAATATAATTATACTTTTGAAGTAAAACGAAATTTATGTCAAACTTTTTTAGTTTATGATTATTGTTTAAATATAGCCCTAATAAGTATTAGAAATAAATACCTACCATAATTATGTCTTAATGTTGGTTGATGTGTTTTTAGGGTTCCGTAGCCAAATGGCAAAAAACGGAACCCTTATAGATTCGTCATGTCCGTCTGTCTGTCCGATTCTGTCACAGCCACTTTTTTCCGAAACTATAAGAGCTGTACTGTTCAAACTTAGTAAGTGGATGTATTCTATGAACCGCATTAAGATTTTCACACAAAAATAGAAAAAAAACAATAAATTTTGGGGGTTCCCCATACTTAGAACTAAAACTCAAAAAATATTTTTTCATCAAACCCATACGTGTGGGGTATCTATGGATAGGTCTTCAAAAATGATATTGAGGTTTCTAATATCATTTTTTTCTAAAATGAATAGTTTGCGCGAGAGACACTTCCAAAGTGGTAAAATGTGTGTCCCCCCCCCCCCCCCGTAACTTCTAAAATAACAGAATGAAAAATCTAAAAAAAATATATAATATACATTGCCATGTAAACTTCCACCGAAAATTGGTTTGAACGAGATCTAGTAAGTAGTTTTTTTTTAATACGTCATGATATTAAAATTTTTTTTTTTTTTTTTCAACATACCCATACATGTGGGGTATCTATGGATAGGTCTTCAAAAATGATATTAAGGTTTCTAATATCATTTTTTTCTAAACTGAATAGTTTGCGCGAGAGAACCTCCCAAAGTAAAAAAAAGTGTGTCCCCCCCCCGTAACTTCTAAAATAACAGAATGAAAAATCTAAAAAAAATATTTGATATACATTGCCATGTAAACTTCCACCGAAAATTGGTTTGAACGAGATCTAGTAAGTAGTTTTTTTTTAATACGTCATGAAATTAAAAAAAAATTTTTTTTTTCAACATACCCATACATGTGGGGTATCTATGGATAGGTCTTCAAAAATGATATTAAGGTTTCTAATATCATTTTTTTTCTAAACTGAATAGTTTGCGCGAGAGAACCTCCCAAAGTAAAAAAAAGTGTGTCCCCCCCCCCTGTAACTTCTAAAATAACAGAATGAAAAATCTAAAAAAAATATATGATATACATTACGATGCAAACTTCTAACGAAAATTGTTTTGAACGAGATCTAGTGAGTAGTTTTTTTTAATACGTCATAAAATTAAAAAAAAATTTTTTTTCGTCAAACCCATACGTGTGGGGTATCTATGGATAGGTCTTCAAAAATGATATTTAGGTTCCTAATATAATTTTTTTCTAAAGTGAATAGTTTGCGCGAGAGACACTACCAAAGTGGTAAAATGTGTGTCCAAAGTGGTAAAATGTTGAACGAGATCTATAGTTTAAGTAGTTTTTTTTAATACGTCATAAAGGAACCCTTCATGGGCGAGTCCGACTCGCACTTGGCCGCTTTTATTTACTTATATGTAAATTCCAGGTTGATGTGTAAAAGTGCCTTATAATTTGCTTAATAAATGTTGAAGTTGAAGTTAAATGTTTATGAATGCACCTCAATTAAATATATTTCCTTTGACTTACTGTTTAAAATAAAGTGAATTTTCTATTATTAAATTTTATAGTAAAGAAAAATACATTCTATTGTTATTTAAATCTCGTCTCACGATCTTGAGCAGCGAGCAGATCCATAAGCGGAACGCATCAACGCCGAGCGCCGAAGGCAGTCTTATTAAAGTCACTTATTGAAGTGATAATGAAGCCGCCTGCAGGCTGCCCGTTACAGCCGTAACATTGCCAGCCTTATATAACAAGATATTCCTTAACTCGTTTCATCCTTACTTAAAGATAATTGTGAAATTTGTAATGTGGATGAAGACGTCTTGCCTACTGGCAAATAAAGATTCCACTTCTTTCTACAGAAATATTCGGTTAATTTTGTGAGCGTCAGGATGGCGGGTGGACCTCAGCAAAATTGAACGAAATATTTATAAACATATTGTACCTTCGGTGTACGTCATTGTATTGTATCCTGACGTCAGCATGGCAGGTGGACCTATGAAATCTTGCATTATACCGCACTACAAATATGTTGTTATATTGTACCTTCAGTCTACCTCTGTAAACCTTTAATAGAAATCATTTTACTTATTCCTTATCCTGACTTCAGGATGGCGGGTGGACCATTTTTGTTAAATATTTCATTTTAGGGAGAGGTACACTGGATTGTATTAAAGGTACACTGAGGTACACCGAAAGTACAATATGTTTATAAATATTTCGTTCAATTTTGCTGAGGTCCACCCCCCATCCTGACGCTCACTTAATTTTGAGTTGTTATAACAACCTTGTATCAGGCGTGCAGTGTATTGTTGTTAAATTAGTAAATGTTTGAACATTTTTATATCAGTATCTGGTGCAGAAAGATATATATTTATTACACTCGGTACGTTCTTCAACCAAAAAACTCACTTTTGATACTCAAATATCCGCTCCATGTCGTATTTAGAGCAAATTTTTGACGTATGTTAAATTTCGAATCGGCCCGACTGTACTTATAGATTGGTATAGGTACGAGATTCAATACATTACGATACAATAACTGATTATTGCACATTCCAAATAACAACAGCTGATATCAATGGACTAAGTAGGTTACATGAGAATAGAGGGTACAGAACACAGAACAGATTATTTTTTACGATTATGATATTGCCATCAGCATAAAAAGAAAAAAATCGAATCTACTTAATCAATATTATTTTCCAAAATACTCTTATAAGAAATATTAGTATTAAATTCCAATTAGGCAAATTAAGATTTTCCTAATTAAATTTTACGTGCTTCCAAATTAAATAATCAATTGCCTTTATTAACGGCACATTGATATTTTAAAAGACGACGCGACGCTATAATCACAGACACCTATTGAAGAGCGAAAAATTGTAATTAAATAGCATCACGATAATTAACATTTTAGCATCGTTAATTAAAAGAGCGCTTAAGTGATCGAAATCCGTCTGAATTAAACAGGGAACCAAAATAAGCCGTCATTAAAAGGAGAATTACCTCTTAATTAAGGGTCGTTGAAACTGAAGTGGACTCGTCCTTTAAATAAAATTAACAGACCAAGGTATTCCTGCTGAATTCACTCCAGGTGTTAGCTGTGACCTTTTTGTGTAACTGACTGGACTGAGATTTGTGGTAATATTAATTGGGTGACATAAAATGATTTTTCAATCACTGAGTACAGCATTTTTCTTAGACTCGTAGCCAAAAAAATATGATAAATAGAGGCAAATGGGTAAGCAATTAGAAAGATAAGGAGGCCTATGTGTTCAAACTCGGAGATGTGATTAAGTAAACATTAGACTGAAATAATTGACCCTTTAACAAAACTGACGTACCTATAAAAAGAAAAAAAAAGTATACATAGTTTAGATAACGACATCTGATAAGTAATATACTGAGAAGTATTTACCCACCTGGATTAAAATATCCAAATGACCTGTCCGACTTTCGGTTCAGTTAATATAAGTGTATTTTTTTACTATGCAAATATTTAAAAAAACTTCTTAGACAAAATAAGTGAAGTGTTAAGCAAACTATTTCGAAGTCATCAAATTTAATAGTTTGTACAAAAATGTTTCTTTGGTTATTTATGGAGAAACAAAGTATATTAGCTTAGCAAATGAAATGTGGAGAAATACAATTAAATCGACGAGGATATAAACCGTGATTAACTTATATATTGTTTTTATTGATCGGTCGATTTAAGTGTTGTGAAACTAACCGTGAATCATTGAAAACTGTTATATGGAGAAATATAAAGTATTTCATAAAATCATGACATAATAGAGAGCTTTACAGTCGAGTACTGTGTTTAGGCAACGAAAATTGCTGAGTATATCATCACTATGGTATACAATACTTTTTCTACGAGTCATCTAAAAATAATACTTTTATTACCTAAATAATTAATGAAAATTGGTAAGTATGTCAGTAGACAGAAATGTATTACAAAAGACATAAACGCGTGACTATTTAGTCCCGCCCCGCACCCGTTTAGTCTTTTCTATCGGAGCGCGTGGGTGATTGGTAATATTTTTAAAAGTTGAATACAGCGTATCGAAATTAATATTATAGTTAAGTTGGAAGCCCACACATGAAAAGTACGCAATTATAGTTTGATATACGAAATGTTAATTCAACCTTTACAGTCGACAAATGGAAAAAACATTTACATTATCCAGCAATAGAAACACGAACACTGTTTTCTTGATTCAGTTAATGGTCTAAGCCGAGAACGCCAGACCGCATTAAGTATATCTGTACCCCTAGTGTAACTTTGATCGACATCATAACGTGACGAACGCGTTTGCGTTAAGTCTCATTTTGTATAGGATTTTGAGTTTCCAAAACGTCCCGCTTGGCGCGCTCTTTCGAAATCCAATACAAAATGAGACTAAACGCAAACGCGTACGTCACGTTTGGAAATCGAATTTATTTACACTAGGGGTACTGGTTTCTCCATTCACGACTAATAAACAGTTATGGTCTGTGCTTTTGACAACAGAATTATGAAGCAAACTAAGATGATAGAAATGTTCTCAAATCGGTTTCTTTGATGCTGAATAATAGTACATTGTTGTGCAGCGACGGGGGTAAGTGAAATTTTGGAAACGAGGGTGATTATTCCCGACAGCCGCAGGCTGGAGGGAATTAAAGACCCGAGTTTGCAATATTCTTACCCCCGGAGTTACACACAATGTTTTTCATCACACTTGCGAAGAAAAAAATAAATTTTAAACGAAATAATTCTTAAATACGGAGACATAACAAACATTCGTCCGCCATTTTGTAATTTCTTGACAGGTTAGTATCGAGGGCACAGACCTCTTCGGCATTCAGCCACGATTAATAATTATGTAAAATTGTTTTAAACGGCTGTTAAATTAATCGAATTATTTAATTTTAAACATAAACAAAAATATTAAATTATAAACGTCAGTTTTTTTAAAGTAAAACTCATGTATGCTGCTTGGTTTACGATCAGGCGGGCCCTATGCTCGTTTGCCACCGACTTTGTATACAAAAAAAAAACGTGCAAGTGACAAGTAATAAAAGAGAATTGTTACCTCCTCTATCCAGAAAATTAAAGAAATAATAAATTTAAGCTTCCTTGTAAAAAAGAAGCACCTTATTTTACGTACAATGCGGGTATTTTGCTAACAATTCTTTGAAATTTGATATTACCTTATACGCAGATGTTAAATTCATGAACATTTATTTATCGTCCTTTTGTATTCTGATAACACCCAACAATATTATTATAAGCCAGAATCATGCTGCTGTATTTTTTACTTTTGCATGATCTGTAATGATGATATTATTGTTTTATTTAATTAACAAATAATAGATGTACTTTATTGTTGGCTTCAGCTTTTACTACTATTATGCCTAATATCACTACTTCTTGTCATGATAAGTTGCATACTTCTTCAAAAAATGTCCAGATAAATTCTCGAAGCCTCTCAATAGCGCCCCGTAAATCCGATTTTAGGGCTTTGAGGAAAACCTTTTTTTATAAAAACCTGATTTGTTCTCGCCTACATCGATCTCGTCATGATTATAAACCACAAAGTTACGACAACTTTTGTGAGATATCAAATATTTACGATCGGAGTCATAACATCCGCCTCGTATAAAAAGTATTTATAAAAAAGAAGATCTAAAGAATATTCGAAAAGGACGATAGTTTGTTGATAAGCCGCTTCTCTGTTTACTAGCATCCGTTTTCTAGGTTCACTTTCAGCGTCGAGTCCGTTCACAAAGCAAATATTGCTGTGTGTATTATTTACAGTGTTTTGCAATGTGTTTATAAGAAGAATTTATTAGCTTGCGCGCGAGAATATATCGTCATACGTTGTTCAGGTTCTCATATTTAGGTACAATTATTTTACACTTTTTACTTTTATTATATAAGAGTATTTGCAATAGGAAATACACATTTATCAAAAATACCATTTACCTATGAGGCAAAACAGTTGTTCAATTGATAGTTTCAATGGCTACCTCCTACTATTAATTTACGTTTTCAGAACAACCTTAGGATATCATGATAACTTAATATACCTTTATAATAAGTATTAACATTGTAGACTCACGTAAGGAGGTAAAAATAAGAACATATTTTTTATATTATAAAAAAATACAACGTTTAACCGTACGTACGGATGTTATTTTACTATTTTCAGATTAGGTATCAGGCAGTGTTTTCACGCACGCAAAAACAGAACACATAAATCGTTTCACCACATAAAAATACATATTTTAAGTGAACGGAAGAGGTCATAAATAAAAATAGACTTGTTTATTCTAAATGTAATCAATCTGTATATTCTGAGCTTAGCGAGACAGTTCCATTCATGCGATGTCATACGTAAGTCGTGCTAGTTGACATGTGAAGAATCGTTGGGGATTATTCCATGAAGGAAAAGCTTCCAGCCAGCAACAAGAAGGGTGCGGAATATTGCAACGAATATTTACATTGTAATAACCAATTTCGATCACGACACAAAGTTTTTATCAAACATCGTCAATTATAAAAATGTCCAAGTAACAACTTGAACTTTTTAAGGGTATATATAAATACAAAGTCAATTTATGATTTCTTTACCTGTGTGTTACAAACTTCAAGGTATTTGATCTTACTCAACGAATTCAACAAGAACAATAATCGCGGAATATTATAACGATCTTAAAAAATACTTTCATTAGCTTGCAAACTCAAGCGGAGCGCGCATTACTACAGCGATGCCGTAAATTGTGAATTAAAAACGGATTATTCAAACTGTAATGCTCCTTTTTCTTCTTTTAACATTTGCACAATACTTGCACTCCAGGGAAACTTTCCTGGACGTTATTTGGTCCCGCACTAAAGGCGTTCGCTGTTTATGAAGGAAATACAGACCGTACCATTCGCCACTGCAAAGACTCACACGTACAGTCCAATTTTATTCTTCCGTAAAAGTTTTAACGTTAACTGTAAGAAAAGCTAACTTTAAAACTGCATAAAGGTTTTGCGTACGAGTACTTTTAGCGAGAAAAGAAGGCTATTTTAAGGTCCTACTTATATTCTAAATGTGAAAGTATGAGTGTTTGGATTTTCGTTCGTCCCTACACGTACTTGTTCCTCGTACACAGAAAATTCAATGAAATGTGGCACACATATAGTTTGCATACATTAGGATTCGTACCTTAAGGGAGCAATAGGGGGTTGCTATTTAGTTCCAGTGTTGCGTAAAGCCGTAGTGGACTGTGATTTTATGAAATGAGAATATTATTAAGCTAATCCAGATTGAAATAGTTTACGCTATTCTTTTACGCCATTAGGCGTAAAAGAATAGCGTCTCTGCTGAAGCGCGTGCGTGGCAGTAGCAACAGTCTCCTGAGGACATTGTCCGAACGTGCCGATTGCCGCCTCACAAAGTACTGGGTTGAGGTGGTGATAGGCAGGGCCAAATAAACCATCTTGCTCCGTGGTCCTCTCTACACGCAGGGATGTATTGTAATAAACAGTTATAAGTGTTAGTGTATATGTGTTTTTATGTAAGTACTAATATAGGATGTAAGTTGTTTTGATTTACTAACAAAATATGGATCTGATGGTCTGAAATAAACAAATTTTATTTTATTTTTTTTATTTTATAGTTTGGCTTACCGTTGTTGCTGCTGATCTCCAGCGTGCTAAGGCCTCTGGTGATCGTCTCCTATTTCTAATTTTGCAACACAATGTCTTAAATGAGAATAGAATTGAACTTTTCTATATGCCATTTCTTTAAAAGAATATACGATGTCACTCACCTGGTTGCTTGACAGTTTTTTTGATCCTTGTACGTGTCGGCGGCCAGTATCTGCGCCATTCCATATATGTTAGCATAGCTTTTGGTGTTTAAAGAGGTTAGAATATAGATACTAAATAACCAGAGGACTATAGTGCGGAAAGAGAAGAGTCGTAGAATGTAAGGGAACCAAAATATTCTTTAACTCTTCTCTTCACGCATAGACTCTAAGATGCAAGGAGTGAGGGCATTTTCACGACTTTTGAGTGGACAAACTCGAGGGAAAAATCTCGTGGTTGTATGAATAATTGTCTGTTAGAATTCTTGTCCAAAATAATAGCTTGTTAGTTTACTTTATACATTTTATTATAACAAACGAGTAGGTAAAGTCTGTCAAGCCATTTCCGTCAGTAAAAAAAAGCGGAAAATTAAAAAAAGTGTAGGTGCGAAGGGTTATCGTCTCGTAGAAAATGAATTCCGCGCCTTTTTCTACTGACAAAGTTGTTTGTCCAGCTATATTTTGGCATAGGATGCAAAAGTAGTAAAATAAATGTATAAACTGCTGGTAAATAAACTTAACCCTAAAACATTAAGATTCTAAATTTAAACTTTGAGTTAGCGTGTTCCATTTCTAAGACCCCCAACCTATTTAGTATATCCTTAACAATGGCACATAATGGAGGCTTCCAGTACCAGCGTGAATGACATTAATTGAGCTGAGTAGTGTGCTCAATCTAATTATTTACATAGAGTTACAGATAATGAATTCCTACTACCACTTAGCCTGAATATAGGCTCTCCAAAATTTCACTGAATTAATTAGGATTAAAAAGGTACCCTAATTTAACACACATTTCATATTAGGTTTAGGTTAAAATATATTTAACATTTTAATTAAAAAAAGAGCTTAAACTTGAGCTTAATTCGTTTAAAAGAGCGTATGATGTGCTGGAAGATAAAATTCATGAAATAATAAGAATATTTTAAGTTATTATATTATATACCCAGACATTTAAATAGCTGTTAAACAAATAAAACCCTAGTACCAGTTCCTAAAGTATTGATCTTTATAACATACATATTAAATAAAGGAAATTGGTATTAGCAATTTCCGGTACTCGTATTTTGGTAGCAGTGAACAGATAATCTTAGAACTACCAACACAGCCGTTTGGAATGGAACACCTCTGTTCTTAACAAAAACAGTGTAATGCTGTGTGCTCATGTTCAATGTTCGAGGGGGTTCACCTCGAAGATCGGCTACGTCAGCTATCTTCGGGCGCACGAGCGCCGAGCTAACTAGGAGTCGAAAGTGGTTGCCATGGTCTAAATCCGCCGGAACGATTATCATCATAATGCTATCGATACTTTCAAAGTTATCAGAATCGACTTTAAACTCTACTATGTATGATTTATGATATTTAGTATTTTGTCGCATGTTATAAACAAAAGAAAAATATTACTTTAACTACAGTTTTATGCTTACCGGCAAGCAACAGTTTCGGAACAGTTATAAATCAGTATGAAATTAGTTTTCAATGACAGAAAACTCATCCGCAGAGGATTCATTGCTTTCCGATTACCAATAGTTCGTGAAGCGAACTTATTGAGTTATGGTACTTGCCGAGTTTTGAAGTTAAGAATCTCATAGCAGGTGCACGAACAAACAGATTGGCTATTGCTCAGGATTTCAATTAAAATTAGCCTGCTTCTCGGTCTGTTAAGTGATGTTAACCACAATTTATTCCACATATACTGGCTAGTATTAATATACTTTTTTATGTACATACGTAATAATAATTATTTTTAATAAAATTTAATGAATACGTTTTATAATGTTTTATAGTAAAACATTAAATATAACTATGACTGCAAATTAGAACAAAAATACAATTTAGATTACTATAGACTGATTTCTATAGAAATCTAAATTGTATTTTTTCTTATTTAATGCATGTTAATTATAAGATGTTATTGTTTTGAAAATTTTCTTGCCGGTCCATATTGAGATCCTCCAATTGCGGGGGGACTTAAATCTTCTCGAGTCAGAGGTGTAGGTGTAGCTTTATTTGACGTTCATAAGCGCATTGTAATATGCCTCCTTAAATAATAAACTATCTTTATCTTCAGTCTATGTTAAAGTAGTATTTTGATTTATTTTTCAAATGGCTGATAACGATATTGGCCCCAAAAAAGCTTAAACGGTAAAGATAGTCTACCTTAACTTAAAAATAAAAAAAAGTCCTGAGCCTACCGTTTTGACCCCGAAAAACATTAAAATGAATAAAAATAAAATGCATTTATTTCAGACAACATGGTTTTGTTAGTAAGGCAAACTTAAACTTTGAAAACTTACAATTAAGTTTGACTTCAATAAACTTAATTAACTATCTTAGGTATTAAAGATAAATGCCGAGAGAACAAGGGCCTATGGCTAATTGGCTACTAGGAGTTTTAACTCACGTTTCGTCAGTAATTTTAATTACCAATGAAACTCGTAATAGAATTATTAAACTCACATTGTGCAAGCGATGCGAGTAACTGAACAAACTAAGTAATTGCACTCCAACTTATCCCTTGTGACCTACAGCCATGACTCATTGCAGAAAACTGCAATTATAACGAAATGCTGCTACGTTAGTTAATTCTAGGGAATGATATCGTAATATTTCTCAGTTAGCTCTCGGAAACATTTTACCGACTTCACAATTAGTTCAAGCGAGAACATTAAATTAATATCTTGTTCTTGCTAGTGATCTTTCATTTCTATTGTGCTCAGAGCTTCATCAAAGGGATAAATTATTTGTGTCTTGTGTTAAATTATAAATACAGTGTGTCGAACTTTGCGACTCGTTTCAATCTCGACGATTCTGAGTTGCAGCAGAATTTAGTAAATAAAGAAGACTGACAATCCCATAGAACGCTGCGAGAATATTTACACATTTTAGTTATTTGCTTAACCCACATCCTACTGCTAATAATAAAATTGGATTTGCCGCAGTTATAGTTACAAAAGTATTTAAAGAAAAGATTAAGGCTTAAAGAAGGTTTTTTTTTCTTTTACTTAGTGGCGCCATTAAATAAAAATATGTCTAAAATGAGTATATTCTGAGCTTTAGTGCATATGACAGCGGCCAGAAAAGTCGCCTTTTACGTTAAGAATTAGAAGTCATACATAGTAGGTGAACGATTTTAAACGCATAAAGCTAAAATTGATCAAGTTAAGGAAAACTCAACGTCGTGTCGTATCAGGCTGTCAAGGAGAAAGCAAAGGACCAACACACATGGAACTCGCTCCACCGACAAGAGTCTAACTCTTAAATATATGATGATGATGAAAGCTAAAATTAAAAAAAAATAGTAAAAAGGCGAGGAACGCGGACTAGTATTGAGGTTGTCCTTTTTAAATGTTAACTAGTCTCTGGCTGCAGCTTGCAACTTACTAGTCATTACCAGTGACTGACTTACTAAAGTCTGGCGTACTATCTATAAAGTCAATAACATTATTTCCACCTGAGAACAAGCAGTAAACTCAAACTAATATTACTGCATTCTCATTTGACTAAGCCGTAAAATTAATGATAGTAGAAGTAAAAGTGTAAAAGATTTTACTGGAAAAGAAAAAGGAACAAACAATTCCAATCTCAGGATCAGTCGTAAACCACAGCGTAAACAGCACGTCAGGCTACAACGCTTTGACCTCAAACTAGAATTACAAACATAAAAACAACAAAAACGAACGGATCCTACACCCAGAAAAAGGATTTGCCTGATTTGCCTTTATGTTATATAGGTAGATAAACTGTAACTATAATAATGAGCCCGATACAGATTTAAGAACTTGTTATGGTTTTACGACCTACATGACCATGTTGGTGATTGCCGTGTATCTCTTTTTATTTCAACTTTAACTTTATTCTACTTTATTGTAATACGCATATTTAAGACGGTCATATGGCCGGTACTCATCTACGGATGCGAGACTTGGACACTAACACTTAAAGAAGAAAATTAGCTCCTGGTGGCAGAAAGGAGAATAATTCGAAAGATTCTAGGCCCTGTGAGAAGAGAAGATGGTAGTTTCAGACTCCGCAAAAACGTCGAGATTGAAGATCTGTGGCTACACCCAATATTGTACGCGAGACAAAAGCTCACCATCTCCGCTGGCTCGGCCACGTTTTGAGAATAATAAATAAATAAATAATAAATATTATAGGACATTATTACACAAATTGACTAAGTCCCACAGTAAGCTCAATAAGGCTTGTGTTGAGGGTACTTAGACAACGATATATATAATATATAAATATTTATAAATACTTAAATACATATAAAACACCCATGACTCAGGAACAAATATCCATGCTCATCACACGAATAAATGCCCTTACCAGGATTTGAACCCGGGACCATCGGCTTCGTAGGCGGGGTCACTACCCACTAGGCCAAACTGATCGTCAAATGATCAGAATATAGAAGTATCGCGGCGATAGGGTATACTTGGGACGCCCGATAGGGCGGAGGCCTAATTGGGACCGTACGAAGTGCATGGTGGAGGTAAGTAAAGCGAGCCCAGCGCATAAGGTGGTAAAACTTAGAACTAACTGCGGATAGCATTTTTAACATTTCGTACAATTATATGGCTCGAAATGAAACTTTGATTTACGATTTCTCCTGAAATATTCATTTAAATTTTATGGTGTAAGTGACGATTGTAATCTGTATGAAATGCTTAATATAACTAACGTATTTAATTTGATAATGTTAATAATGTATCCATGTAAATAACTTTGCAAATGCCATATATGACGTGATCTTTTTCTAGAAGTTAAGAATGTGTATAGTAAGTTATCCTTAAAAGATAGACATTTAGCATCGCGGATTTTTTTGTAGACCTATGAATGAGAAACAACCCCACTGTTATAGCTCCAACGGATTAGGCTGCGTTTTCGATTAGAGCACCTGGCCAGCGTGATTTTTTCTGACAACATCGTTATATTTCAACCAATTTACACAAAACTTCAACAAGTTATATACCTAAGCCTTCCTCAAGAATGACTCTATTGATAGATGAAAGTCGTATTAACATCCGTTCTGTAGTTTTTAGTTTTGGAGTAGTTTTATAAGATGTAGTGAATTGACGTTTTCCCCTAGACTTGCGGACACTATGTTGCGTGACACGACTGTCACGCACATAGCGAATAGGCCCAATACGTTTTGCGTGGAAGCCGCCAGCTCTTCGGTCACCTGTTTATTACGTCAACCAGACACTTTGCGATTTCTGCAAAAAACTTGTGCGCGCTGGGATCCCATGGCTCTAGAGTTTCTTGTTCCCTTTATTAATCATATTCTTACTTCTTACGTCTGTTCTAAGAAAAAAATATCTAATTATAATCAACCAATTTCTACGCGATTATACAGAGTTTGAAGCACAAAGTAAACTACATAACGCGCATAATAAAGGAAATAAAAACATTGTAAAATAAACAGTCATATTTCTCCCACCGAGCCCTCCTTTTTATACATATGAAATCCTTCACTTGTGATCAAATATGAAGCCCCTATAAGGATAATGGTGAGCAAGTAACAATATTGTCGAAGAAAATACTCATGTTTATGCTATTCTAGGAGTTGTTTTTGTAGGCAGCCAAGCAATACCTTTCTATTAGTATGATAAGAATGAGAGCTTTTGATATTAAAATGTGGTCATGATTCTACTTCTCATTATCTTACTTTTATCTATATACTAAAATAAACCTGTTTATATAAACTAATCTCGTATACAGAATTAACAAAGAGTAAATTGAGCATCCTGTTGCGCACGTGCATTTTATGAGATTATCATATTACTGTATACTTTTGATGACTTGAAGCTAGTTTTATTTGTCTGGCCTTTTTAATCATATTTGTAACATAAAATATTCTTGATCTAAGAATATTTTTTTCGAACTAGTGTCGGTTTACACTTCCTAATTTTAAAGATCAGTACCCCTAGTGTAAATTTAGTCGATAGCGAAACGTGACGTACGCGTTTGCGTTAAGTCTCATTTTGTATGGGTTTTTGAACAGCGCCCCAAGCGGGACGTTTTGGAAAGTCAAAAATCTCATACAAAATGACACTTAACGCAAACGCGTACGTCACGTTTCGCTGTCGAAAATATTTACACTAGGGGTACTGATATATACAATAGTAAAAGTTGCTCAGTATAATCCCAAAACCTGCCTGGCAACGGGAATGCACATATTTTTAGGCCATCTTGTATATTATAATGCCGTTTTCCATTGATATTAAGGTGGAAGCCTAATAGAAAAACACATTTTTTACTGTAAAATGGCAATAAAACCATTTCATGAGATTTTTACTTGTTCGAGTTAAATGTCAAAATATTTATAACAGGCATGACAGTAATAGCTTTCTATAAAATCGTCATGCCCATCTGTACATGGAGTCTTTCGTTCCTCCAGGTGGCACCTTCGCCCGAAACGTGAATCAGAAGCAAATATTCGAGCGCGGCATCTGTGCAAACGCGTTTCCTATAGCATAATCGTATCGATCTGCTTGCGAATATTAAGCAAATTATCATAACATACGTAATATAAATATGACAGCCTGTCTGGCCTAGTGGGTAGTGAGGTAGTGACCCTGCCTATGAAGCCGATGGTCCTGGGTTCGAATCCTGGAAGGGCATTTTTATTAGTGTTATAGCACGGATATTTTATCCTGAGTCATGGAGTTTTTTTATGTATGTATGTAATAAGTATGTATTTGTCTATTAAAGTATGTATATCGTATTTGGGGCTAGGTCGATCTGTGTAAGATTGTCCTCAAATTATTTATTTATTATATTATTGATTATACTTGTTTTGACAGTAAGGTACTTGTTGTGTAGGTTATAACCATACATCGGGGTTTTCAGTGCGGGAATGTTTTACACTAGTCAAAAAATAGTTAAAAAATGTAAAAACCGATACTAATTTAACATTTTTAAGCACTTTAGGAGCTTACTACCTATGTTTAATTGATAGTTTAAAAATTAATTTCTCATAAACAAAGTTATAATTTACACGAAATAATTCCCGTACCAAAAACCTCGATGTATGGTAATAACTGTAAGTACTTAACGAAATAGATGAACAAAACAAAAAAAAAATGTAATAACATCCAAATTATTATTATATAAAAAACAACCTATTTAGCTTATTTCTCAGTGATTCTCAACATCAACATTATTCAACTAAAGCTAGTAAAATAATTGATGAATGCTTTCATTTTTTCTGCTTCTTAGCTTTCCTCGTATTGTACGAAGTTCATAAAAAGGCCGTATTGAGTTGCCTTGTCTAAAGAAATTGCCTCTGAAGGCACGAAACGATCGGGTTGCCTCGTAAATACTCGTTGGGATCGCTTTCAACGTTATTAATGATAATTTCTGTTTATATCCAATAGTTTCTAGAGAACAAAAGCTATATCGACGCAATATACGTTATCCGCAAAGTGGGACAGTCTCGGATGTATTGACAGTGGGAAGATGCCCTGACCGCTTCTATTATCGGTTCAATAGATGCTATCAGGCGATAAAAATTCTCCCAAGGAAATGGAGCACTCTCAACATTGGATTATTAATAATAGGTACTGGGTATTAGAGGACACGTACACTCCTCTAAAATGAAAACATAAAGAAATGTAGAAACTCCATAGAAAAAATAAGCATACGTTTTACATATTTCCTGCTACCTAAAGGTTGTCTGGAAGAGATCGCTTTTTAGCGATAAGACCGCCTGTTGTTACCTGGTTCTATTTTCCTTTAAAAATCATTTGTAGTTTTACATGTATGTAAAATGTATAATTGTTGGTGCAATAAAGAATATTTAATTAATAATAATATTTACATATATACATGATATTTTGTTTAACGAAATAAAAAGTTTCAGTTTTTTTATACTTGATTACAATAAAAGAAAATTATTTAAAGGTTGTCTGGAAGAGATCGCTCTTAAGTAATAGGACCGCTTGTTGTTAACCTGTATCCAATTTTCTTTGTTTTATGTTTCTGTACATTTATTGTAATCTATGTGAGGTGTGAAATAAAAAATATTGTATTGTATTGAATCATTCTCGTTTTGACTTTTTATTTTTGTACCACGATGGTGGAAAACAAGCATACGGCCCGCCTGATTAACATCAGCATTCACCTTAGCCTACAGACGCCTGCAACTCCAGAGGTATTGCCGACCCTTTAAAAACCTGTACATTCCTTTTTTGAAGAACCATATAGTTATAGACCCTCGTAAAAACTTTCAACCTTTAATGAAAGAATTAAAAAAATATATATTTAAAACAGCTGTCTGTTTCGTCTACTTTTCTCTTTCTCTCCTGTAAACTAAGTATTGATATTGAATATTGGTTTGTTATAAAAAAAATCTGTGTTAGTATCAGATAATAGCAACCAGTCCATTTTATCTGATATTTTACCTTTCACAATAAATTAACTCACGTCTTATCGCTGTTTAGCAGAAAGGTTTTTTATCTTAAAATTAAATCGTGTCTTCTGTCTCGTACAAATAAAATTGCACTTTCGTAAAGAAACCCCGACTGCAATTTATTTTAATTGCATACTATATTTTACACTATGGAAATATTACTGTATTTGTTCAGCGTATAGTTCCATAGATCACGTGGAATGGATCCATCTATGTCAACAGCAAATAATGGATGGGAAAACTTTTAATGTTGGAAATCTTACGTAACTCGATTTCATACTAAGCCTGAAATATTTATTTTAAAACAAAGCTATGATTACTAATAGCGGGATAAGTAGTTCATAATCATAATTATAAGTATACGTTGTGCCCTTGACATTAAAAAAACGATACGTTACAATACTTATTAGTCATTATCGAATGTGACGTTATTGGTTGACACTTGACACTGGCAGATTAATATCGTATCGCTGTGTTTACTATAAGCATTGTTCGAATCAGGCCGTAGTTCTTGCTTGTTCAAGGTTTCCTCATTATCTACACCTCTCAGATGAAGATTGGTTATATCATACGTGGGTTATAGAGATCTATAAACATTTGAGCATGTACAGGATTGAGCAAAGAACTGATTGCGAGACGTTACAGGAGGACATCGACCTGGCGTTTCGGTGGAGTATGCACAATAAACTTCATTTCAACCCAGTCAAGTGTTGTGTGTGTACATTTAGCCGCTCTCGTTCCGCTATATATGGGCATTATATACTGGGGTCAGAGCCAATAAATCGTGTCTTTTCCGTCAAGGATCTGGGCGTAGTGTTCGATGCACGGCTAACTTTTCACGAGCATATTTTTTCTCTCGCGAAGAGCTCCTTTCAAAGGCTGGGTTTTGTAATCCGAAATCTTCGCGATTTTCATGACCCGGTGGCTATAAAAATGGTGTACAATGGTCTAGTAAGGAGTAAGCTGGAGACTTCGTCGATCATTTGGAACCCCTACGAGTCGACGTATGCTTTACTGCTTGAGAAGGTCCAGAAAGCGTTTTTAAGGTTCCTTTATAAAAAAATATTCGGATTCTATCCGTACCTGTACCCGACAAAGTATCTTCTCGGCTCCCTCGGGTACAATTCCTTGGAGGTCAGGCGGAATTACCAACTCCTTGTCATGGCATGCCGAGCCTTGCGTGGGGAGTCAGACTGTCCCGAAGTTGTTTCTGGTCTCGTGCGCCTGTTTGTTCCGGACGTCCCGAGAATGGCCCTCAGACCACGACAACGCGACCTGTTGGCCGTGCCGCCGGCGCGCACCGTATCGCGCAGGAACTCGCCGCTGCCCCGCGCCCTCTCACTGCTCAATGCGCTCCTGGCATCGACGCCTGAATGCGATCTATTTGCTTGGCGATGGGCGGCAGTGTATAGTGAATGCTTGAGATTCTGTGAGGCGATGGATGCTAGGTGCTCAACTGTCCCAATTTAATTTGTTAATGTGCCATTATTGTTTTTATAATTGTTAATACTTATAATTATTAGTTAGTTTAAGTTTCGTGACGCATTGGTTCAACTGTAATGTCATGTAAACATTTTTATCAATAAAATAAAATAAAATAAAATTTTTAACAATACTAATCTTACTATGGAACAAATCTACATCGGGCATATCATTAACGAACTGGACGATATGCTCGATATAGATTTGTTCCATATACTTAGTAATATTAATATTGTTAAAAATGTTGTTGTCAATAGATAGTAAACGTGCGTTCATAATTTCTGATCTGAATACTATCATTTTAGTGTAATATTTTGCTTTTCCAGATCTTCATATTTATGTTATTTAGCATTAAGTATATATATTTGGAAGCTTGTAATTTTCATCTAGCAGATAAGTCTATTAACCTTTATTAGGCAGTAAGCATCCCAAATAAAATAAAATAAAATATTTCTGATTTCTCTGTACTCGTATATAATAGTCAAGAGCAGAAGTAGATAAGCGGGCGACGTGTTCAAAATGAACTGCATACACTCTAATTCCCTTAACAATAAAGGTGTCTCCAGTTAATTTTGAACACTTCGCCCCCAAATACATTTTTACTGTTGACTGCACAGACAAATTCTAACTAGTGGTACCTATGTACTCGTACACACATATTGTAGATTTAGCAGTCATTTTCCGCAAAGCAAAACGCATGGGAATATGTAGCGTGGTCACGTTAATATATCCTTAATAACGTAGCTAATAATGATCGCAACAAAACATTATTGGATTTTATTTCGTCCGAGTCTATAAAAGAAAATTCAGCCACGCAATTTCGGACCCTATAACCGTGACAGTCGCAATATGTGGTAAAACGTAATGGGGAAAATGAGTACAACTAAGAAAGTAGTATATTTTTCCGCTTCGTTATTTGGGCTGGTATTGTTATTTGTAATTAGAATGACTACGAGTAGACTATATTATTATAGTAGAGTGTTCACATTTATGATAATGCTAAGACTGCAACGATTTACTTTTTATAATATTTTTTCATGTAGCCTATTTTGTGTCCCACCGCTGGGCAAAGGCCTCCCATTAAGCTAGCCAGCAACAAATGTCCATGTCCAATCGCCTTCTGGGCGAAAACTCGTATAGTGGTTAACGGCTATATATGACGTCAGCTGCCGCTTCGTTGGTGGGTTGAGGAACAGCAGCCTGTTCATTCATCGGTTCCCGTTTGAGACTTTATGAGATGAAGTTCAGATGCTATTGCTAGTTTAAAAAATCGTCAGCCGGTTGTATAACGGTGGTAACAACGTCAGCTAGTTACATGAACATATAAAAAATAAGCGTTTTACCTTTTTATGTAATAAATAACAAAATCATGAAACTTTGCATGTAGCATTCCATCAGGCGTTATAAATAAACAGATTACGCAATTTACACATTACGCATATTTTGCGGACAAAGTGGTAAGGCGCGTATTTTTTACATGTTCATGTGAATAGCTGACGGCCTTTCCACCACGATATAACCGACTGACTATTTTTTTTTAATTCATGATAGCATCTTAACTATCATCTGACAAAGTATCAGCCGGGAGGCGATGACTGATGTTATAAGCTCCTGGCCCGCGGTCTATTTCTTCCGCCACTCATCACGGTCTGGTGCCATGTTTCCGCCAGTCGCTGCAAAAAGCGTCGACGTCATCCCGCCATCTCTTTTATGGTAAAACATGTAGGTAACTAATTCATCAAAATTTAATCATAATGTTCACAAAAAGTCTCCGTGATGTTATGCTTACTTCGATATAGGCTTAGTAATAGGATGCAATTAGTACCTTTTGGGTACATAACTTTGCATTGGTTTGCAGAAATATTGCCTTGCCTATGCTATTTTATCTTTTCTTGGCACAGTATAAAGGTGACGTTTGGATATCTGCTGCAGCTGCATTTCTGCTGCGGCGTCGTTCGTCGTCGATGACGTTAATTCCTTAACTCATTTTATGAAGGAAATTGACAGAAACAGCGGCAGCAACAAGGACGCTGCAACAGTAATGCAGCTGCAGTTGATATCCAAGCATCACCTTAAGTAGGAGGGCACTGGGCACCTTTGTTTCACAAGCAAGAAGAAAAAAAGAGTGTTATCTTTATATGACAGATAATTTTATCTGAAGTTTGAAAAATCAGACCTACTTAAGTCTAGCTTTTGCATAATCATTCAAAATTAATTAATTTTTTTTAGTCACTCAATGTTTTGAAAGATAACTAATAAATAATATTTATAAAATAGCTTATTTACCTCCTCTATAACTGATATACTCGTACATCTATTCTCACATAGTTATATTAATGTTGTATGTAAATGAGATACTTATTTATTTATTGGTACTTAGCTAACTGAGACACTGTGAACTCTTTAGAATAGAATAGAATATAATAGAAACGTTTATTTGCAAGAATACGTAGGTACAGGGTGTTACATTCAATATTGTCACAGTATTCAGCCGAAATAGCATGCAAATGTTAAAATGTACTTATAATCTACTTATTTTAAGGGGAATACCTCTCTAAGTGAGACAAATTTGTGCGTCTTTGATGTCCCACTTATCCAGGTTTCACCGTATCATGCAAACCGGTATATTTTCTTGGAAGAGTGGCGGCATATATTTTGTTATGAGTTAGTCTAGAAAGTGTTAGCGTGGAGGCAGAAATTGTTAGCACGATAACATCTCAGCCACATGTTTCAAAGGCCACTGAGTTAGCATAACTTGCAAAAGTAAGTTACGCCGCAGCCCGCATAGTCAGCGATGAAATTATAGCAACCACATAAATCCTTGGACAGGCACAGATAAAGACGATTATTGAACGTGCTACCTACGAGATTATAAACTAAAAAATTAAGTCTCATCTCCTGTATTTCTTTGTTAGACTTCAGTTGTCATCAGCAAATCAGCCAAAAGATATATTAACAAAGGTCTGTAATGATCAAACTGGGGGCCGATTTTTGAATTTCGAGCGCTTGATTTCGTCACTCGAAAATCTGTGGAAAACAGCGAAATGCAATCTAGTGAAATACGAGCGATAGAAATTGGGAAGCTAGTGGTATTGACTACTCGATTTTAATTCTATTAGGAGGATTTAAAAGCTTATTATTATTACGGCAACTAAAATGATAAACAGGAACTTTCATTGGGCATAATAATATAATTTGGCTGTGTATTAATATTATATTGTAGGAGCTAATATTTTTTTTTTTGGCGCTAAAAAATCATGTTTTAAACCCTTTTAACATTCCATAATTTTTTATCTTAACTTGGTACTTGCCTTAAAATAATCAAAAGCTGTTAAGGCATTAGATTTTACTTATTTTATTATATTATTTATTATCTTAATGTGTCATGTGTGTATCAAATTATTTGTAAATTGTACGTCACTAACCTAATTTAATTTTAAGATTTCTGAAACTTTACTAACACTATATGGATCTCCTATTGGCTAATCATATTGAAATATTTTAAAGCTCTGTTCTTGATGCTAATCTTTAAATTTTAGTACTTATATTTATTTTTTAAGCTACCGAAATTCGAACACTTGGCTGACCGGTTGAATATGTGTCGAATTTAAATGCAAATCAACGGTGACTTGCTTATGGTTTATATATGCCAAATTATCAATAGTAACAGGGCAAGTTAAATAACAGCTTGTAAAAATACGAGTAGCTTAGTTATGAATAGTTTTGGTATAGGTATGAGTGTGGGTATGGCTATGGGTATTCAAAATTAACACTCGCAACAAAAGCTAACTTTTATGTATTGATGCACATTATGTCTAATTAGACCATTTCATGACTTTGATGTGATGGCTTAAACATTACTCTAGTGCCAGGATGTCCCTCAGACGCTTGCGCAAAATTTTTCGACGCGGGTTGCGCGGGAGTTCGTGCAAAATGCGCACACCCCCGCGCAGCTGCATGTACCGCGATACCTGTAACAATCATTCTGCAAGCTAGAGGTAGTGAGCGACTGTGACTTAAGGCACGATATTTGAGACGGGGAGAACACTATTTTCAAAATTTTCCGATTTTTACGTAACTTTTTGTGTAAGTCATGTATGACTTCAACTCTGGCGGAGATACGAATTGTGCCGCTTGAGTGATTCACTCACGCCACGTCGCGGCGGTTGCGTGCTGCTTGGATTTTGTTACTATCGTGAGACAAAATGACCTTGAATTTGAGTGGCATTTGAAAGTTGTGGAGTCTAATTAATGCAAGAAAACTTATGGAGGGAAATCTTCAATTTAGGTTTAAGCTGTCAGATAACTAATATATCTTACACCCACCAGGGAGGCGCCACAGTCAACAGTCGATGACAGAGGGAACAAATTTACGTTAGTATCAAGAGATTTTTCGTTATTGTAGAACCGTTTTAGACCACTTCACCAATTGTCACTTTTATGACTAAATGCTTGATTTGTTGATATACATACATGTAGCCTATTTTGTGTCCCACTGCTGCACAAAGGCCTTCCCTTTCTTTCGAATAATATAAAATTCACGATATATATGCGAGGATAATATTCGAGGAGTTCCCTCGATTCTCATTGTATCTCATCATCAAAACTGGATTTTTTTCAAAATCGGTTAAGAAATGACGGACTTATAAAGTAACAAACATTAATAAAAAAACATACAACCGAATTGAAAACTTCATCCTTTTGGAAGTCGATTGCAAAACAAGGATTAGACATCTCACCCGTTGGTCCACATACTCCTGCAGCTCGTCCACGGTAGCCACGGCACCAGGCTTTAGCACCACAAAACCAACGGGCAGCTCCACCACCTCTCCTCCCACTGGCTTGCCAACCACCGCCGCCTCACTCACGGCCGGGTGCTGCAGTAGCACGCTTTCAATATCTCCAGGGGACACCTGCTCAAGTATGCTAACGGTTAAACGGTTATTTTATTACATTTTTTTTTTGTCGGACATTTTGTGCTAAGAAGGAGACATATATTTGTTATTTCTCGGTCGATCGTAGCAGCATGACAGCTGAATGTATTCCACAAAAAAGTGGATGTACATACTCGTTAGAAAACGGTTTGCTTAGGTATATATGTATACCGAAGTCCTAAAGAAAAAGTAAAATAATGTAAACAAATATGACAGCTTTCGTTGGCATTTGCCAACCTAAAATATTTATATAAGCTGTTTTCAATAAAATATTGTTAATTAACATATATATGTCTACAAAAAATTACACAAATAAAATATTTAATATAAACTGTAGATAAGATCATGATTTGCTGTCAACAGTGCATAATTACGAAGCATTGAAATTGAAATTGAAATTGAAATCTTTATTGTCATATTGTGAGTTACAATGATCTTAAAATTATGTTAGGGTAGAATCATCACAATCAACCGCGATGCGGCGTACAATGTTAATACTAAAACTAATCTTACAGCTAAATAATTATACAAAATAAATATTACATGTGATGCGAATAAAATTATTGGTAACAAATAATATGTCATACTAACTCGACGGCATAAAGTGGTCACTTATCTTATAGTAAGCTTTGTCTAAGCACCATTTATAAAGTTTACGTCCGAATTCAGGTAGTTCAAGTATTTTAATTTCATTAGGCAAGTGGTTAAATGTGTGAATAGACATATAAAATACACTCTTTCTAAAGTAAGCTGTTTTGTGATCAATGGGATAGCACAAATTAAAACCATGGAGTTTGGATGTTATTCTCGGATTGCTTTTTTGTATTTTAAACTTGTGTAGATTTTTTTTCACATAAAGACAGATTTCATATACATATAAAGAAGGGACCGTTAGTATTTGTAATTCTTTAAACAATGGCAAGCATGAGTCTCTACTTCGGGCGCTACAGATGGCCCTTACACATTTTTTTGCACCTTGAAAACTCTGTCAATGTCTTTGCAATTGCCCCATAAGATGATGCCATAGCGGAGGTTGGACATTATATGGCCATGAAATGCCGATACCGCTGCTTGCCTGGAAGCGATATTCCTCAATCTACGTAGAGCAAAGATAAACCTGGTTAATTTCTTAACTATGTGTTCAATGTGGACTTCCCAACTATTGTGACAATCTATCATAACGCCTAAAAATCGCAAAGATGTTACGCTATGTATCTTTACATCTTTATACATAATCTCAATATTTGTGGGGTTACCCTGAGGAGCATGAAACTCCATATAATTTGTTTTATTTAAATTAACTCTTAACTTATTATTATTTAGCCAAACATTGATATCATGGAAAACAGTATTTACTTCAAATTCGTAGGTAGCAGGGTCTTTGCAGCAAACAACAACGGAACAATCATCAGCAAACAGAGTTACTTTGTGCTTAGTAATATTAGGTAGATCATTTATATATACAAGAAATAATAGCGGCCCAAGTATACTGCCTTGTGGAACACCCTGTTTTACAATTTCAATGTCAGATTGAAACTTTTCAACAGTTTGAGTCTCAGGACAACATTTTGTAGTTTCGGTCAACTGTTGCCTGTTCACTAAATACGATTCTATCCAGTCAGCACAGATCCCACGTATGCCATATTTATGCAATTTGTTTAATAGAATATTGTGTTGGACATAGTCAAACGCTTTTGACATGTCCATGAATATTGCTGTCACGGGCAACCTTTTTTCTCTGCTCTCAGCAATATCTTCTAGCAACTCAATTATAGCCGAAGTTGTAGACCTGTTTTTTCTAAAGCCAAATTGACGATCAGACAGGACATCAAACTTATCAAAGAAATTCAACATTCGAGAATACATCACCCGTTCAAATACTTTAGATATTATGGGAATTAATGCAATAGGTCTGTAGTTATCTGAAACATGTTTATCGCCTTTTTTAAAGACCGGTTTAATTATACTAATCTTTAATTTTTCTGGAAACGTACCCTGCATCATTGAAAGATTAATGATGTGGCTGAGTGGTAAAGCCAACACCTCCGCATTTTCTTTGATTATAGACGTTATAAGCTCGTCATAACCACATGATTTCGAGTTACGTAACGATTTTATGACCTTTGTTATTTCAAATTGGTCTGTTGGTTTTAAGTAGATGGTAGAGCTATTGTATTTGATGTTGTCTTTTTTAAAATTATCCTGTTTATTAGATTCATTTTCCTCAATGTTTAGAAATTGTTTGTTAAAAGCGTTCGTAATATCTTGTGGACTACTAAGCGTTTCTCCTTTAAAATTTATGTCACCTAGCGTTTGGTTGGGTTTATTTTTACCTAGTTTGGCGTTTATAATGTTCCAAGTTGCTTGGGCTACATTCCTGGCACTGGAGACTAAGTTTGTGTTTTGTTTTTTTTGTGCTTGCCTTATGCACTTCTTAAAAATTCTAGAGTAGGTTTTGTAATGACTCTTAAGTTTCTTTTTGTCGTTTTTATTTTTTGTGTTAATGAATTGCATAAATAAGTCCTTTTTAGTTTTAGAAGCAATTTTTATTCCTCTGGACACCCAGTTCAACCTTTTATTTGATCTCACCCGAGCCGAAATTAAAGGAAAACAAAGCTTGAAATATAAGAGTATATCATTGTGAAAAAGATTAAAGGCTAGTTTGCAATCGTTACAATTTAATACTTCAGCAAATGATAAGCTATTGAGACATTCTCGGAATTTGTTGCAGTTTGTTTTGGAATAGTCCCGTCTCTGAATATACCAAGAATTTGGGATTAATTTTATGTTGGCTGGGATTTCAACTATTTGTGCAGAATGATCTGATAAATTTAAGTGATGAACTTTAGGAGTGTCTTCAATATTAAAGTTTATGGCTATATTGTCTATGCAAGTACACGATAGTTCAGTTATACGTGTAGGTTCGTTAATTTGGAGCTTAAAGTTATAGCTTAGTAATGTGGTTTCGAGATGTTTGGCAGAATCAAGACTAGACTTAAACCTATCGATATTAAAATCGCCACATATTAGTATTCGTCTATTATTTGTAGAATTTTTGGTCAAAATATTAAGAAGTCTATCAAGCTTTTGAAAAAAACTGTCCACGTCCCCTGTTGGTATTCTGTAAATGCATACAATAGTAATATTATAACAGGGAATGTCAATACCGCAGCATTCGAATATCTTTTCCTGACAAAGCTTTTCAATCCATGATAGTTTAGTATATTCAAAATCCAAATCTCTTTTAGCAAGTATACACACCCCTCCCCTTTTTTCCAAACGTCTAGAGTAGAAGCACAAAGGTTTGTAGTGTTCAAGTACTAAGTTTGTTTCATCGCCTAACTTAATAAAGGTTTCACAAAGACATATTATGTGGATAGGGCGACATTTTTCCTCAAAATCTTGTAAAATTACATCTAATGTATCTTGTTTGTTCAATATACCTGCAATGTTTTGATGAAACAATGTGAGTTTTTTAGGAGAGTCGAAAAAACTGCGATTGCGTACCAACATCAGCATGTGCCGTTTCCGGTATTACCGCGGTGTTGTTTGTATGATTCTGGTTTAGATGTATATTGTCTATACTTTGTGTAAACTGACTGTCCAAATTATGTGTGGATTCGGTCCTCTGATGGGGTAGTTGTTGTACTTCGGTGGGCTGTTGCACTGATGTTTGGATCGCTAAGGTCGGAATATATTTCTTTCCATTGATGAAAAGGGTGCTGTTTCTTATAACTGCGTGGTTTCCCTTTTTGCGCTCTTCACGAAGACGCTCCCCAAGTTGTTGACGGGTTTTTAGTCCTTCACCATCAAGAACTTCAGAGATTGCGAGTCCAGTGCCTCTAAAGTGACGCGCGTTGTCAAGAACATATTTTTGCATCCTAGAGCTTAGGAGTTGAATTAGGATGGGACGACGGTTTCCCTTTTTCCCTAGTCTCTTTACGGTTTCAATGAAACCGTTTATTTGAATGTGTAGGATATCATTAAATACGTGATTAATACGGGGATATAGGTCATTTTCGGATTCACCATAGTATTCATCTAATCCATACAGTACGAATCTTTTCTGGCTGTTATCATCAGTAGTCGTTGTTTTCCCGTCTAAGCGAGCTCTCAGTTCACGTATTTCAGATGTTAGTGTCTGGTGTTGAAGCTTTAGATCCTCAATTTTTTTTTATAGTTGTGTGTAGTTCTTGTGCTATTCTTTCTTGTTCTATTGTTAAAGTAGTGTTTTTTTGTGCGAACTCGACTTGAACCTTCTGGATGGCTAAATCGATTTCAGATTGTATTAATTTCCTTAAATCGTTTACTACAATAGTGTTGTTGTGTTTTAGTTTTGCGTCTAACAAAGTACTAATTTGTTCTATGGTCACACTCGACTGTCCTTCTGGGGGCTGTTGATATTTAAAGGTGTCGCCTAAAGAGCTTCGGTTGGACTCATCTACCGTCAAGCGAGATCGCGGTTCACCGTGATTTTCGTCAACTGACATGCCTGATTCGTTTAAATAAGACGTCTCGAACATTCTTCTAACTGGCGTGCTGTCGTTCTTTCTACGAGTTGTTACGTTAATGCAACATGGACATAGCCATATCCTATTTAGGTCTTGCAGATTCTCGGTGTAATATTCTAGTGTCATCCCAAGGCATCTAAAGTGATAAGTGTGTGCGCAGGCTACACATTCTAGTATTTCTAATCGGCTTTCGATTAAATTAGGGCACGCATAACAATTCATTTTTGTTTTCGTTGTCAAGATATGTGTTTATAAAATAAAATATTCAAGCGTGCGTTGTTGCCGCTAGTAGCGTCCTCTTTCGGAAGATGGTTGACTAGTTCTTTGTAACTAGCTTTGTAAACGTGAGCGATTTCTGAACGTATGCTTTCCTTCAACTGTCACTGTCAAAGTTGTCACTAGCGTCAGCAGTGCCAGTCTAAAATCAACTGGTTTATTCTAAATACCGTTCTTTTAATTTGAAGTTATTTCCGATTATTTCCGAGTATTTGCTGTTAATTTTGAATGTTCTATGTGTGCGTGTGTTTACAGTGATGCCCATAAGTCAATTAATGTGTTTTTTTAGAACAATACAGCTCACCCGAGTGTTTCTGTGATCTTCAACTTAAGGAGCACCGTTGGTGCCATAACTTCAGGCAAGATTCTTCACTTATTACACGGTTTTTACACTTATTCTTAATATAATTTGCGCAGTTTATCAACACGGTGTCGTTCTGTCAAATGTCACGCACACACTCATTTGGAAGGTGAATTGGTTTGTTTTCATTATTTGCGATTTCTATAGGACTTTGCTTAAGAGAAAATATCACAATCTCTGATTAAACACAGATAACTAAACTGACAGTTGGATTGGTCAATTGACCACCCAATATTCCTGCTTTTGTACCAATTTTGTACTGCAATGACAGATTGGTTGGACAAATGGGGGTAATAGAATTGGCATAGAAGTATCTTTCTGGGACATAAATACATAATTAAGTCTGCGACAGCAGGGGAAATAACCAACGTAGATTTAGTCCTATTTGATAACTAGCTACGAAATTAGTCTTTAAGTCTACTGAGAGGCAGGCAATAAAAATGGTTATACTAATTTCTTGGCGTTAAGAAAGTTAGGGGTGGGAAGCTGAGGTCGAGGCTTGATGGGTGTTTTGATACAGTGAGTCAGAACTCTCTATAAAGTGTCAAGTAAGTGATCTGTGGTGTCAGTGGTGAGACACAACCACACAGAGCCTCAGCCAGTCCGAGCCATCCACGTCCCCGTCGGCCACCCTGGGACCTGACACAGCCACGCAACCGCGTGATCACCACCTACAAAGTATGGAATGCTGAAGAACTTCCTGATGATTGGAACAAGCGTCTCTTTATTACTGTCCCGAAGAAAGGTGACCTCACTCAGTGCGGAAATTGGGGAGGAATCACACTACTTTCAGTGCCAGCCAAAGTTCTGTGTAAAATATTACTGGATAGAATGAAGAAGGTAATTGGTCCCCTCATACGGAGAGAACAGGCAGGTTTCCGCCCAAATCGTTCTTGCACAGACCAGATCAATACCTTGCGGATCATCCTAGAAGAAGCATCAGAATGGAAACGAGAAGTTTACCTTGCCTTCGTTGACTTCGAAAAAGCTTTCGACACGGTACGTTGGTCCAGCATCTGGTCTCGTTTGGATGAGATTGGAGTTCCACCTAAGCTACGAGACCTATTAAAAGTCGTGTACAATAACTACGACTGCAAAGTCGCACACGACGGCCTTATTTCCGAAGATATCAAAGTTCTCGCGGAAGTCAGACAAGGCTGCCTACTATCTCCCTTGCTGTTTCTCATCGTCTTGGATGGAATTATGCACCTCGTAAATGATGGTAAACGCCGAGGCATAGAGTGGGGGTTAACCGGTCAGCTGGATGACCTAGACTACGCTGATGCCATCAGTCTGCCTGCTTAGCCACAAACACGCCGACATGCAAACGAAGCTTACACGACTTACAGCGTGAGGCTAGGACCGATGGCCTAAAAATCAACTCCCGGAAGACTCAAGAAATGCGTACGAAGGGGGGAAACTCGCTAGCGCTGAATCTTGGCGCTGAGCAGATAGAGCGAATAGATAAATTTACCTATCTGGGAAGCGTTGTGTCAAAAACTGGAGGAACTGAAGAGGACATCGCTTCTAAGCTAAGGCAACCTTCGCACAGCTTCGTCCCATATGGCGGTCTCGAAAACTGACGAGAGGAGTAAAATTTAAAATTTTCCGATCGAACGTGAAAACCGTGCTGCTATATGGATGCAAGACGTAGAGGGTCACTATGGACATTACGCGGCGGATCCAAGTGTTTGTTAACCGGTGCCTTCGACAGATCCTCGGGATATACTGGCCCGAGAGAATATCTAATGAACGCCTATTAGATACCTGCCGTGAAACTCCGATCGGTCACAAGATCATGCACCGCAAGTGGATCTGGATCGGTCACACTCTTAGAAGGGATCCCGACCACATCCCTAGGCAAGCCCTAGAATGGACCCCGCAAGGCAAGAGAGGATCAGGCCGTCCCAAACAGTCCTGTCGGCGCTCAGTGGCAGCCGAGTTGACAGCAATCGGGCTATCATGGCCTGAGGCGAAGCACGCAGCCCAAGACAGAACGAGATGGCGGCGCACTGTGGACGCCCTCTGCCCCACCTAGGGGACGTAGGATTTTAAGTCAAGTAAGTCAATGTTTAAACTTATAGGAACTTAGTTTTACTTTTCTTTCTCCCTTTGTTTTGCTGTAATCGTCTTTGATAATATATTCCAATTTTAACATTGGATGCGGATCCACACGAAGCTCGCTGTGCAAGCAGGATATCGCTACAGGTACATATACATAGCACTGTCTCGCTCACACACCAGAGCGGCATGTGGATACCTATGAGTGTGATAACCGCGTAAGTTCTAATAAGTTTAGAAATCATACCATGTATCCTATATAGCAGATCACGTCTGTCAGTCTATCCACCAAATAAAAGCGCTTTTTAATGTCGTAATAGCCCAAGTCGCCTGTAGGATAGAATCCCTGCTCGTCAACAGGCAAGGGAGCCCCGAGGTAGCCCTTCATCAGAGCCGGGCTTCGGACACATATCTCCCCGCGCTGCTCCGGGCCCAGAGCTTCTCTCGTTTCTACATTCACTACCTAAACAAAAATGGATATCGTTTTGAAGACGAATTAAATTATACATCGACTGGGAAATTTTCAAAGGTCGCTAGACTCCACTCACAGTGCAACAAATTCCATGCAATTATCGATAGGTACATAGCATTTAATACATGGATTGAATTTGTTGCACTTATTAGGCGCACCCCGCACAGGCTAAAATTATCAGAAATTAAGCAACGGAATCTCTGAAGTAACAAAATCTCAAAAGTCTCTGGTCTATATTTCAGGATCATGGAAATTCTGGTGGTGTTTAAGGACTTTTTCAGCAGCTCGGAAATATTACCGAAAAAACAAATACGGTAAAAGAAAAAGGCGCAAAACTTTTGAAAATTTGTGGGTATAATACAAAAACACTTGAAATAACACGACTTTAAAACACTTCAAGTCACACGACTCCGACTTGTGGTTGAGTACGTAATATAAATTTGAAATTCCAACTACTTAAAAATTACATATGCCACTTGAAGGGTTATATTTCCGAATTACAGCGGTTTTGCAATGACATGCGGCTGCAGCACGGTCACCTTTTTCTCGCTTGTCACCATGCCTGTCACGTTCTAATAAGTATGTAAGTTCGAAAGCCATAGTGATAAGGGACAAAAATGTGACTGTGCTATAGGTATTGTACGCGCTATGCTGATAATTTCAGTCCGTGGGGGTCGGCAGTGTATCGAAAATGAAAATTTGTTGCAAGGTCTGTAGAGCTCGAAAGGCAAATTTTGCCCTAAGTACATAGCATTAAATACATGGATTGAATTTGTTGCACTTATTAGGCGCACCCCGCACAGGCTAAAATTATCAGAAATTAAGCAACGGAATCTCTGAAGTAACAAAATCTCAAAAGTCTCTGGTCTATATTTCAGGATCATGGAAATTCTGGTGGTGTTTAAGGACTTTTTCAGCAGCTCGGAAATATTACCGAAAAAACAAATACGGTAAAAGAAAAAGGCGCAAAACTTTTGGAAATTTGTGGGTATAACACAAAAACACTTGAAATAACACGACTTTAAAACACTTCAAGTCGCACGACTCCGACTTGTGGTTGAGTACGTAATATAAATTTGAAATTCCAACTACTTAAAAATTACATATGCCACTTGAAGAGTTATATTTCCGAATTACAGCGGTTTTGCAATGACATGCGGCTGCAGCACGGTCACCTTTTTCTCGCTTGTCACCATGCCTGTCACGTTCTAATAAGTATGTAAGTTCGAAAGCCATAGTGATAAGGGACAAAAATGTGACTGTGCTATAGGTATTGTACGCGCTATGCTGATAATTTCAGTCCGTGGGGGTCGGCAGTGTATCGAAAATGAAAATTTGTTGCAAGGTCTGTAGAGCTCGAAAGGCAAATTTTGCCCTAAGTACGAGTAGGTATTTTTTCTATCGATTGTAGCTATCAAGTAGTTTGCTGGTTGAAGTTCAATATATTTTGTGCTTCATCTTTCTGAAATTTGGTTAAGTAAAATCAGATCGGTTAAGTACTTATTTAAAAGTTAATCATACCTTTACCGTAACTCCTGGAGCAACAACGCCTACACATATATTTTCTGCATTGGACTCATCGAATACAATTACGGTCTTCGTAATAATATTGAGTTCGCTTGATGCGTAAATGTTCATTAATTTCACGTCGGGATACCTGCAGTAGAGTTTATGTTTTAGTAAGAGTAAATACGTCTTATGGCAAAAAATATTGAATTGTATGAAAATATGCAGCACGAATATTCAAGACACGTCCGTATGTTGCCGCAATGATGGAAGTTTTAATCACTTAAGGGGTTATTAAGTAGGTATATCCTTTAGCCGGACATTTTTCGCTAACTTGATACTATTTTTAGGTAGGTATCTGTCATTTTCAGCAGAGTGCCCTGAAATATGATATATTATGTGACAACCTCATTATAATAATTTTGTTGCAGCACTTTTGGATGTGATTGACAACATCTTATCTGCACAAAATATGGGTCAAGGCACGATAATGGCTCTCCTTGACTTTTCTCGTGCTTTTAATGCTATTAAGAGCCCGGTAACGATTTTAGGGCAAAAAATTAAAATTGATAGATTTAGTCGTTGAAATTGTACACCTTTTGTTACGTAATATCTAAATACCAAGTATTCGTTTCTATTAGCACGTTTTTTCATCTAGCCTTTTAATAATGAGGTCTCAAGCGTGCGTCCCCGGTAATAGGTGACGAGAAGGGATATTTTTAAAAATTCATCAAAAAATTATGATAGTAAATTATACAAAATGATGTATAAGAACAGTTTTAGCAAATGTTGTAGATTGTTATTAAGTATCAAAATTACGTTGAAACTAAGTCAATTTTCAGAGAAATTGTCACTGGTTTTGAAGTAAATTAACTTCCTTAACTGGTGCACTTCGTAAAATTGCTGGATGTGTCCCTCTTAAAGTACGTATGACTGTATACAACTCTTTAGTAAAATGTAATTTAGAATATCTAGTCGAAATATGGGGTTGTGCTGCCAAAACCAACTTAATAACTTTACAAAGGTCACAAAACAAGTTAATAAAATCCTTATTCAAGTATAACTACCTTATGAATACCAAAACACTTTACAAAAAAACCAAACTATTCAATATAAAACAACTATACACCTTATACTACTTGTATCTTAATTCAAAAAATCCTAACAAATAAAATACATACAAACATTACATTAACAAAACGAAATTTTAGACATTGCCTGAGAAATACAGACAAAATTAAATTATTTAAGCACAGAACAGGATACGGCAAAAGAAACATCATGTCCGAGGGAGCACAGATGTACAATAACTTACCTAGTGAAGTGAAAAATTGTAAGTCATTAAAAATGTTTAAAACCAAGTTGAAGAAATATATCAGTGATAATGTATATTAAGTATCATCGACTAGCTGGATGTGATTGTAAACCACGTATGAAATTGTTTATAGTTTAAGCTCATTGTAAGTGAACTTTTGTTCTTTATGAGTAATAAAAATCTTTAAACCCAATTCTGGAGAAAATTGATTTCGTCTAACTTTCATTTACACTACTTCAAATATATAATAACAAAAATGTAGTTTATTAAAGTTGAAGTACATGATATTTATAATACAAAATTACCATTTGTAGCAGTCCAAACTTTACGAAATTTATAAATAAGATCGACAAAGTCACTGCTTTACGCGCGTTTACCTAAACGTCCATCAGAAATAAATTATTACTAATTAAGTGAGTCTGTTTTCAAAAATTAACATTAAAATGAAAGATAACGAGACGTTCTAATAGAAACCAGTACTTGTTATTTCTAATAGTTAACAAAAGGTGTACAATTTCATGCGCTAAATCTGTCAATTTGACATTTTTGCGACTAAAATCGATAACGGCCTCTTAACACTCAATTGTTATTGTCTAAAATGAAATACTATGGTTTTGAGTCACAGGCACTTGCATGGTTTGCCAGTTATCTTAGTGGTCGGTTTCAGATCGTTAAACTTCAAAATGATACAGGGTCATGTGTAAAGTCAAAGCCATCTGCTGTCTCCAGAGGAGTACCATAGGGCTCTATCTTGGGTCCACTGCTTTTTATTCTCTATACCGCAGATGTCCGTAACTCCATTGTAATTTCCACCTTTACGCTGGTGACATTCAAATCTACATCTTATTTCATCCAAATAATACAGGACACGCTGTTGCCAAACTAAATGAAGATCTAGAAATTAATACAGCTTGGTCAGAGTCCAACTGCTTGGTGTTAAATCCAAGTAAATCTAAACTCATATAATCTAAACTCATATCATAAACCAGCAGTTATTATCGCGGGAAATGAGGTAGAATGTGTATCGGAGGCACGCAATCTGGGATTACTAATGGATCAGTCATTGCGTTTCGAGGGGTATATTGCGGAAATTACAAGAAATGCATTTTATAAACTCAAAATACTATATCGAATCCGGAATTTTCTCAGCGTCGATCTGCGAATCAAACTATGTATTAATAAATAATAAATAAATAATAAATATTATACGACATTATTACACAAATTGACTAAGTCCCACAGTAAGCTCAATAAGGCTTGTGTTGAGGGTACTTAGACAACGATATATATAATATATAAATATTTATAAATACTTAAATACATAGAAAACACCCATGACTCAGGAACAAATATCCATGCTCATCACACGAATAAATGCCCTTACCAGGATTTGAACCCGGGACCATCAGCTTCGTAGGCAGGGTCACTACCCACTAGGCCAAACCGGTCGTCAAAACCGGTCGTATTTCTTTGGTACTTTCTAAAATTTAGAATAAAATTTAATTTGATTATGCAGACATAGTCTATGTATGGTCCACCCTCTACGAGCCCGCATTGACCGTATAGTACAGAGAGTGCAGAATGCATGTGCTCGTTATTTTTTCGGAATTCCACCGCGAGAGCATGTGACACCTTATTTAAACTCAGCGGGTATTCTCAAAATGGCACTTCGTAGAGAACTACACCTGTCATCTTTGTTGTTTGGAGTTTTTAAAACCTCCGAGCCAGATTATCTGTACGATAAGTTCACATGGCGTGCAAGCAGGTCGAGCTTGTATGGAATCAGATCTGTTTGTAACGAATTGGTATTACCACTTCAACGTACTGCTGCATTTCGAGGTAGCTTCAAATATACAGCAAAGAAATGCTGGAATAATATACCACCACCCCTCAAAAACTTAAATACAGAAGTAGTTTTAAATTGCGGATTAAACAGCAACTTATAGCAATACAAATCACGCTACCTCCTGGTACTAGAGCCACGCCGTCATATTTATAATGATAATATTTATGCACCTTATATTTTTATTTATTTATTTTTACCTTTTTAAGTATATTTACACGCATATATATCTTATATATGTTATCATATCAATCTTATAAGTTAATATACTTTAATTTTCATTTCAGCTCACACCACACTAGCATTTGTTTTGTCCAAATTATAATACATATAGTGTACATTCATACATAATAACATAACTCTAAGCCGTTTAGTTTCCGACTAACAGCGAGTAAGGGATAATATATCAAGGGTCTGCCTGAAAACCAGCGTTGTAGTAAATACACTGCAACATTATGCTGAGGCAAGCTCCATTTTAACACTCATGAATATGTCTCCCTTAGATATACAACTCAATTTCTTTCAAAGTCTAAATTTGAGGCTTATCTGTATTAAATGTCACTGTCTGTTAACTCTGCCATTTCATGTGATGTTGAATAATAATTTTCTATGTCTATGTCTATGTTGAGCCCACTATCTGGCCAGGTAGATGGTATCATAACATTCAACAACTAAATACATGTACTGAGGTTTTAACCTCAGGTCTTATATGATTTGACTGGTAAGTAGGTAGTTATTTAAATACTTGCCTTTCGCCGAACTTTTTCGCAGTCTGAACAGGAAGAGCTGTAGCAATAGAGTAGAGAATTTTGAGTGACCGGATATCCTTTTCGTGCTGTTCAGTTAATAACGTTTGTACAACTTTAGGGACCGCCACCATCATGTCCACCTACAACAAACGCTACGAGCTTATTAATTCATCAGTTCATCACACTTGCGCAGTTCCGACTTATTCCAGCTCGCTAAGGGGATATTTACCTCTTCATTGGGTAATTTCTGCTGAGAGAGACAAAGGGTGTATTAGTATTTCCCTGTCTCTCTTAGCAGTAAAGATAATACCGGTCCGGGTCCGGCCCGTGGCTTCCGAAACATCGTTTTCTGGGATTTTTTAGAAAATTAGTCTACCCATTAGTGTGAGTTGTTAAGAAAAGTTAACTGCTGTCAGTTTTGTAACGATAATTAAGCATTACATTTCAATATAAACTTGGTTTTGGTTCAATTCATAAACTATAAGCAATATTACGAAGTTAAAAAGGCAAAAATGTGAATTCCAGAAAGATTTTATGCCTAATTGTCGTTACAAAACTGACGGCGATTCAGTTTCGGACCCGGGACGTCCTTAAACTACGTCCAAAAGAGACGTATGGGCATTGCGAATGTCATCTCGCTTTGTGTGGTAGGGCACAGCACAGCGGATATCATTCCAGATCTAGAGCAGAGCCCAACTGGGGAAGTACCTCCACCTTACTGAAAACCGCAGCCAAATAACACTAGACCCTACTCATAGTGTTGTGTTCCTGCCTATGAGCAAGGTTGCCAGAGTTCAACGAGTGGGAGGGGGGGGGGGGGGGGGGTTAGGGACGGCAACGCGCATGTTTCCTCTGGAGTTGCAGGTGTACATAGGCTACGGAGACTGCTTACCATCAGGCGGGTCATATGCTTGTTTGCCACCGACGTAGTATAAACATTTTTTTCTTAAGAACTAATTACAAAAAACACGCTAATTGGGTACACTATTTTCTGAAAACTCCCTTCTATGATAAATATCGGTGATCACGTGAAGCTTTCTATAGAAAGCTATAGTATCTGAGACCCCGGACCCGGAACGTTCTAACTTGAGTCATCTTTAAGATAGCAGGAAAGGGCTTTTTAGGAATCAGGTTTTCTGATTCACGAAATGCTAGAAGACTGTTACCGAAAACATAATTTTAAAAGTGACTATAATTTTTTGTTGAGTAAACGTAAAACATTGAAGTATTACATTTTATTTTACGCCAAAGTTTTTTTTAACTTAATGACAATAAAACGAAAAACATGGTTCCCAAAATCTGTCCAGCTACCAGACAGATGTAATAACCCTTCGCTTGTTCAATTATTTGTCTTTCTATCGCTCAAATATGCAAGGAAAATGAAGAGGCAGATAACGAAATTCGATTTTCGTGGTGAGCCCTCTGAAGCGGCCCAGACTGAAATATTTGTGCCTGAGTCATGGTCAGTCAAGTATGTATTTATCTACATAAGTATATATGTATCGTCGTTTAGTACCCATACTCCAAGCTTTGCTTAGTTTGGGGCTAGGTTGATCTGTTTAAAATGTCCCCTTATGTATATACATTTATTTACATAAACCAACTAGAATCAGAAGATATTCTTTCAATCTCTATATAACTAATTCTTAATAATTAATTATCCATATATCCAGGTATACCTGATAACGTTTGGCCGCCATGATGACATCTCCACCATAAATAATTGATTTATTATTGCAAATAAGATTAAACGTTGTCATAAGTAAAAAATGCGTAGTGTGGTCGACATTAATGTAAGCCACGTTGAAAGGCTGGGCGTTATACCTGAAAACATAATTGTATTAAGACGACCGGTCTGGCCTAGTGGGTAGTGACCTAGTGACCCTACCTATGAAGCCGATGGTCCCGGATTCGAATCCCGGTAAGGGCATTTATGACTGATGGACACAATTGTTTCCGAGTCACGGGTGTATTGTATGTATATAAGGAAGGTATGTATTTATCTATATTCGTATGTATATCGTCGCATAGTACCCATAGTAAAAGTTTTGCGTAGTTTGGGGCTAGATCGATTTGTGTGAGATTGTCCCCAAATATTTATTTATTTACACGCACGTTTTCCAATTCATTTGGCATGCACCAATCAGCGTGAGCGATCTTCAAGGTCGTATCATAACAAGATTAAAACCATAACAAATCGTTAATTCTGAATCGGGCTCCTGTTCTTCTCAGCAGAAAGTAGCAAAATAGTTTATTGTGACGTGCAGAGTCAACCTAGTTCAATGAATAGCGCACCAAGAACTAAAATGGCGCCAAAACTTTACATTTATGGTTGTGAAACCAAATTGTGACTTCCATGTAAAAAGGTTACTTACACGTATCCAGTTAATTCGAACCTCGCAAGGAGGTTTTGGTGCGTGAGCAAAACGCCTTTGGACATGCCAGTCGTGCCAGATGAGTACATGATCAACCCGACATCATTCCCACTTACATCAACGGGCTGAAACGCGTCAACGTCCACGTGACATTTAACCATATCCTCCACTGACTCCATGTTATCAAGGCCGTCGAAACAAATGAAGGTTTTAATGTAATCTAAACCCGTCAGTATATCGCCGTACCTTTCCCAAAACAAGCGTGTACAGATGACATACTTCGGCTTGGTTAGGTTAAACTTGTGTAACAAGATAGCTGAAATATAAATATTTTTACTGAAAGGTTTACACTAAAGAGCATATAAAAATGGAGGCGTATACTGATCGTAATAACATGTTGCTGATGTGGATCATTTTCGTCAACCTGAAAGTCAAGAACTTTTGGCATGTTACTACAATCGTAATACGCCCCCTGGTCACTTGGTTTGGAGGTTTCTGTACAGAATTAGTCGTTTTTTATGATATTGAGTTAATCTACTGCTGCAAACCAATTTTTTTTATTTGCACTTCTATGCAAAATTTCACCACCTATCATATTTCAACCCATTTTCCATTATAGGTTGGGTAGTAGTGGTAACTATTAGGTACCAACTTTACTAATTAATCGAGCGGGGGTATTGGAGGCCTGCGCTCACGGCCTCCCGGTCTGATTGCGGCATCCCTCAGACCAGAGGCTTTCGTTATTTTGTCCGCTTTTCCTGCCATAGTTACGCCACTGATCTTTATTTTAATTTTACCTGAGCTTGAGTATACTTAAGGCCATCTGCACTAGTATATAACTATTTCGCAGTCTCACAATTAGTTAAGTGCAATGTTTCTACTCTAACTACTGACTGACCACTGCCACATTCCAGGTCTATCGACGTGCAGGCGGCGCCCGTGAACACGACCGCCAGAACGGTAGGCAGGTAGGCGGTGCAGAGCTCGCCGGCCACCATTACGACTTCGCAGCGCGCCACGCCGAGCCGCATCAACGCCGCCGCTGTGCTGACGGCGCGCTGCGTCAACTCGCGAACATTTAGCTCTTCACCCGTAATGCAGTATCGCTGATGGATAAAAACGTTGTGTGTAGTTTTTATAGAGAACTGTCAGATATGTTTGTGGAGGAAATACGATTTTGCGATTGTTTGGTTTTTATTGTTCGGTTGTTGTTGCATTATATTTGTCTATGGATAATAATAAAACGGAATTAAATTTGTTGAACCATTTTTACCTTACATTGTAATTGAGACTGGTTAGACTTGGGCAGTACAAAAAAATAAGGTTTTCTTAAGAAAATTCATTAAATATTCATTTTAATGAATAATGGAGTGACATCGAGGACATGAATACTGTAACCAGGGATGTTACACTGGTTGCAGAAGGTAATTCACAGCGTTCATTGGCTTTGCGGCTAGGATTTTCTCGTCAAGCAATTCAAAATGCTTAGAATCGCTTTCAGCGGACCGTTAGTGTTGCAAGGAGACCTGGGTCAGGTAGAATTTGTGCTACTACTGCTCAAGAGGACCATTACATCCGATTAAGTGCCCGACGAGAACGCTAAGTGACGGCTCGTAGACTACAAAATCGACTACAGTTGACGACAGGTACTCGTGTCAGTGACCAAACGATTCGTAACCGACTGCATGAAGATCACCAAACATCCAGACGACGAGTGGTTCGAATTCCGCTGTCTAGGGTTGAACGTACAAATCGTAGAAATTTCTGTCGCCGATATTTGAACTGGAACCTTAACCAATGGGGCATGATTATTTTTACAGACGAGTGCAAAGTGAAGCTTTTTAATGACGATCGGCGTGTTAGAGTTTGGAGACGACGTGGCGAACGCTTTTCTGAAGCTTGCATCCATGAAGTTAACCGTTTCGGAGGGCCCAATGTTATGGTTTGGGCCGGCATAAGCCTACACGGGAAAACGGAGCTGGTCATTTTAAATGAAGGTACCGTAAATGCATAGGGGTACATCGAAAGCGTCATTAGACCCCACGTGATCCCATTTTCACAGCGAGTGGGCCCTGGCTTCATCCTGACGCAGGACAATGCCCGTGCTCATACAGCTCGAGCGACCAAAGCTGTACTTGATGAAGCGCACATTGATGTCTTACCATGGCCTGGCAACAGCCCTGATTTAAATCCGATAGAACACTTGTGGGACCAGTTAAATTAAAACGACGTGTTAGGGAGAGCAAGAGGTTAACAACCAGCAGCAACTCATAAACGTTTTTAAAAGGGCTTGGGATGTTATTCCAGAGGAGAATGTGAAAAACTTGATCGAAAGCAAGCACTCAAGGGTGCAAGAATGTAATGTTAAAAGAGGAGTACATACCCGTTACTAACAAAAGTGTTAAGTACTTAGTGATTTAAAGTCATTTTGTTTAATTTTCAGTGATTTCTAAGTTTTAAGTTTTTTTATTAGAGAAGTAAATTTTCATTATAACTTCTTTTTTTATTCGTTAATGGTTACACAAATACACTTAAATTGTAAAAAAAAGAATGCCATTTTTTATTGTAAAAAAATTATCACATAGAATATGTTTTAAGTTACAGCCAAAAAACTCAGTAGCCCTTATTTTCTTTTGAGGAGTAAGTATATATTGCTATCTCAACGATTAACTACATTTTTTAAAACTTGTCTAAAAACAATAAAAAATACAAAAATATATATAAACTTGAACATATAAAAAAAAGCAAAAGGGCGGAATTCGAACCCGTAACACTGGTTGTTTCTTGCCGTCAGCGTCTTAACCCGCTGCACCAGACGGACAGAGGCCAGCAACACGAAATTAGCGACCATATTTTGCGTCGAAAGAAAAATGCATGAAAACTCGAAAACACGCGTTTTCCCTAACATAAGGCTAATCTAGATCGATTGTTTACCCCCATATACCAAATTTCAGCAAAATCGTTAGAGCCGTTTCCGAGATCCCGGAAATATATAAGTATATAATATATACAAGAATTGCTCGTTTAAAGGTATAAGATTCGATAATGCTGTAATAAGTTGGTTGCTACTCGAATACCTCTAATATTAAATATAAGGTTATTAGGCAAAATGAAGCAATGAGCTCATCTAGACGTATTCTAAAGTGCTTACCAAGCGCGCGCCGTCAAGGTTTCCTTTCCGCAGTCGGTCCAAAACGAATTTACTAAAATTCAAATGCGCTGGCACCATCAACTCTCCTTCGCCGTGAACGTACATGTTGTTCTGTTCTGAAACCTCCATATCGCGCATGGCATTTATAAAGCTTAGTAGTTTAATTAGCTGTGTAAACATTTCTGAATTCCATACCAAGGTCGATTAAGACAAAAGTAGACGACGGGGCGCTACAACGCCTTTTCACACAAAACGTTGTTCTCGTTTTCCCCTCTGGATATTAATTAATATTATAAAAAATAATTTCAACTTTGATGTAAACTAACCGCAGCTTTGCCCCTTCGTTTTATTTTTTTCCTGACTTTTTCTTTATTATCAGAGTTAGGAGCAAAAACATTCGTGTGGAATTTGTTTTGCGCTCCTAACTTTTTAATAATAATAAAAAGCGAATAGGTACATTCAAATAAAGGGGCATAGCTATGGTTAAAATACATATTGTGCAAAAATAACTTCCGTTATGTCAATATCCAGAGAAAAAAAGTGAGGACGACGTTTGTATTGAGAACTGGTTGTCCATTATCCTCTGAATAAGTAAAAGTATATTATTATATACACACAAAAAATTGATATATTATTATAAATTATGATGTAATTTTTATTATACATTTCTATTGTTATATTGTGATTTCGTCTAAGCTGTCATTAATATGCCATCAAAAACGTAACTTGTAAAAAAAAAAACAAGTATTGCAACTCAGTTCTTCTACCGTAAAAAGTAGTGAGGTCCATGTAAAACCGAGTCGGTTAATTTATTAAATCCCTACTTAAGGGACCTTCTGTCTTAATTTATTACGTAATTAGCTACCCTAACAACATCTTATAGTGACCATATCAATATTAAAAATATTTTAAGTATGTTTAAAATAAATAGTTTGACTTGGCAAAATATTTGAGATTTTCCTTGATTTATATATAAAACAATAATTGTATCCTAAATTTGAAGCTTTCTGGATCTACTAGAAGTGCCTTGGAGTTTTGTTGATTGGTCAGTCAGTGAGTGAGTGACAAAATAAAAAAACTTTCACTCGATTCTTAAACTACTCGTTCAAATTGAATGAAATTTGAAATATACTGTATTTAGAAAATGAAGTTATAGGGGGGTCGAAAATGGCCTGAACTGCTTCGAGAAAAGGACGGTACGGCTGTGCCGCTTTTTTGCTTGGCGGGGCTCTTATTCTTATTCTTCTTCATGTTTAATGATGACTTTTGTTATATTACATTTTTGTATAACGTAATACTTTATACCATTTTATCAAGTACAAATACATATATTGTATAACATCTTTTGTCATATTTAATTTAATGATAATGTAGTTTTACATATTTTTATAGCAAGTAGTACGCAGGCCATATAATTAAGTACAAATTATCATCTCACCTAACCCAACCTAACCTATTTTTCCTGAACCACTAAACAGTATTTTATTTTACGGAGGGTCGAATTTCTAATTCTAACCTAAATTAACCCTCCTTTTGGTAGGTAATTGGGTCAAAATTATTTTCTTTGTCTTGTTTCTGACCACTATGTCACGTTTTTGTATCTATTTCTTCTATCAAATAAATAAAAAAGTCGAGTGCTATTGTATGTCTTTCTAGCCGTAGATAATATTTTACATGAGAAAAAAAAATCTCATACAAAAAGCTCCACTCCTTCACATATTGGTGACAAAAACAAGACAACGAAAATAATTTAGAGTTATTTTATGTGCGGAGTCGCAGTTCCAATCTAACCTAACCCATTTTATGTCATGCTACTAATTATGCCACACAAATAATTATGTGATGTCACTTTATAGAACAAATAATATTCTTTAGAGTATGTAATAATTATCTCTCTTCGTATTCTTCCTCGCGTTGTCCCGGTATTTTGCTGCGGCTCTTGGGAGCCTGGAGTTCGCTTGGCAACTAATCCCGAGAATTGGCGTAGGCACTAGTTTTTACGAAAGCGACTGCCATCTTACTTTCCAACCCAGAGGGTAAACTAGGCCTTATTGGGATTAGTACGGTTTCCTTACGATGTTCTCGTTCACCGAAAAGCGACTAGTAAATATCAAATGATATTTCGTACATAATTATGGCAGTGTATATTAGAGGAAGTGTAAATATGCCTTTTGACCATTTTACCAACAATAACATTATGTATGCCGTTAGGTTTATAATTAGGTATTACGGTAGTATGCCATTTATTACGTTATTCAAAATAACGATATATCAAACTATAATATCGTCAGTTGACAAGCAAAACTCATTAATACAAGTTCATAGCCATAATTAACCATATTATTACTAAAATAAGATTGATTTTTGTTTAATTATTATTAATAATTAGTGAGTTTTGCTTGTCACCTGACGATTATGAAAAGTAGGTAATTATTAAAAAATGTAGCGCACCCTGTTGTGCCATATTCGCATTTTACTAGGATTTTACACTCTGTTAACAAAAAAGTTTCAAACTGCGGGCCAATTTTTGAATATCGAGCGCTCGATTTCGTTACGAAAATCTGTGGTAAACGTCGAAATGCTATCTTTTGAAACACGAGTGATAGAAATTGGGACCACTCGTTGTCAATTCCATTAGTAGAATTTAAATGCCTATTGGTGGAGATAGTATTGATGGGAGAACACGAGGTCCAATGATCAAAATTAAAAAAAAACGGCCCACTGGTCTGCTTTCAAGGTCTAATGTTACTAGAAAGATAGAAAGAACATACACAAATGTCTCTGTTTGACCCAATGGTTGACTGGTACTCGTAGATAATGCCTTTTGGTATTGAGTTAGCCATTTGTAATTTTTTCTTAATTGTGTCAAATAAATAAATAAAGAAAAAAAAGAAAAAAACATTCATTAGCATAATAACATAATAATAATAATAATTTAGCCTATATACGTCCCACTGCTGGGCACAGGCCTCCTCTCATGCGCGAGAGGGCTCGGGCTATAGTCCCCACGCTAATAACATAACCTTAAAAAATTACTAAAAATAAACTCAAAACTAAGAGAGCAAATATCTGCTTTTAATATTCATCTGGAAAAGACTCTTATCGAATTTAGTTTTGTAATTTTCCTTTTTTTTTAAGGTAAATGATAAGGTAAACCACATGAAAGATACATAATGTATGAATAGTGAAAAAGATAAAGTAAAAAAAAGGTAAATGATATAATGGTCGAAAGATGGAACATGCAAAATTGGACTATCTTATCAAATAACGTCAATTCAAATATGACCAAAAATCTTTCGGGTCATTACGAAACTTTTTGAGTAGAGATGCGTTGCTGAATTTAGGGAATTACTTCCTCAAGTTCCTATTGCTCATCGGAAATATTGTCAAATCTAAACTAAAGCTAATGGTATTAAAGTTGATTTTATAATTTTTGAATGAGGTTAAAATAAGAGCTTGATAAAATTACTAGGCGATTTGCCGACAGTCTCAGACGAACTGATACAGGTAATTTATTTTCGCAAGAAAGTTCGCATTAATGTCAGACGCTGGCAATTTATCTTGGCGTAATTCACGTAAAACGCTTATTGGCTGTCGAGGTCTACGCGAGGATATAAGATAACATGATTTATATCCGTGTGCTAATTATTTTTATCGATACGTAACCTTATGATAAGACCCTGCGGACCTTTTTAGCTTTTCCCTAGGCTTGCAAACTTTGACGTTTTTATGGTGTGCTTAATAATTATTGTCGGTGTCACCATTTGGTCGGAAAAATTGTCACGGTCACGGTGGATTCCTTCTTCTTCTTTTAAAATATGGCTTCCATCAAATCTATGATGATTTTGCCAATGTCAAGTTTCGTTGTAAGTATGGTGATGTAGGTACCATGTAGGCAGGTATCAGAAGGTTCTTGGAGTGAAAGACGTTTTTAGCTATGTACAAGATTGAATGAATTTATTTACAAAAATGCGCGTAATTTATACAAAATTAGAGAATGTAAGAAAGAGATCTATATACAGGAAAGAGCGTGATAAATAATAGTAGCCGCGCGGGACGCGCGGGGTGAGGTGCGCGGGCGCGAGGTTGCGGCGCGTGGCCGCGGCATTCGCGCGCGCCTATAAAATAAAGCGAGCCAACGTTCCCGTCCTTTTCTCGGCCGGCCTCCGTAGGGTGCACATCGTGTCGTCGGTGCGCCGTGTCCCGCTCCGCTGCTTGATACTCGCTGGTAGAAGACACGAAGAGGATGCTGCAGGCTCCGCATATGCATAAACTGCCCTTGTCAGGGCAACATAAAACTGCTCTTGTTAGAGCAAACGTCACCGTTTCTCTGCTTAACCGCAGAGTGTCAATCGAGCGATCTATAAACTGTTCTTATCAGAACAATTTCACTGTTTCTATAACGGACACGACGTCGGTCGATGTATATGTTTAAGTATGTATATATGTCCCCACAGGCTCCCTCTCAAGCGAAGCGTACCGGCAGGCGAATAGTGCGGCCTCGGCGTGTTGTGCTTGTGCTTACTTGAGTGGTCGTGGTTGTGTCGGGTCCGTTTCTTCTTTTCAGGATGCCTTTTTTCTGTTGTTGGTTGTTGTTGTTGTCGTTTTTGGTGTCTTGTGATGTCGGTAAACTCGGTGATAGCGTAGGTTGCGTAGTACTCGATGTTGTCGTAGGTATGTTCGTTGCGGTCGTTGAACTTGTAGTTGTAGGTATATCTGTTGCGCTCGTAGATGTAGGTATATCTTGCTCGGTGTCGGCGATGATAAATGCGGGTTTTAGGCGGTCGATCGAAATGTTCATCTGGCGGTTAGGTAGCTGCAGGGTGAATACTTTATCGTTGCGTTTTAGTACTCGGTAGGGTCCGTCGTAAGGTGCTTGTAACGGCTTCTTTACAGCGTCGACTCGTACGAATACTTGTTCGCAGGTTTGAAGGTCACGGTGGACGAATATAGGCCTCTTGGTGCTATGTGGGATCGTTGATATCGGCGTTAGGCTTTGTAGTGTCGCTCGAAGTTTCTCGACGAATTCGGAGTCCATGGTGACGTCATCGCGCGTAGGTAATAATAGTTCGCCGGGTAATCGTACACTGCAGCCGTAAGTGAGTAGGGCTGGGCTTACACCGGTGTCTGTTCGTAGTGCGGCTCGTAGTCCAAGTAGAACACTAGGTATTGTGTCGATCCATGACTTCTCGCTTTGTAGTCTAGCTTTGAGTGCGGCCTTGAGACTTCTATGGAAACGTTCTATCATAGCGTTCGATTCAGGGTGGTACGGCGTTGAACGGGTTCTTTCGATGCCGAGTAGGCGTGTGAGTGACGCAAATACTCGACTTTCGAATTGCCGTCCTTGATCGGTCGTGATCGTAGCGGGGCAGCCGAAGCGGGAAATCCAGCCTTCGTATAGTGCTTTGGCGACGTCTTCGGCGGTGATCTCGCATAAAGGTATCGCTTCGGGCCATCTAGTTGCGCGATCGATCATTGTGAGTAAGTAGCGATGTCCACTGGCGGCCGTAGGTAGAGGTCCTACAAGGTCGATGTGTATATGTTCGAACCTTGTAGTTGGCGGGAAACTTGAAAGAGGGCTTGAAGTGTGTCGTTGAATCTTGGCGCGTTGGCAGTGTACGCATACTTTTGCCCATTTGCCTACATCGGCATTTAGGCCGGGCCAAAAGTAGCGTTGTGCGACGAGTTTTCGTGACGTTTTGATTCCGGGATGACTGATGTTATGTACTGCGTTGAAAGCGGCACGGCGATACTCTTCTGGTACGTAAGGTCGTAAGTGCGGCGTTGATGTTTCGCAGAATAGTTTGTAGGTAGTTCCGGGAATTTCAACTTGTTTTATTATTAAGTTATCTTGCTGTGCGAGTGTTTTGATTGTGTTGCTATCTCGCTCTTGCGCTTCTGCCAGTAGTTTGTAGTCGATCGGAGATGGACAGGAGATGGCTTCGATGCGAGATAGGGCGTCGGCAGCGGCATTTTGGGTTCCAGGAATGTGTCGTATATCGGTTGTAAATTCACTAATATACAACAGCTGACGAGTGCGGCGCGGTGACTCGTTGTTTGTACTTGTTTTCGTAAATGCGTATGTAAGCGGTTTGTGGTCGGTGAATATGATCAATTCTCTTCCTTCGAACATTTTTCTGAAGTGCTTCGTACTTAGGTAGATAGCGAGTAGCTCACGGTCGAAAGTGCTGTATCTAGTCTGGGCGTCGGAGAATTTCTTGGAAAAATAGCCAAGTGGTTGCCAAGCGTCGTTGACGAATTGGTTTAACGAAGCTCCCGCGGCTTTGTCGCTTGCGTCACAGAAGATTGCTAGCGGTGCGTGGTGGGAGGGGTGCGCGAGCAAGGCGGCGTTTTGTATGCTCACTTTGCACGCGTTGAATGCTTCGTCGGCTTCGTTGTCCCAGCTGATTTCTGTCTTGTCGCGCTTCTTCGCATTGTGTAGGTATTTGCAGAGCGGTGCTTGAATCTGTGCGGCGTTTTTGATGTTTTCGCGGTAAAAATTCAACATGCCGAGAAATCTTCGAAGTTCGTCGATGTTTTTCGGCTTAGGGTAGTCGATGATTGCTTGCACTTTTTCGGTAGGCGGTCGTATGCCATCTTTGCTGACTTCGTAGCCCAAGAATTTGACCGATGGCTGACCGAATACGCATTTCGACGGGTTGATTGTTATGCCGTAGTCTTCGAGTCGGCGTAGTACGGCGCGTAGGTGTTGCTCGTGTGTTTTTTCGTCGGCCGATGCAACAAGTAGGTCGTCGACGAATGGGAACACGAAGTCAAGGTCGCGTAGTACTTCGTGAATAAAGCGTTGAAACGTCTGTCCGCAGTTTTTGAGTCCGGGGCACATTCTCGGAAATTCGAATAGGCCGAATGGTGTTATGATGGCGCTCTTCTCGACATCTTGCTCTGCTATTGGTAGTTGCTGGTATGCGCGGTTGAGGTCCAATGTTGAGAATATTTGTTTGCCGGCGAGTTGGTAGGTAAAATCACGTATGCGTGGGATTGGGTAGCGGTCGGGCTTAGTGATTGCGTTAAGCCGTCGGTAATCTCCACACACACGTAATTCGCCGTTCTTCTTAGGTACCACGTGAAGAGGTGATGCCCAAGGGCTTTTGCTTGGTCTGCATAGGCCCTGCTCCATCATGTTGGCAAATTCCTTCTTCACGAGTTCGTAGCGGTGCGGTGCGATTGGACGTGGTCTGCAGTGAAGTGGTGGTCCAGTTGTTTCAATGAAGTGTTCGACGTTGTGTTTCGGGCTGAGTTTCATGGATGTTAGGCGAGTGGTACCAGGGTAGTCGGCAAGAATGTTGTGGTACGACTGTTGCACGTCTATACTGCGCACGGTAGGTATGTTAGCGTCAGTACAGAGCTGTGCGTTAGTGTACAGTAGGGTCTTGCCGTCGATCAATCTTCTCTTGGTGATGTCCACGACGATGTGGTGGTAGTCCAGGAGATCTGCGCCGATGATGGGTTTCGAAACTGCAGCGATGATGAATTTCCACCGGAATGGTCGGCGTAGGTTGAGATCGAGTTCTAGCGTCTTCTCGCCATAGGTAGGAATGACGGTGTTATTAGCGGCGTAGAGTTGAAATGGAAGTGGTTGCGCCTTCGTGCCGGGTGTCCTTGGTAGAACGGAGATGTTCGCGCCGGTGTCTACCAAGAAGACGAGTTTGCTGGTTCGGTCTCGTACGAAGAGGCGGTGGGATTTGGTGGTAACGCCGGTTTCCGCCGCAGCCAGCGTTACATTTAGTTTTCCGACGCTGGTGATGATGGCGGGATCGGCTTGAAGCTGCACGGTTGTGCGCATTTCTGTGCGTCCATGCCGAAACGTCGATGGTAATGGCAGTACGGCAGTGGTGAGTTTCTTGGGCTACGCGGTCTTCGATCTTGCGATTGAGAGTTGTTACGGGTACGTGATGGAAATCGTCTGCTTGAGCGGCTGTAGCGTTGATTGTAGTTTTCACGCGGTCTCGAGCGAAGCTCGGCGACTTCGAGTGAGAGTCTTCTTATTTCGCCGATGAGGTATTGCGTGTCGAGAGCTGACGCAGTTGGTTGAGGTAGTGGCGGTGGTAACGAAGGTGGCATGACGGCGGGAGGAGCGACTGCGGCGATTTGGTTCGATGGTGATGGCGTGTGCTCCATCATTTTGTCGGCGAGCAGCGCGAGGTCCTCGAGCGTAGTTTTGATCTGGAACGCTTCTTGCTTGATTTCTTCTGCTCAGTCGGTGGTCACCACTATGGTGATGTAGGTACCATGTAGGCAGGTATCAGAAGGTTCTTGGAGTGAAAGACGTTTTTAGCTATGTACAAGATTGAATGAATTTATTTACAAAAATGCGCGTAATTTATACAAAATTAGAGAATGTAAGAAAGAGATCTATATACAGGAAAGAGCGTGATAAATAATAGTAGCCGCGCGGGACGCGCGGGGTGAGGTGCGCGGGCGCGAGGTTGCGGCGCGTGGCCGCGGCATTCGCGCGCGCCTATAAAATAAAGCGAGCCAACGTTCCCGTCCTTTTCTCGGCCGGCCTCCGTAGGGTGCACATCGTGTCGTCGGTGCGCCGTGTCCCGCTCCGCTGCTTGATACTCGCTGGTAGAAGACACGAAGAGGATGCTGCAGGCTCCGCATATGCATAAACTGCCCTTGTCAGGGCAACATAAAACTGCTCTTGTTAGAGCAAACGTCACCGTTTCTCTGCTTAACCGCAGAGTGTCAATCGATCGATCTATAAACTGTTCTTATCAGAACAATTTCACTGTTTCTATAACGGACACGACGTCGGTCGATGTATATGTTTAAGTATGTATATATGTCCCCACATAAGTTTTAAGTGTGCTCGTAGAGCATGACGTTGTTCGGTAGTTGCTTTTAGTAAAGAGATAGCTGGACTTTACTAAAAGCCACGATGGATTGCCGGATGTTGATTAAAACATGGTTAAACGCGTTTCAAGATTAGTTTTTCATTAACTGCACACTTCCACGATAGTTCACTGCATAATAAGCTATCAATACTACACTTTGAACAACATAAATGAGCAAAACACAAAAAAATATTCTCGAGACGTCTTCGCCATCTTGAATCTCAAGCAATCGCAATTGAATAGCATATGTTTGCTCTTAACACATTCATCGCTGAACTACGATCGTAGCGCTTGCGCTACGTAACGTAACATGGCTTTCCCGGTATGTAGAGTAAATGCGTCGTACCGACAAAACGACAACGTCGGCCCGATTCGAACGTTAAGATACATCAAACGTTTGCTAAAGATGCGATATGGATAAGATATGTCAGTGTCGAAAGTGGCGTTTCTTCAAACAAAAACATCATTTTTGAGATCGACATATCCAATCCATATCGTAACTTTAGGATTTTTTAACGTATCTTGAAGTTCGTACGGCCAGTTATTTAAGGTATTTGTGCTGCTGACTTTTGAAAATTGCCTTCCCGAAACAATCGTACAAAATTTATTTATGATTTAATTTTCCAAAGATTATAGCCACTTAGCCTTTACCACCACTTAATGACTATGTTTCAATTGCAATTTACATAAAATACGTATTTTATTATTTACAAAGCAGAGTCTGCCCGTTAAACAGCAACGTGACACAAACTGCATTGCGGTCCGCGAGAGTGCATAATTGTGACCACCAGATTCACAGCAGATGCATCATTTCCAGTATAACGCCTTCATTCAATTCTGACAGAGAAGTTTAACGGATGACTAAACATCAATCAAATGTAATCCCATCAAATATACTGAATGCTTGATTTAATAAATAATAAATAACTATTATGTGGACATTCTTACACAAATTGACTAAGTCCCACGGTAAGCTCAAGATGGCTAGTGTTATGGGTACTCAGACAACGATAGATATAATATACCAATACTTAGATAGAAAATATCAATGACTCAGGAAAAAATATCTGTGCTCATCACAGGCAAATGCCCTTAGGGCCTCCGCTAGCTGGCGCGGGCGCACGGAGCGGATGAGCGGGTTAACGAAAAATAGTATGAGCAACGCTAACTGAAGCGGACGCGTGCGGCGGGCGTCCGCGTCAGCTAGCGGAGGCCCTTACCTTGATTCGAACGCAGGACCATCGGCTTCATAGGCAGGGTCACTACCCACTAGGCCAGACCGGTAGGCCATTTATTATTCCGTCCTGTAAGGAAAAATAACATTACGTAAAAAATTTGCTGAGACGACTTTTCTTAGTTGAAAATGTTGGTTTGAAATAAATAATATGTTGCAATACTCGTACTGTACTCCCTTGAGCACGGCCCATGAAAGTATGCAGCAGACTCACCTAACTTGGAGTAACTGTGTGAATTATAAAACAGAATGTAATATAACAACAACCCCAATATTTTCTGATTTTGAAGAACGATGCAGCAGTGACAAGACAAGCAGGAACCCAGTTAGAAATTGAAATTAATTGCGCGAGAATATGGAAAATAATTGAAAGTTTTCAAATTTCACTGTTATTTTACGTGGTGAAGCACATCTACATATTACCAAACTGATAATGTGCTTAAGTAGTTACCCACACTTTGCTATGGGTTATTATGCGAGTGATAGAGTCGCCTGCTTGCGCCTTCTGGAAACACTAGGATGATATACATATGAGATCCAGTGGCTTAGTTTATAATTTATTATAGGTTTCACTAACAAACGATTAAGGGAATGCATACTAACACTATGGACATAGTCTGAAATAAAACTATTGAATGGAATTGGATTATGTGAAGGTCTTAATACTGCATGTACCTAGTACTTTTACTGTGACAGTGCCCCGACATAGCCATTAGTGCACCCGTCACTTACTTCTTTACAGAATTAAAAAGCCCCAAGTACGAGCATTTTCCAACTGTATCATGTGGAATTGACCGAGTAAACGACTAAGGTTACCTGCATTTTAAGCAGTGCTTTCATGTTTATAGTTTTCTTTCTGCTCTTAGCCATTTTGCCAACCATAAGAGGATCTTTTAAGTACATAAGTATCTTCACTTTCTTGACATTGATATAAATTAAATTAAATTGATATAAATTGATAGAATTGATATAAATTAAATAAAAAGTATAATGATACTGGATTTACACTATCAGACTGATAACTCGTGATTTTTTGGTGAATTCTCCATATTTTCTGATTTCTTTTGAAGTTATATGATGATATTTATTTATTTATTGCACATCAGAAAAGGTGCAAACGGCAGACTTAAATGCCTCGTGGCATTCTCTACCATAGGGACAAACAGAAAAATGTCAAGGTGGCTGCAGTGAGAAGCGTTTAATTAGAAACAATCAGGTGCACACTGTCTCGTTTCAACACTTAAGGCATCCTGGAACAGACGGCTTTAACAGGATAGAAAACAACAAAGAAAGAACTCTGAGAGTCCTTCGTTGACGAATTGGCGATGGTCGAAAGAGATATGATCGTATTTGCGCAGACCAAAAATGAACCGTAAACTATTACGACCGATCAAGTCTATTCAAATTGTTTTGAGAGATATTCTGCACAAATCAGCGTGGTCAATGTGTGGCAGAATTAATGACTGTACAAGCAGTTTCTTGGTAGGTACTGGAAGAAAGTTTTTATAAAGATAAAGTGCACGTACAGTTTTAGTGGCCTTTCGTTTCACCTCCAAAAGTTTCCCGTCCCAGGAGAGAAAGGAGTTCCTTCTGGAGTAGGTCCATGAAACTTTTGTATAATGTAGAATATAAACTGGTTCATTTTTGAAAAAAAAATGGTGTGTGTACCATGAGCCAAACTTGATATACAGGGTGATTCTTTTTTTTATTTTTGTTTTTTTTTACAAGAATTTAAATGGTTACGGGGTTAATATTTTTTTAGCACATAGCTTTTAGTCTTATTAATATTTGTACAAAATTTCAAATTCGTCACTTTCATAGTTTAGGAAAAAATAATTAAAACAGTTTTGGGGTTAATCGGGTGTTTTTCACCCCCAGGGGGTAACAGAGGGATGAAACTTTGTGCAGAGTATAACCTCCCTAAAAGGCATCGTTTGATTACAGTTTCGGCCCAAAATCGCTGGGGGCAATTTTTTCTAGGCTATCCTGCTACACCCTTTATCAAGTATAATGCCAATATCCTTAACTTGGTTCGAAATATTATCTTTCTTAATATCCAAATGCTTGTACGGCTTACTATGCGGTTTTTAGGGTTCCGTACCCAAAGTGTCAAACGGGACCCTATTACTGAGACTCCGCTGTCCGTCCGTCCGTCTGTCACCAGGCTGTATCTCATGAACCGTAATAGATAGCCAGTTGAAATTTCTACATATTATGTATTTCTGTTGCCGCTCAGCAAGTAATAAAAACAGAATAAAATAAATATTTAAGGGGGCTCCCATACAAAAAAACGATTTTTAGATAATGATACCGGACCCTTCGTGCGCGAGTCCGACTCGCACTTGGCCGGTTTTTTTGTTTGTAATTCATAAGTAAACAGTATTTATTAGTGTTAGTAAGTCACCTATATTCAACAGTTACTAAACAGTGGGTATAATAGACACCCAGTCTAGAACAATATCTATAAAATAACAGTGACATGCGTTAGATTGCATATCGACATTTCCATCGGTTCAACGTTCCATGCGATGTTCAGCAGGGTTGTCTCAGGACCTAAGTCCAACTCGTCTAACAAAATAGACGGAACTGAGACCTGTCTTAAATTATTTTCCGTTCAATAGATGGCGCTGTGAAACCCGGTACCAGAGGTGTAAGCGCTGAACTGGATCTGATTTAACAATTTGTTTTTCAATCAATTTTCTCCAAACTTTCATCACCTCTACGCATAACATGGCCAAAGTAGGATAGCAACTATAGCAACCGATGTTGGCATATGGTGGACAGACGTGTTTTGATGCTCAGCTGTGAGAGGATTGACGCATTTGTGCGCACGTGATAAGTCGTGTCATTTCATTTTCCTCGCAAATTTTGGTCAGTGTGAGACGCTCTGCGAGCCGTGTTAAGATCGTATCACACCAAGATTAAAACAATAATAAATTATTAAATTAGAATCAGCTTCCTGCTGAGTTAGTAACGCCATCTGGAAAAAGCTTCAATATTGGAGGAACGAGATTTTGTACCTATAGTTATAAACGTTGTCGATCTTCATGTTTTATCCGTCCATAGTTCTATTCATAACTTAATTTCCCTCTAAATTGCGTCGTATATTTACGGCATTGTTTGATCATAGTAACCCTGTAGTTGACGTGCACCTCAAAGTTGGAACCCAATCAATTACTATGTCATAACCTTCAGTACCGCAAATATCGCTGAAGGGGTTATTACGTTATTAGATCTATACTTGCCCTGAACGCTTTTGGGAGTCAAGCTTCCACTTCACGAAGTGGTAAAACACTTACACAAAATAAAGAATACATTTTATAAATTTGTAAAATTTTATGCACAAAAGATAAACATATGAAAATTGCTTCTAAATATGCGCAAATTTATTATTGAGAGACCTCAGGGATTACGTTTTATATATTACGGATAAATATGTATTTTAAGTATTTGCTAAGAGGGCAATGAAAAAAAAAACTAAACTTGAAAACACAGAAATCATAATGGTATACTCATAAATAAAAAGTACCTAGCTAATAAACAATATAATTACGTTTTTCTTATTTAAAATTTACAACAAATTACATTTCAAAAGCTTGATATCCGTGGTCACGCTTATTACGCTCAGTAAGACTGAGATGAGGACACGAACCTACGGAACTTTAAGGCAAGGTTATTTAAAAGTTTTTAAGTAGGTACACTTAAATCCTTAAAAGTGTTTGATATGATAATAACCCATTATGCTTAGAATCAAACTATTTATAGGACTAAATTTCATTCATTTCCTCGCTGGATGGCAATGCCAATACGTTGAGCGAGGAACGAGCCAGCCTTGCGGTCACTAGTTTCAAATTGTATAAACGTTATGATATTGGTTACATTTTTAGACAAGATATCCTCACCAAATTAAAACTTTCCTTAAGAAATACGATATGACCTAATTAGATACAATTATAATTAAATACCGACCCGAACAAACAATCCAAGGGAAAGCCTTATTAAAGAGGGTTGGTAATTATTAGTAGTAGTCATAATAATACTCTTTAGAGGTTTTTTCTTGCCGGCTTTTAGGTAGTTGTGGCTCGAATTTCTTCCAATCGATTACAAATGTTGACTTGAAGGTCCTAAATAGTGACTAGAGAATGCTTCCGGTATGGTGTTGTATGGCAAGAACCAGAAAACAATACCAGTACCACAATGTAATACAGACATTGAGTGTCACACAATGGTAAATCACACTTTAAGACGATATTATTACGAATCTCGAGTTATTATTACCTGGCAATATAAAGTTAGTAACGAGGTAGTACTCTCAAGAACACATTGCTGCATCTGCATTGTTAAAGCGGAGAAGACTTCGCTGACTGAGGCTGAAGAACTTTAAGCAGAAAAGTCTTCGTCATGCTCTACCACCTCCAGCGGACTTACAATTTGTGTGCGATCGATGTGGGAAGAAATGTCGCGCTGCTATAGGACTTTTTAGCCACCAACGGCAATGCCCAGCCCCACAAACCCGCAAGCGCCGCAAGAAGCATCTAAAACAAATGGTTTGGCCAATGATGGAGTTATTATTGGCTTAGGTATGTTTTTCTTATATTTTAATATTCGTAAAAAAAAACTATTCAGTAAGTGCAACATCTTAATTTTTGACAAAAGTATGCCTATGGCTGAACACCAACTGTGACCTCAAAACTTGAATGTAAGGCAAAAATGAACACCGCCTTTCTTTTTGTATATTCATTTTACGCAGAATTTATTATTTTTTATCTAAACCTTTGCAAGGTTAACCAATATAAATTAGATTCGTGACACGGCTCCTCATATAAATTCGAAAATTTCATGAAACTCTTCCACAGACAGCTATTGTCGTCAAGCTCACCATACTTATTAACCTATCGAATGAGCTAATGCTTTTACGGATACTGGAAAGCGATATGTACTACATACCTATACGAGGCCTGGATGTTAGTGAGATGACGATATGAGTTGTGCTGGTGTCCGACTTCATTACCTACATATAACATGAGTATCACATGATTATCCACCTGGTTTCTTGAGCTTAATTGTCACCTCCAAACCTCCCCTTATAGCGACCCCATTCCTCACACAAAGTTTACCTTAAGTTCATATTAGCCTCACTGGATCACTGTTCACTCTGAGTACTGATAAAGTTGGTCACAATATATCAGAGACATATCTTTATTCTAATAACACCATAAGAACGTTCTTGACTTGATCTAAAAGCAAATATCACTGCCGCGTAGATTTGTTCGCACACAACCTCCTTTTTCCTACTGTCGTTCTCTTCTACCCTCTCAACTTCCGTCAAAAAATCCCAATAACCTAGAAGCGGTTACTTAACTTAAACGTGACTACTAGCGCCATCTACTCCATGACGTTGGCAAATATTAGCTGGTTCGCAATACGTTCGCGACAGCTATTATAGAAGAGCAGTTATCTTCTCAAGTACCGCAGGGCGTGGATAGAGCAATGCTCCTATCGTGTTGCTATTATTTGTGATTGTGCGGACGCACTGTCTGCTAATGGGCTAACCCATTCCGAAATGCGAAAATTCCACATTGATGGAATATTGCTTGCTTTTGCTTATCTTACATTTGCCTTGTCCCATAATACCTGCTGGCCTAGCCAAGGGGACAATTGCTATCGCTACGACAACGAAACTCTTTATGTCTCTCTTTCACTCTTCCATTAGTGCGACAGTGACAGTTACATTGCAATCGCTACGGAGCGTAAGCGATTTGCGTGTTGGCTACGCGCGGCCAGGTTAGTAGAATTTCCCAATTCCAGATGTTTCACTATTCATTTACAAACATTTCTTATTTCTTATTTCGGTTATTGCAGAACCATGGTTACATTAAGGACATTAAGGTGTTAACATGTATTGAGTGCATGCATGGTTACCCTGTCAGGGCATAGCAACATGGAGTTTATCTGATCTAAAACAGTAATAGGTAAGTGCAGCTACTTATTACCTATTGCAAGTTATAATATTGTAAAACAAAACTTATTGACGCTCATTTCAATTAGCCTACTAGAATTGGGTGCCATTGGCTTTTAATTTTATACTTCTTTACTGTAAAGCAAAAATAGCACCGTAGAAATCTTTTTTTATTTTTTCTATCGCAGAATTTTGGCACTACAAATTGGTAACGAGGCTTGAATAATTGTTAAAAAGTTTACCAATTTGCGATACGGCTTCTCATGTCAAACCTATATTTTTTTCATATCAGCCAGCCCTAGGCCGCAGATAGCTATTGCAAAGCAATTAACTTCTCAGGTGGCATCGCAAGGCGTGGATAGAGCAATGCTCCTATCGTGTTGCTATTATGCTTCTCCTCTTTAACTGCGTTTATTTATACGGGTACACTGACTGCCAATCAGCTAACTCATACCGTGCGAAAATTCAACGGTGATTGGTATATTTCATTATTTTCCTTGCTTTTTATTTTATATACCAAATTGGCCTCATACACAGTGACTGGTTACTTGGTAAGTCAAAGCCGGAAGAGAAAATGCTTAAAATGCCAGATTTATTTATTACCGCTGTTTTACGAGAGAACTACGAATCTTTTGGTTAAAGTTACCGAGGTAACCAATGTAACTTGCATGTAAGACTTTTTTTAAATGTACTGTAAAGTTTAATTACATTTTATTTTTTTAATTACAGCTTCCTAATTTTTCCAGATTTATTCCGACGTACATAGAGATTGAACTATTATATGACTTTATATGCCTGCAAAGTCCTAAAACAATGAATATTTTATTTGTTTCAATGTTGTGATTTGGACCGTTAAACTGTCCCGGTAAAAATAAAACGTAAAGCCGGTTGACGTATGTCGGAAAGGAATATAGGCACGAATAAACGTCAACACGCTGTATTTTTATTTCGTCAGTGAATATTTTCCAATATTGTGTTAGATTCTTCTTTATTTGAACGGTTTTCGTATTAACTACGTATGAGCCGCCTGTCGTTGCTTTGAGATGTTAAACATTTAATTTTATTCTATTTGAATTTTCAAAATGAGATCGGATTTTAAGGGGTACCTAATAACATATATAGTAAATAATGTTAACTGGAGCCAACCAAGTATGTTGCGACAGAAAAAAATATGGAAGAAACCATGATGGTACAAGAGAGTATTTTTAAGACTATTTTGCAAACTGCTTTTGGCGGTCGTTTGCCCTCGCTACTTTATCGATCAAGTCTGCATAATTATGCCTACTGTTATTAGACATGTTTGGAAGTACTTTAGGTCAGTAATTAAAATAAATTGCGTATACGCTGTGCTAATAATTATGATCAATATCTTCTTCTTCTTCCTCGCGTTGTCCTGGCATTTTACCACGGCTCATGGGAGCCTGGGGTCCGCTTGACAACTAATTCCAAGATTTAGCATAGGCACTAGTTTTTACAAAAGCGACTGCCATCTGATCTTCCAACCCAGAGGGTAATTTCGGCCTTGTTGGGATTAGTCCAGTTTCCTTACGATGTTTTCCTTCACCGAAAAGCGACTGCTAAATATCAAATGGTATTTCGTACATAAGTTCCGAAAACTCATTGGTATGAACCCGCGACCTCCGGATTGCAAGTCGCACGCTCTTACCGCTAGGCCACCAGCGCATCAATGCGCTAATATGATCAATATGAAATCTGTTAACGGAAATGTTTAATTAATACAACAATTATTGACAAACAAAACAGCCAAGTGTGTCCTGAATAGTTTGATTTACCAAGTACGGACAACTTTCAAACAATGTGTAGTGTTACTTCGAACAGATCCTACTGTTGGGTAAACTATCGGATAGTTGGACAGAAAGGAAACCAGCGACGAGAAACGTTCCAGTTAACAATTGTTGACGACCAGAGCTGCTATTACCACTCGCCGAGCATATGCGAGCATTCGCTCCGGCGCCAACCAGTTCAAACTGTGATTTGATGCGAATTTTACAACCATCAGAAAACTAAGAGCGCAAAGCTAAAGTTCCTGATATAGAAGCTCGCTGGCACATAATGAGCTATGAGAATTATTTTCATACCAGACACCAATCGTTGATGATACAAAACGTCATAACTTGATAAGAATCTCTTAGATATATAAACATTTATGAAATAAAGACAACAGCTGGAATTGTCTTTGTCACACAATATTATTTGTTATTGCTCCATAATCACAAACTTCTATTTCTACTTAGCTAATGTATTGGCATATAAAGTTACTCGTGATGGCAAAGTAAAGCTTGTCGTATTGTGAATCATGAATTGTTAAAAAGTTTGGCGCTGTTTTTAAAGGTTCTTTTGTTTTGGTTGTCTGTTTAATAAAACTTTACGAACTTGTTTTAAATGGGATATTTGTCTTAGGTATTGGCGTATTATATCGCGCTTATCGCAAATAATATGAAATGTTATGGTAAATCATGTTTAGAGGATCTTACGTACGTTGTTTTTAATATCACCGCTTATTATAGCACTTTATTTTAGTAAGAGATGAGAGCTATTTCATGACATGTGCGATAAATTGTTTATTGTTAACCGTATTATTGTTTGATACAAATTCAATGTTCAATGATAGCTTGCATTACGTAGCGACCATAAATAGGTTATTTTTTTACTCCCCAATCTTAGACGAAAGTTAGACACAAGCAGCGCCTTCTTGAGAGGTAAAACACATACTTAGCTAAGAACCATCGGAGAAAGGCAGAAAACCGCAAATAAATCAGTTAATTCGTTTAAAGTTATGTATCCTGCGGGATAAGTTCCAACGCTTTTCAGCTGCAGAATGCAGAATATCAAATTTCCATTGATTGGCACCAGCCTGCGCCACTCAGGACGCTGTGCTGCCAAAGCTTTCCACTGAGAGGGCTCGATGTTGCATCTTTTTAAGGCTAAAGGTCAGGGCAGCAGAAAGAAGAACCCCACTCGGGTACGTGGGGTCGCTACTCCTCAATAGCTCGCCTGAAGCTGCCCTGCGTTATTTTTATTATTATTTATCAGCGATACCATAGAAAATAAAAGCGATAACACATTTAATGAGAAGATGGTCGCCAAATATTTAAGGCAAAAAGAGTATAAAATCATTATTAACACTTTACCCTTTCCTGCTGACTGTACCACCACCTATAAAAAGCCTAAGTACAACCAAGGAATATTAAAGCCTAGCAACAGTGAAATCGCGCTTTGTTTTGTACATAATGATGCTCGTCGTTGCCAAATGGTTGGTATTTTTACCGATATTGGATATTACCCACTCGTTCTGAATAAATTACAGTACTTGTGTATTACTTGTTCTTATTTGGTATCTTCTTCCTCGCGTTGTCCCGGCATTTTGCCACGGCTCATGAGCCTGGGGTCCGCTTGACAACTAATCCCAAGATTTGGCGTAGGCACTAGTTTTTACGAAAGCGACTGCCATCTGCCCTTCCAACCCAGAGGGTAAACTAGGCCTTGTTGGGATTAGTCCGGTTTCCTCACGATGTTTTCCTTCACCGAAAAGCGACTGGTAAATATCAAATGATTTTTCGTACATAAGTTCCGAAAAACTTATTGGTACGAGCCGGGGTTTGAACCCGCGACCTCCGGATTGCAAGTCGCACGCTCTTACCGCTAGGCCACCAGCGCTTCCAGCGCTTGTTCTTATTTGGTATATAGTTAAAAAACCGGTCAAGAGAGAGAAAGAGGACCTATTTTTGATTCATAAACGATGTATGAGGGCTTTATTTGGACCCAAAATACTAGAATCATGCCGTCCATATTTTATCAACCACCACATCCTAACGGTACATACTTTGTATATTTTGGAGATTTGTTTATTTGTACATAAGCACAAATACATGTATTAAGAGGTCGACACATAAAAAGTAAGTATGAAAAGACATGTTCGCATGTGCGTGTGTCTCTAACTCTATTTAAATATTAAATATAAGTAGTATATTTTTTTAATAATACTTGGTATGAAAATGCGGAAGCTAATATGAGAGCTTTTAACTGAATAATATGGCATATATGGGTGTTAGCCGTTGTTCAAAGTACAAATAAAAAAAACCTTTCCACCCTAGCTGGTTGGAAAATTGCATTTTCCACCCAGCTATGCGCCTATGAAAGGTAAACTTTCCGATTAAGAGAGATGAAAAAAAATATTGTGTATAAATGCCTCAAACTGAACACGACGCGTGATATTGGAATAAATTGGTATCATATTAAGTACCTTTTCATTCTCCCCTAGGGCGCGGTATAACAAGTCCAATAGATTCGACCTAACAAAAATATCTGCGCTATATTATTCTCTTTGGTATTCTCATATTTGACTTATGAGCAGAGATCGGACAAATTTGCGTCATTGCTCTCAATAATGTGGACATGACTCCAAAATTAATCATGCCCCATTAACATCAGTGGAGTGCGAGCGGAGTTTTTCAGCACTTAAGTATATTTTTGATGTAAAAAGAAATAGACTGACTGCAGAAATTTTGGAACAAATAGTGATTATTTTCGTTAATAAATCTATACTTTAACAAACTTTTGTATTTATTGACTAGGAATTAAAATTTAAGTCAAATAAGAAATTAATTAAATGATTACATATTTTAATCAAATATGTAATCATTTCATTAATTTCTTTTGGAGTCATGTCCACATTATTGCGAGCAATGACGCAAATTTGTCCGATCTCTGCTTATGAGTGTAGCAGATGATGTGTGTAGTTTAAGTATTATTCATGTTGCTACCATGTACGGTCACGTCTGAAAATATCGATACAGACAACGTGGAAAAAATATATATACACTACCTTAAGACATGAGCAATAAGGTCGAGTGTATATATTTTTGTCACTTTGTTCGTAACGATATTTTTAGACGTGACTGTACTAGAAGACTAAGTGTCAGTTGCACCACCTGCACTTGACAGAGTAATCAACCCACGTGATCCAAACAATATGATCCGAAGACACACAGCCCGATTCGAAGAATGAAATACGATAATGATAAGTTCTGGTTTAGATAAGTTCTCATTTAAATATCGTTTGTATGTCGTATAATTGACAGAAGCAGCTCGATTCAGGCAACCAATGTCACTTTGACGTTATAAATATGGTGGATAGATCTTATTGGGATAACAGCGGAATCGAGCATCGCGTTTCAACATTACGTTTAGCTATCGATCTTTTTAAGATCTTAAACGTGTCTTAATCATTCTTCGAATCGGGCCGCTAGAGGCATATTTTGATTGTGATGACAGGTTTTGAATTTCTATGTATATGTAATGGGTAATGTTTTTTACTTATACTTTAACTTAGTACAAAAGTGACATTTCTACGCCTCCTGGTGAAGATTTTAGCTAACAAAATCAAACGGCAAATATCTCGTTATAACTTTCATATTCAAAAATTAATAGACATATACCACAATGGGTAGATAACACATAATACCGGATACAAGCAAATAATTAAAACTCTAGGTCCATGCGGTCCCAGCACGTACAACTTTTTTGCAGAAATCGCGAAGCGTCGGGTTGACATACCTAACTGGTGACCGAAGTGCTGGCGGCTTCCTCGCAAAACGTATCTGGCCGCGTAGCCAACGTTACAATCGTTCACGCTCCGTAGCGTATCGTAGCTATCTCTCTCTATCACTCTTCCATATTAGTGCGACTGTGATAGTTGCGTTTCGTTCGCCACGGAGAGTGAATGATATGCACGTTGGCTACGCGGCCAGTATTGCGATACAACGAGGAAATCCCGCCAGCATCCTTGGTACAATGCCTCAAGCGCCAATTTTAGATTTGAGATAGTTATAGTTATCCTCTGCATATATCCATTATGTATATTGTTTTTGTTAATAAAAGTTTCGTTCGTAGTTAAAATTAATTAACTGAACGCATTAAAACATATATTGTTCTCCTCAAACGTTAGACCTTTGTTTAACAACTTTTAAAATGTACGAGGTCTTGATTTCCTATTTTTTATACAACTTAACTAACTAGATCTTTAACGAACTCTATCATGATTGCTTTGAATTTGCTTGTTTACCTACACTTATACATGACAAATTCGCAATACATTGCGCCTTACACGCAAAACAAGTTATTTTTAAAAGTAGCTGAACAAATGTTGAACAGTTGGGCCCACCCGGTATACACATCACGTAACTGACCCTGCGTTCATAATCAGTAGCTGAAGACACAACTAGCGGTGGCAGCGTGGTTCCATTTTTATCACTTGTCACTATGCTCGTCACTTTCGCGCTTACATACGAGTACTTGTTAGAACGTGACAGGCATGGTGACAAATGATAAAGAGCCGACCATTTGAGCCCTAGAGAATAAACACTAAGAGAATGTGTAATTTTGTCATTTTAACTGTTTTCTTATAAGTTTCCAGACTTAACAAAGAACTAATTGTAATTTCCAGTACAAAGAGTACTTTCAGTTAACTTTCTGTCGAGGAAAAATATATACGTTAGGAATACAATTAATAAACTATTCTGTTTAATATTGATAGAACTATTCGATTAATTTTGATGACACAGAAGTCATCATCTTCGTCGCGTCGTCCCGGCATTTTGCCACGGCTCATTGGAAATACATTTTGATGACACAGAAGTAGAGAAAGATAAATTCCAAAGCACACAGTGCAAATGTAGCTCCATTAATTGGCTGTGTAGTTGCTATGATAATCACGTTCCTTATAAATTGGAGGCAAGGACACATTTGGAATGCGAAATAATAAAATATAGCTATTGGAAAGTAAAATTGTGACTCTAAGGCACCTAATTACTTGAACTTTTTTAATTAAAAATGTCTACACAACTAACTGTTAGGGAAGACGAAATTAGGTACAACAACCAACATTGTATATGTCACCGCCGTAGAAACTCATTTTTAGTGTTGTAAGGAAAACGCGTTTTGACTACTTAAAATGCGCTCGTTTTGTCTTGGTCTAGTCAATTTATCTTAAGCAAAGGAATTATGTATGTCACGGCAAAAACCCGTTTTCCCTAGTCAAAACTAGTTTTTCGTATCGCCTTAGTGAAAACGAGTTTTCAGTGGTTTAAAACTTGTTTTCACTATAAAATACATAATTCCTTCACTTTAGTTAAATTGATAAGACCAAGACAAAACAAGCGGTAAAAACGATATCATACATTACGATACAAGTGTGAAAAGTAGGAAAGTCACAACGAGTTAATTATAAATTAAAACACGACCGAAGGGAGTGTTTTAAATCGACACGAGTTGCGAATTACCTATTCGCACATGTATCGTACAACGTTTTACAGTACATATGGCCCTTTAAATGTTCGACACAGTAACGTAATATGCTAATTTTCGCACTAGTGCGGTAAAGTAGCACCATATGTACTGTAAAATATTAAACTTACTTAAAAGTCCATTATGAAAAAAAAAACGGACAAACTCAAGAAAATTCCATTGTTGTTGAGAAAATAATCTTAAGTAAAATAAATGGCGTATAAGACAAAAACATCTTGAATATTAAATTTGTTCGCAAGTATTCGCAGTTACTTATAACATTGAAGCGAAGATGACATTAAATTAAGTACTTACACAGGAAAATAATTGTCAATCTAAGATTTTTAAATCTTTTTCGCGAATAAGATTTACAAAAAAAGATTACTTATAACTAGTAAGGGGGAAACTGAAAGTTTTAAGATAAGAGGAAACTGTAATAATAAGGCTGTCACTCTTTATTTTAACGCTTTTGTCTCTTTATAATCACAGTCAAATTTTCATTAGGATAGGATTACTCTGAAACACACACGGTTCATTCTCCCAAAGCCTTTTTTATATGGTGTTTTTGGGTCCACATCGGTTTTGTAGAAAATTCATGAGGTTCTTACCAATCGAGATTAGGTTTACGCATAAATATTCATACAGATTTTTTTTATTGGTGCCACAGGAATACTGAAGGGAGTCAGAATCAGAATCAGCTGCTGATATGCAACCTTGGCCATCTTTTTTGTGATGTAAGTACAACTCTGATGTAGGTTTTTGACGTCGCTTTTGACTAAAGAGGTCCACTGACTACCAGTTGGCCTGTCAGTTATTCGCAAAAGCTAAAAAATCGCAAATTACTGACAGGCCGATATCGTCCGGCGAACCGGTAATCAGTGGGCAGAGAGAGAGAGACACTTCCAAAGTGGAAAAATGTGTGTCCCCCCCCCCGTAACTTCTAAAATAACAGAATGAAAAATCTAAAAAAAATATATGATATCCATTACCATGCAAACTTCCACCGAAAATTGGTTTGAACGAGATCTAGTAAGTAGTTTTTTTAATACGTCATAAATGGTACGGAACCCTTCATGGGCGAGTCCGACTCGCACTTGACCGCTTTTCTTGATATATATATTTTTTACTTTTCAACACAGTCTCCTTGTAAGGCTATACACTTGTCCCAACGATGCTCCCATGATTTTAATCCGTTCAAGTAGTAGTTGCCGTCTTGCTCTTCAAAATAGGCGTTCACGCTCACAATTACTTCTTCGTTACTTGAAAATCTCTGTCCACCGAGCCAAGTTTGTTGTTTCGCCAAACTGACAAAACGGCGGCAATTTTGACATTTATCTTCAGAAAAAAGTAATGTAGTATCAAGGAGGTTTTTTTTAAGTTATTATTCATTGTGAGGCCAGGAATTATTCAGACGACCCTCGTAGCTATGCTCTTACGTTTGATTTTTTCTTTTTTTTATTATTGTAAAAATTTGGAGCGAACAACAGATATCGTACAAATTTTTACATGCTCCTAACTCTTATAACGTTTAAAAATTCGTAAAAACCTCAAACGTAGCTGCATAGCTGTAGTTGATATACAACAAATTGTGTCAAAATATTTTCAATAATGTGAATATTCAGAGAGGAAAATGAGGACAACGTTTGTATGAAAAGGCTTTTTGCCGCGGGTCCTCCATTTTCGTCTTAATCTCTTAACATGCTTCTGAATAACGATCATCCGTTAAACTACAAAAACGATTAAATATTAAATTTTGATTGCAAACAAGTTTCATTATAAAAATATAACTAAAATACAAATTAACTTTGTTCACAACGATGAAAAATTTCTCGGGTTACAATTTAAATTACGCTCGACATAAAACTTTGAAATTCCCAGCAATCTCAAAATAAAAACGACACCCTTAGTAAGTAAACTTTAAAAATTATGAAATGTAATATACCTATAGTTAAGTGTCAATTTCTAAGAATTTTCAGTATAAGCTACGTACGTTTAAAAAAAATACGTCTACGTCTGGGGCTATGGTTTCAGCATGCCGGTGATTTTACAGACAGGGTTAGAACGGCAGTTTTGTATTGGATGGGTAAGTAAGTAATAAACACTTTATCGTGAAAATTACTTTATCAAGAAAATTACGTCAATTCAAGTTGAAATTTGATGAATTAAAATAAAATCGAAATTCCAACAACTCAAGAATGACGTATGCCATTTGATAATAGGTTTAATTGCTTTGTAGGTAATAGGATATAATATATACATTATGTAAGTACAGAAGCGATTATTTCTACGAGATATCTATTCTACCTAACCACATTTGTATCCATTGCCCCGGAAAAATCACGTAATTCATGCAGCCACTTTTATTCTCACCGCACGCTCAACACTTCTGTTTCGAAACTATTCATTGCATTTAAATGGCTCCAACAGACAGCAAAGTCCAAGGCTCAAATGAGTTTAGAATGGAGCTCGCACAGCATATCAGTGGCCATAGTTTTAAACGCTGGTTCGTAACAATCAAAACTTTACGACGCTAAAAAGTATTTTATTACGTAGATTAACTCAGTTGGGGAAACGTAATAATAAGCTATTGTTGTCTACAATGTTACTTACCAAAATAACTGATTTTGATACAGAAAACATACTTTCCGTATTTCAACGACAAACACATTAATTATTTCTATTCTGTAGGTACATTAATCATAATATTTATTGATAATATTAATTACATGTCACATTTTATACAGTGCTTAGAAGATAATAAAATAAATAATAAATAAAAACAAAAATAGCCTTTATTATTGAAGTTTTTACATTTGTAAGTATATTATTTATCATTTCCATCGGCAACTCCATCTCGTCCCTTGACGAAGGCCTCTTCCAAAGTCTTCCATTCTGGTCTATTTCTTGCAACACTCATCCAAGCTTTTCCTCCAGTCTTTTTTAGGTCGTTGGACCATCAGCTGTACTGTTGTGGCCCGCTTTTTCTGGTGTTATATCTTGGGCACCACTCCACAAGTTCTCTAGTCCATTTATCTTTGTTTTCCCTCATTATGGCCAGCCCTTCTCCACTTTTGTTGCTTGATCACTGATGATAGGGTTTTGGTCTTGGATTTTGCTTTTATGGTAGTTATTTTCACCATATCTCTTAGCTTTATATTTAAAATGGTTCTTTCCATGTTGTTCTGGCAAACATTTAATTTTTGTTCCTGTTTTTTAGTAAGTAGCTTAGAAGATAGGTTTGTATATTAATTATATAATGTAGGATGTATTAATATTGTTGTATATTACTGGCTAATCAAAATATTGAATTTATACTTCTTTAACACATTATAAGGAATACCTTTAATGTCAGTAAACTAAGTCAACAAACAACATTCGTTATCAGCACGAATTTATATTTTAAATAGATACACACGTTTAAAACTTCGCATTTCAGCATAAAAAGTGAATCTGCAAGTTTTTACAATAATGTGCGTGTATAGTTTGTGAAAATCCGTGAAGACTTAACAGTTTACAATTTTCGATATTTTTTCTTTGTGACTTTTGAACAGCCAGTAACAGCTAGTAACCATATCAAATAATTCTCTTGGTGCATTAAAATCACTAATAAATAGAGAGGGATATTCATCATGGAAATTTAAAATGCGTATGTACCTTATACATGAGGAACTATGGGAGACCGTCATCGGATACCCTGCAGGTAACGATATCTCAGCTGAGAAGAAGTTGCGTAACGATCAGAAGGCGTTATCAAAAATATGTCTCACTGTAGATGGTATGGCCATTACCCATGTAAGATCATGCAAGACAGCCAAAGAAACTTGGGATGCCCTGGCGTCAGCTTACGAGGACAAAGGCTTAGGACGACGTATAAGTCTCGAACGGAGGCTGTACAGGTACTGCCTTGATGATTTTGACTCCAATATAGAGACTTACATAAATGCTGTCATGTCAACTAGATACTAGATTTAGCCGATATAGGCAAAACTATGGAAGATGCTTCAATAGCTGCAATTCTTCTTGGAGGCTTAAGTCCTCAATATGCACCTTTAGTAATGGCTTTAGAAAACTCGAATATAGACATTACTGTAGACCTAATTAAGACGAAGATATTAAATGAATTGAATAAGCCAGCTTTAGATAGCCCTATTACTGCTCTTCGAACCCGAATGAACCCGATCAAACCTCAATCGAAACAAAAGAAGCTGGTAGAAAATAAAACGTTAGACAACGTCATAACTGACTTAAATAAATATTTTAGCCTAAAAGTCCTAGGCCCGTTGAGCTATTATTTAGGTTTGAATATTAGTAGTAAACCTAATGAGGTTAAATTATCTCAAGAAACTTACAAATATCTTATACCTAAGTTCCTAATTTAAAGATCTACAGCTAACCAAGTTTCTAATTTGTGTTTAAATACCGCTACGCTTTAAAAAACTACTATTGGTCAGTAATGTCAGTATCACTTTTATACATATTTGTACATATTTCATTAGGATGCATAACCCAAGTAACGACAAGTAATCGTTAAAGATATTACATAATTCATTTTTAGGGTTCCGTAGCCAAATGGCAAAAAACGGAACCCTTATAGATTCGTCATGTCCATCTGTCTGTCCGATTACACACAGCCACTTTTTTTATTTTCGATTGGGGTAGAGAAATTTAAACGAGGCGATACTTTACTCCGGGGCAAAGACTGCTACTATATAAATCGCAAGTTAGACCCCACATGGAGTATTGCTGTCACCTGTCACCTGTCACTTTGGGCAGGAGCATCTTGATGTCAGCTTGGACCCGTCGACTCAGTGCAAAGGCGCGCTGTACGAATCGTTGACGATCCGAAACTCACAAGCGGCATTGAACCTTTAAGTCTAAGGAGAGTCTTTGCCTCCTTGTGTGTGTTCTACCGCTTGTACAATGGGCTGTGCTCTAAAGAATTGTTTGACATAATGCTAACGACCATTTCTATCACCGCACGACGGCGTCCAGTTGGTCGACCTAAGTAAGCCCTCTTGACTGCCCGATCGTCACCCATGCTTTCGAGATGGCCAAGCCAGCGGAGACGATGTGCTTTGGCTTCACCTATTATATTCGGCTCGGCTATTAGTTCTTCTATTTCGGCATTCTTTCGAATCCTCCAACTGCCATCGTCTCTAGTCGTCATCGACGTAGTCGTCTAGTCGTTATATTTAGGTGCCTCTAATTGGCCACGATCGATATAAAAAGCGGCCAAGTGCGAGACGGACTTGGCCGCTTTTTATATCTTAAAAATGTGGAGCGTATTGGTACTTATGAAAAAGCCTCCGAATAGGTACTAGACTAGCCCGACGGCTGCGTTTAGCTACTTCATTAGGAAGATATTGATTTTGTACAAATAAAAAGTTATGTTCGCAACAGTCATAAATACCTAGTTCCAATCATCATTTCACTACGTGAAAGCCAAATATTTTTGTTAAATGTTTGTATCGTGTTTAATATGCTAGAGCTACGTGTTAAAAAATACAGGAAATATAACTTTTATTATTTTGTGATCTTATATAATGTACTTTTATCGAAACAAGTTATGAATGTACTTTTGAAACCAAATATTTGGGTTTTGTTTTATATATCATTTTAAAGATAACCGCCAGCGACAATCCCATCACTCCAGCAAGCAAGTAATGCTCGGCACGTTTTAAGTGTTGTAACCTTCAACTTCCACGCTCCATACACAAAACGTCTAATATTCGTAAACCAGATTTGTCGCGTTACGACATTTGGTTTTCGCACATCAGTAATTTATCCCGATGACACGGTAAGGGAGTGAATGGGAACTTTGGTGTTTTCGTTACAACTCGCCTTTACTGTTTTAAACGTCTAAAGCCGTGTACGGAAAAGGTTATAGGATTGTAAGTGCTTCGTTTTTCTGTAGAAAATGTGAAAAACAGTTTGTAATTTTTCCTTTTAAGTTCTTTTGTATCCATTGTACTTTAAATGGGACGCGTAAAATAGGAAACATTTTTGATCACATTATTACTATACAATTTTTGTTTATTTACCGTTTTTCATCTTTAAGTGTGGGTGGAAAATCTCACCAGTGATTCACAAGTCTCCAAAATGAATGTACCCTGGTGACCTCTGGACTTAATAGCGCTCAGTGAGAACGCAGCCCACTAGGAAAAGAACATAGACAATAATTGGTAAAAAAAAAACTTGAAAACGACTCATAATGCTCTCCGAAAGGTGTCGCGCGACAAAAAACATGTGAGTAAAAAAATCTTAATAATAAGTTATGCCACACAAATAAATAAATACCTTCAAACACAAGCCAAATTTAGTCCAAAAGCTTACAAACATGGTCAAAACTTAACACGAATATGTTCATACAAATGTGGCTCTTGTTTGAATATCGTTCTAGAGCAACATATTTTTATAGATGGCAGGAATAACTCATACAAAACGAAAAAGAACTTTGGAATCTATTGATACCAAAGTACTTACGTTAGAATGATCCGAGTCCGGGCCGGGGTGTCTGACACTAAGTTTTCTATAGAAAACATCAGGTGATCACGGATCACCCGTCATAGAAAACGAAGTATGAGGACCCGTCTTGGACCCGGAACTTTCTAGCGTGAGTCTTATCGTAATGATCATAGATGTAGTAATTATAGTTGAGTGGTTTTACAGTACCATTTAAATATTCTATTTCTTTATTCTTTCTGGAAAAAATAATTATTTTGTTATAGATTGAAATAGTTTCGAGTTTTTCATAATTATTACCTTTACCTTTGATACCACATACTTTCATGAGGCTATCTTAATAATAGCCTCAAACGAAAAGTATAGTAGGCACCTGCTACCTGTAATAACAGATGTCAAATCAACGTCATATTTATACATCAAAATATATTAAGGACTAGTCCTTTAAAGCTAGCTTTACCCGTGGCGCTTGAGGTTTATATGAAAGTATTTTGCTTTCCCCCGATATAATTTGTGAAGAAGGGACATTATGTAACTGACAGTGACGATCGATCAACACCGGAGGCTGGGATCAGTTTGAACATTATTTACCTAATGTTAATCATAAGAACAAAATTCTATGAGCTAGCATGTGAGATACTTATAAATGAACAATTCCTTTTACAAGTATCGTGTAACATAATCGTAAGTTTACTCTACAAATTCCAAATTAGTCGCTGACGAACGACGAAAGCAAAATATACTTTAGATTTAGAAATTTAAGTAAAAATTTAACATTCATATAACATGTATCCATATATTATGTAGCGTATTATTCTATTAAATCTTAAATCGCGAACAAGTACCCACGCTGCTTTTAAATCGAAAATCACAATAAAATGTATCTGAAGCAAATTACTTCTGATAGATTGATCATGATTGACACAAGGCTCATTGCGCTTACTTACCTAGTCAAATTGTGTAATAATGTCCTATAATATATAATTATATAAACTTACATGACTTTTTGCAAAAAAAAAAAACCGCCAAGTGCGAGTCGGACTCGCGCACCGAGGTATCCGTACAAACCTGTAGGTATATATGTAAGTAAAAGTTCACCCATCACGACAATCGAGTCATGTCCATTATTAAAAATATTTTTATTATATGATGTAACTAAAAAAATTACGGTTTTCGCAATTTTTCCTTTCTCTGTGCTATAAGACGTTGCTTCGTACTAATTGGATTACGTTAAGGTTATTAGGAAATCTTTTTAGCAAATTACACTTATACGTCAAACTAAACAAAGACTTTAATTAACGTATCTTATTACATTTATTTCATAAGCGTCCAAGTGGGCTTTTATACCTCGGATTTTTTAAGGGGCTACTTAAGAACGCCATGTCAAAAAGAGAGACGTATAACACGAATATACACTTGCGATTTCACTTAAATTGTAAGGACTTTTTAAGATCTCCAAACGGTATTATCCGGGAGTAAATGAGAAATATTTTTTGTATTCATATAAATGTAAAGAAGAATTACTGCGAGAAAATAATTTCACATCTTAAGCACATATTAAATTGTGTATAAATTAATTTTAACGCTGAATGTTTAACTTATTAGCCTCACTTTTCCTTTCGACAAGATTACGCAAATCTCGGTTTCGACGTGCCGCTTAGACATTAGTTGTATTGTATTACGGGCGATTTTCCGCAACTCGACGACTGGCGCCTATCTTGCGTGACAAGGAGGGGGGGGGGGGGGGGGAAGGGTTGGCTACTTTGTGACAAAAATATGTGACAATTAATAATTCATTTAAAATTACTAAAGTTTTTAAATTACAATTGTATGGCATTTTACGGAACAGTTAAGTTATAATAAGTAGTGCTAAGTTTAAAACTAACACGTATTATTTATCTCTTACAATTACAACCCAATTATGACTGCCAGCAGCAATCCCACCCCGCAATGTCCTTTGTTATTTTTGAATATTTTTAATTAGTATGTGTTTAGTTTAGTTACTATTTACATTATTTTTTAAATTAAAAACGTAACATTGTAAATTTATCTAATTAATACCTACCTGCCTACCAAACAAATTTAATTCATAAGCTTATCTACCTAAGATACAGGATTCGTCTAGTCCAGGTAGTACCTAGTCATAAAATAAATACTTTTGAGATACTCGTATTATTAGTCTGATGATGATTATGTGATTAAAGTGGTTTGTTAAGATTTACTTAGTGGAAAATGTTTTTTGTTACGAAACGGAATTTCATAGAAACCTTTATTTCGTTAGGATCTATTCTTCCCTCTTAAGTCACATATAACATTTTAAATGCGAGTAATATGGTATAGATAATAGTAATATTGATTTATTCTTAGTCAGCCTTACTCCCGAATACCTTTCAACCGCATCATTGCCGCCGCGATTGAAAGGTATTTAATAGGAAACCATACAAACCAGTAGTTAGACTGCGGTCGACCGTGACCGCACGTAGTATTGCTGCCACAATTCGAATGGCTCCGTTACCGCGTGGTGTCTGAGAGTGACGTATCATTTATCTTATCCCCATTAATGGAGTAAACGGGACAACAATATGCTTTTTAAATTTTTAGTAAACCTATCTTGACCTTTTTTCATAGAAAAGTACTTGAAGAGACAAATACGTTTTCAATCATTACAAACAGACGTTACATTGAAATGCATATATATGTACCTACTTGTTTTATACCCTTAAATGAAATATAGTTTAGGTATTTGATCGATTAGTGTTAGGTCTAACGTATTTAATTAATGCATGTGACTTCTCATATTTAAATAAAATCGTTGTTAAGCAAGTGATGGATGTTAGAACTTTTAAAACTTGCAAATTTAAGGCATATAGCTACCGATCAATCAACCTATTAGACGGAGAGGATTGCTTGTATATTATTTAATTTTGTAGCTGAATGGTAGATCATTTAGATTTTAATAGTAGGTTCGTACCTTAATAGGTACGAATGAGTTTCTTTGAACTATATGTATAAAATATAAATTTATTGGTTAATCATATATTTACTTATTTATTTAAGAAGATCCAACATCTAATTAAATGACAGTAGAATCTAAAGTATAGATACAGAGCCAATTACAGGAATTCACATGTATAATTCTTAATTTAATCAATAAAGAAATACTAGAGTCTGTGCGAAAGATCTTCTGTTTCGTATGTATGGGGCCCAATACATTCCACGACTCTTCTCTTTCCGAACACACTCTAGATGACACATTTACATAATAGCTTAATACAAAATAATAATTTTACTTTATCTACCACCTGTGTCAGACAGTTGGTAAAAAAATCGTGCGGTGGCTTAATGTTTCCTTAACACCATACAAATCAGCTTCATACAGGCAAGCCTTCAACCAGTTTCTTAGCTGACCTTAATAACTTCCAACCTCATTTCAGCCTCAGTTAAATGGTAAACCTATGGAAAAACTGTGTCAAAACGAAAATTGAAAAAAAGTTGCGCAAATGCGCTAAAGGATAAGGTTACTCAACAGATATTGGAGCTAGAAACTAATGCGGAAGAGAAATTTAAATGGAACAGACATTACCAGTTAAAAGACCATTGATATTTCTCCTTTCCATTTCACTTTTCCTTTCATTTCAATGCTTTATCATTTCAGCCTTTTAATCGTCCACTGCTGAGCATAGTACGCCCTTGGTCTCGGTCCTGAGCTATTTAATCTTTTACAAAAGTGACCCGCAAGTTTCTGAGAGTCGTCCTAATCCCAACGAGTTAAGGGACGCCAGGCGCTTTTTTATCCAAAAGCGGCCACAATTCCCTTAGAATTTTCGTCCCTGCCATCACTCTACCTGGAAATATATCCCACACAACCTTATTTCAGTTTGATAATAAGGTATTCCACGTCTTGCAGCTTTGTGACACAAATCTCTATATTCCCCAGGTCTTGAAGCTTGGTGCCGAGCATGATGCGCTTCATGGTCCATCAGTTATATTGCCAAACGTATAATTTCTGTCCCTTATATAGGTAATACCAAACGACTGCTGGTTTACTAACAGAAATGTTAATGTAAATGAGGATATTTTGTATAAATACATTTAATTAATATGTAAAGCTGAGTCGTTAGGCAGTCTTTCTATTCTTTGCGTATTTAAATGACGCTTTCGTCATCTCGACGGCGTTACTGTATCCACAAGGCGGGTTGTTGTACACTGCGATCTGAAGGAAATGAGTGTAGAAAATCAACATAAATATTTTCTTCCCAATAAATACATCAATATATATAGTCCAAGCTGCAAACATTGACTTTTGACAACAGAACTATGGTTTGACGCCTATGTATAATTGTATATAAAGCCTGTAATGTATGTAATTGTATTATTGTATAACTATAGTTGTACAAATTGTTTATTGTATATGAAGCCTGATGACTCAGGCCGGAGCTTCCGGCGCTTCGTTTTATATGAAAAGCACCACGTGATCACCGATCAGCCGTCATAGAAAATGACGTGTCGGATGCCTCGGCTCGGGCCCGGCCCGGTCTAGCGTGAGCTGTCATTTACACAGTACGTCTTAGTTCCATATTAGTTAAAAGTCTATTTTTACAGAACGCCGACTATTACAGAACCCTTTTTTTTTCCATAAACATTTAAAAAAAACCAGTAGAATTGGAATTCATTGCATGAGAATACTTTGGAAAGAGTTTTCTCATTATTGTTATGACTGTTATGCATGTTCGGGCAGTTTTAGTAACGATATTACCTACACACTACATTATATTTTTAATGGATGAAAAAAAATTGCTCTAAATATTGGATATGAGGCATTTTAACATGATTTGGTTATAAGTACTTTTTTATATCAGTTCAATTCAATGGTGATATTAAAGTACACATCTGGCAGGTTTGATTTAGATTTTATAAAATGTTTAACAATCCTACAAGTAATTTCGTATTATTTTCTTTGAAATGATAGAATTGAGGTTATCATTGAATACTTATAAGGAAATGACAAAATGTGAAAAAAAACTTTTCGTTTACATTATCCATTGCAAAGATATTTCAGTTTACATTTTCACATCCCTTTCCCCCCATACATCAATGAAAACTACAATTAAAACATTAAACTTACAATATCAAAATAAAAAAATACAATAAGGTTTGGAGGTATAAAAGCTCCCCAAGCGTCAAAATAAACCGTATTGTAACCAATAATAGTCGATCAAAGGAAGCAGTGTAAGCCGAGCCGGGGGTGAAGTGACGCTCGCGTCAGTTCTCTCCCAGTTCAGTACCACGCAGCCTCTCGGTTAGAGCGCCGCGTCGCCTAGCGAACGTCCCGCGAGGAGTGCAGTGTCAGTGTTCATTTGTTAATCATTTCTTAACCAGTTTAAGATGTAAGTAAGATTGTTAACCTATTATTTAAAAGTGGAATTATTAAGATTTTTGTTGATGGAAAAGAAAGTTTCATGTTAATGGGAAGCTCTTTTGAAAGTTTTACTTCGAAAACTATTTTCAATTACGTACCTCGTTGTTCAAGATACAGCATTTCTTATTTGTTTATATTTTAATTAAAAACAAATATGTTTTGAAAAGGGAAACAAAATTATAGTTCTAAAGGATTACGCCATTATTAATTCCTGAATAATTTCCAAATAAATATAATAAGTGGCAAATAAGTAATTTAAATAATCCCGTATTAATAAATAATAATAAAAAGGACAGTAAGCTCAGTAAGACTTATGTTGTGAGTACTAGACGGCAATATTAATAATAAATATTAGAGTTATATATAAACATATCACAAATAAATATCCTTACGAGGATTTGAACCGTCCCGACCTTCTACTTCGTAGGCAGGGTCTAGGCTGGCTTTGGTATTACAGTATCTTACCAGAGGTACCATTATGTATTTAAACTTTATTGCACAAAATGAAAACCTCATGTACAAAAGGCGAACTTTTTTTGCTGCTTATGTTTGAATTTATATATTTTTGAATTAGATTTATTTATCAAAAATAATCATTAATCTATTTTCTTCTTATTTTTACTGAAATAGGAATTTCAAAAAATTTCTAGTTATGCTACTTTTGTCATAGGACTTGAAAACAAAAAAAAAAACAGTATTTTTATTATTGACGGCTAGTCTGGCCTAGTTGGTACTGACCCGTCCTATCAAGCCGATGGTCCTGGGTTCGTATCCCGGTAAGGGCATATGTGTGATGAGCACAGATATTTGTTCCTGAGTCATGGATGTTTTCTATGTATTTAAATATTTGTATATTGTAAATATCGTTGTCTAAGTACCCACAACACAAGCCTTCTTGGCTTACCGCGGGACTTAGTCAATTTGTGTAAGAATGTCCCTATAATATTTATTTATTTATTATTATACAGAATTGACATCGTTATGTTTGATCCATACTCTAAGGGGTGAATATGTAGGTCATACTGAGCTACTATTACTAGGGAGCCAACCCTGAAAACGAAAAAAAAAAACTGCTTTTTCATACATTTCGCCGAATTACGTGTTCTATGGAACGGCAGCTTTTTTGTGATTTCAGATTTGACTTCATAGTAATAACAAATTCTTTCGTATCACCCACATAATTATTCCTCAGAGTACGGCCAGACCCTGTATACCTACTACCGATGTACTATCAAATATATTATATCTATTTTATTCAATTAGTTACTTCAGATACTTTAATATTTACGGTATAAGTTCGAACCACAAACCAATATGAACCGGCATGATAATGAAACATTTAATTGAACACCATTAGGACAAACTGAATGCCGAATTTACATTTCGGAAACTAAATAATTTATATTACTGCATATTTACATAATTAATTGCACGAGTAATTAGTGATCGTGATTAGAGGCTACTTACTGCAATTATCATAAATTACCATACAGTCGAACGTGACATAGTGAGTAGGTACGAATTCACTGCACTAGTTTTGGGATCCTAATGATCTATGGACCCCAAAGGGGTCCATGATTTGTGTTTCTGTTCGAGCGCCTCGGTGATGAATTGATCGAGTGATTTGCGTTGAATTCTCTAGAACCGAACCCTAACCTACAGTAAAACCTATAAATGAAATTTATAAGATTTGGTCACACGGAGGCGTATTCATATTTTGAAATAAGAATCAGAATTTGACTTGTTTTACACATAAAATACGTGCTTCGATAATCATGATTTCGCAACACATTCAGAACAGTTTAGGTACAGTTAAGAGTGAAAATATGGGTTCACTCAACTAACTCAAAAATATGTCCCATAGCTCTGCCATAAGAGCTATGTGACATATTTTTTGCAACTTGTGTACACCCATATTTTACACTTGACTACATGTTCAATATATTGTTTATTAAAATGAATGTTCTCATAATACGTACTGACATCTCAATGGAAAATGTAAATTAAACATTATTCATAATATTTACGTTTTTTTTTAAATCAGTTGGTAGTTGATATTCCATTTCAGTGTATAATTTTGGGATAAACAAATACGCGTAAATAGATATTATGGGACATTTTTACACAAAGCGACCCAATCCCACGGTAAGCTAAGAGTGAGGCCACAGTGGTGAGTTATGTTGCGTTCGCGTCGCGTCGTCGTCGCAACGCATCAATGTGGCATAACATAAAAAATATATGTAAAACGACGCAGAGTTGTTGATGTTGCGACGACGCTTGCTACAAAACAACGCGACGCAACGTAACGCAACGCACCAGTGTGGTCTCACTCTAAACACGGCTTGTATTGTAAGTACCGGGTGATGATAAAATAAATAAATAAATATTATAGGACATTATTACACAAATTGACTAAGTCCCATAGTAAGCGCAATAAGGCTTGTGTTGAGGATACTTAGACAACGATATATATAATATATAAATATTTTTAAATACTTAAATAGATAGAAAATATCCATGACTCAGGAACAAATATCCATGCTCATCACACGAATAAATGCCCTTACCAGGATTTGAACCCGGGACCATCGGCTTCGTAGGCAGGGTCACTATCCACTAGGCCAGGCCGGTCGTCAATACACGACGTACGACGACACACCCGACGACGACGTTGGACGATATATATTATTACACAAATTGACTAAGTCCCATAGTAAGTGCAATAAGGCTCGTGTTGAGGGTACTTAGACAACGATGTATATAATATATAAATATTTTTAAATACTTAAATAGACAGAAAACATCCATAACTCAGAAACAATATCTGTGATAAACTCACAAATAAATGCCCATACCAGGATTCGAACTCGGCACCTCCTGCTTGGTAGGTAGGCTTACTACCGACAAGGCTAGGAGGCTGTTTATCTTTATTATTATAAACAATACAGTCTATCAATAAAGCGTGTGTAGGTACGAATAAGCTATTTGTACCATCGATATGAAAGATGTTTATACTTTTGCACTATTCAACATATTTTTGACGTCGACTGTACCTACCAAAAGATAATATAAAGGATACATAAAGCTATCTCCAGTATATGAGTTAATATTCAAGCATGTTTTTTTATCCAATAATTGAAAGCCGTGGAGAGCTTCTTTAATTTCAGATTCTAAGTGGTCTGTAGCACGATTCATGAGATAATTGGGCATTTCTATTTAAAGTTGTACCAAATTTTTTTGTGTTAGTATTAGGTATTTTTATATTATGTCTACTCAAAATCACGAGCTTTTTCTATTTTTACTAAGAAAAAAAGAGTCCCCAAAATTTTTGGTCTGTTTCTTTACGGTTCTCAATACAGCCATATTATATGGCCAAAAAGAAATGTATGAGATTTTAGAGACCCTTTATTCCTCGTATTCTGAGTAAAAATAATATAAAAATTCAAAAATTTTAAATGCTATTTTTAATAGAAATTCACAGTTATAAAATAATAAAACGTAACGTAACGCAACTTAGATGCTTCCTTGTTCCTAAATGTAAGGTTTCCCTTTTTATCAACGATTTTAAGGAAATGTCGTATTTCATATTGAAATATTATGTTATTTTATTCATTTTAGATTTCAAAACCTGCTTTGTAATACCTAGCTTAGAAAATGAACACATTTTTTCTGCTTAACAAAAATTTATAAATTGAATACTAAAATCCGGATGCGTTTTTCAAGCGGTACCCATGCTTAGTTGAACGTTTTTTTTTACTAAGCTAAGCTAGACATTTTAAAAGTCTAATGCAGCGAGAACAACTGAGTTTGCATAGGATTATTTTACTCCTAGTGTAAGGTGGTTTTCCGTTTATAATTTAAAAAAAAATGTAAACTAGGTGCTTCACATGTACGTAGCTCGAAGAAGAAGTGAATATTTCTGAGCATATTTTAGAAAACGTAATTATTTATTCTTTCCTAAAATTAAGTCATTCTTTTTCTTTCTCCGTGTCTCTCCCCAGTTCATTTGAAATCTACTCTCGAAATATGTTTGTGTCATTTGGCTCTATCTTGGTTTCTCCTAAAGTAGTTTTGGGTGTCCTCGAGGTTGTTATCCTACGTCGATTTTTAGGGCTATTTTAATCAGTTGGTCTTATTCACGACGCATAATGTGTCCGTTGCATCGGAACTGACTTTCCTCCAGTTTGTCTGGTATAGCACTATAGCTCTAACTTCAAAACTCCCTCTTACGTGTTCAGTTCTGATGCTTTACAATTCGGGAACACCACCGGCCCATCGAAGAATTTTCATTTCAGCGGCAGGGAGTTTTGATTCATGCTCTCGCTTTGATGTCCAGAACTCTGCATCATGGAGCATAACGGGTCTAATTATAAGGAATAGCATTAAGGTATTATATTCAGGAAATTTCAAATCAAGTACATATAAAAGTGGATTTCTGACCTAGTTATTATGCGCTCACAAGAAGTATGATTTCTATGCCACGTCGTATCTTGTCCCCACGACAATAAAATCCACAGTGGATTTTATACGCTTATATGTGGATCTATGTAGTGCTTATCTACTAATAGATGAATAGGATGTCTGGACGTACGTATATTTTGTCAATACAATCTTGAGCCCCTTTGACGGCCTCGTGTCCTAGTCGGTATTGACCGTGCCTAGTTACTTGTGAGGGTCCTTTTTACCGTCCGTTTTGGATAACATTGTGTGTAACTATTTATGTACATGAAACACCTACATAACTCTCGAAAAATACTTGTGATAAAAGACTATACCTATGAAGCAGCAGGTCCCATAATCGAATCCAAGTAAGTAAAGTAAGTAGTCGTATTTTTTTCTGAGCTGTGTATATTTTTATATACAGAGTGTCATTCATTACGAAAATAAACGGACGCTAAGAAGGACCCTCACACAGTATAATGCAATGGCAAGTCATGGCTCTGGTTTTCCGTGTTAGTTCAATAATGAATAGCTAGGTAAATATCTTCTGATTCCTACAAATTCTATGACAGTTCATTTATTACGTCGGCTCCAGAAGAAAATGTATGTTATTATTTCCTTAAACGGGACTTAATTACGTATAAATAAACCTTAAAATTACCTCCAACGTTTCAAAAAAACCTTGTCCTTTTGGTTTCGAAGAAATATTGGCTAGAGTTAACATCAAAATTTTATACTCAGCTGCGCAAGTTTTTCGAACTACCCCACTTGATCTTATCTTTGTTTGAACTCTCTAGTTTGAACTTATTTGAAACATCAGAGGTAATTGTAAAGTTTAATTATACCTAATTAATTCCCGTTAAAGTAAATACAAGCAAAAGCAAAATCTGGATCGAGCAAAATGGCGGACTGTTGTGTTGAAGGCCAAGACTCATTTTAGGTCATCGCGCCTGCCAAGTATTTAAAGTAGTAGAGTAAATACTCATGAAAAAAAAATGCTTTAAGGCTTATAAGGTTCTACTAACCTTTAAAGAATAAAGATAAGGGTATAGGTAAGGTAATCCTGACTATGATAAATAGAAACCTAAAAATATGCACCAGGGATAGGTCAGGGAAAGCCATTAAAAGGTAAAACAAGTAAAACGAGTTCTTTAGATACGAGTGATGTATATTTTTTTAATGTAATATCAGAAAATATAATCCCACTACATTTCCTTACCCACGCATTAGCGACAGCATTGTCAAAGATCGCATTTATATTTAACTAGCCATGCCCGCAGCTACACCCACGTGGGATTCGGTTTGTTTTATATCATCTTCCTCCCCCAGGGGGAGAACCACAAAATCACGTAGGTAGGTATTTTGTGCTTATAGATTTTATCAGCCATAACCAACGTTAATTCCAGATATTATCATTATTTAAAAAATGGAAACATATTTTATGGTGCGTGTCTCATTTTCCATACAAAAACTTTATGATGTATGTTGCTTAACATTTTTCCGTTATTATACAATGATCGCGAATAATGCGATGCAAAAATAAACTGAAAGGTTAACAAAAATGGATCATCATAAAACCACGATATCAATAGACCAAAATGAACACTAATAATATGAAATTGTTCCCTAAATACTGCAAAAAAGCTGCAAAATTTTTACTTTCATAATTTACCTTAAATAAGTTAGCTATTTATCCGTATTTTTCATAAAACCTATAACGTTTGTCTTGTCAGATTTGTATAGAAAGCATTAACTAGACCGTGACGCGACAGATCATAAATACTCAAAAGATTTATGTAATTCCTAGTAGAAGCGGGAAGAGGCATATTCTCGTGATTTAAAGGCAGCTGAGGTAAGGTGACTTTTGTGAAAAGTGAAGAAAATGTATGTAGAAATATGGCGCGAGATATTTATCACTTTATAATATCGCATATCATACAAATATGTAGTGTCACTAAAATCAATATTCGTTTTATTATTATAAGTAGGTATACGTAATGTTTCATTCAATTTAACTATTTATTAACCTAAAGTATAATCGCACATTGGGTACTTTTTTGATTCTGAAATATCGTTTGGTCAACATTCAAATTAGCAAAAGATCGAGAAAAACCCTTGGCTTTGTTGTTCGTAAGTCACAATACTTTTAACGTTTATCATGTTATTATGTTATTACATAATGCATTTGTATGTAGCCTTCTGGAAACTAACTGTATTGTATGGAACCCGCACGAAAAAAATTACAATCTTCTTCTTGAAAAAATTCAAAAGTCATTTATCAGATATCTCTTTACTGGAAAACACATGGATACCCTACATTTGTATTCCAGACCGTTTGTATTAGGAATGGTCTCATATCAAAGCCTTGAAGTACGTAGGCAGCTCACAACGGTAAAATACTTTTTTTAAGTTATTACATGGATTAATATTTAATCCATTGCTACTGCAATATGTGCATTTTATGGTACAGTCAGCATCAAAAGTAACGGATGAAACAACGCGCCAAAAGTATCTGATATTCCGGATAACTTTTCCAAATATGGATAAATTTCTAAAATTCACGCTCGAAAGTATATCTTTTACAGTCTTTGTTGCTCTATATTAAAGACATCACTTTTTGTTAAGCTGTTACAGAATGGTAGATACTTATGAAACCTTATGCAACTAAATTTTTGGGGAGGAGCGCTGTTTACCCTAAAGTACAGGTTATACCTATTTAGGAAGCAGAGTTTCTAATTTAAGGAAATCTATGTAATTTGATGTTTATGAAATAAATAAATTCATTCATTCATTCTTATTTGATCCGCTACGCTACTGATGCTGGCTGTACCATCACCATTTGTTGGAGCTACTCTTCGTCCACGTATTACACCTCTGTTCGTAATACCCAATACCAGCACGATAACATTAGTCACTAGTCCTCTATATGTTGCACTCAACCATATTAATAATATTGTTTGCCATAATCCCACTCTTGACATATTCTTACAAACAGAACCTAAATAAATAAATAAAAAATAAAAAAAACCGAAATTCCTAGCCACAGCAGCCTTAATTAAATCTAATGATAAGATTAGTCTAATTAGTTTTAAGTATGTATGTAACCCATAACTTGCATGTGGTTTAACTGTTAATTCTTGATAATTATTTACAACATAATATTACACAGAAACAGTAGATGAAAATAAAGCTGTATAAAAACAAAAATGTTAATACTAGATTATTATAAATGTAAAAATACCCCACAAACTATTAGCCCCGCGAAAAAATAACTTAAGCCCCGAACTGTTCCCTACCTGGCCCAAATGTTCCAAATATGCCGGCTGCGTTGCCACGCTGAATGGCTAAGGATATTACTGTTAATGTAAGTTGGTGAATAAATAAAATAAATAAATAAACATATCTAATAGCGAAATCGAATATATTGGACAAAAATAACCTGGCCGATTGATTGTCTGTTGTGAGTTCTTGGAAATGTTGCCGATTGTCATTAAAAATGTATGTGGCTGACTGTGCCGATCCATCATTTTTGAGGTACCTTTCGAATTCAGACTGTACCAGCATTAGTGCACTGCTGCTGCAATTTCCAAATAGCCGGACGCTATACTACTAAATGGTCACAAATTTCAAACGAAATGTGAACAACGTATGAATCTTTGGTCAAAATACTTTTTTTGTGAAAGGATCCTCCCCCTCTCCGTCATATAGTTCGTGACATTACGAATCAAGGCACGCGTCTTCGTGAATGACACGATCTATTAGCAGCTCACTCACCAAAATCAGATCAGAGGGGTGATTTGTGAATTTTGAGCGCTCGATTTTGTCACTCGAAAATCTGTGGAAAACGGCGAAATGCTATTTCAAAACAAACGAGCGATATATATTAGGAATATAGTAAATGGTATTGATTACTATCTTTCAATTCTATAAGTAGAATTTAAATGGCTAGTAGTGGAGATAGTATTGAACCACACGAGCGCTTGAAGTTCAAAAATTGGCCTGCAGTAGTTTTGGTACTACAAAGGAACTCACGACAATAAAATATGATTTGACTTGACTTTGACTTTGACTTTGACATTGGTAAAATGCTGATGAGAAAATTGAATTTTATCTAAAAGAGCAACTTTTGAGTTATTTCCTCATACTGGTGGATGAAATTGACTTTTAAGTTTTCACTTGGTAGCAAAGTTTGTTTAGGCTCATGCCTTGAAGACTCACAACACTCATAACTCGACTTTTTGTAATCTTTCGCTTGCTCGGGTATCATTATTAGCACAAGGAGTTAAACAACAACTTTGTAGCCTTGTAAAATAAATAACTTTTATAATATAATTACAAGTAGCACGTTTATCAGTTTAAAAAAAATGTCTTTAATTACCTTATAATTATTGTGGTAAATTATATCGCACTGCAACTGATAATTTTTGTTTTTAATCTAAACACAGTTATAAAAATAAAATCAACGATTCCAATTTCTTCAAATTGAGATAAAGCCTTTATTACCTTATAAAAACATGAATCTACAATCTCAAAGATAGATTGGGCTTTTATGATTGTCAGTATTGATTTCAAATATATTTTTTAATATTAAATTCTATATTTTTTAATATTGTCAGCTTTTGAGCAATATAGATAAGCTTCATAATGAAAACATTATTTTGATTATTTAAGGCAATTATTATTGTATTATTTATTGGAGTCAGACCAACACAGAACAGAATCCTAAGGAGGAACCTGGTCTTCAACACTAGGACATGATGACACGATCATCACTATTGACGGACCGATTGAATAAGAAGAAGGAGTCAGACGAAATCTATAACTGAGCATAACCAAACCTGTCCGTGTGTAACCGAATAGCTTCACAAAATTTCAAGATAAAAACTCAAAATAACGGTGTTTTGTCGGATACAATAAGATCACAATCGTGACAAGACGCCCTGTTTATTTTTTGGTGAATTCTCTAAGCCGCTTTTTTAATTGCCATTGCCTTACCTGCGTAGTTATTAGTCAATGAATGCCTGCAAGAACGCTGAATAGGACCCAACCTTTTCATTAACTTTTATTAAAGCTTCCATTTCATGTTCTGGAAATGATTGGGCTCACGTTTTCGAGCGAATCCTATAGATCCTATTCACTGATTTACTAGATCATCACTGAGTTTTACTGCGTGTTAATTAAACGTATTTTTCTGTTGCCCTTTTCAATTCATGTCAGTCAATGAAGTTAATTTGTGACCGGGTTTGATTACAGTATCCTCTCTTAACATGAAAGGATCAAATTGATAAAGGTTTGGAATTTAAAGGAGAACATCAAAAGTGTCAAAATCTGTCGTTGCGAGCATCATTAAGGTTTTTATAGCAATATTTAAAATTCTTTCAATAGATTTTTTAAGACCGCCTTTTGTTTACCTCTGTCTTTATGTATTATGTGTGTTTCCTTGTAAATTTATTTTGAGGTTGTGAATGACAATTTAAATATTTTAGGTAGGTATCTTCTTTTCATTAAACGTATTTTTATTTACACCTACAATCACAATTAAGTGAACAGTTGACATTTTAATTAAAAGTAACGACTTCATTTTAAATAACTCCCTGTCCCATGCGTGTTCGCACTCAAATGATTTTTTTTTTTTTGTGTTGAATGAAGGCGACGTATATTATTTATTTTTATTTCATTTATTTCTTTAAATTACCTAACATTATGTAATTACATATCGTGAAAAGTAAATTTACCAAAATTTATAGTTTACACAGCCCCATTTCGCTTTTGATAGATATTTCATAACTGTTGTTCCCTTTAGAGCAAAGTTGGTTGGAGTTTAATAGTATGTAATTATAATCATATTGGAAAATATTTGTTCGAGAGACCTAATGAGCAAAATATTTTATTTTATTTTATATGACTAATATAGCTTAAATAATGCATACCTATTTCGACACTTGGATTATAATTGTAATGTTGTAAGTACTCATTCGGTCTGTTTTTGAAACGAAAGGTTATAAATTACGTTTTCCTTATTCTGTAATTCCTTTTGCATTTTAAGTAAAGCTTAATATCACATTTTTAACAAGTACTTGTTTATGTTACAATAGGTATATAATACAAATGGTTTAATGGGCAACATATTATCAATATGAGAATTTGTAGTAAGTACTGTCACAAAGCTAATAATATAAAGAACACTTAACTTTGTAAATATATTCTCTCAAAACATTAGTGTAGGTACACTTAGCGTAGGTTTTTTTATAAGGCTCCTCTTTAGTTCTAACAAGGTAGGACTTGAAAGGAGATATGACGACATATTCAGCAGTCGTTTGTTTATTGTGTTTTCCCTTTTTTGATCAAACATTCACGATGTAATAGTATTTAAGTAATCTAAAATGTTTATCAAAGGGTTTTGCTGACTGGGGGGTAGTTTTATGAATATTCTTTTTCTCAAAATATACTACATATACGGAGTATCTCTCAGATGGCTCTCAAAGGAATCTAAACTTTTTCCTTTTTTGTTCACTCGTAGAAAATAGTCCCTTATCACTATAGGTTTGTTATATTCAATTCAATTTTATTTAGGGTTGGTATTTTAAATGAAACAATTTATCATATTGTGGTAGCAGACAAGACGTTCATAGTCCATCTAGTAAGCAATAAGCTTATTTCCCAAGTAATTGGAATAATAACCTTAACAAAAAAGTGCTGTACCACAAGATTCTCGAATTTTATGATGTTAATCGCTACTCCATACTTTATACAAGGTCGTAGTAACATAAATAGTACTAAAAATGTTATGTATAACATTCCTTGACTTACAAAAAACACTCCTGAAATGGCCTCACAAAATCACTGAGTTGGCTTCATAAGATGGATAACCTCATCCATCGATACGGTAAACGCTATTCGTCTCAAGTCTCGCGGAAACCGTGTTTCTATAGGCCGATTCAGTTTTAATAATGTTCAATTTGTTTTGACACGAACCTGACTCTTGTCATTAGACACTCAAATATCAGGCAGCGTCAACGTCTCACGCTGATTGGTGATCGCGAGATGCGAGAGAAAATTAGATAATCATTAATTATAGCTAGTTCTATAAATAGCCTGTTGTATACCCTGTTGTTACCTAGTCTTAAACTTGTATTTCGATTCTTGCGATTTTTTATTTTTATGGTGCACAATAAAGAATATTGACTCTAAACCAAGGGATCGTTTACGCTTTTTTTTTTTTCTTAAAATCTCCTACTCGTTATGAAAATTAAAATCTAACAATAGACGACCGGTTTGGCCTAGTGGGTAGTGACCCTGCCTACGAAGCTGATGGTCCCGGGTTCAAATCCTGGTAAGGGCATTTATTCGTGTGATGAGCATGGATATTTGTTCCTGAGTCATGGGTGTTTTCTATCTATTTAAGTATTTATAAATATTTATATATTATATATATCGTTGTCTAAGTACCCTCAACACAAGCCTTATTGAGCTTACTGTGGGACTTAGTCAATTTGTGTAATAATGTCCTATAATATTTATTATTATTTATTTATAACTATATAAATAGATTTATATAATATAAATTAAATTGTGTAATATTTTTACAAATGTTTTAGATGTGAATACATAGGGTGGAAAACCGAAGCTACGTTTTTATGGAGAAGCGGTCGTCTACTATAGTCTTAAAACCTTAACCAATTGTAAAATTAGAATCGGCCTCTTAGTCATAAACTGATTACTTTAGTCGCTGGAATTGCAATATCCTACGATGATATCGGGATATAGTCCATATCCTTGGTAATTTTATGAAGAACACCGTGGTAGTAAATAATATTGTATTTTCTATGTATGTAAATACAGATTAAATCGAGACTATTGCTATTTTGTATAATCACTCAGCCACTAAAATATTCACATTCTTTGTGTTATTCTTTGTATACCACCTGATCGTCCATACAAAAAAGAGAAAACGTTTTTCCACTTCTAAATCTTTTCGTTTCTCCATGATGTTTTAGTTTGTTATTGACACAATGAAAAACTAGGTTTACATGTTGTCCTTTAATTCAAAAAAAAAATTTTTTTTCCAAAAAGTGAAACCTATAAACCTAGAATATATTACGCTGAAGCGAACCACATCAAAATAAATTTGATTTATTAAGATTTAGTTAGTGGAAACCGTTATTATTACCGTACCGAACCTTATTTCGTTAGATTCTAATAGCTATTCTTCTCTCTAAGTGACGTTCCCTTATCAACTGCAGCTGCATCTGTTGGGGCATCGTTGTTGCCACCGCTGTATCTGTCAATTTCTTTGATAAAATGAGTGACGTTCACTGTCGCATTACTGGCGCGATTATGACGTTCATTATGTCAGCGATATTGTTAAGGAAATTTACAAATAAAACGCAATAACGACGCCACGCCGCAACAGTGATTCAGCTGCACCAGTGTGGCCTCAATCTTTAAGGCTTCTATTTTGAATAAATGATAACCTCCACATAAAACCCGGCTACTATCCTTATTTTATTTGCTGCAATATAAATCGAATGTCAACTTTTTTTTGTTATAATTGTCAATGTTATAGAAGAACTTAATTGGTGTGAAAAAATCACACTGCGAACCTTCCTATTAGCAGAACTCGTTTGTTATTGTTTTATTTCCCAGAGAATTTTATATATTTATTTATTATTTATTTAAACTTTATTGCACACATAAAGAAAAATGTACAAATGGCGAACTTAATGCCAAAAGGCATTTTAAAAGACTTTTTGTACAAGAAAAATTCAAAATTATACCAGTGAAATTTGTACCTACAGTTTAGCAAACAAAGTTGTTTTTTGGTTGAAAATTTAACGATCAAATGCAACTTTGTTCAAATGAAAAATGATTTGAATTTTACCGAACTTTATAAGTACTATGGTAGGACGACCCTGGGGACAAAATGTACACTGGATTTATTGGGCTAAAATTGTTTCATTCGTAGAAATAAGAAAATTGTGAATAAAAACCAGTTAGGTACTGAGTAGTTCTATAGACAAATACACAAGATTTTTTTTTTTCATTTAGATTTCAGGTTGACTTGCGTCGAAGTTGTACCTGCTTATATTTCTTAAATTTAATCTCAAGCAAAAACCTTAATTTTACAAAGATATTTATTTTGTTTGATTCTACTACAAATTAAGTCATTCAAAAATATTGCTATGAACACGGAATATTCTACGTATTTTAATATTCAATACAACTTAACGTCCTACAAATTATGCCAATCTAATTTTGGTAAGTCCACCCCACACGATGCCATATCTAATTCAAGTTCACGCATGAACCAATTTCAAACACTTCAAATATTAAGTATACGTCTTAGGGTAGTAATCTAAGTTGTTTTAACTCTATTAGAGGATATTAATATTGAAGCGTTTCGTAGAATGAGTTTTCAGATATGATACACTTTAGATTAGTTCATGTTATAATCATCGTCTTAAAAATGTAAAATATTTTTAGTTATGTTTTACATGATTCCATGAGAAATAAAATAAAATATTGTAGTTGGTTAAAATGTACCGTGATTTTAATAAAAATAAAAGAGAAAATCATTCGGCGTATTAACAAAATATTATATAAAATTCACATCAAATTATTCTGGCTGTTTTTTACTGATCGTGGAGGCGGACCTGCGTCGGCTGAATGCCAATTCATGGCAGGAAACCGCGCTGGATCGGGACAGGTGGCGTTCTCTCGTTTCGGAGGCCAAGATTCTTTTTGGATCGCTGAGCCAAAGCAGTTAGTTAGTTAGTTTGTTTTTTACTGATAAAAAATATATCTCTATTTACCTATGATTTTTATTTGAGCAAATAAATATAAGTGTTATGTTTACCGTGTTAAAAATCAATAGAGCAAGCCAGATAACATGATCGCTTTTATGTCCAGCCTGCTTAACACAGGAGCGCCGCACTAATATCTCGCGTATGAGATAGACTGTAACTGTATTACCTAATTAGAGAGGGATGGATAATTTATATCGCGCATGTGTTGACTATTGCGGCGCTCTTGTACTAAGCTAATATTACGGCTATCAGCAATTTTACCATCAATCATTTTAACGTCAATGTCAAAACAGTTATATAAATCATTTACTCTGCCGGTTCGAGCGCCATCTAGATAGTCACGTCTCGTGATTAATTCCTTTTTTTTGCTCATTCATATTGTTTATGAAGTCAAGTCTAATGTCAATAGCTTATTATGCAGTAAAATAATGTGGTTAGTGTGCAGTAAATGGAGAATTAATATTGAAACGCGTTTAACCTCCATTTTGGTGTCCACGTGCTATTTGTAAAGTCCAGCTATCGCTTTACAAGAGCTGACAATATCACCGCACACTATCTTGCACTAACCGTACAATTTTCGTCGTATTTAAAGCTCCCAATACCTTGATACTGGCGAAATAGTCCCACTGGACTGAAGCAATTATTTTAAAATAATGAATGAAATCATTCACTCGATCATCTTGACCGTAACTAATGGGAAATCACAATTGCGATCATGTTATACCAATATACCAATAATAGTAAAATAAAGGACCTCATTATATATGTACTGTATGTATGTGACTCGTTCCTCTAGTTAACTAATGCTATAATATTTATTGCAGGTAACCGAGTAGCGTATGCGCGCGGTGATGTTTCGTCTAATATGCAGTGGGGCAGTCTCTACATCGTGTGTTTAGCACTGTGTTGCCTGCAAACAACGTCTGGTAATTAACCATTTAAAATTTAAACCTGACACACCAGTTTGAACCTAATTGTTCTAGCTTTAAGGATTCTTTTAGGCTGGTTTTGAATCACTCGCTCATTATGCTTTTTTGAGGTTAGCATACACTTCCGATGCATTTGTTCTTTGTCACAGCCTGCTTTTGTGGCTCAGTTTGCATAAAAAATACCTAGTTCGTTCATTTTTTCACTAGTTTACCCACCGTTTATGTGCACACCTATTCTACCTTTGCGTTGGTTTATGAGCTGTTGAATTATTTTGGAAATATTATTGTATAAATCGCTGGTAGCTAAGCGGTATGCTGCAAGCGTGCGACTGTAATCCGGATGTTGCGGGTTCAAACCCCAGCTCTTACCAATGAGTTTTTCGGAACTTATGTACAAAATATCATTTGATTATTTACCAGTCGCTTTTTGGTAAAGGAAAACATCGTGAGGAAACCGGACTAATCCCAAGAAGGCCTAGTTTCCTCTGGCTTCGTAAGATAGCAGTCGCTTTCGTAAAAACTAGTGCCTACGCCAATTCTTGGGATTAGTTGGCAAGCTAACCCCAGGCTCCCTTGAGCCGTGGCAAAATGCCGGGACAATGCGAGGAAGATGATGATTGTATATAGACTGTCCGATTTCTAAGATCAAGTTCGCCATCATAGTATTACCAAAGGGAATTTGTAATAGAGGTGGATTGTCAAAGTAAACTTTTTTAGTCACAGTAAATCTTTCGACATATGATTAAAACTTTTAGAACGCCATTTGACTTTGATCCTTATTCTTTCACTGATATGTGTTAGATTTGTTAAATATTAAAAAGTGTCGCCATCTACAGCATAGGCCAAAGTTATGGCGGCATCTTTTCCAGCGATGGCTCTTTAACCTCTGTTTACTTTGACAATCCACCTCTATTTTAAAATCTCTTTGGTATTATTATGGTGTCCTTGATCTTAGAAAAGCGGACAAGCTATATCTATTTGTTAATATTTTAGACTACTAGCGACATCCAGATTATTAAAAAATGTATGATTAATTATATATTTTTTTTAAGCTTTGTATTCCTTCAATAAGAAAGTGCGAAATCGTTAACAGGTTTTTAAACTCTGAATGCCGCTCTTTGCTTGGCCGAAGAGAAGATTTGGCCATTACAGGTGCACCTACCTATACGTACTAGCTTTATACCATTCTCAAGATTTATTACAGTTTTTTTAAATTACCTATGCACAAAACCAAATTATTTCCTTTATCAATGCGACACGTAATTGGTGTTTTTCATGTTTTATGCTTTTACTTACCGCGACTAAGTCACGTACCTAAGCCTAAATGGTATCTATATATTTTTCTGTTTTTGCGATTTTTGCTAGCTACCATCCATTGCACATACTCCGATTGAATTTTAATGTCGTGTATCCATCCAAAAGCCAGCTTCGTCAGCCTGCCATGCTAGCATTTTTTATAAGCGGTGACTTGCGTTATGCTAAATATGCATCAACAGCATTTTATTTTTTTATCACCAATATATTTACACGGCATTACAGACAAGCCAATACACCGAGAAATCAAACGTTCCAAGACACATAAAATATAACAGGGCCAAATATAGGTGACATTAAACAAAAGTACTGGATCATAGCCTGTCAAAAAAGGGTGGCCTAGCGGTAAGAGCGTGCGACTTGCAATCCGGAGGTCGCGGGTTCAAACCCCGGCTCGTACCAATAAGTTTTTTGGAACGTGTGTACGAAATATCATTTGATATTTACCAGTCGCTTTTCGGTGAAGGAAAACATCGAGAGGAAACCGGAATTATCCAAACAAGGCCTAGTTTACCCTCTGTGTTGAAAGGTCAGATAGCAGTCGCTTTCGTAAAAACTAGTGCCTACGCCAATTATTGGTATTAGTTGCCAAGCGGACCCCAGGCTCCCATGAGCCGTGGCAAAAACGTGGCAACGCGAGGAAGAAGACTGGATAGCCTATCATCCACTGCAAAACTTGGACATTCACGGCACACAGTCGTCCATCTCCACGCAAACAAGTTACATTCAGGTGCCGATGTCACGAGCACATTTAGCTGAGTGGGCGCGCGAGGGGCAGCGAATACCTACGCTGCCATCAGTGGGCGCGCGAGGGGTCTCAATTGACTGTGTGCGCATGCAATGTTGGTAGCCTAGCGGTAACGCGTGACTTCGGCCCGATTCGAATAATGATTGAGACTCGTTTAAGATCTTTAAAATTAAAGATCGATAACTAAGTGACATGTCAAAATTGACTTTTATTTCGATTACGCTGTGATCCCAATAAGATTTATCTACGATATTTCTAACGTCAATATGTTTCATATAAAAAAAAATCATTTAATTAGAGTGCTTTTTCGGTACATAATCGAAATTATCGCCGCTTAAAAGATTTCGCTATTATTGTAATGGACTTAATTTAGCTTAAGAAAAACTTGTTCACGCTAGAATTAAGTCGAGTAAGTACTAAACTAGACGTAACACGTAGTAACAAGTGAATTTATTTGGAAGACTGTTTCGAGTTTCTTTTTTGTTTTAACTTGATTAACTCTTTAGACGCACCAATTCAATCGAATCTGTAATTGTGTTGAAAAGTTAGGGATTGAACTCCTAATTACTTTATTTAACGTATAAATGTAGTTAGATTTTTATACTAAAATATATTAAGAGTACCTATCATGAAAAATTTAAGTGATCTGGGATGGATATTGATAAACAGCTGTAATAAATCTAACGATGACAAATATTATGTGAAACAAGAGGCAAAAAAGGAGGAAAATTCCCATTGTAAGAATATGATCTGAGACTAATATAAAATCTATATCGAAACATTGCCTTATTTTATATTAGACTCTGAGATGCACATACACATTTTTGAAGCTGTTTAAAAAATCAAATGTCAAAATTAAAACCCCCGCCACACTAAAATTTAAATTACGATCATATTTAAAATAACATGAAACTTGGCAGAAATATTAAAATAATAAACTAACTATTATATAATCTACATATGCCTGGTAGAGTTTTTGTTGCAAAAAATGTAATACAAAGAAAACTATAATATAGCGAGTCCAAGTTTTCCTAGGTATAACCGTCGCCAGTGACAAACAAACATGCGTAATCTCAATTTAATAACATGTTAAGAATTAGAGCACAAAATACTTGGAATAAATACTGGTCTTTAAGCGAAATATTTAAAAGCAGCATGCCAATTTATATCAAAACAAAAGTAATGACATCATGCCTCCTGCCATGCTTAACCTACGCATGTCAAACTTGGAAGTATACATCGAAAATTAAAAACAAAATTATTACTTGCCAACGTGGAATAGAACGAAGCATTCTTATTATTAAAAAAATTCAAAAAAATTCGTCACACAAAAATTAGAAATATCACCAAAGCCAAGGATGCCTTAACTTACGCTAAAACACAAAAATGGAAGTGGGCAGGACACGTAGCAAGGCTAAAGGACGAGAGATGGACTAGCAGGGTAACGAACTGGAAGGGCCCACTGGGCAAGCGTCGGAGAGCGAGACCTCATGCCAGATGGGCAGACGACATAATAAAAGTAGCGGGGCCCTGCTGGCCACAAATAGCTCAGGACAGAGAAAAATGGAAATCTTTAGAGGAGGCCTTCACCTTCACCTAAGAGGAGGGGTTCGTGCAACAACCAAAAAAAGAAAACACATAATATATAATTCATTTTACTTTTTTCAAATTAATTTTAGTTTTTTCTCACCTTAAAAATGTAATTTTTCTTTGCATGAAATAAAAGGCTTTTTATTTTTATTTATATTTATTATTATAAGAATTAGATCTAGTTTAGATATGGATCTGATCTGTCAGTGCCAAAAGTCACATTTATTCAACCAAAAACGTCACCTTTGACACTGACAGATCGGATCAATAATATATCTAATCCATATCTAATTCTTAAGCTACGAGGCTAATCTACAAACACTTAACAAAAATATTTGGCTTTCACGTAGTGAAATGATGTTTGGAACTAGGTATTTATGACTGTTGCGAACATAACTTTTTATTTGTATAAAATCAATATCTTCGTAATGAAGTAGCTAAACGCAGCCGTCGGGCTCGTCTAGTACCTATTTGGAGGCTTTTTCATAAGTACCAATGCGCTCCACATTTTTAGGGTTCCGTAGCCAAATGGCAAAAAATGGAACCCTTATGGATTCGTCATGTCCGTCCGTCTGTCCGTTTATGTCACAGCCAGTTTTCCCGAAACTATAAGAACTATACTGTTCAAACTTGGTACTCGTATCATTAAAATATTTAACAATACGCCTGAAAGACCAATAAACATAATAAGGTAACAACTAGAAGGCTTCAAGATACGTCAAAAATTTCTTAAAGATACGATATGGATGGGATAAGTCAGGCTCAAAAGTGACGTTTTTGTTTGAAGAGACGTTTTTTTTGACACTGAAATATCCGATCTATATCATATCTTTAAGATTTTTTTACGTATCTTAAAGTTCTAATCGAGCCGTTAGTCTTATAAACAATGGAATCGTCTTATAAATAATAATATCGTTATATTTATTTTCCAAAATAGATAGCTATACACGCCCCGTATTTGAATAAAGGTTTTTACTTATACCTTTCCTAGTAAATCTTGATTTGCCTTAAAATGATACATATAGATATACCAGTAGTTTTGATATAGATATCAGTGTGGCAATAGAAACTTTACATTATAAATAATAAATAGGAATCCATTAGAAACAGTTACTTTTTAAATAATAAATTATAATTCAATTTTCACATTTAACTCGAAAACACGTAACTCAAAAACTTGTTGTTAAACCCTTCGTGCTAATATTGACAGCCGAGCAAGCCAAATATTCCAAAATTGAAAAGTGTAAATTTGCGCGTTGCAAGGGTTTCAAGGCACGAGGGTTAAACAAACTTCGCCTCCGAGTGAAACACAAACATTTTCACCACACTGACATGAAGAAAATACTAACTGTAAAACATTACAAATCAAAACCAAATTAACGCTTTAAAATATTTATCATTCAAAAATATCACTTAATAAATTTCAATTCTGCCAGCCAACATGAGGAAATCACTCAAAATTTGCATCAAATTTGCCATTTATGTGGATAAAAATCAGTGTTTGAACATTAAAGGAAGCCTTCAGGACGTAACCCAGTGTGAATAAAAATCATCATCCTCCTAGTGCTTGTAGTGTAGGGGGGATTTAAATCTTCTCGGGTCAGAGGTGTAGGGTTAGAGCCGGTGTAGCTTTATTTGACGTTCATAAGCGCATTGTATTATGCCTACTTGAATAATAAACTATCTTTATCTTTGTTCCGTACTGTGACGGGATCCGCTTTCCTACTTTTCTCCTTCCACTTCGCTCTATTACAGGCGTTTAAATTTCAACTCGTGTGTAGGTATGGATAAAAATATTTTTTCACTTCTCACGCTCGTAAAATTGACATTTAAGTCGCGTGTAAGCGAGATAAGATTGCTTATGTATGTATTCTCTAGAGCATAAAGTAAAATAATTTTACGACCCTTATTAACTTAGCAATAAAATTCGAAATCAGCCACTGCTAGTCCTACCGGCGCGCTCCCGACCGGCGCGCTCGCGACCAGCGCGTCCCGCGCTCCCGACCGGCCCGAGTACGGTTTTCTTTAGTCTTAATAGTCATGAAGAAATACGGTAAATTAACCTAATATATTGAAATTTTTTGTAAATTGTCCTCGCAATCGAAGTGAAAATCAGAATGTATAACTCAGACATAAATGTCCATTTTCGAACCAAGGCAATAGTCGAGGATAAAAATGGACCGCTTTATGCCTTTGTTGTACAATCTACTATTTATAAACAGTAGACATGGTTGTTAAAATTTTTGTAAAAAAAATCTTTATTCCTCATAATGTGCCTATTACATTTTTCCTGACTTGGAAAGTGTTCTCGCCTGTAATGAAAACAAATATGAATAAGGTTTCAGGAAAAAACATACATATATTATTGGAAACCTTTTTTTTCTTGTCATTTTTTTTGACATTTTGCTGAAAAGATACTATTCGTAAACAAACTTAACTCGATGTGAAAAACGTAGTGCAGTTCGCAATTATGTTAAGGTGGCAAATATCTGGTACACCATTTTATTTTATTTCCTTTCTACTTTATTTGTAAAAAAAACTCTTGTGGGCTTACAGTTGACCCCAAAATGCTCCCAAGATATAATATTCTACAATATTATCTTGGGAGCGCAGCGTGTTGAACGAGCGTCTATACTAACATACCATTATCCCATGTACAGTCACGTCTGAAAATATCGATACGGAAAAAGTGCCAAAAATATGTATACACGACCTTATTGCTTATATGGTAGTGTATACATATTTTTGGCACTTTGTCCGTAACGATATTTTCAGACGTTACCGTACGGGAAAAACTGTGAGTAGTTTTCAGCATAGAAACAAAATAATTCTTACTGTAGGTAATATTCGCTCGCTTTCTTACAAAAATACTCGTATATAAGTCCAAATTACAAATGAAGCGATTACAAACGATCAATATTATAGCTTGTACCGCATAAATGAATAATTCCCGTCATCTTTAAGGTTTACAAGCTTTTATTTAACTTGCCCTGTAAGTATGTATGTTTGTGTAAGTTAAATTTTGAAAGCTATATTTGAACCGGTCTTTTCGATGAAACCGTGTTGGTGACCTCTATCCTAGAGCCTTTTAATTTATATCGCCTCGCTAAAATTAAGACTTTCAAACTCCTATTGCGACTCGAGAAGTAAAAAATACTGAAAAGACAGGCAAATCAAACAAACCGACGCATACGAAGCATCTCGGTTACTTCAGCTTACAGGCCAATTCCGAACGTACACTGACATCAGAATGCAAGGATGATATATGAACCTTTTTATTTAGTTATCATGCGTCTCGCTTGCGCCAATACATATATGGAGTACGAGCGAAATGCACGATAACTGAATGACATGTTTTAGAACTTAAGTAATGACATCGGTTTACATTTGATTCTTCTAAACAGCGGAGCCATACATTTATTCATTTATAAGCCATGCTCGCCAGGTCTGAAGCTCACAGAGCTACTAGTTTTAATCTGTTATGTTTATTACACAGAGCCACTACGCTTCTCCCAGGACCAACCGCATGGCCGGTTTCGGCGAAGCGACGAAAAGGACGGTCTGGCGCTATCCAGAGAAATATTCAGGAACATCACGAAGCAACTCCGAGAGAACATCAAGCGTGAAGGACCGACCGACAGGAGCGACCATTTGTTACATAGTGAGTGTTCAATTTATAAGAGTAAGCCTGTTATATAAAATATTTTTAAGTGTTACAGAAGTAAGTTACCAAGTCTACTGGGAGATGAAAATTTTAAAGATGTAGTGAGATTTTTTTATACTACGTCGGTGGCAAACAAGCATACGGCCGGCCTGATGGTAAGCAGATAAATATATACCGTGATTTTTTGATACGACCACATAATTAAAGGGTAGTTAGTTTAGGCTTGAATGAACACACTTTCATTGCTAGAAAAAAATTACGACTTTTATTTTTCCATATAAACGAGTAAATTAAAATTTTCTTTCAGTATCATTTCACACTACTAAAACCTTCGTCTCATTTAAATTAAAGATACTCGCAGTATAAGTCCTAGAGCAGTATTTTTCTTATGCAGCACAGAACAATGTACAACATATTGAACCTTATTAAATAAATAATCGAAATATTGAAACAGAAAAATGTGCAACTAATTAATCCTTAAAACACTTTGTTGTTAATATTCCTAACAATTTTATTGTTACTTTAACTTTACGTAGCTAGTTGATGCTATAATCATTTTGAAGTTTTAAACGACTCTTCAAACCACTAATTTAAGCACAGTTTACGACAAAAGTTAAGGTTGATAAGGTTTTACAGGACGTTATGGAAGATCGTTATTTTTATATGCTTATTAAAATTTTAATGTAACAAAGAATTAATAACTTAATGTAGCGCTCGCCTCATCCATTTGAATAATGGTGTAAAATAAGAGTGGTTCTCTCGCATAAAATCATAAGAGATATCTGCAAAAAAATGGAAAGGTATAAATAGAAGCAATCATTTACGTTTAATACGAAATGAGATAAATTAAAATTAGATAATTGCGTTTATTAACAGAAATGAAAATAAAGTTCAAGAAATTGAGAGATATAGAAAATATTGAAATATTGCGATTATTTTAAAGACGACCGGTTTGACCTAGTGGGTAGTGACCCTGCCTACGAAGCTGATGGTCCCGGGTTCAAATCCTGGTGTAATATGGCAATTAGCCACTTGTAGTGTTTAGCAGTAACACACTGGTTTACTGCGACATAAACGCATATTGCTTGTGTCAGCGGGACCTAACGTGTATATATAGGCAGGCTTTTACAGAATATACGTTCTGATACTATCACACTTAACTTAAGGTGTTTCACCACATACTCCTCGTCCCTGCTCAAAACAAGACCTCCTGTTATTTGACTGGTAAGGGCATTTATTCGTGTGAACCTGGATATTTGTTCCTGAGTCATGGGTGTTTTCTACGTATTTAAGTATTTATAAATATTTATATATTATATATATCGTTGTCTAAGTACCCTCAATTTCCAATTACCCTTATTGAGCTTACTGTTGGACTTAGTCAATTTGTGTAATAATATCCTATAATATTTATTTATTATAATATTTACTTATTTATTATGTCAGGATTTATTTTCTGATAATCTTAGTTTTGTAGCTTTGTAACTATATATCTCAAGAGTAGGTACTAAACGTTCCATATTCTATATACCTATCAAAAACCTTAATAATAATAATAAACAGTTTGCAGTCAAATCTCGAAATGAGTTGCATGAGAATGAGTTGATTTATTGGGTATCGGCCCATAGTACCAAATCTATCAATGTCGCATCCGTTCGGTTGAGGTCACTATATTCCGAATTTTCCACCATCAAAGACTTCCTCGATTATGATCACCGATGCTTCAGATGTCCACCTTTATTTATCCATCATCTATGTCTCCATATTGTATATCAACTTATTTCTTGACCTAGTTCCGATTCTGCCGTACACGAGTGGCAGACAATCGATAAATTGCATTGAAGCTTTCTACGATTTTGTCATCAATCGTTATAATTTGATCTCAACGATTTAATAGAAATAATTAGGTACCTAAAATATTTTTGATTCAACCCAAAATTCAGAGCTTATTAATGCAAATTGCATGGATTTAATTTAACGAAACACGTTTATATTAAAAATACAAAAATACTTATCTTTAGAATTAATTATTCTTGTTGTCACAAAAGCGAAGAGAAACACAATTCCAATATTTTTTAATTCAACCTAAGCCGTGATTTTAGGGCATCTTATTGAAATGGAATAACAGGTATAGCTTTTAAATATAAAAAGTTCTGTCATAAATATTTCGCCATCGCAATTTAGAATGTTTAAAGTGCGACTGGTGAATGTATTATTTATATAGCTAGTTTTTAATTCAAATATTACTACTCGCCTATCTGCCTACTGACTTGATTCACCAAAATCTATATAGATAAGTAAGATAACTCACAGCTGAACAATATTTTAACACTACTAAAATTATTTTACAAAAAAAGGTTGATAGTGTGGAGTGAACATTACTGGCGTTATTCATAAACGTTTGTCAAATCTAACAAACCGTTGATAAACGTTATTCCATATCCGTTATTTTGACATTTCTTTTTGTTAGACATATACAAAATTTTAAAGAAGTTTGTATGAGGTTGCCAAGTTTTATCAATAAGAGGTTAAGTATCTGTCTGTAGTTTAGTATTTAATTCTTCTGTCGTGTTAATGGGCATAGTAGGTAAATTAAGCGTAATCATTAATAGTAATTCGGTTCGGTTATTTTCTTGTAAAACCCAAGACAAAAATAGTTATTCGTAAACTGTATACACTACAAAAACGTATTTCTTAGTCTCTAGGGTTATATTCAATTAAAAATATGTCGGACTTGCTCTTGTCATAACCACTGTAATTATTATCTACAATTTATTTTTATCTAGCTTGCTCACACACACATGCACACGATCTGTAGTAGCAGTCCTATAATTTACTAAAAAACCTTTTTTTCCTACAGGTAAATTAGAAGAATCCCGTCACTATGGGCAGTATCAGGGCTACCACCATCACGAGCACCACTGGGGCCCCTACTTTGAGGGCGACGTGGGCGATCCCGAGGGCACGATGCAAGTGACAGCACATGTGGGCGCCGAGGCCCTTTTAAATTGTAGGGTTGGCATGCTGAAGGATAAAACAGTAAGTGTTTTATCAAATCAAATATCATTTATTTTCCGGCAATGAAGGCCCATAGATACATACCTTACAAGCTAACATATATACAATATAAATCTTATAAGCTAAAATAAATCATCTCTGCGACACCGTCAAAATATCACACCTTTAGTGTAAGGCCTGAGTGGACGCTAGAGTTGGACATGCAGCAGGGCGGAGCGTGCGGCGTGCATGTTAAACAAATGCAAACGTATAGGGGCGGTCTTAGTGCACGCTGCTCACATCACTTGTGAGTCCGACGCCACGCTGCACGCTCCGCCGAACGCTCCGTTTCGAGTGTCCACTCAGGCCAGAAGTCCATGCTCGCGATGGTTTCAAGCAGCGGCCGCGGCACGCGCACCTTGAATGAGATAAAGTGCACGCAATGGCGCGATCGCAGCTGGAACACTTTCAGCTCGTATCGGATCTTCTTGCGAACATATTCCATCGCATCGTATGTCATGCTATTTATGGTGTCATTGATGTCCCTGTCCAGAACGAAACGAGACAAAGCTGCGTGAATGACAGAAGCAATATAAACGACATAAAACCATTAAATAAGAACCAAGATCTTATTCAAAAACAACCACAAAAGTGATAGGGAAATATTTACATAACGATCATCTCATATTGTGCCTAAAATTGTTGACTTTAAAATCTAATTTAATAAAAGATTGGAGCAATTTACCGGCAAATTAGCACGCAAAGATTTCATAACCTGAGGACTACATACTACATAAGAATTTAAATTTCAAAATAAAAATATCAGCAAAGAAAGCGCTGTCATGTAAGCACCGGGCAAAATGCTTCTTATTGGTTGTCTACTGTATAGACCACGTGATTTGACTTCGTATGGTAAACAGTAAATTGAATGTCGACATTGTTCCCCTGATGCCTCTGGAATTGCAAAATGTAAAATGGTTTTCTACGTGCTCTTGTTTAGTTCGAATCAGTAATGTGGTAATATTAACCTCGTTTGAATAAGTTATATTTTACCTACTTGTAGTTTGCGGAGCAAGTTTGATTGCGAAAGTATAAACACATATCTGGAAAGATCAATATTATACAACCTATCCGTAGGTGTACCAAACAACGCGAAGCAACACAATACCGATTTAAGTTACAGAATTACAATTCTTAGTTTCAGGAACGAAGTTTTTGAAAGTTCCAATGTTTTATAAAAATAACGTCGTCGGTTCATTAAATTTTGTTGAAATAGGGTGTAAATGTGATGTTGATGACGATGTTAGGTACTTGTTAAGTAAGTTACACTGTAAAGTGTAAGTGTAGTAACATAAGAACAGAAAAAATCTAGCTATTTATGAATTAGGTCTAACCAACATAATGTCAGTTGTTTAACAGATACCAAGCTCATACCAACTAAAAAATATTTCTGTTTGAAATTTAAATTTAGCATTTAAAAAAAGTTTTGATATAAATAATATTTATATTCAAATCTAATCGTATTGTGTATAATATAATATATATGCGTATCGTATTATGTAGTTTTAATAAGTTTTTTGGAGCCTAATGATCATCGTTTACACACGTAGTGTATATGTTAATTTCCACGAGGCTTCTTTCTATCACGACACGAGTGACATAACCATGAATTTCGACCTTCATATTGTCCTTGGTTTACTTTAACTCTAATTTTATAGCTTTGCCTTATGTACATTTGATAACATTTTAAACATTTATTTTGATTTACTTGATTGAGCCCAACTATCATATCAAGTTTCAAAATATCAGTTAAACCTTTCTATAAAAAATACGTTTTACAATACAATAGTCTTAATTGAACACCTCACACAGTTTACAATACATATACAGAATCATGTAAAGACAATTGGATACAGGTAATAATAGGCTGTCTAATCGCTTAAAAGCGATCCAGACAACCTGTCTGTTATACCAGAAGAAATAAATGGAAAAGTAACTATTTTCAAAAGTACTAGTAGTAAATCGTCAATTATATATATTGAAATAAACATCTTTTGATAAGGTTTTAATATGTTTTGCCTTATAAAACTTAAATCTAAGTATTGTTATGAATAAAGGTGTTTTTTTTTTTTAAATATCAATAAGGTTCCTTACGCTGCAATGCAATCAGTCCCGCTCAAACTAAATTGATAGCTTAATCAATTGCCTTAATTGATTCCTCATTTGTCCAGGTAATGTGGTTGCGGCGTACAACCGATTCCGCGCAATTGCTCACCGTTGGGAGATCTCCGTACGCCGGTGATAATCGGATAGCTGTCAAGTTCCAGTACCCCAATAATTGGAGGCTCAGCATGAACCCCGTCAAGAGGTCTGATGCGGGCTTGTATATGTGCCAAATATCAACACATCCTCCTAAAGCAATATTAGCTAATTTAACTGTTCTGCGTAAGTATTGCATGTAATTACAATGACATACTCCACTTTATGTGCGGGTACGTTCCGTAAAAAATCTTGTTAAACTTTGCTTTTGGCATAATTCTAGCAGAATTTAAAATACAATTACTATTTTTTAACTAAAAGGTGATAGTTGCAATAATATTTGACATATTCTACTATGTAATGAATGTAATTTTTAGTAATATTTTCCTGCACAATGGGAATATTTTAAAGTGTGGCAGATAAAATCCTCATGATGAAAAAGCATTTGAAATCAAGTGTGTTGAGTAAAAAAGATGTCGCCTATTCAAAGAATTCTTTTAAAAGGTATTTTATTATATTATCGTTTTAATAACTCTACTACTACTACATTGAAATAAGGTACCGTTCAGAATCAGACTACTCCAGCGTTACTGCTGAAGTATTGAAGCACCATGTTGCTGCTGACTGCATTGCTGTCGCAAGTCTAAAATTCGAACAGCAACATACATACATACATATACATTCACGCCTATAATCACGCCTATTTCCCGGAGGGGTAGGCAGATACCACGGATTTCCACTTGCTACGATCCTAACATAGGTACTTCTTTCACTTCCTTCACTTTCAGAACATTCCTCATACACGCTTGCGGAATCAGGGTGCTCTTGACCTGGCCTTTCTTCAAGATTTCTCCGAGGACAGCAACATAGATTTTATGATTTGCGGCAGCAATGCAGTCGGGAATAAGTTCCTTTAGTTTTCTACTTCAATGTCGTATAAATTTATTTATAATGTTTAGTTAAATTATGTATAATGATTTTTTATATTTAAGTTATATTTATTTACATGGGTATTCATTATTTTATTCTCATATTTGTACTTAAGTATATTTATAATAATGTGTTTTCAAAATTTACATTTCATTACTTTTAATGGTTGTAGATTGTTGTTTTTGTTTGTCATTCATCGTTACTTATTTTCTACTCATTTCCTCAAAGGCTGACTGGAAGAGATCCCATATAGGAATCAGTTCGCCTTTGTTGTATTTAATTTTCTTTGTAACTGTGTTTCTCGAATTTGTTTTTCTATGTATAAAAAATAATATACATACAGACAAAATAACCTTTTAGAAGCTTCGTGTAGTCGGCAGATGATGGTGCAGTCTGAATCCAAACGTTACCTATATTTGATTCATTTCAGACGGACCTTAGTAGCAATTAGCTTGAAAATGAATTAGGGTAGATGGTAAAGGAGTATGTATGCACTTAAATTTACACTATACATATATAGTAAAACAAATATAAACAAACGTATTTCAGCGTTTGTTTTTATACTAATTAAAATCATAAACCAAAATTGTTATTGAATAGTCAGTGCATAAAATATTAAATACTAAAATAACATTCAACAAATTAAGGACTGTTGCTTTTTGAAGTATTTCGGGGTTTTGTATTAATATTTAATTTAAAATTTAGTCAATCACGGTATTTCATTAAATCAATAACAAAGTCATATAAATAACTATTCAAATATTTTGTTTATTTTCTTTTTTTCTGCCAACTACACTTGAGAGAAACAGGAATATCAATTAAGATTTTTCCATACAATACACGCCCACTTGATTCACAAGCACCTATACTAAAAATAGCGATACAAACAAGAACCAATAAAATTAAACTAAGCTATCAAATTGAACTAGTGCACAAATGTTTTATCGTGGTGGCGACCGATTGATCAAATAAACGTAGGAATTCTTTTGTTGCCGTTTCGATTTCTAGCAAATTTGAACAAACGTTCGTATTTACTTATAGTTATCTATTTTTACAGCTCCAGTTTTAACGATAAACGGAGACCAGACTCATGAACTGAAGGATAGATTTTACAAAGCGGGAAGCTCTATAAAATTGTCCTGCGTCATATCAGATGAATACGTAGCCTCACTAACCACGAAGGTGCCCCTAACTACAGCTGTCCCAACCACAACCACGCCTTTAACTACAACTACTGAAATGACAACAAAAATGAGCACAATTTTTAATAGAATAGATTTGATGATGAACAAAAGTTGGAGTGTGGAGACCACAACGATAACTTCAACAGTTAGTGTTAGTACAACTACAAAAAATATGCCAGAATTGAAGACGACGGTAGCCCCTGTGATAACGTCAACTGTTCCAACGGTGGTGAATAACATTTACGGGATGGTTTGGAAGAAACAGGGAAAAGAATTTAATGAGAACGTATCGTGGCGGAATATGAGGTGGGTAATTTACATGAGATTTAATTTTCTAAAATTTTAATTTTCGTAAGCATTCTTCGTAGCATTTTACGTAGATAACTTTAAATTACTGTTGACTGCTTTAATCATATAAAAAAACTACATCGTACCGAACATTGATTTTTCAACCAAATATATTACGTACGACGAATCAATCCATGTTCATTACTGGTTTCTATCAGCGAAACAATTTGACCATCACCGACCGACAACACGACCTGATACGCGTACAAAACAGAATGTATTATGATTAGTTACGATAAGGTTAGTTATTGCAAGTTTCATATTAAACTGGTCGCCGCGGTTAAGAAGTTAAAGCGTCCAACCGCTGATGAACGTAGGTACTGGTTAATTTATAAGACCTGAGGCGGGATTCGGAAAATTCTCTCAAAAATCTCATATTAAATCCGCTTTTGCTTTCGTGAATCAATCAATACCTTGATTATAGAGCACAGATTAAACAGACACCGCATTAAGGTCCGACCACACTGCTGCTTAAATAACGGTGACGTTACGGAATTGGAGTGACGCATCGTAAGCGTACCGTTTTAACCGCATGATCTACACACCGCTGCTTAAAAAACACTGACGGTGCGGAATCGCAGTGATGTATCGTTAAGTTAATGTCACGATTTGAACGCATGTCCTCCTAGTGAAGTCGTAAAGTTACTGCGAATCCGTACCGTCATCATTTTTTAAGCAACGGTGTCGTCGCTCCTTTATTAAGCAATTACAAAAAGTATGATGAATTAGCTACACATACACAGGTAATTTTAAATTTTAACGATTCGAGCAGCACAGCCGTATTCTACAACATTTTATAATCTATCAGCCCTGTACAATCCACAAACTTAATTTTTGTAAAAAAAAAAATATTTTATTGGTTGTGATTGTGGGCGCAACTAAAGTGGTCGCTTTCTCATAGGTACCTACTAAATTTGTGAGCGCTTATGTGTGGTAAACCCGATTGTTTTAAGAGCTCGGTAACGATTTTAGAGCAAAAATGTAAAATTGATCGATTTAGTCGTTGAATTTGTACACCTTTTGTTATGTAAAAAATCCATCAAAAAGATATGGTGGTAGATTTTACAAAATGATATATAAGATCAGTTTCAGAAAATGTAAATTGTTTGAGTATCAAAATTTCGTTGAAAATTAGTCGATTTTCAGAGTAATTTTCAATTGTTTGAAGTAATTTCTGGAGATAATTGATTCCGTCTAACTTTCATGTACACTGTTTCAAATTTATAATAACAGAAATGTAGTGTATTAAAGTTGAAATACAGGATATGTGTAATACAAAATTACCATTTTTTAACAGTTCAAATTTTACGAAATTTACAAATAAGATCGTCAAAATCTGTGCTTTACGCGCGTTTACCTAAACGTCCATTACAAAAAAAACTACTTAACAAAAACAATACTAATTAAGTGAGTCTGTTTTCACAAAATTCTGTATTAAAATGAAAGATAACAGGACGTGCTAATAGAAACCAGTACGTGTTATTTCTAATAGTTAACAAAAGATGTACAATTTCATCCAGTAAATCTATCAATTTAACATTTTTGCTACTATGACCCGTCTCTCAATATGACCCGTCTAGTAGTTGAAATGGTCTGTAAATTGTAGGCAAAACTAAACTTATACTTTGATTATAGTGCCACAATCAGCGTTGCATCGGCGTCGCAGAACGACAGTGGGACGTACACGTGCCACTTACAGAACCATTCACAAGTTATTATCAACGTTCATGTTTTGATTGGTAAGTTTGGAAAAATGCATCTATGATTAAGTACATTAAGTCTTATAAATAGATATATTTTTCATGTGTCAGGTAGCATTATTGTTCTTTTTTTTAATGGTGTTAATACATGCAGTCTATGTTAACTAAAGTATTATTCTCAAATTTTTCTTTATACTACATTGATGGCAAACAAGCATACGGCCCGGCTGATGGTAAGCAGTCTATGTAGCATGCAACTCCAGAGGAGGCGCGTTACCGATGTGAGTGTTAGGGACTCACATACGAGTATTAATACAAACAAAAGGAAAAACACCACGTCATCCGTAAGGCTAAAATTTGATTAAAAAATGGCTTCTCTTCTTGAAAAATCGGTGCTGCTAAATATTTTACCTACTGAACGTCAATTAACCACTGATATACGTAATGTATTACATGTTGCTACTTAGTATTGAAACAAACAAATTAACAAAACGATAAATAAATATCTATTAAATTGGTAAATTGATGTTTGGTCAACTTTTGTCCTGATAATAAAATAAACGAATACCGGGAATGCGGTTAAGCTATTAAAACCATAACATATAATAATGCGTTGCATGTTAATTTAACTGGATGCATTACAGAATAATATCATGGTGCATTACAAATAACTTTTGACAATAGCTCCATTTCTCTAATTAAAAACTTAGATACTTTACTGGAGGAGCTTTTGGTCCATAAAAGAGCACATAAAGGGAAACCTCCCTATATCACTAAAAAGAAAACTCATGGACATGTGCATCCTCACCGTCGGAGCACAGACTTGGTCTTTGACAAAAGTTCAAAAAACCAAACTCAAGGTTTGTCAGCGAGCTATGGAGCGTAGTATTCTGAGCGTGAAGTTAACCAATCGCATTAAAAATACAATACTACGCTCCAAAACTGGAATAACTGATGTAGCTGAAACTGCCGCTAAGCTCAAATGGGACTGGGCAGGGCACGTCTGCCGTATGCCGGATGACCTGTGGGCCAAAACAGCCACCTGTTGGGTCCCACAGGTTGTAAGGCGTCACGGTAGACCTCGTCGGAGATGGCGGTACGAACTTGATGCCTTCGACAGAGACTAGTGGGAGACTTCCGAGGATAGGGACACGTGGAAGAATAAGAGGGAGGCCTTTGCCCAGCAGTGGGACAGTATGGGCTCATAATAATAATAAACTTTACCGGAGGTCTAAGAAAGAAGAGTCTTTAATTTGTTGTAACTAAAACTATGCGTAGTCACATTGCTATTTATATGTGACGATGACGTTAAATTAAATGAATGAACCAAATTTACCGTTATTACCAATACTTGTTTAAAATTATAAGACTCTAAAGTTTAAAATTATGGTAAATAGAAGAATATTAAGTATTAGAATACGGCTTCAAATCCGATTTCATTTTCAGTAAAATAAATTCCGGATAGTGTTAATTAATACCGACTTAAATCTTTTAGTAGGTATTTGAAGCTAGTATTCCAGCATTCGAGTTGTAATTTTTAAAAAACATCGGATGTTTGGAATACTTAAACTTAGTGTTTTGCTTATATTCTTTTTTTTATCGCATAGAACTCAAATTCTGAATTGAAAAATACAAACTTTTAAAATTAAATCTGCATATATTAATTCTTTAATTAAAAAATCTGCCCACTATCCGATAATAAACTGGTACGAGAGTACCTTCGTGTGGTGACCAAGAGGTATATATTCCATCAAAAAATTGAGGTGTTTAGTGCACATATTTAATTATTTTTTTATTGGCAGGTGAAAACCAAGCTGCTGTTCACCACGACACGTGGAACAAGGGGACCTTATTTTGGCAAAGCCTTTCTCTAATCTATCTTTCAATGTTTCTAATATTTGCTACTTGAAATAGTGGTTATTATGAGAATGTTATAAGACTTTGTTTATTGAAAATGGTACACGATTGGTGATACTAGAGAATATTGTAAAAAAATACTACACTGCGTTTTCGGAGAATTATATGTAACGTTTAGTGGAACAGATAAAATATTTCTTTGAATAATATTATAATTCTTTATTTTAAAAATGAAAACAAACTATAGTAAATAAGTAAAAACAATTTATAAAAAATAGCTGAAAGCTTGATGAAAGGCACGTTGATACAATTCAAATACCTAAAAGTACCTTTGTGTTAAATTATCAAGTCTTTCGAGTGTATTCGAAATATAGGTTTAAATATTACAAAATGTTAGAAACAGAGTTTGAATATTTTCCTTGCGATATTCTATCATCACACGAGTTTACATATGGTAAATCAAATTTTATTCAAATGATACCACAATATATAAATAACTATCGATATGTAAGGTCCAACCCGCTGCTTAAAAACCGGTGACGGTATAGAATCGCAATGACGTGACGCATCGTAGCGTTTTTATCGCATGCTCCTCACACCGCTGCTTAAAAAACTTTACGGCACGTTACTGCAATTCCGCACAGTCACCGTGTTTAGCAGCGGTGTGTGGAGCATGCGATAAAAATGGTACGCTTACGATGCGTCTCTGCGGTTCCGCAACGTCACCGTATTTTAAGCAGCGGTGTGGTCGGACCTTTATTATAACAGCTATTTATTGCAGTAAAAAGGTACATTCGAATTGAAAAACACATGTTTAAAGGACAATACTTGCATGAATAACCATTTTTAATCGACTTCAAAAAAAGAGGAAGTTCTCAATTTGTGGAAACATATATGTTTAAATATTATCATAACGAGTTGTCAAAGGTTCAAGCGCTTATCCGATTTTGATTGTAATATATATATATATGTATTTTTAATTAAAAATAACAGAAACTGTGATTAGCTATAATCATTGTTATATTTAAAAAAGATATGCGCGTTAATATAACCACGTAGACTGTAAATAATGGGTTTTATTCTCTACTTAGAATTATTTTCTATGTAAAGAAATAAAATAAGAGTATATTCGTAATATATCTCAATGTTATATTAATAGGTTAAATAGGTGATCACTTCATCGTGTATTTACTTAATGCAACTGTACAGTTAAAAACCATTGAACTATTGTGAATAAGGAATAGATCTAATCTGTATTATTATCGGCAAAGCCATTTAGCTCTTTAATTCATAAAAGTGATTTATCTACATCTACATCATAACCTACCTACGATAAACTAACAGCCTTTATTAAAAAACCTGTATCTGTAGGTGCATCTTAATTTTTACTTTATCGATAACCGATTCCTTAATTACATTCAAATTTAGAATATCTCTGAGAAACAAAGAAATTTGATTTGGCCTCTATTCTAGTAGCTGTCGAGATGAGGTTTCATTTGAAATAAAGTGTCAGTTGCAAACAATTTTGACAAATTTCGCATGTTTCTTGATATCGAATTATATGGCAGTCTGCCCTGACTCTAGTTTGTTTCTTTATATATATAAAAAACAAGTAATTAGTTTGTAAGTATAGTATTACTTTGTTTTGTTGAAGCTTATGATATTGATGTAGATAAAGCAGTGTATGTAACTGTACATATTAAGGAATTAACATACTCGTGTGATCCCTTTATGAAACTTATTTCATCCGTTTTATAAACCCACACTCGTATTTTAATGCCTTTCATTATGTAGCAGTCCCAGTCTCATAAACTACTATAATATGTTGTTGCACAATTATGTTAACAAATACTGAAATTCTCTTTTTTAACAGAAACAAGGCGACTAAGGTTAAATAACTGTAAGATCTATAAATAAATCTAATAATGATACTACTCTTTGTTTTATTTCCCTACTTCATTATTTGAACTCTGTGCGAGTTTGTGATTCGCGAGTTCAGAATTTCTGGCAGCTTTTTGTAAAGATAAACCTCGTCTTGAAAATATAAAGCGCTCTCGCTTTCAATATAAGCTTTACCTCAGGAAAATGGAAAAGGGGATCGACGGCGTAGAAAATCAATTATACAGCTGACTTCAATTGATAATAAAGAAGCGTGAACCCCTGATGCTGATGTTTCTACTAACAATGTGAAGCTTATGATGGCTGCCATTGTCAAGCCGTCAGTTGGCAACTTTCAATATATTTTTCAATTTCAGTATTGCTGGCTTGAATAAACTTGAAATTTAGCTGTAAATATATTTTGTCCTTTTCTGACAAATACATAAGTCTAAATGACATAAAGGCAAACGATTCATAGCTAATTTATAACTTTTTTACTTCATTATATACGAAACGCAATCAAAAGCACTTTATAGAGGCAAGATTTTACCACTTTTTTTAACAATACTATACCGATTTTCATTGCTTACTTGAATGTAGAAACTTCAGTCCCTCTCACTCTATAAACATTGCGGTTTTTTCTTCAATACATTGCCTCAAGGGCCTATTTTAGATTTAAGCTAATTATAGTCGTTCGATTTGAAGCTGGCCCGAAGCGGCTAATCTTTTGTCTATTGTTAACTAAAACCGCGCGTGCCACTACCTGCAAAAAAAGGGTCGTATAATTCTAATTGGAGCCTGAGCGCGGGCTAGTCCAACGCCCAAAAAACCAGTGTAGGTGTGCTCTCCGATAACGCGCCTTTGTTACGCATATCGAGGACACATTTGAGACTGGTTCGGTAGTGTTCGACTCGCTGGCACTCAGTAATCGTATAGGAACCATACAAGAAATCGCAAATTATTTTTCCATTTGTTCATTTTGAATCTTATTTCATTACCACAGGAGTTGTAATTAAATGACCGGTTAAAGTAACCGGGCCCTTTTTTAGGGTTCCGTAGCCAAATGGCAAAAAACGGAACCCTTATAGATTCGTCATGTCCGTCTGTCTGTCCGATTCTGTCACAGCCACTTTTTTCCGAAACTATAAGAGCTGTACTGTTCAAACTTAGTAAGTGGATGTATTCTATGAACCGCATTAAGATTTTCACACCAAAATAGAAAAAAAACAATAAATTTTGGGGGTTCCCCATACTTAGAACTGAAACTCAAAAAATATTTTTTCATCAAACCCATACGTGTGGGGTATCTATGGATAGGTCTTCAAAAATGATATTGAGGTTTCTAATATCATTTTTTTCTAAAATGAATAGTTTGCGCGAGAGACACTTCCAAAGTGGTAAAATGTGTCCCCCCCCCCCCCCCGTAACTTCTAAAATAACAGAATGAAAAAACTAAAAAAAAATATGATATACATTGCCATGTAAACTTCCACCGAAAATTGGTTTGAACGAGATCTAGTAAGTATTTTTTTTAATACATCATGAAATTAAAAAAAAAAATTTTTTTCATCATACCCATACATGTGGGGTATCTATGGATAGGTCTTCAAAAATGATATTAAGGTTTCTAATATCATTTTTTTCTAAACTGAATAGTTTGCGCGAGAGAACCTTCAAAAGTGAAAAAATGTGTGTCCAAAGTGGTAAAATGTAGAACGAGATCTAGTAAGTAGTTTTTTTTAATACGTCATAAAGGAACCCTTCATGGGCGAGTCCGACTCGCACTTGGCCGCTTTTTTTGCAGTGGCACGCGCCGTTTTAGCTAACAATAGACAAAGAATAAGACGTTGAGGGCCAGCTACAAATCTAACGACTATATATCCCCTGTATGTTTCCATGAAGTATATTGTTATTTTAAATAATATGAAAGTGAACTTATTCTAACTTTAAAAAAATAACAAACTTAGTATACATATTTTACAAATGAATGTATTTTAAAGTTTTTCAAACAAAGAGTTAAATTAATAGAGCACAATTGATTCGCGCATTTACAGTTCCAAGAATACCCTTTACAGTTATTAATTAATGTTACTTGAAATAATAATACTCGAATTAATTCTCTCTTATAGCGTACCTAACTACATTCCACCAAGTTATTAAATATTTCAGTCTGGCTTATTTCAAAAATTTACATAAAACGTTTAGACTGATAACAAGTAAAGTACTTTATCACTTAATAATATCAGGTATCAAAGAATTTAATTACCATTTGCGTAATAATTTATAATCTTGAGGCGCTTGAAAACAAAAGGGAGAAAATAATACTTGATTTTTTTGTTTGAGGTAAGTACTTTAAATGTATTCATTTCGTGGCAATCATAAATATTGGCCGAATACAGGTCACGCCCTCACGCCAAAATAATATATTTAAGTACATACACGAGAAAAAAAGAGGAAGAGGAAGACCCATAAAAATGATGCTGTAGCCACTCCTATTAAGACGAAAATACGGAGGCCCAGAATAGGCTGCAATGGAAAATGCTGCTGCGACAGAGGGCTAGGCGCTCTTAATATTACATACACTTAATCACGCCTATTTCCCGGAGGGTTAAGCAGAGATCACGGATTTCCACTTGCTACAATCCTGACACACCTCTTTTGCTTCCTTCACTTTCATAACATTCCTCATACACGCTCGTCGGTTTAGGGTGCTCTTGACCTGGCCTTTCTTCCGGATTTCCCCGATTTGATCAAAGTAAGGCCGCCGAGGTCTACCCCTTCTAGCTCCCTCTTCTACTATTAGATACATAATATTATACTTATCTTTATTACTATAATAAAACACGTTATGCTATTTATATTTGATATCAGGAGTCACGTGGTTGAGTTTAGAGTTAAAAAAAAGCATGATTCAAAGAGTTTCCTGAAAGAAACACTGAAATTTCCATGTAAATTTTCAACCTGGGTAAGTTTAGTTTTACGAATAACTAAGCTATCCATATATTTTTACCACACAGAAATTGTAGGTATTCATTTCACCATTGAAATTGTTACATCAATAATCAGGAAATTTCCATACTGATTTGCATTTTGAAATGTTTGCGCTATTTTACAAACGAGCTTTTCCTGTATGAGTTTATTTGCTTAGTCCGTTCTGATCGCAATTTTAAATTCTTTTCACTACTTCAGCGTTATTACGAAATTCTTTGATTCTTATTTCAAAAATAATTGTTGGGTAAGGAATGAGGAATTTTGTACGCGGAGGTTTATTAGACTTTTCTCTTTGGAGTCCTGTACTGGCACTTAATCAGTATGAAACACTTATAAAAGGAAGAGGAATTTTCAGTGCTAATAAGGTAAAACCAAACTAGTGTGACATATTGTTTTAACAGACTTATTTTGATTTTAATAACAGGTCATGTTAGATTTGATTTGTAATAGTCTGATCTGTCATGGTTAAAAGTGTCGTTTTTGGTTGAAGTCAAATGTCACTTTTACACACTAAATGACACTGACAGATCAGATCAATAACTAATCCAGATCATTAGATCATAACCTGTTATTAAAATCAGAATACGCTTGAAAGTAAAAACATATGTTTAGTATAAATAATTAAAACATACCTATTCTGATTTTTATCACAGGCATTCCTTAGATTACATTAGTAATGGATCTGATCTGTCAGGGTCAAAAGTAACATTTTTGGTTGACAAAATGTCACTTTTGACAATGACAGATCAGATCCATAACTAATCCTGATCCTTAGATCATAACCTGTTATTAAAATCAGAATACGCCTGAAAGTAAAAAAAAATGTGTTTAGCATAAATAATTATATTAATTTATTATTCAATGTTGGTAAGACCGACATGTGATTTTTAGTTAAATAAGTTTTTGGCAAAAAATTGTTTTTGTTACAAGCTTTTATCGCTGACTCCGACTTCAAGATTTCAAAAGAGGAGGTTATCAATTCGGTTGTATGTTTTTTTTTAATGTTTGTTACTCCATAACTCCGTCATTTCTGAACAGATTTTGAAAATTATTTTTTTGTTTGAATTTATATATGTACAGATTGGTCCCGTTTTTGTCAAAACTCAGTTCTGATGATGGGATCCATGAGGAATCGAGGGAACTCTTCAAATGTGAAAGGCATACATATAGTGATTTTTGTATTTTCTGTAACAAATCAAGCATTTACTTTTGTAGAAGTGACATTTGATGAAGTGGAACTATTGATGATGAACAGAACGGAACTCTTCAATGATGCATAGTTCACGTTTGTCAATTTGTTCTCTTTGCCAAGCAGTTAGGTTTTCAAGGCACCTTTTTATATTTCTATCCTATTTAGTTTTTAATAATTATCTGGTGCTTTATTTCATGCATGGTGTGAAATAATTTATCTTAAATACAGTCAAATACCCTATTGCGGGTATCTTACCAGTCAACCATAGGGCAAATCTGAAATGTGTCAAGGTGGGTGCAGTAGCAAAAAAAAAACATGTTACCTCCTTTTCTACATAATTAGGCGTAGGACGCTGTCTTTTTAATTTCATTGTATGAAATCTAAAATCAACAAAAATCGTTCTTTCACCGGTCTCCCTCAATGAAATCGGTTTCTTTTTCTTAAAAATTATTTAGACCGGCGACTAATACTCATCGAGCTAATTTTAAAAACCCCAAACACAACTAGGTGTCGTTGTTTTATCACAAAGTTCCTATGGCCACCTCCTGTCTCCATCATCAGATCAGCTCGATGTTACCATAATATTGCACTGTCACCCGACTTACATGTGCATGCAAAATTTCAGCTCAATCGGAAACCGGGAAGTGTATCAAATCTAACTTGCAAGATTTGATTACAGACCAACAGACAGACAACGGGACAGGTGAAACTAAATAAAAGCTTGTACATATGGTAAAAACGGTAAATAAAAATTATTTTATGCAGGCGTTTTCAGTAAAAGCACCGATCATGTTCAACTAAATAATTACTCTAACATTTCACATTTCATTAAATAAGGCGTTGTATTTTTTTTATGTTAATAGTGTTCCTCGAAAAGCTCTTAGTGACCGGCAAAGTAGATGGCAACAGGTCTGGACGCGGACGCAGTCCCATACGTTGGTCTAGCCAGATCCGCACCGCTCTTGACTCCACAGTTCACATGGCTCTCCATACAGCGAGAGACAGAAACAGATGGAGAAAGATCATAAGAGAGAAAGTAATACTAAAGGGAGATCACGACCCTTAATGTTGAGGAATACGACGAAAGGATCCAATTCCAAGTTTCTCTCCTTTGAAAGCAATTGATAAATACTTGAAAATTCATGTTTTATTTATTAATTTTAACCATAAAGTCGTCTTTTGGTAAGTTTTTCTATTGTGCACACAATATTGTAAATGAAATTTACATATACTCCACTCTATAGAAAATATTCCAAGTGCTATACGAAATCTTTGTGAAAAATCTCCCGCATATACGTACTCGAGTCTGCACTTTAACAATACGTGACCTGCGAATAAAAAGTTTAGAGCTGGGATGACGGTTCAAGGCGATATAAACCTTATGCTAACTTAATTAAGATCTTAATTTAAATGATTTCTAGGTATCTCTTAGGTCCCTTATTTTGCGAGGAGTTGTACTGGACTACGGCACGCTGGAGCATTCTCACATGCATCTTCGTTTACATACTACATGAATATGCAGTATATTGTTCAGTTTGTTCCTAAATTCAACAACTTAAAATATGTATCTTTCTACTCATCATAACTAAAGTAATAAGTAAACACGTACGAGAAAAATAAATTTTGATTATATATATGGGCTCCCACTCAACAATAAGATTTCATTTCGATACGCTGTAGTCAACTGTAAAAAAAATTGTCCAGTCACGTGCCGCCGCGCTCCCATAGAAAATACTAAACGGACGCGGGGCGCGGGGCGTCAGTCGCACGTTTACAAATACAAATACAAATACAAATACAAAACTTTATTAATAACGCCAAAGTTATAGGTCATAATGTCTTAATAATAGGTACAATAGTACTTAAAACAAACATATCAATGTCACAGAGTAATATTTAATATAGATCTCATTCACATTAATTCTCATTTCATATAAACAACATAATATAAGTTAATACAATTTCATAGTACCTTAATAACCTATGTACACGGTAGTTTAAAAAACTCATCGACGTCATACAAAGATAAGGTTAGTAGCCACTTTCGTAGTCTACATTTAAATATATCGGTGGAGGCTGCATCTCTGACCACTGCGGGCAGTCTGTTATAAACGGACGGGCCCATGATGTATGGAGAACGCTCTGACTTCGAAAGCTTGTGCTTAGGAGTGACAAGACGGTAACTGTATTTATTGCTACGGAGCGCATGACTCTGATTTGTACCGTGTTTTTTGAACAAGTGTAAGTTTGAGTGAGTGAATAGCGCCATCTGGTACACAAGTTCGCCTGGTAATGTCAAGACCCCTAGGTCCTCGAAGAGGTTTCTGCATGAGGTGTCGGTTGGTGCCTTAACAATGCAACGTAATGCTTTCTTTTGCATTCGAAATACACGCTGGGAATCAGCCCCTCGGGCCCACACCTCGGCACCGTAGGTGAGAAGACTATGCACCGTCGCAAAATAGCAGGAGCGCATAACGTTCAGTGACGCGGTGTTGGCCAGCCTACCCAATGCGAAACACGCCCGCCCTAGCTTCGAGCTTAACTCATCGATGTGCCCGTCCCAGGTGAGAGAGGAATCAACCAGGAAGCCCAGTAGCTTTGTCGACTGAACCTGATGTAATACTGTTTATATCTACATTTTTTTTTACTGAGATACTTATTTCATTAATTATTTAGGTTTTATAGTTAAAGAATATTTTAGATGACTCGTAGAAAAATTATTGTATACAACAGTGTATATCACTATTAGCTTTTCAATCTCGTACCTTACTAAGGCAACTCAGCAAGTTTTGTTGCCTAAACACGGTACTCTAATGAAAAGCTCTCTATTATATCACGATTGTATAAAATACTATAATATATTGACATAGTTCAGTTGCAAGGGTCGATTTGGAGTTTCAAAACTTATTTAATAACACAAGAGCTATTTTAAAATAGGGCAAATATTGAAACAATATTGTGAACTACCTTTGCAGTAAGTAAATTAATACGAGTGAATATTTAAACGGTTAAAATTACCGTGAGAATCTATATGTTTTAAAGTGGCACTCTTGGAAATTATGTATCCAGGTTATCTTGCCTTCTTTTAGCACCAGCTGGCTCTTTTAGGAATTGAGCACCTACGACATCTAGCAGGGGGCTGATTTTTTAATTTCGAGCGCTCAAATTCATCACTCAAAAATCTGTGAAAATGGCAAATTGATATTTTAGAAATACGAATAATAAAAATTGGGAATCGAGTGGTATTGAACACTCGTTTTCAATTATATTAGTACAATTTAAATGCCTAGTAGTGGAGATGAATTGAAGGGAATTACACGAAATAGAGCACTCAAATTCCAAAAATCGGCCCCCAGGTACCACAGTTGGTAAGCATAACGCGCATGCCACTTGTCTATCTATACATAGTGTCAAAAAGTGACATATCGTGGGCGGTAAGCAATCAGTGAACCAAAGTAGCAGAGGGGACTCCACCGTCTGGCCTAGTAGTCTTACTTGCGGAGCTTGCTGTAGACACCGATCAAAATATAAGATAATAACTGAAATATAATGCAGTTAATGATATGGCTAAATAGAAAATTTTATGTAAGACAATGTCGTTAATCCGTTGACAAAGAACATCTGAACGTACGCAAGCGTGAGTTTGTGAACTGGTGCATATTTTTGCGTCGCGCCTCAATCAAAAAAGATTTTCACCGACGCTGTTTTATTGTAGGTATTAACGCAACCGATTTTATACTGTGCGTGCCTTTTTGTTGGCATTACTTAGGTACGTACCGACTTTTGTTTGACGCTAAAATGATAAATAATCATGCAAAAACAAACCTACCTACTACTTGTAGTATTATGAGACTATAGTCATGATACGTAAGTTAAAAAGAGGTTCCGCAACTAAAAATACTTACTGTGGACAAAGATGTGAAATGTAGATCAATTGACATAAAGTTTTTGGACCCGGGTATGTCCTTAAACTACGTCCAAAAGAGAGGTATGGGCAATGTGAATGTCATCTCGCCTTGTGTGGTAGGGCACAGCACAGCGGATGTCATTCCAGATCTAGAGCAGAGCCCAACTGGGGAAGTACCTCCACCTTACAGAAAACAGCAGCCAAATAACACTAGACCCTACTCATAGTGTTGTGTTCCTGCCGGTGAGTAAGGTTGCCAGAGCTCAACGAGGGGGGTGGGGTTAGGGTCGGCAACGCGCATGTAACTCCTCTGGAGTTGCAGGTGTACATAGGCTACGGAGACTGCTTACCATCAGGCAGGCCGTATGCTTGTTTGCCACCGACGTAGTATAAAAAAAAAAAAAGTTACAAAAGGTGACTTTTATTTTTGTATGATATAGTAGGTAAACGCGTAGACGAATCGCCTGATGGTAAGCATATATCGTCGGTCATACACCTGTAAAATGCTAGTACGCTCTTTCCTTGAAGGTAGTATCGTGTTCAGAAATGCCGCTGGCGACAGTTCATTACAATATTTGTCTATTTTGCACTATTATTTACATTGATTAAAGCCACCTAGTAAAATTCCTTTAGTTAAATAAGGGATGTTTTCTGATAAAAAAGTGAGTGTTTATAAATATTTCCTAGCCCTTAACCAGGACTTTCAATATAAGTAGTCAAAAAACAAATCAAAGTCAAAGAACATTTTGTTTTCAAAATGAAGAAAATAGACAAATTATATTAGAAATATTTTTCTAAAAGGGATTTTAATTTAAAGTACTAAACATTATCTCTCTAATATTTCTAAGCCTTATATGTATGACCAATAAGTACTTAACTTTACTATTATACAAATGGTTTCTATGGTTTTTGAGTTACTCAATAATTATCCTACCCTTTACCCTTGTTAATATTATAAAGGGTTTAAAAGTATCTGTGGTTATGCCCACGATAATGTTGGTTTAAAACGCGTGATTGATTCATAGAATTCTCCGGGCTTTTGTGTATAATAGCGAGATTAAGGTCACACAAGGTTTAAATTCACGGCTTATAATGTTTGTGTCGATATTTACCACGCCTTATTTACGCCAATGTTATGGTAAAAACTGTGGCTGCGGCAATTTCAGTATTGGACATATACTTATAATCCCATCAAAAACATTTTCATGTAAAATGTTGCCAAGACAAAACTATAAGGTTCGCACCGTTAAAAAGTTATCAGATCTCTTGTAGAGCGAAGCTTCTAACTCTACAAGCCCTACCCTATTGCGGACGATTTATGGTGTAACGCCGGAGAGACACCGTTGTTGTTGGCTGAATAGACCGACGATGTGAGACTGACATGGTCTACCAGAGACCTGATAAGGGAAATTTTCGGAAAACGGTACTGAGACGCATTGCAGTGCCAGTTGCCAGTGCAGTGAACCAGGTCTCATCACGAAACTTGCGACCCTCCGCGACACGTTTGCGCCACTCCGTCCGCTGTTCTGCAAGCCTCTCCCAGCACTGGTGGTCGATATGGAAGGCAATCCTCTCCCTCTTTAAGCAATCTTTAAAGCGAAGCAATGGCCTCCCAACGTTACGTTTTGCATTCGCAACCGCACCAAGATCCAAGAAGAACACGACGAGGAAGTCGAGAGGGTTCCATCCTGTGCACATGCCCTAGCCAACGCACGCGTCTTTGTTTGAGAAATGCGGTTAAGCTAGACAGCTGTACAATTTCTTAAACTCTATCATTTGTTACCCTGTCTTGCCATGATATTACTAAGATCTTACGAAGGCAACGCATATTAAAATAGTTTATACGATGTTCTATTTTTGTATACGTCGTCCAGGTTTCAGATCCGTATAAGAGTATGTTTAATATAGAAGCTTCAAAGATCAACATCAAGTATCATCTTATTGAGGTGGGACTGTTCTATGTAGGTATATGATGATTTCAAGAAGACTATCACTAATTTTATGTTGTAATACTTAAATGAGGCTGTGATTTAGTTTTCACATATAAAATCTATTCCAACAGATTGTGCTCCAGGACAATTACACTGCGGGTAGCAAGGTAGGCAAATTTTACGGTAGTTGTTCTTAGGTAGTAGTAAATGCTGAGCTGTTCCTTAAAGATTGTTACTTTCTATATGAGTAGTATTCTGTACAAAACACATGAATCATTGTTATTCAACAAATGTAGGTATACGCATCAATAGTAGCGGATGAAACAACGCGCCAAAAGTATCTGACATTTCGGATAACTTTTCCAAATATAAATAAATTTCTAAAATTCACGTTCAAAAGTATATATTTTACAGTCTTAATTGTTATATATTAAAGACATCACTTATTGTTAAGCTTTTACAGAATGGTAGATACTTATGAAGCGTTATTTGATCCGCTACTTTTGACGCTGACTGTACCTACATGTCAGAACCATAGAAAAATAGTAAGCATCGATAATGCATCTCTAGATATAAGACATAAGAGTTATGACTTGTGCTTAAAATGAGTAAGTATTTAAGTTTCAAAACATGATAATAATATACGACGTGCATGAAAAGTGATAGGGGAGAAACTATAAAAAATATTCCAGCCAAATTTTGTACTTTATCACGTCCCTTAGCGAAATAAGTTACCTTTATTCTTCTCGAAAACTTTCCCCCATTTGACATTCATAGAGCATACTATAGGGATCTAAATAGTTTTAGTGAAATATGTAGAACATGGGGGCATTTATGAACAAGTAAGTTGCTTTTTATCCTTCTCCAGTGAAGCCAATAAATGATGCTTATGTGTTTTTATTGCTCACTCTCTGAAATAGGGTCATTGTTGTTCTAAAATGTGTGCAGAAAGTGATGTTTCTGCACTAGAGCATTTTACTTCCCAAGTACGATGTTTTAATTTTTTTACGATGAGCAATTGAAAGGAGGATGGGTAGATTTGTATGGACACTGGCCTATGTACCAAATAAGAATAAGTGAAATACCATCGGTAAGCTTTTTTTATATACTCAATTTTTTGGTACGGCGAGGATTGTCAAACCTCTGCTTAAAAAAAATGAACAAAAAGAAACAGAAGAAAACGAATAACAAACTAAAATATCGTGATACAAAATCATTGCCAATAACAATACCTTCATGATCTGCGACACAGGAACTTAGTATCGAAAAAAAACTATATTATGTAGTCATAGTCACGTTTCAACTCGCACCATTTATGCGGTGATAACTTTTTTGTGAATTGTTTAACTCTCTGGTGCAAGGCATCATTTCGAATTTAAACACGCCCAGATATCGCATCTGCTGAATGTATTTTCTAATTGGAAGTATAAAGTGTTATTTGTGTGACGGGCTGAAATTATGTTTTGCACTTAGCAAGTTAGCATGGCGCATCGCAATTAATTTGCATCCTTGACGCTGCGCGCTGGAGCGCGTCGCTTGCACGTGTCTACTGGTAGGTCCAGACGACGCCAAGGATATTGGACGTTTAGTCCTTTGAATCAGGCTAAAAATGTAAAGCATATTTTCGCAATTTTCAACTGTGCTAGTACCAAAATAAGGTTAATTTTTGTTAAAGTACCTACTTATATTTTTGTAATTAGTGAGTTTTGGTTGTCACCGGGCATTTTTAAATACGAGCTTAATACAGGAAAATAACAGGAGACTATCCCATCAATATAATTATTTTTCTTAACACTGTAATAAAAAACAAATGTAATAAAATCATTTAACCTCGTATAGATTTTGCTTACACAAATTTAAGATGAAACTTTATTATTTTTTGTGATAAAAAATTATCTAATCATAAAGAGCGCGGGTTGGATATACCTCTTTTGTGAATGGGCGCCATACATTTAAGTTTATGTGTGTAACGATGTTTTTTTAGATTAACAACATTAAAGTTATACAAAATTCAAAAATTTTAAGTCATTTACGGACACGTGTACAAAATTATTTTAAATAGATCATTGTTATTCTGACCAAAAAATATTGCGATTGAAATAGTTTAACAAAGTAAACCGTCGACAGTATATTAATATTTATAACATTTTTTCGTAGAACGAAGTAAAGCAAAGTTCTAACAGAAGCGACAATTTTGTTTACTGTTTATGCACGCTAACATAAGGACGAAGAATATGAATATGCTTGAACGGTAACTCGTATTTTATAGCGATAAAAAGTAACGCATTTGGCCGGAAGCTAAACAGAGACAAATATACAAGGAATTTAAATAACACTACGTTTAATAGTAAAGTACCTGGGAATTCTATTTAGATGGTCATTTCATGTGTTCAAACGGTTATCTGTGACTTTTCCCTATATTAACACTAACACAAGCCATAATTTCTATAAAAAACTTCGTCATACTTATAGTCTTAAAATATATAAATTATAATTTTATAAATTATGACCAAACGTCACTGATGAACTTTAATTTAGTTATTTTTTCAAATTAATTAGTGCTCCTAAATTAGGTATGTATAATTATTGGACTCCCATTACGATCACCTCTCACAAAATTTAAGGTTACGTATATGGTTTTATCAAAACAATTTCTTTGCCCCAGTTGAAGTATAAAAATATCTTATTGCATTGTTATTTCAACAAAACATAAAACCCCCCACAAGATGATTTTAATGAAGTAGTAGCAGAGTGTAATCCAAAACTTTTAAACGAGTTTTTAATAATATTCTTCGCGGTTTCGCTCCGGGAGTTAATTGCAGTTTTTCTTTTACTAGTTTCGTAAAATTAATAAGCACTCCTAGAAGACGAACACGGACAGAGAAGGCTTCACCGCCTGTTTAATGGTTGTAAGTAGTCTTCTGAACAAAGTATTGATGCAACAAAACTCTTAATTGTCTTTAATTTTAAAGGAGTACCTATCGCCAAGATATGTTTGTTTTTATATTTTGAATAAAATAATAAAAATATATTATAAGATATTCTTACACAGATTGATTTAGTCCCACAGTATGCTCAAGAAGGCTTGTGTCGGGGTACTCACACAACGATGTACGGTGTGGAAGAAGTGAATGGGCCCTTTAGGTAAAATGCCTCAAAACGCATTATATATAAAAGAAACATTCTTTTATTTGTTAAAAGAAACAAAACGGAATTTAAATAAAACCGGCCAAGAGCATGTCGGGCCACGCTTAGTGTAGGGTTCTGTAGTTACTCTTCCGTCACAATAAGTTAAACTGGAGCTTAAAGTATAGTAAATTGTTAACCAAGGGATGAAACGGTACCTTTCACCCAAGTTGAACAAATAGGCAAATTTGCATAATCAGTACCTAATTAAAGTAAGTCTTTTTACTATGAAGGGAAAACTTTTTGCGATAACTCAAAAACAGCTAAACTGATCATGCCCGCTATAGTTTTTATTTAATATCTTTCTTAAGCTCTACTTCCACGATTTTTTTCATATTTTTTGGACCTATGGTTCAAAAGTTAGAGGGGGGAGACACATTTTATTTTTCTTTCGGAGCGATTATCTCCAAATATATTAACTTTATCAAAAAATGTTTCTTGAAAACCCCTATTAGTTTTGAAAGACCTTTCCAACGATACCCCACACTCTAGGGTTGAAGCGAAAAAAAAAATTCACCCCCACTTTACGTGTAGGGGAGGTACCCTAAAAAATATTAAATTTTTAGATTTTATTATACGACTTTGTCGGCTTTATTGATTTATATATCCATGGCAAATTTCAGCTTTCTAGCACTAACGACCACGGAGCAAAGCCTCGGACAGGCAGACAGACAGACGGACATGGCGAAACTATAAGGGTTCCTAGTTGACTACGGAAGTACGGAACCCTAAAAAGATCTTGTCTCGCCTGAGATTGGAACGGGCTAAAGATTCTAAAAAAAAATCACAATTTTATTTCAAAAATCGATACAATTGAAAAAAAATTGTAGGTACACAAGATTATTTTTAGACAAGCAATTTGTATAAAAGTTTTTGAATGCAGATTTATTTGTTAAAAAAATTCCTTAAGTAAAATGATCTAACTTAAGGTACTTTACCTCCAGGGCAAATTTTTCCACACTGTAAATATATAGAATGTCTCATAATTTAGCCGTTCTTTGAATGTTTCAATGTTTTGAATGGAGAGCCTCGCAAAAATTAGAAATGACTTATCTTAGAAATACTTGGGTGTCATTGTCCTCCTTATAAACGGTAAGTTTTCATATGTATATTTTGTTAACACGCCCTAAGCTAAAGCATCAATATTTTTTAAAAGTGTTAACAACATCTTCTACACGTACGTAGTCATTGGTAAAAGCGTATTGATATTTGGACACTAACCTTAATATCAGGAAAATTGTAATGTTAATTAGATTCGCAATTGTATATACTATATTTTTTAATCCAAAGCTCAAAGTGATGAGTCAATTAAAAAAGCCAACTTTATTTTATTGGGTAAATTATATAAAGCTATTTAAATAATAGCATTTTTCATTAAATACATAATCCCAGGCCACTGCCATTTATTTCAAACGAAGGCGGAAATTAAAAAGAAAAATTATAAATGTAGTCGGTCATCTCACCGAAAATGATTAATTTGAAACATTGGAACCTCAGTCAACATTCTGCAGGTTCTAGGAAAAACAAGCGAGATGCCCGCTATTGCCACAGGGCTATCCCAGAGGTGAGAATGAGCTCTGCTCAAATAGTGGAATTTTTACAGAATTTAAGCCAAATTAAATCCATTATTTATCACAATATTCTAGACCATGAATTTCGATTGCCCAACTCCAACTTGCTAATATTTTATTACATGTTAAGGCAAACTATTGCATACGGTCAAAGCGAATTCAATCCATTATATAAACATAATCATTATAAATTTAACAGATGCGCTCTTGTCGGTGAAGTCTTGCTTAGGCCTCTTCCTTGGCAGCTTGATACGATGTTCACTTTCTCCTTCACCTAATCCATGTATACCCTTCTTGGCTTTTCTCTCTTTCTCCTTCCTTCGATTTTACCTTCTATGATGGTGTTGATGAATTCAAAATCAACAGATGCCCCAATATGTTTCATCTTCTACTTTCGATGGTTCTCAATGGTGCAGTTAATTTTCTCCATACGCCGCCTGCACCACATTTCAACAGCTTCAAGGCATTTTCTGTCCCTTTGAAGAAACGATATGTTAAAGATACATTTAAGGGCAAAACCACAGAATTTTGGCAGTTAAAAAAAACAAGTGGTTTACCATTTTAAGATAGAATAAACATTGTGGGCACAAAACGTAGGCACTCGGAGGTGGCCAGTGTAGTTTAAAACAAACAGCAAGCTAGCTTCGACTTTTGTACCTATACATAAGATGGACAAAGTCGAGCAAACCGGCCCACGCAAATATTAGTGTACGGCTACAAATATTTAATTTTGTGCCTGTTCAAAAATGCTTTCGCAAAACTAGCACACTGATAAATTAGCTGAAGTTGCTTGGTGTGTAGAAAATTAAAGTTAAACAAAATTCATATTTACTCGGTGGGGTTTAGGGTTTATTTTTGTTTGAATGAGAATGTGATTATTTTTATGCAGCGTTGAGTTGAATTTGTTTCATTTGATGCCGAAAGAATGAGAGAAAGTCTGAATAATTGTTTATTTACGAGTATACCTGTTCATAAATTTACAAACGCGGTGTTTTTCTAAAAGATAAAAATTAAAAAAAAAACAAATCATCAATCAGCCTCAAGCCAATAACTAAATAAAATAAAATAAACTTAATTTCGTTGCTTTGAATTAGTTATCATTAATGATTATCTTCTCGTTTAAATAAGGACCGTCACAAGTCACCACAACGACCGGTCGACTCTCTCTCGTCTAGCAGTTTCCTACGATTTTGCCTAGGCCCACCTTTCTTCGATGGCCCGTCTCTTCAGTCTTTTGCTATGTGGCATAATTAAGAAACTTTCAGCTCCAATACGGGTAGCAACTACCATTTGTACCGAGATACCATACCGGTAACCGGTAACTCGTAGTGCTTATATTACGAGTTACCGTATGTGATATTTTACCACTTAATCTTTTTTAGGGTTCCGTAGCCAAATGGCAAAAAACGGAACCCTTATAGATTCGTCATGTCCGTCTGTCTGTCCGATTCTGTCACAGCCACTTTTTTCCGAAACTATAAAAGCTATACTGTTCAAACTTGGTAAGTAGATGTATTCTATGAACCGCATTATGATGTTCACACAAAAATAGAAAAAAAACAATAAATTTTGGGGGTTCCCCATACTTAGCACTGAAACTCAAAAAATCTTTTTTCATCAAACTCATACGTGTGGGGTATCTATGGATAGGTCTTTAAAAATGATATTGAGGTTTCTAATATCATTTTTTTCTAAACTGAAAAGTTTGCGCGAGAGACACTTCCAAAGTGGTAAAAAGTGTGTCCCCCCCCCCCCGTAACTTCTAAAATAACAGAATGAAAAATCTAAAAAAAATATATGATATACATTGCCATGCAAACTTCCACCGAAAATTGGTTCGAACGAGATCTAGTAAGTAGTTTTTTTTTAATACGTCATAAAAATTTAAAAAAAAAATTTTTTTCATCAAACCCATACGTGTGGGGTATCTATGGATAGGTCTTCAAAAATGATATTTAGGTTTCTAATATCATTTTTTTCTAAACTGAATAGTTTGCGCGAGAGACACTTCCAAAGTGAAAAAATGTGTGTCCCCCCCCCTGTAACTTCTAAAATAACAGAATGAAAAATCTAAAAAAAATATATGATATACATTGCCATGCAAACTTCCACCGAAAATTGGTTCGAACGAGATCTAGTAAGTAGTTTTTTTTTTATACGTCATAAAAATTAAAAAAAAAAATTTTTTTCATCAAACCCATACGTGTGGGGTATCTATGGATAGGTCTTCAAAAATGATATTTAGGTTTCTAATATCATTTTTTTCTAAACTGAATAGTTTGCGCGAGAGACACTTCCAAAGTGAAAAAATGTGTGTCCCCCCCCCTGTAACTTCTAAAATAACAGAATGAAAAATCTAAAAAAAATATATGATATACATTACCATGCAAACTTCCACCGAAAATTGGTTTGAACGAGATCTAGTGAATAGTTTTTTTTAATACGTCAATAAATTAAAAAAAAATTTTTTTCATCAAACCCATACGTGTGGGGTATCTATGGATAGGTCTTCAAAAATGATATTTAGGTTCCTAACATCATTTTTTTCTAAACTGAATAGTTTGCGCGAGAGACAGTTCCAAAGTGGTAAAATGTGTGTCCAAAGTGGTAAAATGTTGAACAAGATCTAGCAAGTAGATTTTTTTTTAATACGTCTTAAATGGTACGGAACCCTTCATGCGCGAGTCCGACTCGCACTTGGCCGCTTTTTTTAACATTTGATTTACAATAACAATATATATATTATAATTAAATAAATTGGAGGTCGACGGTGCCAATGTGTCTACCCAGGTAGCATCCCACACTAACACCCGTCCCAAGCTTCAAGGAACTAAGAACACCCCATCAGGCCTCTTGCCTTCATCTCTGATGGCAATATCAACTTTTTAATTACTTTCTGGTTATTAAACATCTAGTTGCTTTTTACTTTGTCTATAAATTACTAAAATACGAAAACGCACAATACGAAGAGAAATGATATAAATAAACATGCTGGAGACGCGGTGTTATTTACTGCTCTGCTGCGGTATAATTAAGTGCTCCGATTGCAAATCTGCCTGTTAGGATAGTTAAAGAAACCTTGGCATAACAAAGTCGTTCAATTAAACTAAAAGAAATTAAACTAAGACTCTTATTGAACTTTTTCCCGAAGGTATTTTGTTACACATTCTTTTGTTAAATTATATGAAAAAACTTCAATTACACAATTATTTGGCCCTAATTTTCTGCTGGACACACAAAAACCTTTAGTGTAAGGGATATATGATTATTTTTACATATTCATTAAAATTGAGAAAGGTATGTTGAGACGGTTTAGACACGTAGAAAGAATGAGTGAAAGAAGGTTAACAAAGAGATTGTATAAGGGAGAAGTAGAAGAGGGAGCTGGAAGGGGTAGACCTCGGCGGACTTTCTCTGATCAAATCGGGGAAATCCTGAAGAAAGACCAGGTCAAGAGCACTTTAAACCGACGAGCGTGTATGAGGGATGTTATGAAAGTGAAGGAAGCGAAAGAGGTATGTCAGATTCGTAGCAAGTGGAAATCGGTGGTCTCTGCCTACCTCTCCGGAAATAGGCGTGATTATAATGTATGTATGTAATTAAAAGAACAGAAATCCGGAACAAAACTGTAATTATACTTACCTAACTTACCTATTTAGACCATTCGTACTTTACTCGTATTTTTTTTGTTTTAGTACGTGGCGTCAAATTGATATAACGTACCATGAAATAACTTAATATATTTATTTAGACAAAAGAAAAAGATCTTCATTAAAACTAAGAGAGAAATTCGAATGTACACTTAAAATCAAAATGATTGCGCGAATGATAACCAACTGATACCATTTAGATATTGTTTTGATGTCAAGTGTGCGTTTGATTGCATTCTCCTTTAAGTATTTGTGTGAAATCCATCCCCAAAAAAGGTTACTTACAAAAGTTTACACTGATCAAGTCTGTATAGAAAAAACTTAGTCGAAGTGTTCTGAAACGGTTTTATTTTATCCATTGCCATAATTTTACCTGCGGTCAAAAAAAAAGTATACTTACTTACGACCAACAAATTGACTACCTGTATTCTTAAAAAAAGTCTATATTACTTATTAATATTACTGTATACCTACCGCTATATATAGTCTGCCTATTGTACGTTATACTTGTACTTGTGCAATAAAGTTTCAAATACTCGTAAATTTTTCGTTAAATATTAGGTCTTACCTTATTTAAACCTGCATAGTTCAATATTAAATAGAATCAAATTACTTTCTATATTACTGGCAGTCAACAGGAAACAAGGAAACTTTACTGTGAACGCTCTGACAAACATTCTTGTCCCTATGGGAAATCAAAGATGGCCGTGCTAAGTTGTAAGGTTATTTTCTGAATTCCATTATTTGCGCTGCAGTGGAGCTTGAATTAGTATGTGATGACCTAGATTGTACAATAGTGTTTTCTATATGTATGTAATACCCATTTATATTTCTGTTAAAGCAATCATCCTTCCAAAATACCAGGTTATAATATAGCTTAACATTTTATTGTTGATAATTTTAACAAACGTTTTCATTTGTGTATCAAAGCTAAATGAGTATGTTTTGATAATAATAGATTTTGTTTGAAGTAAATAACAATAGACTCAATTTTTAATCATATTTTGTATTTTAGAAAATTATTCTTAAAATTCTTTGGCAAAGTTTTTTTGGGCGGTACCGTTTTAGGCTTAGAATGCACTGCGATTAATTTCCTGCGGTTTCAGTTTCGCAAAGCTTATGAAACATTCGGTACGTTACACTCTTTGCGGTTCTGAAACCGCAAAAAATTAATCGCAGTGCGTTCTAAACCTTTTGTCAAATCAAACCGAGATATGCATGGTACAACCCACAATAATAATCGTTACATTAGGATGCGAATGAAGCAAGATTGCTTTTGCATCGCTAAGGATTCAGGCTGCACCGGCGTTATTGATGCAGTATCACAGATAGCGGAAAAGGCATCAATATTGATGCCTGAAACATTATATATATTTCAAATTGTGACTTCAAGATTGTTACGGAATGTATTATTATTCCTCCTTTTTGCTTCTTATCCAAAATATATTATGTTTTTCATCACTTGTATTTCGTTGTGCCAAATAAAAATAAGTTAAAAGAATATAATCCCGGAGTCCCTGACGGATGATTGTTGCAACGCTGTATCAAGAGCGGTTAAGACGGCCAATGCATTTCCGCTTATGGCTATACAACGCTGCACGGCAGCAGCACTTCTTGTCGCATAAGCCATATAGGTAATCCCAATGAAGCTAATATTAATTCCCAATAAAAGTTCTTCTAGTACTTAACTAAGTATACTTACAATTAAGAGTTATTTTATGGTCGCTGTTTTTGTCGCGGCCGGGTTTCAGAGTTCTTTCGTATCCCAGAGCATTTTTCTCCTTACGAATTTAAGGCTTAAGGCCCGGCCGTAGTTCCGTTTTATATCTCGTGAAATCACCAACATGCTCCATAAACACAACGTGAATTTCCACGCCAGCCTTTGTCTCGGCCTTCATGTTTCAATTTACTTAACTTATTGAGCATTAAGGCCTTACGGATCGTAAATTACACATTCTGCGTATATAAAATGCCAATTTCTTTTTTCTTAGCTATATTGAAATTCTCTAGGACGTTTATTCCTGACACTGACATGGTTAACAGCACATTTGATTAAAAATTCTCTATCACAAGAATTCAGAATCCATAATACATTCAAATAAGACTCGTCTTTTATTTTTCTCACAGTAACTATTTAGATACCCTAGTTCACACTCGTACTAATTATGCGAAACCTTTTGTTATAATGTAATCCTTTTTTATTTGTGCATTGTGGTACTTATTGCAACACAATTTTTAGCGTAATTAGCACGAATGGGAACTAGGGTATCAATTTATGAGGCGCAATAGGTAAATAAACCTCGATCATGTGGAATACTGACTGTTCTGCTTATACCAAGGAAAGAAAGCCGATGAAGCTATTAAAACTGGATAGTTTCGCTAAACCACAGCGTTGAGAATATGATCTTGAATGACATCACACTCATTTTGCATCCTTTTCTGCGGAGTAAATTGCTTGAAAGTATCTCAAAAATCTGCTTTCATCCCAACGTTACAGCCACTTTCAAGAGAACGGCAATTCCATTTCGATGTCATTCAAGGCCGCATGTCATGCCTCAACAAAACGGGAAGGAATATCCAGCTCAAAGAAAAGGTGTCCTTGGTTTTCAATAAATTCCAAATAATTTTTTTTTTCATTTTTTAAATAATGTGCTTCAATCATTCTGGAAGACTTCTGTATGATTTTCGTTTGAATTAATTAGAAAGACCTTTATTACAGAAACTGTTATAGGACATAATTCCTATAACAGTTTCTGTACTACACATCTAATTCTTTATCCACATAAATTATTAAATTCTAAGTAGCAAAAGAAAAAAAACACAATTAAACGCCATATAAAATATAAAAGGACCGCAAAGACTCAGTACGGCCGTGACAGTATTACCACTGCATACTTGGTATTAATTTTATTAGGTAAACCCTTCACATTGACAGATGGACCCCTAGGGTGCCTCTGTCTAGTCAGCAGCAATAAGCAGAAAAAAACTCTTCTGTGACTTCTCACGAAAATATAATTCCAAATAAAGATAAGAATTGACAATGTTATAGAGTAACTTACTTTTGTCTATGAATTTGTCTGATGAATGATAATTTTCGTAATAAAAACTATGCTATATCCTTTTCGTAGGACGAAAACTATCTCCACACAAAATATCTTAATCTTTTTAGCAGTTTTGGTCTAAGATGCGTTATAAGAAATATATCCCCTCATCTGTAATTTATTCGTGATTAGAAATAAATTATAGATAATATTTGTATTATCTATAATTAAGCGGTGGTGGCCGAGTGGATATGCTGTCCGACTTGCAATCCGGAAGTCGCGGGTTCAAATCCTGACCCGTACCAATGAGTTTTTCGGAATTTATGTACGAAGTATCATTTGATATTTATCACTAGCTTTTCGGTGAAGGAAAACATCGTGAGGAAACCTGCATACATCTGCGAAGAAATTAAAAGGTATACGTGAAGTCCCCAATCCACATTGGGCCAGCGTGGGGACTATAGCTCAAACCCTGTCGCGCATGAGAGGTCTGTGCCCAGCTGTGGGACGTTATATAGGCTGAATTATTATTATTTTTATTATATTCATATTGACACATTGCAAATAGGTTGCCTAGTTAAATTGCGTACGTAGAGTATTGTTTTTAACTTTTTTTGTTATTTGAGTTAAATGAAAGCTTATATTATGTATAATCTTACTTTAAAAGGTTGCCTTATTATTAACCGTCTTTTATACATTAAATGTCGGCAACCATGGCCTGGACCAACTTTCTAATAAGGCAACCAGTTAGATTATAATTATATAAAATAAGCTTACATTTGATATAATAAGCGGTAGGCTTAAACAGATACCTAAACAACAGACGCACAGTGTTTTTCTTTTAATTTGTAATATAATTATAGGTACGGACTAACTAAATTACTACAAGCAAATTTGAAAGAAAATTGAGTTATTCCAATTAGTGACATATATCACTCATTCAAAGCGCTGAAAATGACGCGGTAATACCTCTGTGGCAGATTATTTTTGTTAATAATGATAGCGACTTAAAAAATGTACATATTTTAGCATTCTGAAAATTGTGACTTTCGTGGTACATAAACAAATAATAAGTGCATTAAAATAACCAGGCATTTGCAGTACCTAAATCTTTCGGAATCTTAAACGCTTTACACAAAATATTTATGGATACATTATGGATTTTCTAGCATAAAAGCATCGGCTAATGAAACGCCTTATCACAAGCATCTTTTTAATGTTAAATTGAGGGGAATTTTGCTAAAGGCCGTTCGTCTTACGCGCTGAACATAAACACACAGAGCAAAGCGGAGACGCGGAACGCGGCGTTGGCTGATTGTGCGTTAACAGGAGCAGAGTTCAGAATATTTTCACAAAGTACATATTGAATGTCTTTCCAGACGTTGATAATAGATACATAGATAAAACGGTTATGTAGTCATAGTATGTGGTGGCGCCGGCTTTTATGGATACCTTGGAAAGCTATGCGTACTAACAAGTCCATATTGGTAGAGCTACGCATGAAACGCCGGTTGGCAACAATATGCCAGGACCTAACTCTCATATACTTCGGACATCTCTCACGCCGCTCCCTGGATAGCCGACTTATTATGACGGGCAAAGTTGAAGGCACCAGACCTCAGGGCCCTCCCCTACTAGATGGTGTGCTCAAATCACTGCACCTATGCAATTAAAACTGCACGAGGCCATGCGCTTGGCGAGGAATAGAAGCCTATGGAGGAATCGATATAGGTATCGAAAGCAAATAAACTACTTGAATACTTGAATCTGGTCTTCAACAGAAGGACATGATGTCACGATCCTCAGCATTGAGGGACCGACTGAAGAAGAAGTCATTGCAATATTACACAATAGAAAATAACAATTAGATACTTAATGTTAATTTCACTTTTAATAGACATCTGAAGATAATGTCCACACTATGGTAAGGAGGAGACCAGCTTGCACTTACTAGCAGAACGTATTATATTATGCGGCACGCGATATAATACATTTGGTACTGATACATTAAAGGAGGGAGAATTGAACATGTCTAACTTAAAGATGTCCTTCTATTCTGCAGAAAAACGAGAAGATTTGAGGAGAATAGAATGGGAATGCCGCCGGGACAGTAACCTGCAGCTCCAACTCCAAGAAATTGGGCTGAACGATCGCAATGTGCGATCAACAGCCCGCCTGCTTCCGGCCGGGCATTCCTGCACTACATCTACATCTAATTTAATAATGATAAGTACCTACCTATATGGAAAAACAAAAGTATGGGAATATTATTTATTAGCTAGAGTAAAGCTGTAAGTCTAGTGCGTTACATTAAGGGGCTCCATGGCGCCAATGATCTTCGATCTGAATCCCTTGGTTTTCTAATGTTTTGTGTAGCTTATCATATTAACATAAACGGCTTTAAGTAATTCACTTAAAAATTCATTATCTACGAGATAAAACTGGTTTTCTATATAAATTCACGGAATAATTTGTTTTTAGGGCACACTACTCCCGTGCCCTGTCCGGAATCTGTTTTTGAATATAATGAAAATTCCTACAAAAGAACTGTACATTAGTATCGCTTATTCAATGTTAAATACTTAAGCTAGATGATATTTAATATCACTGAGCATATAAAACAATTCTGTGGTAAATAACTCGTGATCTATGTTTAAATTTTGTCAGAGAACGAGAATAAGTTTTTATCAAAAATTTCAAAACCAATCACCGTCACACGTGAAGCCTTGACTCGTACTGCACTTCCCTTTTCATTCTGTGATATGTCTTCTAAAAGATAATATACTAAAGGTTAGACTTTGACAAGTCACTGAAGTTTCTAGAAATTTACGACAGTTCCTCATTTCCTAGGCACAGGAATTTGAAATCATCATTTATTTTATTAATTACACGCTATTACTATAGATGTTATGTCTTTCAAGGTTATTTAGATCATATAATTATTATATCATGGAACAATTACAACTGGACCATATATTATACGAATTTTAATTAATACATAGTAAATATCACTTTTTATTAGTTCGCTGCAAATCCATGAATGCTAACAAGTTATATCGTTAAAGCTTACGATTCTAATACTAAGACTCATTACAATTGCAAAACAATATAAATCATTCATAAGTATCAGTAATAGACTACTTATAAACAAACCACCATAAAGGCTGTCCAAATATTCATACGATATGCTATTATATAAAATGAAAATCAACTACGTCGATGTTTTTTTTTTAAATTCATAATGGCTTTTAATGATTAATAATAATCAAACAAATAAATTATTTTTTTTCTTATTTCATTCATAAAGATCCTTAATTTCATTTGGTAAGTTTTTGAATCACCAATTTTATTTGTATGATAGTTTAAAAACATGCAATTAGATCTCAAATGTGAAATAGGTCCTTAATAATCCTTTAAGTTTATTATTTTACTATCGATTAATGATGAAACACAGTTTAAATAAGAATAATTCTTAGAAAACCAATCCCCGTGCCTACAAAATCCAATTCCCAGGGACAAAAACTTCCCGTGCACGGATCGAATTTACAAACTGAAATATATTCCAAAATTTATGTGTACCCTGAAAGTTATATTGGGTTTATTTTATTTTTCTTCATATTATAACATTACATTTTATTATATTAAATCAATATTTCAATATTCCGGTTCGGTAAAATTGACACAGAAGCTAAATTCCGGTAAATATATCCGTGTATTCTGCACTCACCAACGGTAAATTATTAGGAGGGCAACCATCTTGGCTCGCCACCCGTGTAATTGCGTAAAGTGACTTATTCATTTACTTATAACGTAATACTTCACAAAAAGCGGATTTCCATCGTTCCGTTTGATCGCTCAGGATTCTTATTAGAGGCTATAAAATGGGTTTGTAGTCCTTAAAAGATAAGTCATTTTAATCCGGAGAATTCATTTTGTCCAGATTATATTACCTAAAATTTTCAAGATAGAAATGAGATAGATATTAAAATAACAAGAAAGAGTGGACTAAAAGAAGCCATTAGCTTAAATATATGCTTTTCCTCTCTCAAAATCATGTTATTATCTTTACAGTACATATGGGGCTACTTTATAGCACTAGTGCGAGAAGTAGCATATTATGTTACTGTGTCGAACATTTAAAGGGCCATATGTACTGTAAAACGTTGTACGATACATGTGCGAATAGGTAATTCGCAACTCGTGTCGATTTAAAACACTCCCTTCGGTCGTGTTTTAATTTATCGCCACTCGTTTCGAATTTCCTATTTTTCGCACTTGTATCGTAATGTACTATTATGTGGCTGTAGTGCAGAGCAACGAATGATTGTACGAGTATCAATCTCTATAACTCTACAATAACCTAAATCATTTAAGTTGACCTAAGAAAGATAATAATAATTTATGATTTTACCTACTTATTATTTAAATCTTTTTTTTTTGTTATTATCTCACTATTACTGCTAGAAAAATCATCTTAAGTAAAGAATAAAATTGGATGATTTATTTATATTTTAAGGTTTGCAAAATTACACTTTAGTAGTGTTAACTTTCAGTACGTAGGTACCTATTGTGAAAGTGAACTCCCTCGAACCTGTATTCACAAAGGTTTCATTACAAAGCTCGAACACTAGGCCTAAGCAAAATACACATACTTCAATATATGTATCTTACTCAGCAAAAGACTAAAAACATCTCGCGCCTTTGTGAAGATGAGTTTTTCCATTCTCTTTGATATTTTAATATAATTATTAGTGTTTGTTACAGTAAGAAAGAATTCCTGAATACATACCCACATTTTTAAGAAGTTTATTGCTATGGTTACTTACTGATAACTGATAACAAGGAGTGCTTTTTCTACTCTCAATATGAGTATCCTGGGGTTAATGTCACCAAGGGTGGGATCGAAAGCTCCTCGCATCAAGTAATAAAAACCTGAGCTACTTGGAGAATAATATATAACATAGAGAGATTAAGACATATGGAATTAGAGAAATAGCACGTTTATATCGTTATTTCCAACCATGGGGTTGTGACATTTAAACATTTATCCTGGTTAACTGGTCACGAATAACTTGTCATGTAATTATTCATCTATACTTTTTATCCGATTTCGTTTAGCAAGGTACGCTCAATGCTGATGGCACGTACAGGGAAACGACATATAGAACACTGGCTAAACCAGACTGGATGCAGAATAGCCAAACAAGCCACGCCTGGCATTAACGGAAAGCTTACAAGGGCGCTCCTTCAACTAGGGAAGGTCCGACTGACTATGGTAATCAGGTCATGGACTATTTAACAAACATTTTTTTATAACAGGTGTCACAGCCCCGAGGAGGGATGGAGACAGAAGAAACAGCCTCTCACGTGATGCTGGAATGCAGCGGAGTGGCTCCATGCAGGGCCAAGCATCTCGGATTCCCGAGAGAACTCAACATCAAAGGTTTGATAGGATTCCTCGAAGAGTTGGGCACGCAAGACAAGCCCCCTTCCCCCCACCCTATCACGCAAAATAGGCGCCAGTCGTAGAGTTGCGGAAAATCCCCCGAATTACAATATAATACAACACACTTTTCACTAAAGTGCTACTTGATAGTCTATAAATGACTTATAGATATCACCGGTTGAAAACCGGACATCATGATTGTTGCGTGTCGACCAAGTGATAACTGGCCGAGTTCAAATAATCAATGCGCAAAACGTTCAACTGATATAAATAAGACCAAGTGCGGGTAGTTCCCTAAAACTCGCGCAACTAGAAGATGTTGATGTCAACTTTAGCCTTTCTTCGGGAACATAAAACAATGTCTTCAAAACCCGCGATTATGTCCTGTTACGAAAAGCTGTATGTACAGCCATACACAACGGGACATAATCTATCCTCATAAGTATAAGGCATTAAAATGCATAATAATGTGTATGAATCGTGAAAGTTTATATATCAGCTCATTCTTTACATGCAGCTCATGTTCGCGCACATAGCGCCTTAAACTTGCAAATTAATATTAATTTGTACGCAATGAGGATGGTTATTAAGACTTACTTCTACTTAATTAACCCCGCGTTACGCAAATTACTCATTACATGTCGTTAATAAGTTAATGTAGTTAATATATACATTTAGTAAAAGTAAGATTTTCCGACGAGTTTTGAGATAGGCATAATTTGTTTACATATAGTTGATGAATTTAATTTTCAGTGAACAATTGAATTAGACTTATTTTGTATTAGACTTAAGTATGTTGCGTAATTTCATAGAAAGTACAAATAAAAGTTAATTATTTAATATTTTGGTACTTATAGTACCAAACAAGTTTAGCTTTGGGAATACATTACCTATTTGGAAAGTGATGGTTTGGCTGTGGAATTGTCACTTAGTAAAGTAGGTATTAGTAGTTCATGTGACTGCTATATAAGTAATGCATGTCATTAATATACCTACGAGTGTGGGTTTATAAACCGTGCGAAGCGAGTTTCATTATAAGATCATACGAGTGTTTTAATGCCTAATTATGTACAATTATATACACTGCTTTATCTACTTACATTATTATTATAAGTTTTCTACTATTATGTGTTCAGGAACCAGTTACAATCGCACATTTTGGTAGGTATTGATTGCAAGTGATATCTATTTCATATGGAATAAAACATCATCTCGACTGATATTAGAATTGAGGTCAAATCAAATTCCTTTGTTTTCCAGAGTTGTTCAAATGTTGAGGAGAAATTATACTATTTATATTTTATTTTATACAGAAATTAATTTAAAAATAAGCCATTTACAAAATACAGATGAAAAATAATTAATATCACAATATAATATCACGTTTCATAATCAATTAAAATAATGTATAAAATTAATTCAAGCGTATCTCACAAGCTTCCTTAAAATTACACAAAAGTACACAAAAGGACAAAGGAAAAGCAAGGAAGGATGTATTTACATAAAAGGAGCGAAATAAGTTCTTAGCACTCATAAAACCCCTACCAATACCACGGTAGCAAAAACGCTGCAACATAAAATAAAGAGTCTCGGGCCAATCTGATAATTTAAAATCGGGAACACGTTTTTCCTTCCACGGCTCCCGACGTGTTAGTCCCTAGACGTTTTAATTAAAGCTTCAGAATCTCGAGAACAAATAGCTCTTGATTCCACTCCTCGAAAATTAAGTGTTTCATAATGATAACGATAAGATAACAGCTGTTTGCTTAGGTTGTAAAATTGTGTATTAATCAGTTCGGGATTAAGTAAAAGTTTGAATGAAAAACATGTGAAAACACAATGTATAGGCTTCTTTCCGTGACTTTGTCTGAGTTTAATTGGATATTGTTTAATATTCAAAAACATTGTAACTACAGCGTTCGCCAATACATTACAATTTTAATAAACCCCATTATTACTTAACCTAATTCAATCCAATGATGTTTTTCGGGACAAAATTTTTAAATTCTTCCCCTAGACTAAAATTGTGTTCATACTAAATTAGTTCAGCGGTTAAAGCGTGAAGAGGCAACAGACTGCTGTCTGTCTGTATAGACAAAATTACCTTTGCATTTTTAGATGAATGAGTAGTGGAATACCTCATATTAGTAGGATAGTATCACATCAAATAATTTCCTTTTAAGATACCTATTATAAATCATGTGCTTTAAGCTATGCTGTTGGAACATTCACGGTGTAAAATAAACGTCACTTTTTGATACCGTTCGATGAAAAGAGTCCAAAGCGTAATTATCACTTCAATAACTATGCCCATGTCAAGTCAAGAGTATTCGTTAACTAGGTAAAGTAAACGTCACTTTTTGACACAGTTCGATAGAAAGAGGCGGAAAGCGTAATTATCACTTCAATAACTATGCCCATATCAAGTCAAGAGTATTAGTTAACTAGGTAAAGTAAACGTCACTTTTTGACACAGTTCGATAGAAAGAGACGGAAAGCGTGATTATCACTTCGATAACCATGCCCATCCTACGCTCGCAGGAGTAATAACTCTTGACTCTTGACTCTCGTCATAGCCCTCACTTTAACCGCCTTTTCTGTCAATTGTTTCCGCGTAAAGACAAAGACTAATCCTCTAGAGACTATGTTTCTCGTTGTTGTGATTATTGGAAAATTGCGTAGGTATTGGCTGATGTAATTTACTCATATTCGCTCCACAACACCGCTAGGGCTTTCGTGCAAATTGCCACATAAGTTCCTAGCTTAGCTTTGATCTCGCTAAACATTTAATCTCATTTCATATGCAAAAGCTTATTAGATTAAATAGGTATGCCTGTATTTAATAAGTTTACGCTAAACTTTGTACAACATTTTCAATATAATGAAGTAATTTAACAAAGTGTTCATAATTTAACAAAGTATTATTTACCTTTAAAAATATATTTAAAACCGGATCTATTGTGAGCATATTTTGTTACCTTTATTTCCGACGTTTCTACGCAGGTTTTACTGTTCGTGGTCCTGTCCGGTTTTAAATATGTTTTAAAATGTGAAAGTTTTAAATGTTAAAGTTACCTATCATTAACTATTTGAAGTGATTCTATTTGTTTGTGTCTAGATATTATTATATTGTAGAATACAGCTTCTGAAAATTGTACTATGTCATTAAGGTACGATATGTATATACTTACATATCGATAACCCTAAAAATATTTTAGTTACTTAACTCTAGTCTTCCGAAATTTATCCGGACTCACGTCCTGACCTATCACTTTCGTTAAGTCACCTATTATTTTCTTCTTCCTCCTCGCGCTGTCCCGCTATTTTCCCACGGCTCATGGGAGCCTGGGGTCCGCTTGGCAACTAATCCCCAGAATTGGCGTAGGCACTAGTTTTTACGAAAACGACTGCCATCTGACCTTACTAATAATTCCCTATTATAATGGTAGCTAACATTTACAAATGCCAAACACTGATTTAAACTTTCACGATTTTTACACATTATTAACTAACACAAACTTTACGGGGCTTAATCGCGTAGTAAGTTTTAAATTTCCCTCCGACGTTTCGAGGACGACGTTGTCCCCGTGGTCTCGGAGAAGACTGGCTAAAGTTGACATCAACATTTTCTTTTTTGTCAATAAACAAGATCAAGTGCGGGTAGTTCGAAAAACTCGCGCGGCTAGAAGATGTTGATGTCAACTTTAGCCAGTCTTCTCCGAGACCACGGGGACAACGCCGTCCTCGAAACGTCGGAGGGAAATTTAAAACTTACTACGCGATTAAGTCCCGTTTGTGTTAGTTAATAATTTACAAATGCCGTTCGTTAAATCGATAGACATTTCGAAGATTGCTGAACACTCAGGTCCTACAGGTGTTGTTAGCTCAGAACACGGACCAGTGGCGTCGGTACCTAAAGAAAGCCCTATGCTCAGCAAGTGACCAGGAAAATATTGAAATTATAATGATTATGACTACTTATAAGTACTCATCGGTTTCTTTTTCTACAAATGCCCAACAATTGCAATTCGTATTGCCATTTTTTTAATTTGAAAACAGTAGGAGAATTCAAAAAGAAAAGAAAACAAGTACTTTTTGTTTTCTTTGTTTAACGTTGATTATTTTCTTGAGGCCGTCGACTCGAAGATAACGAGCCCTCTTTCAAGACGCTGCCTCATTTGCCAATAGGTTTCTTTATTTTTAATTTTTGGCGCCGACTCCATTTTAAACGCATCTAATGACGTTACCAACTGGGGATTAATACTCGTATTGTGGCAAAAATGTTTCGGGTAATATTATCAATATTATACTGGTGGTTGATATATACTCGTACCAATTCTGCGATATCGCGGAATGGTTACGAAATAAGGTTTATTTTTGATAAAGATGTATGTATTTGCTTCTGTGCGCGAATTTCTCTGCATACAATTAGTATTTCCATGGTAAATTTCCCCTTAAGATATAATTTTCACGATAAAAACAATTCTGTCCTTTCTTGTGACTCAAACTAATCTCCCTGAAAAAATCATTCAAATCAAGCGTGAAAATGTCAAAGACCAACAGAGTGACTGTTGAGAATGCGAAAGTATTTGTAATATTAGTAGAGACTAGATTATGACTAACTTTACACCAACTTTACCGAACAAGAGTAGTGTCACTATATATTAAAAGTGGACGTTTACGGTAGCACTCTACACTTTATCAGTGCAAGAACATAGTATATTTTGTATCCCGGAATTAGGACTAAGTAAATAAAGTCAAAGTCATTATATCCTTTATTCAAATAAGCCCAGCAACAAGCACTTTTAACTCGTCAAGTTTAACAAATATCATCTTAATCTAAATATCAGAGCAATTTATTAATGCAGTTATTATTGTTCTTAAAAAACATTGAATTATTACAGATATGTCAAACTTAATGATAAGAAATTCTCAAAAGGATCGTCAAACACCAAAATTGTATAAAAATGCAAGTCTAGAAACTTTCTAGAATAAAATCTTAATGTCAAAAGATACGGATTACCATTAGGTATATTAATATACATTGAGTTTTCAATTTCATCATATGGTATTTCATCATTCATGTAGTTTTGTGTGCTATAATTATAAGGCTTTTGAGATAAGCATACGTTTTACATAATTTATATATTTACTAACAGAAAATTTACGTTAAACTAACGTGGAAGAAGTCGCGGGCAGTAGCCAGTTTCTAAATAAATGTGCAAGATATAAGAAAAATGTATATCTTAAACGGATTTTTTTAACCCGCAGCCTACACAATCCCCAGAGAATAAGAAAACAGAGATAGCTTCTAACAACAATGTAGGTTCTAGCTCTGAGCTCAACACAACATCCTGGAATGTTAATGGTCTGACACATTCAAGCCATTTTGCGGCCATAGCCTGAATTAAACAATAGGACACTATTAATCATTTTTTGAGGTCACCGTTATAAGCAACAGAATGGTGATACTGGAATCGTTTTGGCCATATTTTACTATGAGAACCATTATTTAAAAAAAGTAATAATTCCCATAGGTCAGGACTTGTTACACAGGCGTACTTTTTACTTTGCCATTTAATTACTTATTTAAAAATCAGCGAGATATTGTTACCGCATATAAAAAATACAGATAAATAAATATGAATTTTCCATAACAGAATATAAAGAACAGATTTTATTCTGTGTAACGGTTAAAATATATACGTACAACTGTGGAGCTAAAATACAAAGAATTTTTTAGCGTATTTTTTTTTTTTTATCATAAAAAAACTCTTATTGGAATTTTACTCACAGATTATAACATAATTTTGCAGAATGTAAAATGATCATTCGAAGCAATGTCGGATTAGTTAACCATTTATAACTTGCTGAGTTGCAAAAAAGCGAATAAAATATCAGAAAAAAACTAAATGAATAATGTTGAAGAAAACAATTTTTAAATAAACAAATAAATGGTCATTGAAATCACCCTTATTGACTCCGCCACTTGAGCTATTGCATTAATTGCTTCATGGCGGAATACCAAAATTACGGCATAATTTTATTGTTAAGTACAAAATGTATCATTGTTGTTACTGTTCGTTATGTATAGTATTCAGTAGCATTCTCAAAATTAAGTGCTATAAACCTAAACATATTTAGCGTATTACTAACGTAACTATGATCGAGCAAAATTCGAATAAAATACGTGACCGATTCGTTCTCATAAATAACCACGCGGGAGTCACCAACATATTTGCTATATGTTTTATCGCTTTCCCACCAACGTATGAGTCAAAATAATAGATTAAGACAAACGATTAAGTAATAAGTAATTGAGGCTTGCAGCGCGTTTATGTATAACGCTATGATACGAGTATTATTTTGCCCAACATTCGTCTCAAGCTCTCAAGTTATCTCATTTCACGGTAACCTTTTTAATGACTGTAAGTGCAGCCGTCGGGGTCAATCCAGACTGGAAATTTGTAATTCGTAAACTTAAATCTGCACCATACATTATAACTGGAAGAGCTATTGCAGGTAAAGGCCAGGCGATCTTATCGCTAAAAAGCGATCTCTTACAGAAAAGTTTTTCCACCTTTTTAAATGATTACTTCATAGAGCGTCTAGTGGTCCCTGTATTACTTTACCTACCCTGGCAGAGCACGGCACAAAACCGCGTAAAAGGGCGCGCGTGATGCGATGGACTGAGCAGATCAAATCTACCATTGAAGGGGTTCTTTAACCAAGTTGCCAGAATGACCTCCGACCGCGGAAAATGGCGAGAAATTGTACGGCAAGCAATATCTGTGCCTGATGTTAATAGTTGGCCACGGCACTTTGCAAAGAGTATGTTTCAGATGGAATGAAATCAATATGACTACTTTTTGGTTAAATTATATTCCACACAATAATGCAGAAAATAAATAAATAAATAAAATAAATAAATATTATACGACATTATTACACAAATTGACTAAGTCCCACAGTAAGCTCAATAAGGCTTCTGTTGAGGGTACTTAGACAACGATATATATAATATATAAATATTTATAAATACTTAAATACATAGAAAACACCCATGACTCAGGAACAAATATCCATGCTCATCACACGAATAAATGCCCTGACCAGGATTTGAACCCGGGACCATCAGCTTCGTAGGCAGGGTCACTACCCACTAGGCCAAACCGGTCGTCAAAACAAAAAAAGCTTCATATAATACTGAAAGTAAAGACTCACATATTATCAGCGAAGCGTTTATTCGTAAAACTCTAAAATTTTAGGAGAGCGTATTCCAAAGCTCTTTGCTGCAAAATTTTATAATATTAGACGTAATTTTCATGAAAAGGTCCAACCATTCAGTGAAGGTACTAGTGAAATTTCAATGGATATGATAGTTTATAATAATAAACGAAGAAAATTTCCATAGTACCTTACAGATCGTGTCATTCACGACGACGCGCGCCTTGATTCGTAATGTCTAGTTATTAAAGGTTAGATTTGATAAATCTGCGCGTCATCGTGGATGACACGAATTATACTATAATATTTTTCTCATAGATTGGTTACGGTGACAGCTGGCATCTCAATACAATTTTGCAGTTAAAGGGTATAAATTATGGGGATAGTTGTCAATTGTCACCATACTTGAGCAAGCTTAAATTAATAATAATATTTACCCTGAGGAAACCGAGGTGCAAAAAAAATAAACCAGTAAACCAATAGTAAGGTTGCCAGAGCTCAACAAGGGTGGGAGGGGGTTAGGGTCGGCAACGCGTATGTAACTCCTTTGGAGTTGCAGGCGTACATAGGCTACGGATACTGCTTACCATCAGGCAGGCCGTATGCTTGTTTGCCACCGACGTAGTATAAAAAAAAATGTTTTTTTTTTAGTTAAATGGACCAATTTATGAATTTGGTTTAGTGTTTGAGTGCAGCGATCAGGATGCGGGTTTTATTTTAAGTAATGCCGGTAAAACAAACAAAACAAAAAATATGTCATCACGCGTCGATCACGAATAACCTTGTTTACCTTTGATTATGACGTCTTGACATGGGTTTTACCGGCCATGCTGATAAATAACCGCTGCGAAATTAAAAGTAAATAAAGTCATTCGTATTCAAACCCGGATATTATTTGAAGCGAAAGTATAAAGACCAGCCCAGCCCATATAGCCCAGCCCATTATAGCCATTATAGCCCAGTTTTTCGGGGGCAAAAATGTACCAGTGCTAGTTATAAATTAATATCGACCCAAGTGTTATCGATATCGATAGCAAGCGATTTTTAAATCATTACACCAAATGTGACTAATTCTTAACTAGCTAAACATTATTAAATGAGTCCATCATTTTGGATGTAAGCGTGTAAGTATGAGTATGATCTAAATTAGAGATACACATATATATACAGTACAGCTACAGTAGCTCTTCGTTATAATATAAATAAATAAAATATTTGGGGACAATCTTACACAGATCGACCTAGCCCCAAACTAAGCAAATCTTGTACTATGGGCACGTACAAACTTACCTATATAGATAAATACATACTTATATAAATAGAAAACACCCATGACTCAGGAAAAAATATCTGTGTTCATCACACAAATAAATGCCCTTACCGGTATTCTAACTCGGGAGGATCCAATATATGAGTGAGTTACATTACAAACTAGCAAATCTAATCGCTCACCACAATGTACCGAATTGCTGGCAGCGATCGATTCCGCCCGAACTCAATAAGGAGGATAGTGTTATCAGCAATATATCATTTTGACATGTGATTTTTGTTACGTTATAAGGGAAATGATAACACGCACACGATACAATATATCATAAAAACCGTCAAGAACACGCCGGGCAGGTTCAGTGAAAAATTCCGTAGATACTTCTAAACAACTGTATTTTGTATTTTTGTGGGGTACCTACTTAGGTATGCAGAATTTTTCAAAGTAAAATGCAGAATTTTCAAAAAAAAAACACACATTATACCTTAACTGCATTAACGCGAGGCACTGGGTACAATTTATGAAAGGATTTTATGTAGGTAAAACCATAAGCAAGTTAATACTAGTGACTCTAATATACTTAATATTACGAATGCTTGTTGTCCCGGGCCCCGTAAAATCCCCCCCCCCCCTCCCTCCCGGTAAATTAACTCCATTACGTTCTAAATAAACCCAAAAATATTGGTTAAATTGTTAAATATAATATTGAAAATAAGAATAATAATAGAAATTAATAGTAATCATAATTATAAAAAACCCTAAACCTACACTAAAATAAAAATTCACCCGTTGCGATTGCCGAGGCAAGGTGCCATAAATGCTGGCAGCATTACCCCGCTGGATATTAATTTCCATTATTGTAATTAGATTAGTTTATAAATTATGATACTATATTTATATTTATTTGTTTCTTAATATTTCAGTTCAATAAATTTATACATAAAAACATGTTTGAAATGTAGGTAAAGTTATATTCTGCTCTGTAAGTATATTATTTTTAGATTCAAGTGAGTTCAATGTTTTTTTTTTGCATGGAGAAGAAAATCTTAAATAATTTATGCTTTACGTGACACGGTTTCGCATAACGTGGTACCGAGCAACATGAGAATCCCATTCCAACTTTAGCCGCGGAGAGCAGCACTCTGACTTCATACCTACTTTTCAGATTTAAAATTATGTATAAACAATTTTTGTAATTTGAGTATACATTGAAACCAGGCCACTTGAGGCTGATTCTAATTTTAACAGTTTTTACTGTTTTGATATTTTCTTAATACGACCTTAAATATTCACCCTGACTAGTTCATACGAAATGCAATGAAAGTCGTGCGTCACCTGCGAATAGTACCGTCAAAGTTGTCTCAAAACCAAAACACGTCTCACAATCCTCTCTCAATATTTTCTTTAAACCCAAATCTTTTCGCATTTTACTAGTTAAAAGATTCCGTTCGCTAAAGGATACCAATAAAGAAAACAAGCTCGTTGGCTCAAGCCGCTAAAACTGATACATAATAAGCAACCTCAATCTCGGCGAGCCGAGAATAATACGGCAAACCAATATATCAAGGGATCTTCAAAGGTTTTCACAAAATATAACGTTATCCTAAATTGCGCTCGTAACTTTTAAGGTTTCTTTAAAACGGTGCTCGTTTGGTCGAAATGTATTCATGACGTTGTACTTTCAGAGCAATGTATAATCATTATAGGATTAAGTAGTGACATGGTAATTGTATTTACGGTTTTTAGGTTAAATACGGTTTTTAGGTTAAATGTGTTTTTCTAAAGCTGGTGCAAGTGGGACGGAACAAACTTAAGACTTCAAATATTTCACAACACTAACCATTTGAATCACATGCCGATGTTAGTATGATGGCTACTTTTCATCATTTATTACATGAAGCAAGTTAGGGAGATAAACAGATAAGGTGACATTTTGATGTCAACTACAGTAACATTACTGTTGCGACATTACTGCTGCGCCATCAACGCCACCTTTGTATCATCTTTAGAGTAACGACATGTTTTACAAATTACACCGAGATCAGTCGCTAGCCTAGGACGCGTCTTTGTTTTTACGAGTATTCAATGAATTTAGCAAACACAATATTTGGATATAAAGAATATGATAAGTTAACTAATACCTTATTTTTGAATCCCCATGATAACTCCGATCTTGAGTAATGATTTTTTATTTCAAACAATCTGGGTGCGGAACACTCCCATCGAACATGATTTTTTGCATTTGATATTTTTTCTAATATAAATTAATAGTTTGATAGTTTCCCAGACCGAATATAGGCTGAAGATTAATTCAGATTTATAAAAAAAGTAAATAGAAAGTAAACCAAAGTAAGTAGTTGGTAGTTAAGTAACAGTAAAGTAAGTAGTTAAGTAACAGTAAATTCAACCAATCTTTGCCTTGGACATGTAAAAATGCCCTTCCGGAGAAATTCCCTTAAGCAAGATCTGTCGAAAATGAAAATGGTAGCGACCCGTAAAGATTAAACCAGGCGAAGCGGCTATTATTATACAAATGTGTGTGATCCCGGGGAAACGAAGGGGATCAGAAAGCCATACCGATATTGCACAGAGCCCGCACTGCTACGTGAGTAAGCGGCCCTATGATGAAAATAAATGACGTCATTTGAACACGTATAAAATTGCAAACAAAATTCGTCTTAATTTTTTTGAAAAATAATTTAGCAAACTGTTAAGTAACGTTTGGATATCAACTGCAGCTGGATTACTGTTGCGGCGTCATTACTGCCGCCGTTGTATCTATTTCCTTGATGGAATGAGTCACGTTGACTTTCGCATTACTGCCACTCTCTCTGTCAATTTCGGATTGTATGACGGATTGACAGTAGTTTTTTTTTTTTGGGAATTGACAGATACAGCGGCAGTAATGTCACAACAGTAATGCAGCTGCAGTTGACATCCTTACGTCACCGTTAACAGTTTGCAAAAATATTTTTCAAAATGTTTCCTCATTATTTCACTTCAAGGCTGCCGGGAAAGTTTTAACTGCAAATCGTATACGCCGCAGTAATGTCACAACAGTAATGCAGCTGCAGTCGACATCCTTACGTCACCGTTAACAGTTTGCAAAAATATTTTTCAAAATGTTTCCTCATTATTTCACTTCAAGGCTGCCGGGAAAGTTTTAACTGCAAATCGTATACGTTACAGAAAGTGTTCCTGATAGAATTATTTGTGAAAGTTTTGAAACCGACATCGATCATTTGTACGCACACGTGTCCAACTTTATTAAGAAATCCACTTGGGTACCTACTGTGTTCCTTCACTGAAAGCAAAAACTTGTAACTGAATTTGTACTTTAATATTGTGTTGCGTGTAGTTGATTTCGTTGAGATTAATTTCCATTGCTGTTGAAGGCGCTCAATGTCGTTTAAAAACCTCTTATATTAAAAAAAATCTACTTAGGTGATGTTACGAGTATATAAATAAGTATTTCGGGACAATTTTACACAGCCACAAATTAAGCAACGCTTGTACTATGGGTCCTAAGCGATGACATACATACGAATATAGATAAATACATACTTATGTGTTAGATAGAACACACCCATGACTCGGGATCAAATATCTGTGTTCATCACACAAAAAAATGCCTTTACCGTGATTCGTGGGCGTATCATACTAGAGGCAGCACTTTAGAACCTTCGATCGTAGTTCTTCTTCTTCTTCCTCGCGTTGTCCCGGCATTTGCCACGGCTCATGGGAGCCTGGGGTCCGCTTGACAACTAATCCCAAGATTTGGCGTAGGCACTAGTTTTTACGAAAGCGACTGCCATCAGACCTTCCAACCCAGAGGATAAACTAGGCCTTGTTGGGATTAGTCCGGTTTCCTCACGATGTTTTTCTTCACCGAAAAGCGACTGTTAAATATCAAATGATATTTCGTACATAAGTTCCGAAAAACTCATTGGTACGAGCCGGGGTTTGAACCCGCGACCTCTGGATTGCAAGTCGCACGCTCTTACCGCTAGGCCACCAGCGCTTACCTTACCTTCGATCGTAGTTGAGGAGGGCTTTCAACAAAATACGATATTAAACTCACAGCCTTTATTGGACAAGACTGATTACAAATCACAGCACATGTTACATTTCTTATTTCATCATTTTGAGCAAATTAGTGGGTTCTTTCCAGGGACCGCCACCAACGTCATCTTGTCCTGTTCATTTAAATGTGGCATATTTTACCCCTTGTCTTACATATAAATATTTAGATTTGTTTCATCCACCCTTTTTATATTCTATTGCACGAATATAGTTTTTCTTCAATAAATACCACAGCACATTGGTCATATTTGTTATTGCTCATATTGACGAGCTAAAGTAAAACACGAACGCCATTAAAAAGCCAAGCTTTTATCATAACCGGTAGCTGTATAGGTACTATATAGATAATGCCGCCGGAAAGGTATATCATAGCTACTGTATGTAAAACAACCTATTACCTGTACTAAACGTATTTACACCTGTCATGACGAAATAACAAATGACTGATTGCCATATAGCTGATAATCCCAAAATAGCTAATTGGTCGCCATTTTTTTTAGCTAAACCCAAAGCTTTCATACTTAGTGAAGGGCATGCTTCAAAGCAAAACATTTCAATCTAGTAAAACCTGTCTCCGCTATGGTTCAAAAGCTATTGCTAAGTTATAACTAGACGTGCTTACCAACTTTGATGAATTTACTTTAAGCAACTTGGTACACCCGCATCGCATGCAACTTCAAACTCCCCACTTTACCGACCTTCTGTCGTGTATTGATCACAGTTGTTAATCAGCATAGTTGACCGTGACATGAATGATAAAGCGAAACGCCCAATCTGTATTTCAAGCGAGTCAAATGCTTATGCTTAGGGCAACTAGTGTAACCTTAACTATTAAGTGACTGTGACTATCAAGATGGCGCTCGAACCGGAAATCCCCGAGTTTTAGTTAGTCAATCTCTTTCCGATATGATACTGACCTGTTAGTGTCAAAAATGACGTTTGTAGTTGAAGAAATGTCACTTTTGACACTGACAGATCGATATCATATCGGAAACAAATCGAATAACTAAACTAAAACCCGAACTGGCCTGTGACTTTGCAGAGTGGTAACTCTGTCGTAAGTATACGACATTGATATCCTTGCTATAACGCTGAACGTAACAAAATAAAATTAGGAGCACATTTCATTTGTCTCTGAAAAATTTAGGAGCTTCACTGACCGTTAGAAGTCCGCGTTATTGATATTTTTTTCATATTTTTTAATTCATTACGTTAATCAAAGGTGTTTTTGCGCAGCGCACCTACGTTAATGGTTGGTCCTTCAGGCATAACACGAAAAACCTGTTTCCTAAATTATTAGTCAGCAGCGGGTTAAATATTTATATTTTTGTTGGTACAAGCATTTATTAATCGAGCTTACCAGTACACAATTTAATGTAAAATGTTCATAATAATTAACTTATAAAATGTGATGATTTGTATTTTTTATTGTTTATTAAAGACGTATTACTGTAAAAAAATATATATTGGCCCGGAAATTACTGCCGGTAACTATGGGAAAATTCCCAGGAAGAATGGGAATTTTCTCGGTAGTGTAGGTAGGTAATTTCCTTTGGCAGATAGGATACGGTTTTTAATGTTTTTGAAAGAGTTCAAGTTCAAGAATTTTTGTTAATAAAATAGTATGTATGTCACTTAATTGTCATGTCACGTTAACATAAAGCAGACAAAAAAACTAAAAAAAAACGATATGTACAAAGGCGAACTTATCCCTAATAGTATTTCTATGAACAGTTCCAAAATTCCCGATAATATTCCCGGGAACGGCACATCACCTCCCCCCTCCTAACTTTTGAACTAGGGGTCCAAAAATAAGAAAAAAATCAAAAAACAAAAGCATAATAAATACTTTCAATGAAAACTATAGCGATCATGATTGGTCCAGCCGTTCCCGAGTTGCAAAAAGTCTTCTCTTCTTAGTAAAAAGACGTATGTACAAAGCGCTGCGAAGATACTCCTTTATGCTTGTAATATTTCGGAAACAAGTTGCGCTGGCCTTAGCTTACTAATAATTACAAAATGTTTTGTGTATATCTGAACAGACGGAGTGTTTACCATTTACCATCCATGCACCACTAATCACCTTGTTTTGTTAAAGTGTATCAGCAGATTTTATTTTACTGTATGTCTAAATACCCTCTATGCTTTTAGTTTTTTCGCTAATTTCATGCAAAATAAATGTATTTGTTTAGCTTTAAATTCTCATGTAAGTGAATTGTCAAATTTTTAGTGAGAATAAAGAATCTCAAACCTAATATACTTACCAGTGTTGGCCAAACTTTAATTGCAATTGACCAATAACTATTACAAATTGAACCATAAACCGGAACGGACGGTTCCAATTTACGGCTCAATTAGTAATGGGTTAATGTCAATTGCATTTAGCCTATTCTGACAGAATGGTAACACAAAACCCTACACTGAGCATGGCCCGACATGCTCTTGGCCGATTTTAATATGTGAGTCAGCTTGAAATGTGGTGAGTAATACCATATCATATATATTTTTGTAGTTGATACCTAATCTGGAAGATAACAGATAGGTAGGTACGCGCGTCTTCTTCTGCCTGTGAAGACGCAGTTAACACTTAAACATTCGCCTATCGCAGATCGGTCGATAAGGATTAGATAGACAGAAAAAACACTGCATATTTATTTTGAAATAGTAATAACGTGACAATAATAACGTTATGGGTATTTTTTGTGCTATAAACTTGTGTACACCAGCCGACGGAAGGTACATATATAAACCAGGAAGCATCATATCCGGAGCCATAAGATATTGTCTGGATGAAGAATACGAGTTTACTTCGATATCCATATCTTTGAAAGGTCTTGGACACCTCTACTTAGAAGATATAGAAAAGAAGAAAAGTGAGGAAAAGTACCATACTAACGACGAAATATACGTTGACTTAAAAAAAGTTATATACTCGAACGAAAAGGGAGAAGCACATTCAATAGGACAGTACGAGACTCGGTTCAGTTTCCAACTGCCTTATAATATTCCAGGTTCTATAGATTACAAAAAGAATACGGACAGTTATAACGTTGTTGCCTACGTTAAATATTTCATTCGTATAAAATTTAAGAGACCAATGTTTTTCAGACTAAACAAACAGTATAAAAAGGATATTATCGTGATGTCAGTACAAACGCCACGGCTGACAACGAAGCCTTTAGTATACGGGGATAAGAAAACCTTGCTTCAATTAAAGTCATTATTTGCAAGCAATAAAGGTTTTGTCAACATAAAGGCTGTTATTGCCAACTCGGTCCGTTCACCCGGAGAGTTCGTCAAAGTTGATTATGAAATCACTAACAATACAAATAAAGCAATCAAAGATATTGAACTAAAAATCTCCGAAGTTGATCAGTACACTTCTGTGCAAGATCTTGTGATAAAAGTTCATACAGACGTAGAAGGTGCAAAATGTTTATATTATGAAGGCATAGCCGGCGGCGATACAGGTAAATTTACTGTTGAAATCATGATTCCCCAACATTGTGCTTCTATTGATCACTGTAAATTTTTGTCTCGAGATTATTCATTAATAACTCTTGTTAGATTACCTGATCCACATCTAAATCTGCCTCTAGAAATTCCATTCCAAGTTATTGAAACTTTATCTGGCAGCTTCGAAGAGAATGCTTTCTTTTCAAACGATACCTTACCCGTCGATGATCCGCCCACTTATTGGGAAGCGATGGCCGAAGATACAAAGGATATACCAGAAAATAAAGAAGTTGAAAACGATACTTTAGAAAGTACAGAAGTTGAGGAGTATGAAAAACAAAAATAAAATAAATACAAGAGTCGAGTTAGTTTTATACACTCACTTCGTTACTTATTGTATAAGTGCATTAGTCCAGTTCAGTTCAAATATACTTTATTCATGTAGGCCTACCAACAAGCACTTATGAATAGTAAGACAGTATTACATATAATTCTCAGAGCAGAATCTTAAGCTAATTATCAGAGCAATTAATTGATTTTAATATTATTCTATAATACTATTGAATTATTATTAGAGATCAAATTTAATACTAATAATAAATTCTAAATGTCAAACAAATAAAAACACAACAAGGGAAGGACATATATTGGAATATCCATTTGATCATCATTATTCAAATTAAATAATTAATAATTTCGAATCACAATTAATCCCACGTTGTTTTATCATTCATGTAGTCTTGTATGGTATAATAATCTTTAGAAATAAGTTTACGCTTTACATAATTCTTAAATTTATTAATTGATAGTTCAGTAATATCGTTTGGAAGTTTATAATTAAATCTTACACCAATACCCATAAATGATTTTTTTAATTTTATGGAGCCGAGTGGCGGGCACTGCGGGCTTATGTTTATTGCTACTATTAAAATATGAATGTCACATTTTTTTTCTAAAATTGAAAGTATTATAATGTACATACAGAATGTTTTCATAAATTAATTAATATTCATAAATCAGAACGGTTTAAATAAATAAATAATAAGCCCGCAGGGTAGCTTGTGGCGAGCTGCTGGGGAGTAACTCCTGAGAGTCAGCCAGGATCTCCATCTCGACTCATCGGAGTAGGACCCCAAGGGAACCCGCAGGACTCTGAGTTCTGGCTAGCCTTCATTGGCCGTCCAGAGAGGAGTCGTTAGAGCTATAATTATGCTACAGGGGTAGAAGTGAAAGATGCATATAAGACGCAAGTTGGCACAGTGGCTGTTAACAGCCACTGAGTAAAAAGCAACGCACACCAGACCTCTCTACACCCTTGAGCCACTCACATCGGTGTTGCTCCTGGTCATTAGGTTTTAACTGTTTAGTTGAAATTAGGTAAATTATTTTTACACAAAACTCTGCCCTATCCACATGTTGCTGTCAGCCAGAATTCTGATACCTATTCTGAAAGATAACAAATACTTGAATCTTTATCTGCCTGTGATGATGTAGTTATATACCTAAACATCCGACTATCGCCCATTACCTTTAATCGATAAGGATTGCTTAGTAAAACACCCCATGTTTGTTGTGAAATAGTGTTGCAAGCAAAGTACTTTTGAATTCTATTAAAAAAATATGGGTATTTTTTGTTTTTGTGTTTTGTGCACACCAGCCGACGGAAGATATATATAAAACCAGGAAGCATCATATCCGGAGTAATTACATATTGTCTTTTTATTTTATTTTTTATTTCATTCATTCAAATTACAATTTGCACCTTACAGCTATTGCCATAGTGGCACAAACTGGAACATATTAAACAATTTTAAGACACAATTATGATACAGTACTTTCAGGCATCTCTCTTTCTAATACTCTCTTGCACTCCATCATCAATCGCCCTATCGCACTTACAAACAGATCACACGCCGGCTGTGCCTCTAGCACGGAGTTGAGCAGCGCCAACAGCGGGTGCCGCCGCGTGCGGGTGTACTGGTTTGGTACGAACAGACGTACACAAGATTCTACGAGTTTTACGTTGTCGATTCTATTTCTCATCTTCTGTCTGTCTGAAATGTTCTGTCTTGATGAAGAATACGAGTTAACCTCGATGATTGCCTCTAATTAGAAGATTTATATAAGAAGAGCGGGAACAGAATGTACACAAACACACTAACGGCGAAATAAACATTTATTTGAAAAACGTTATATCCGCCAACGAAAAATAAAAACCTCATTCGAAAGAACTATATGACACTCAGTTTAGTTTCTAGCTGCCATATAATATGCCAGCTTCTATAGTTTACAAAAAGCCTACAGCTAGTTACTACGTGTTTCCTTTCGTTAAATATTTCATACGTATAAAATTCGAGAAACCCGGGCTTTTCATAACTGAGCAAACTATACAAAAAGGAGATTACCGTGATTCCGGGACAAATGCCACGTCTGACAAAGGAGCCTTTAGTATACGGTAATAAAAAAAAATGTTCCAATTGAAGCATTGTTTTCAAGCAATAAACGTTTTGTCAACTTAAAGGCTGTTATCGCGAACTCAGTCCATTGACCCGGAGAATTGGTCAAAGTTGATTATGTAATTACGAACAACATAAATAAAACAATCAAAGATGTTGAAGTGTTGTCGATACGACCTTCAAACCTTCAAGAAAAGGGCGTACTCCCATCTTAAAGTCCGGCAACGCACTGGGTAGGTAATAATTATTGGAACCTGTACGAAATTGTTTTTTAACAAAGCAGGGCTTAGTAAGTACCTAAAGTTTAAATCAGTGTTCCGTAAAAAAATGTCAATAACCTTAAATAAAACATAGAAGATACTCAGTTAAGAAGATAGGAAAAGTTAATCCAACTAAAATATTTGATCTGTGCGAAGCAAACACGCGGCCCGGCCCTCTTGTATTGTATTTATTGAGAGAAATTGCATCAGTTCAGTTGCCGTTGCTATCTCAATCAAGGATGGAGGTCAAATTACGATTAAGATTTTTCCCATCTAGATTTTTACTTTTTTATTTGTTCGTATAAAAATTATATCCCGTTAATTTGTTTGAATGACATTAAAGCAGGTTAGAAGAATTTGGGACGAGTACCGCTGTGGTCGGGTGGTCTAGTGGTCCGTGCGTAAGCCACGTAAGCTGAAGATGCCGGCTTGTTTCCTGCCTTAGCCACCGGAGGACTAGCACTTTTTTCTTCAGTATATATATGACATCCATTTCAGTTTGTAGGTTACCTTCAACTACTCATGGGCGCAACAAAATCTCATCAACTAATGGGCGCTTTACATTATTTTCCATCACACCATGAGATGTAATGAGCTATATTATGGCCACGGGCGTAATACATTTTTATTTAATTAAATTATGCCTATGGACATATTACACATAATGTATTTTTCAAGTGGTATACATATGACTATTACTTTTAAAATACTGAAGTTTATAATTTTTTTTTGTGTTTGTTTATAAATATTTAATTCGATGAATTTAATAGCCGTTTAAAATATTTTTATAGTATTTTTCAATCGTGGCTGAATGCCGGATGAGTCTGTGCGTTGGATGGCTAACATGTAAAAAAATTACAATATGGCGGATGAATGTTTGAAATGTCAGCGTATTTAAGAATTATTTTGCTTAAAATTTAGTTTTTTCTTCGCAAGTGTAATGAAAAATGATGTAACTCCGGGGGTAAGAATATTGCAAACTTGGGCCTTTAATTCCATATTATCACCCTCGTTTCCAATATCTCACTTACCCACCTCGTTGCATAATGTAATATTACCATGGATTTATGAAACATCCTCGCAAAATACGTTTTATCGTCACGATAAAACACGTATGCAGTTGCTTTTAAATGACTATCTACGCTTACTTCCATGATATTCCATTACACGTAGCAAAAAAACTAATGTATCCAATCTCATAAATTTGTATTTGCGAACTGACACGTTTCATCTAAAGCGTGCCCTTGCCGTACACGAACACGGTAAAGTATTAAGAGGGAAGTATATCACGTGATCGACAATACAAAAAAAGATAAGTTTTTGGCAAAAAAATCATTTTTGGTACAAGCTTTTATCGCTGACTGTACTTTTTTTCCACAGGCAACTAATACTCACTGACACAATTCTAAAAACCCCAAACACAATAAGGTTGAGTTATTTTATCACAGAGTTCCTATGGCTACCTCCGGTCTCCATTATCAGATTAGCTTGATGGTATGGTAGGTCAAATTTAACTTGCAAGATTTGTTCCATATATACTAACAGGGCAAGTTAAATAAAATTGTAAAAACGTTTTTCCACTTCTAATGACAATGTTATTGACACAATGTAAACGTAGGGTTAAACGTTTTTTTTTTTTTTGATAATCGAAACCTATCAACCTAGAATATATTATATTATGCTGAAACGATCGACATCAAAATCAAAGTGATTTGTCTAGATTTAGTTAGTGGAAAAGTTTTCTCCCGAAATGGAATTTCATAGAAAAAGTACCGTTATTTCGCTAGGATCGCAAAAGCTATTCTTCCCTCTTAAAACGCTCATTGCTTAGTCGTAAGTACTAAGTACCAATTTATAAAGTTAAAACATGTTTCAATAATTAAAATCATTGTATTAGACTCTTTGGTGTTTTCCAAGACTCATAAACGAAATATTTAAAGAGTGATTTGTTAGCGAAGCGCGGATTGAAAAACCAACTGATTTGTAGTCAAAGACAAAAATCTTTAGAACTAAGTATACTATTTGCAGCTGCGCTATGTCATACTTATTTTGATATTATAGAAAAACAATATGACGACCTAACATTGTATAAATTGTCGGAACGTATTTATTTTAGATCAAACGAAATAATGCTTTTATAACACCGGTAACACTGATAACAATAATAGGTACTCTTGCAGTACAATGAATCTACTTATAACCTATTGAATTTTATTCTAATTAAAATCGTGTTTTATCAGTACTATCTGAAGCCTCGTAACGCGGTACAAGAAGCCAAATAAACCTGCGAGCATCGTCATTTACGCCCCAATAACCTTCGGCAATCGCTTCGGGACCTTTCGATCTATCCTAAAAGCTAAGCTCATTATTAACTAATCTGTAGAAACTGTTGGACAGGTAGTTTGTTTAGAACTTTTAAACATAAATATATGGGGGAACTGTGTATAATCAAACTACATAAAGGAAATACTTATAGTTTTCTTCGTTACTTGAAACTTCTTGACAATTTGTTAACTTTTCTGAGTTTCAGATTGGTTTAGATTCGCTTTTTTATTGTATGTTTTTTTTAATACTACGTCGGTGGTGGTAAACAAGCATACGGCCCGCCTGATGGTAAGCAGTCTCCGTAGCTATGTACGCCTGCAACTCCAGAGGAGTTACATGCGCGTTGCCGACCTAACACCCCTCCCTCCACTCGTTGAGCTCTGGCTACCTTACTCACCGGCAGGAACACAACACTATGAGTAGGGTCTAGTGTTATTTGGCTGCGGTTTTCTGTAAGGTGGAGGTACTTCCCCAGTTGGGCTCTGCTCTAGATCTGGAGTGACATCCGCTGTGCTGTGCCCTACCACACAAAGCGAGATGACATTCACAATACCCATACCTCTCTTGTGGACGTAGTTTAAGGACATACGCGGGTCCTAAAATAAATAAATGGGTCCTAAATGTTTTTGAGTTGTTGTATGGGATTTGCTGATATGAATTAAAAAAACGTAATTACAATTGTGTTGAGTAATATTTTCATGTATTATATTCCTTTTATCATATTCTACGTTGGGCTCAATAATTAAAAAATATTTTTTTTTTAAATATTACTATTAAGATCACAAAAACCTATCAAAGAAAAATTACAATAATTTTATTTTGTCATCTTCGCCCTCGGACATTAAGTAAACAATATCAAAAGAGCCACTTATGCGCTGCCAAACATTAAGAAGTTTGAATATTCGCTTCTTGAAGAACTCCATTAACGCAAAGGAATCACCTTAGAAGCAGAGAGTATATTAATATTTCATATAAAATGGCCACAGTCCACTCCACCCCGAAAGGGATTACCTCACTTTGCGAGCGCACATTGAGTGAGAACTGATAGAATCTTAGTTAAGTACGAACATAAGTATACAGATATCGTACATACATATACAATAAAAAGATTTCGGTATGTACGAGTACCTACTACCGTACCGTAGTTTATTCCCTAATGCCCGTTGAAAATGAATTTTTAATCGGTCTCCTGGGGAAAACAAGCGAGCTGCCAGATTATTTTTGGGGTACAATGCCTATCTAAGAAGTGAGGAAGAGTTTTGTCCGTTTCGATGAAACTTATATAACGATTAATATAAAAGTACTCATTAGCGAACACAGAAAATAGAAACAGCACATGATAAATGCGTGAAGTGATAATTATAATATATCAACTTCAACATAATAACGGAGAAAACAGAGGAAGCTGAAATTTTGAATATGACAACATCGTACGCTAATTATTCATCAAGTAAATTTAACGATGAAAGATGTTTCTTAAAAGACACATTTGTTTAGATTGTTAGAATATTGTACCTTATACATACATATAAATTACGAAATGAAAGATTAAATTCAAATAAAAAAATCGTTTAAAATATCACCATAAAAAATATTACTGGTGAAAGAGCTGACAAGAATAAGTTGGGAAAATGTCCATTACGGAGGTTTCCGTTGCCGCTATTTAAGGTTCTGTCTTGAGAGAGAAAGAGTAAAAAACAACTGAACCAAAACACAAATATAATGTAGCTTAAGTTTCAAAAATCAAATTGAGTCGCAACTTCAGCTAAGCGAGTGCTCACTTGATAAGACAATACATAAATTTAGACATAAACTCCAAAGTGCCACATCCAACCAAATGGTTTGATTTAACCGTAAGGAAAATAAACTCGAGATTTCTCATTTGGCACTCCAAAATATTCGACACTTAGCAAAAAGTTACCAGCCTGCGTAATGAACGAACTTGAGTCACTGAAAGGGTTAAAACTGTTAAACTCTCAACTTTCTTATGGGGAAAATTGGTAATTCATTACATAAATTGAGCTTACTTTACTGGGTTAATGTTCTGAGTGGAAATTAGAAGTTAAAAGCTAATAAATATATTATTTAATTTGTTCGCGACCCGAATTGTTACTAAAACCATGAATTTTGAGAGTAGGCAAATCTTTAGTAATCTGACAAAGAGCTTGCTATAATGAAGTTACCAAGAGTTATTGGAGCAGACTGTGACTCATTTTAAATCATATTGTTCAGTACTTGAATATAGATGTAAGTAGGGATTTTTTAGGAGTTCAATCGAATTTCGATTGTCAAAATAATATTTTAAATTCAGCTACGTAATTGTTGTTAGCATAAAACTCTGTATCCAGGGGAACGATTATGAGAGTTTATTTTTTATTTTGTTTCTATGGTTATTATTTAAATATTCTTATCCTCAATTCAAGCCTCATTGCCAATCTAATTATGTACAAGATCATAGCCCTAAAAATTATGTACAAAGCCTAAAATACAAAAAGATGATCTTATATGGTGTTGTTTTTTGAGATCGTTGCCATATAAAAGGTTAAATCAAGCTAGTTAATATTTAGTTCCTAGAAATGGTTTTGTCATAAAACAACAAGTGGGTAAAAGTCTGATTCAAGTTTTAGTTTGCATCATCACTCACAAATATGCAAGCAAGCCAAGAAAGTTTGCAAAAATTGATTAAAAAGTAGTTCACAAGACCAGTTTTTAATGTCATAGCTACTCGGAAGTTTCTAAGCAGTTTCAAAGTATCAAATATACACATATTAGTTCTAAAATTCTAGGAAGTAAGTTTTTTCTACGTTGAAGTTGATTTATTAGTAAAATACAGTCAGCATCAGAAGTAGCGAATCAGACGACGCGTGGAAAGTATCGACTATTATGTAAGACTTACCTTATAGAGATATAGTAGAATCTGCATATAGTAACATCGAAGGGAAGTGACAAACACGTCATTACTAAGCGGATGTCATATAAAGCATAGTTGAATAACTTATAATTTTTGTTAAGTTTTTCAAATTAATCTCACATTCCTTTGTGAGAGATGAGTTTTATAGCGACCGTGCGCGTTGGAGGGTCTGCCATTTTGCGGCCGAAGCGGAATCATAAACATGTACTTTTAGACGTCACGTGTTATCTTATGCATAGTATGTTCCGCCATCTTGTGGGCTACGTCCAAAAATCTGACGGCTCCCGTGCCTCTTACTACAAGTTCATGCACGCTCCCTATTCACCTTGTATCAATTATAAACTTTTTTCATGACACTGATAGTCAAAATTAAATGAACTTACACGCCATGCATGCACCTAACATGGGGACGGCAAAAAAAACCAGCGAATGTGTCAGTATAACCGATCATAATTTCGTGAAATTTAAGATTTATAGGTCATAATAAGTGATTTGTCACTATAACCGTGTCAGTATAACCGATCGTAATTTCGTGAAATTTAGGATTTATAGTAGTATTATCATAACGAACGCAAACGCTATACTCCGCCCTGATTGGAATTACCTCAATCCACGGCACTGCCTAGGCTGGCTGTCTATTAACGAATCTCAATTCGGTTAGCGACGCGATGTCAGAAAGTTCAAAATGCCGCTGTATTATGCCAAGTGCCTAAGAGTTGTTTTTCAATATTAATAAAAAAAAACATATCTACCGTCTGGGGTTCTTCAAAAGAGGAATGTTCAGGTTATCAAAGGGACGGCAACGCGCAGGCGTCCATATGCTACGGTGACTGATTACCATCAGGGAGACCGTTAGCTTGGTTGCCACCACGTGGTATAAAAAATATACTACACAATATATTTTCAACTGACTGCCCTAAGGAGCTGACACACACATTGATGATGCGTTTACAGACATGACGTCCTCGCACAGATACTCCAACAATTTCCATAGTATGGTATATCCATCCAGTGTTTAAGTCTCCTTGACAATCAATTCAATCATGCTGATTAAAAAAAAAACTTTCGTGACAGACAGACAGAGATATTTAATATATTAAAATGCGTGACTCACGTATTTTAAGTCGCAGATTGCTCGGTATATTTTGCTCCATAACGAGGAATTTCACCGGGAGCAGTTGGTGGACCGTCGCATACTGCGGGCTGCAGCTCTCCGCGACCGACTGCTCCGCACGGGCGGTGGCGGCGGTAGGGGCGCTGAGAAATCTTTGTTTTCGTCACTATGGTCAAATGATGGGTTTCACACAACGCATGGAACGCATTTGCTGAAATATATATTTAAACATCAAAAAATAACCCGATTACCGCGTAGAGTTAGGGGTGTCTAGAACAATAATTGTTTGATTCAGGCTACTGGCCTCGCAGCGTCACACGAACCATTAAACCGTTCGCATCAGTGCGCATTGGCTTATCCAAACCCACGAGTACGTAGTTATTGCCGGCCCGGGACATGTTATAAAATAAGGAATATGACAAAAGTTAATGTAAATGCCTAGTATTCGATTTGCAGATTCATTAATGTTAAACATTATAAGCACAAACATTACTAAAAACTTGTTAATTCTTAATGTGATAAGTATGATATTAATTTTATTAAATCTTTGATTAAGTATATTAAAGTTTTGTTAAATATACTGTCATAGTACTAGTATCAAAAAAACTTTGTTGTTTAAGTCAAATGGCGTTCTAAAAGTTTTAATCATGTCTCGAAAGATGGCAGTAAATTTACTGTGACTACCAAGTTTTTTTGACAATCCACCTCTCTCTCAAATTTTTTGTTCAAACGTACACGATTATGTCACATGGACCGTTTACATTCACAAGTTATGGGCTTACTTACATGTCAAGTCAAAGCCTAGATTCTTCTCAGAGACAAAATAACATCGCTCTAATCCATTTAAACATGATAAAGTGAAGGCCTTAGATTAACATATGGATAAACTTAAAAGGGACTGAGAAATAAGTTACATGGGGACTTGCAAATTAAGGATCGAAAGAGATTTTCTCTTTTTTGGCAAACGAGGCTTAAATATTGTGTTTGGACAACGCATACAATTAAATTAAAATACATTTTGATCGTTGGTCACTTTGTTTAATAAAAGCAGTATTAGGTTCATTAAATAATGTATGTTTTACGTGAGTAAGCCCTTGATTTTGCTTGACAATAAACCAGTGTTGGTTGTATTGAAATTTTTGAAGGTCACGAAGTTGGAATCTCGACATAATGCGAATTTTTCACCAAGGAGAAGTTTTGGCCGAAGGGTGTCAAGTTCCGGCGGTTTCGCAACCGGCTGTGCACTGCGGGGTTAACGAAATGCATCGCAGATGCATGTGCCTTAAAAATAATCTTCAAACATTATAGTTTTAACTATTTTCCATAGTACGTATGCTAGTTTGAAATGCTAGTTACCTGAAAAAAAATTGTTCATATTTTATATCAAACGTAATCATTGGTAAACATCTTTCCCAGTATTCAAAATTCAAGTTCAAAGTTTTTATACTATTTAAGCATCAGGTTATAATTTAATAATATTGTACCTACCTTCTAATTTGTTACTTTAAATAGTACTTAGTAAGTATCTAGAAGTTTCACATTTCCGTAATTGCTTTTATGTCTAGCCGCTCCTTATCCGTCTTCATTCGATCGTTAGTTTCTACTGTACTTTTTATACGGTTCGTTCTATTACACAATAATACGATTAGTTGTATATTTAATTAAAAAATGCTTTTTGTAAAAAAACATTACTTTGATACAAGCTTTTATTGCCGACCTTTTATTTTCTGCTCCCAAAGCAAAATCTATGTATACTTGTAAGTTCAGGAAGGCCATAGGCTGCGGTGCACGGTGGCGGCTTAACATCAGGCGCACACTTGTTTGCCATATATTTATATATTGAAAGGGGGCGTAAAGCCAGGAAATTAGAATAAAACAAACGGCATGGCGCGCCACGCGAATCTTGGGACGGAAGATTGGCGCTGGTTTTTACCTTTTATCTCAATATATATAGTTTAATTTTTGTTTGTTTTGTTTTATTTTCAGCATACATAAGCATTACAGTATTGTACCAAAGTGCTTACATACTAGTCATTTAAGTAAACACACATTCAGTAAACTATTTAACACCCGAAATTAATTCAATAGCAATTCCATAATAATTTCTTATAATAAATAAAAATATAAAAATGTAATTAATATAATTAGCAATGTAAGTTCAAAATAATTAATAATATCTATAAATTACGGATAGCATAATTGTTTGTAAGTGACCTCTGTGAACTCAGTAAGAGAACAGCTAAACAAATCTATTTCAGTCGAGATCTTATTTAAAATATTGATTGCGGTGACCAACGGTGCTCTAGCGAGTAAGTTAGTTCGCACGGTGGGGCGCGCCAGCAGGCGCGGCGCGCGGCGGCACGGCCCGCGCGGCACCACCAGCCCCAATTTTTTTTAGTTTGTATAGTTTTATATTAGTTTTTGTATTTGTGTCTTTCTGTTTGTTTAGTTTTACTTCTATTTAGTTTATAGTCCATTTTAATGTTTTTTTAGAGTAATTAAGAATGTAATAATTTTTATTAAATATAATATATTTATTGCATTGTTCTGAGAACAGTTTATTAAATATAACAGAAAGCGCGCGAGGATGAAATATTGCAATATTGCTAGCAATAAAAAGGAACTTAGGGTTTTAGAACTCCCATGAATCTATGTTTCTGGTTGCGCAAGGTGTTGACCATAATAAACATTTTATCTCAATTACTTTGAAAAATATACTTTTGTTTACATTGATTGCTCATGACGTCGCTCGGATGTATCACTAGATGTTTAATAGTAGTAACTGTAGTATTATGTAGGGTAATAATACTAATAATATAAAACTGCAAATAAATGAAAGTCAGACATATTTGTTTTTTTTTTTACTTTAACATGGTAAGGTTTTGGCTTGAATTGGCCCTTGCAAATATATAGCCGCCAGCTATTCGGTCATCAGCTACGCCAACCAGAGGCTACGCAATTTCTGCAAAAAACTTGTGCGCGCTGAGAACCCATGGACCCAGAATTTCAACGCCAAATGGTACAAAATGGTAAAAAACATCTATCGAGTTAAAAGTTCAAATCTCGTATAAATATGCAGTAGTCATATCGTAATACTACAGAAGTGCTCTTGCCATGAACGGAGACCGAATTCTGTTTACAAGACTCTTTGCTGCTCAGAGTTAACTTTGTATAATGTTTATGTTCGAGATTTAGGATTTCGGGGGTTAAAGGCAAACAACTTGTTTGCACTTTTCAGAGCGGCATTAACTTACGGAATATTGCTTGCGAAAAACTTTATCTGAGTTTACTTTTCATTTTTTGGGTTGCAAAATCAACTTGGACAAATTTGACTTAAAGTGAAGATCGGATGTCAACTGTATCTCATTATTCTTACGACTTCGTTGTTGCGGCCGCTGTATCTGCTTATTTTTTTGATAATAATCGCAACAGTAATGCGGGGGCGAATGTCACTCATTTTATCGAGGAAATTGACAGATACAGCCGCAGCAATAACAGAACTTCACCTTTATAGTGGATTATTTGCGAGTGTACCTATCTGTGTACAGAATGCAGAATTAGAATTTACATAACGTGAAGCTAAAAGCCGACACGTTGTTTGGTAATCGCTAATTGCAATCAGATACATGTTAAAACAAGATGAAAACCTTAACAAATTGATGAATCAGAATCAGCCTCCACGTGAGCAATCTTTTTTATGTTGTTATCCTGTCCCGTTGTCTAAGGGACATTATTGGCACAGTTTGTTCGAAGAGATATTGTATAACGATTTGCTAACATGGTCAGTGAAAATGAAATGGCATAAAACTACCACAAAAATGTATGTTTCAGGATTTCGAAAGTGGTTGTCCAAGGGACAAAAAATTCTAACCATACCAACTAGTGACACTAAAAAGTTGATCTACCCCATTGCATTTTGATATGAATATCTAGATTAAGGTGAGTTAAAATAAGGAGCTCGTGGGTGGACACAAAAGAAAGGTGTTTGTATTTGCAAGTGGCCATTAGTTTACAAAAAGTGCAACTATTTATTGAACAAATAATAAATAACCCTAACCAAATCAAAAAGCAAATTGAATTGTTGCTATATTGGATATAAATTGAACATCTATTTTTGTAAAATTTATAAACAATACGATTAATTTTTTTCTATAACAAACTACACCATAAACCAACATTTAATTCAAAAACCTCGCCTCTGAATACTGCTAACAAAAACTATTCATGATTTGTACGACATGCATTGACGTGATATATTACTAGTATACGCCGTATATCAACGCGGGCTATCTATAACATCGTTTTTATTATCGCGATAGTTTCAATATAGTGGGAAAAAATATGATCCATTTGGGAAGAGGACTTATTGAATGTTGGTAAACCAGCCTCAAGCAACGTTTGTATACGGGCGGTGCCTTTCACTTTTTATCCTTGTGATTTTGCGTTATTGGTATTAGGCAAACGATCTGAAAGACCGTTTTATCTATAGTTGAGATCTTTACAAAGAGGCTTTCCCTTGAGACTATTTCTTGGGCAGACTTTGAATTCGTACCGGCATAAATTTTGTATAAGTATAGATTATTATCAAAAAAAATTTGGGGTTGAACGGTATACGTATTTTTTTTTCTTGTATTTGTTAGGTATCATATCGCAACTTCGATTTGACCGAACGTGTTTTGTCTGCAAAAATGGTTAACTTTTCTTAACTTTCAAGAAGGCCTTGAAAGAACATTTCAATTAGGTAACTCTTCTAAATATTTCACGTTTTAAAAAAGGCGTTGAGTCAAATGAAAATTTGGATCGGATAAAGTAATGGCTAGTTATTTGTGCGATGTTTCGTTTGCCAAATATTCATTTGATCGAATGCGAACACGTTAAAATTGCGAAGTAACCTTGTGTACTTAAACTACAATCGTCAAAATAAATACCTATCACCGTGATTTGAACCTATTTTTAAAAGACATAGCTTAAATTTTACTATTTTGGTGGCAGTCTCTTTCTTTATAAGCGGCTAAGTGGAAGATATAGGTATTTCAAAACTGTTATCTTAGCACTTCTGCATACATATTTGTACGCAGGGGTACCTACTAAGCTAATAGTTTTGCGTGTCTTCGTCAACACAGTGTGTTATCAGTTATCACGTAGTATAATTCTGAAGCTGACTTGCGAATAATAAGTAAACCACTCTGGCGGACCTATTTTAATGTAAGAGGAGGCAAACGATCAGATGAATTGCCTGATGGTAAGCGATTACCGTCGCCTATAGACACCCGCAACAACAGAGGAGTTGTATGTGCATTACCGGCGTTTAAAGTGCGCTCTTTTTTTGAAAGTTTGAAGGCTACAGAGACAAATAGGATCTTACATTTTTTTTTCTATTAAATTATTCGGTGTATCCAAATTATGGCATATTCAAATTATGGCATATTCAACTTCATCTGCAAAATACATAAGTTGTCGATAGGTAAAAGTCTAAGCGACACCTAAAAGCAATAAAAGCGAGTTACTTGGTATCAGAACTGAAATACCTAAAGGTTACACAATTTTATATAACTGAAGATCATATTTAAATAGATCCAACCACATTCGTCAACCACATGCTAAAGATAAACCTTTGAAACAGACTGTTAGAGAGATCAAACCCCAGGTGTTTACATGCTGAGATCTGACTCTTAACGTCTAATCCCCTCATATGAAGCCTATCCCCTCCTTGTCTCTGTAACCACTATTAGAAAAGAGATGAGCAAGCCTACCTTCATGAATAATACATTTGCGGATTGCCACTCGTACGTACTCTTGACGAATGGCGCCCGTGAATCAATAAAGGCTCGTAACTAAACCATCAGAGACAGTAAGAATACACTTCTATTTCTACTATAACGTGATTTTACTGAATAAAATACACAGTTTTAAACAAATAACATTTTGAATTTTAATTTTTTTTTTCTACTTTGATAGTTTTTGAATGGAAAACCCATTTTGTATTAAAACCAACGTGGCTTAAGTTAATAATTCTTCTAAACTTGACCAACAACGACCAAAAATGAAAAGATTCCCAAGCTGTAAATATGTACTTTTTACCCTACATATGATTTATATAAAATTACACCAGCATTTTTAAACTGACCAGTTAAAATTAAAGTTAGTATCTATAAATGCAAACCTATAGTGTTCCAATAGTTCTTATTAAATAGAGTATCATGTTTCTATTGACTAGGACAAGGATAGTTTTATAGTTGTATTTTCATGCTCTTTTTATTACCTTAACACATCTCGCGCCTCCTTCTACCGTATTACTGCCCTTTCCTGGTTAGGTGCTCCCAATGCAACGGATTGGAAAATCCTAGAATAATGAAATAACGCTTCAATAAAAAAATAGCTTCAAATAAATTAATATTTGCCATTGCCTTATTTATACTAACCAAGGAAACCCATTGTCCAAACAGTTGTTTAGTACGTCCTAATCCATAATGATATACATTATGTAGATAGCACTAATGATGCGGATGAACGTTTATCTTGTAAATGTAATACATAGAGACTCAAATATTTTATGTATGTATGTATGTATGTCACTTTATTGCACATAAACAGGTTAGCATGAAACAGACAAAACAAACAAAAAAATGTTATGTACAACGGCGAACTTATCCCTAAATGGGATCTCTTCCAGCTAACCTTTTAGAAAATGAGAAAAGATCAAACACTAACAGGTGAAAGACAAATCAATATTAACAGTAGCAATATGAGAATATAAAAGTACACATAAAACTAGGACGAGAGCAATCAATAATAATAAAATAAAATAAAATGTAGAAAACCCATAGTATGAATACGCAAATTATAACATATACGTAAACCTAAATACACCTATAATATTCCTTCAATACCAAAATAAAAAAACTTGCATTTGATTGTTTATTTTAAGGCAAGAAATTTTAATTAACTATTATTATAATATTTTGAAAATCCCCATTCTTTCCGCAGCGCAACTATAACAAATTGTTGTGTTCATTTTTAGTACTCACACATTAATCCTAAAATGCTTTCTACCTACAGGTTATAAAATTACCACACCATAATTAATGTTTATCATATTTGCTCCAAGCCATTTTTGTTGACTAAACTGTTTCTCAATACTTTTACACACTTAGCTTGCACAATTTGCACATGTTGTAAAGGCCTGTTTACACCTTCATTAGTGTTAAGTGCGTGTTCATGCTTTTTCTACTTGCGTTTGGTGGCAAATCTATAAACTCGAACTAAACACAATAATCAATGTGTAAAAAATATCGAATGTTCGACCTTTCCCTTATGCGTTGGTTCTTTCTACTGGCACTACTATATCTAAACATATTTTTATACAAAGCTATACATTTTTTACATTTTTCAGCTCCCATTTACAATCCAACCAAGCGACTGCGCAAGGTAAAAATTAAACTGCAAGATATCGAAAACAAAGTGTCTTTGACTTTTTGCCAGAATTACCAGTAGTTAAATGAGACGATTTCTTCCAATTATGAAGACGATCTCGACAACATTTACTGAAGAGCGCTTAAAACTTTGAGAAGCCCTCCCGTTGTCGCTTCGAGGCATTCCCCCTTGTTTCTCGGATTGCGGACGAGGCGCTAACCACCTTGGAGATTTATGAAAGTGCCTTGTCTTTTTAAGGCACTCTGGGGCAAAGGGGAGTTATTATCTATGTTCAATGTCGCCTTAATTTTGTTTCACCTTTTTTAGACTGTTGCCATTAAATTTAACGGGGGTCAAAAAGTTTTCGCGTTAGCGGTCTTTGGTTTATATTAAGCGTTGTAAATCTAAGGGTGGTGTTGTGAGGATTTGTGAATTTCTGACTGTAAAGTGCGTTAAAGGTTTAGGTGGTTAGGCTCTATGGATATTGCTGACGTGTTTGTATTCATTTAAATCGTGCAGGACGTACAAACATGTATGAGTGATCCATGACTTTATATATATCTAGGGACCTATAGGGACTGTCTATTTGGATGACATCTAGCTATAAATACGTTAAATAGCAGGATGTCTATAATATAAAATACAATTATTGTAATTTCAAGTTCAAAGTTCTACTCTTTTATACGACCTTTCTTTCATCTTTTTTTTTTGACGACCGGTATGGCCTAGTGGGTAGGGCCTACGAAACCGATGGTCCCAGGTTCAAATCCTGGTAAGCGGTAAGTGTTTGGCATTTGCCCCCACAGTTTTTTTTTCTTTTTTTTTTCCTTATTAGAATACGATAGCGAATATGCCACACTTTTTACACCTTGTATTGGCTTGTATATGTAGAGTAATCAGACTTTCAAAATATATGATAACTAACCTAACCTAACAAAACCATGTTACACATCTTAGAATTCAAAATGCTTCTCCAGTGTTTTACCAGCCTAAAGTTTGAGGTGAATAGAGTCACTGAAATAATTCGATCGGCTACGGAAACACCTCGATAGCGCCTATTACCTCGTTCGGCACAAGGCAAAATTATACATCAACCAGAGTTCAGTCTTATCAGACATTAATTCAAACTTCATGCTTCTCATGAATATCAATTAGTTCAATGTAGTCGTCATTTAAATGAGGAGAGTGATGAGCTGGAGTTGACAGAAAGTTTGATGTTTTTGCGTTTGAATTTCGTACTTATGTACATAATTTTATTTAGATAAGCAGTATCAGTTTCGTCAATATTAGTTACTTACTGCCGTGGCGCTACGACCCAAAGTTTATCTTGGCCTCTGACACCAAAGACCATGCCCTTCTCTCCAAAGCCATTTCTGCCCAATCGATAGCTGTACTTAGGACATCCAGAAGATCTTCGGCCATTTGGTACGCCAGAGTATGACCACCAGGATGCACTGTCAATATTGGTCGTATAAAACTACTGGTGTTTTCGTTTTGTGAGTGGTTGAGAATCGAAATCAGATAGTTCTAGATTTCATCTTTAATTTTTATAAACCTCTGTCCTGAATTTTTTTTGGAAAAATTAAGGCCTTTTTGACAAATATGTTTAATATAATTATATCAGTCACCGTAAAATTACAGGCAGTTTACAATCTTGCTAGTTGCTGCCCGATAAAAAAATTAAGATATGTCAAAAATTTGCTAAAAATACAATATGGATCGGATATGTCAGTGTAAAAAGTGGCGTTTCTTCAAACAAAAATCGATCGATATCGTATCTTTAGCAAAATTTTGACTTATCTCAAAATTCGAATCAGGCCGTGATAGTAGGAAGATTACATACAAACCAGGTTAGGTTACCTACGTTAGATAGTAAAGGAACGGTTTCACAATCTTACTACTACTTTAAAATTTTAGGTAAAAAAAATCCATTATTCACGAAAATTTTGCCCCATATCCTCAGAGCAGAGGAAAGAGTTTTGAAATATTGGTTGCGATCAATCCGCGTATGAACTTCACAAGTCAAGCAATGTGAGGTGTTCAGTCATCCGCTCATGCGGGCGAGCCTCTAAGTGCACGAACAAACTTATTCATTACTCACTCCCTTGTGTCTTGTAATATTTCGTCCCTTCGTAAATCAGAGTGAATTTCGGCATTAAGTTTGCGGGAATGGAATATAATTAATTTATTTTTTTACCGCAAACCCGGGTTGCTTTACTTTAGCCACCTGAAAAATATTTATTCTTACTCATAAAATAAATGAATTGAATCCTTATAAAAAATATCGTTAAACAATTTAAATACATATATAATTTACAAAAAAAAGTTTGTTTTGTTGTTGCACGAGATTTGATACGCTTTCATTTTAAATATTTGAATTATTATGTGTTGAACTATAAAAGAAATAGTAGGAAAACTATTGTTTTTCACCGAGAGCTCTACTGCGGCCTTGGACTCAAGCCAATATTTAAACGCGGTCGCAAAAACCTATTGTTTTGGTCAAACTATGTAAATATATAGGGTGTATCGCAAACTTTTAGACTTCATCATAATAATATCCCTTTAACCACTTTACGAGTGATTGTGCGGGAGGAAGTGACTGATACAATTTGTTCCTGGCTCTGGGTCTTCCGCGGTCATCACACTTTTTAAAAACTAGTTTTTACTAATTATAAAAAATAATTTCATTTACAACTAGTTTTGATAAGGAAAAACTGGTTTTCACTTTCAACAGGTAAAAAAAAACACAATAAAAAAATACAAACAACAGACAAATACAAAAAAATCTTTAGAGATGTAAAGGTTCTCCAAGACTTAAATTCCAATAGCAGTATTCCTATTAAGCCAAACAGCGCTATCTCAATAGAAAATTGCCAAAATATAATTTATTTTATATAGCTGATAATTCCATTTTTAAAATCATTTTAATATTGAGATAACCTTATTGGGGTTAATAGGGCAGTATATTGGCATTTAAGTCTTAGAGACCCTTTAAATCTCTAAAGAATTTTGGATGTTTTGATATTTGTCTGTTAGTATAGGTAATCAAAAGACAAGAAATGAAATCAGCTATATGTTTATTTCGCCATTAAGTTATAGGGACTAAATTGATCGTTTGGAGCAGACCTTATACATCGTTCAGAATACTACTGCTTCATTTGTATTCAAGAGGTATATTGATTGTAAATATTCTACTGACTTTCTCAATAATTGCGATGAGGGTGGTCTTGACGTCTGGTTAAGAAAATACTAGAATCTATAGATTTCCTTTGTAATAAATAACTAGACCTAAGCAAATATACTCGAAAGCTACAAAAGCAATATTGATTTTAAGCCGAAGCCATTCTTCAAGTCTTAAGTAGTATCTACTCCCAATTTCGCATCTGTATAATCTGTCAACGACAAGAATTGATGATTGTCTTCGACTGTTGTAAGGCGAAATTATGTTATCTGATACATCGTATTACTACAACAAGTTATATATTAAGAATATTTACATTGATGTGACTGAGTTGCAAAGACGAGATCAAAAAAATACATAATTACTTATACACACAAAATCTGTTCTGACTGTTTTAATTAGGAATCCGGCTTCGATAATATTTTTTACCAGAATTGTAACCAAAAAGCACTTTATAGATAAATTAGTTTAATAATAATAATAATAATTCAGCCTATATACGTCCCACTGCTGGGCACAGGCCTCCTCTCATGCGCGAGAGGGCTCGGGCTATAGTCCCCACGCTAGCCCAATGCGGATTGGGGACTTCACATACACCTTTGAATTTCTTCGCAGATGTATGCAGGTTTCCTCACGATGTTTTCCTTCACCAAAAAGCTAGTGGTAAATATCAAATGATATTTCGTACATAAGTTCCGAAAAACTCATTGGTACGAGCCAGGATTTGAACCCACGACCTCCGGATTGAAAGTCGGACGTCATATCCACTCGGCCACCACCGCTTATGTCATATGTACCGCTTATGTGTATGTGTATGTTAGTCGATTAGTTTACATCCATTTAAACTAATCGACTGTATTTAGTGCATTTCAAAGCTAGCTAATACAAATTTACATCCATACTGTGATGTGAATAAAGCAATTGTCCACATTAGAGCAAATGCACCGGATAATTGTATTATGCACAGCCTGCGACCGCAGGTAAGCGCCTTCCGTGGCAGCCCCCTTGACCCAAAACCCTTTGTTAAACGAGTATTCTCCCGCACTAGTTCAAACTGTAGTCATAATTTGCACGAGCAATTTGTTGGGCCTGTTTTGTTTATGTTTAGTATAACCCTAAACTTATGGATAAAGTGCTTATTGTTTGCTATGCGAATATAGGTGATTTCGGTTTTGAAAATGTATGCATTGTTGCATAATAGTTAAAACATAGGTACAATTCGTTGTGTGTGTGTGCGGGCGTGTGCATGCGTGCGTGCGTGCATGCGAGCGCGCGCGCGTGTGTGTATGTGTGTTCTTAATGCAATAAAAATAAATAAATAAAATCTCTAGGGAGATTTATTTTGATTTCAGTAATAATTTCAAGGTGGCAGATACTTTTAGCGCATTGTTTCATCCGCTACTATTGATGCTGACTGTGCGGCAAGTAAAATGATCAAAGGTATTTTATTGTTTTCAATTCAATTCAAATATACTTTATTCGTGTAGGCCTAGCAACAAGCACTTATGAATAGTAAGACAGTATTACATATAATTATCTTAAGCTAATTATCAGAGCAATTTATTGATGTTGTAAATATTATTCCATATGTAATACTAATGAATATAATCAAATTTAATACTAAAAATTTCACAAAATATAGTCATACAAAAAAAATGTATAAAAAATACTAGTCTAGATTGTTTCTAGAATAAATTCTAAATGTCAAACAAATATAATAAAAACAACAAAGGAAATACATGCATGTGTTTTTTTTTTCAACCAAATTTCTGTCGTGCAATGCCGAGTATTAGCTATAGGTAGGCAAGAGTATATTTCAGTTATAATAAAAAACACATTTTTCTTGGTTCGTATTGTATAATTTATTTGTCTAGCTCCTAGTCATTCGCAGTATGTATGCGGGCGAGCAAAGTAGGTCAAGCCCAAGATGACTTGGATAGGATCGGTTGCGGAGTTTTCCTTCGATTGGAAATATTTTACTAGAACGCCAAGCAAGCCATCTAAGTTTCCTGAATTTTCTGTAATATTAGACGACTTTATTTGACGACCGGCTTGGCCTAGTGGGTAGCAGTGGCGGCGCGTCACAAACATTCGTAGGGAACCCGGAGCATTACTTTCCTTTTCTCCATGAACCGATCGTGAAAGTACTCAACGGGCTGAAGTTTAGACAAGCCGGTGGGAATCGAGTTCTTTGAACGATCCGCCACTGGTGGGTAGTGTCCCTGCCTACGAAGCTGATGGTCCCGGGTTCAAATCCTGGTAAGGGCATTTATTCGTGTGATGAGCATGGATATTTGTTCCCGAGTCATGGGTGTTTTCTATGTATTTAAGTATTTATAAATATTTATATATTATATATATCGTTGTCTAAGTACCCTCAACACAAGCCTCATTGAGCTTACTGTGGGACTTCAATATCAATTTGTGTGATAATGTGCTATAATATTTATTTATTAGTAAGATCGAAGATTAAATTTTTTACATAAGTTTTATTTCAAGACATTTTCGTTTCACATTTTCAGGACAGCATTAAAACTCTAGAGAATATCAGGAACTACTAACTAATTATAATTACTATCGTTCAAACAGAGTATTTAGAAATAAACGTAAAATATGGGTTTAATTTTGATTTAATGATAAAATGAATTAAGCAGAAAGAAAAACTTGACTAAACAAAGGTAAAAAAACTGTCAAGTAATACGTTTAACGCCCTTACAGAAGCAAAGGTCCATCGCCCATCACGCTCTCCGAGTCTCTGCATCAAGAATGACACGGAACGGCATTACCTCCCTCTCTTTAGTTGAGTGGTAATACTTACTGTAATTTACAAAAAAAAAATATTATAAAGATCTTAGACCTTAGATTAACGTACAATTGTTTTAAGTGACTTGCCCTTTTGGTTCTAACGAAAACTTCATGCAGATTTGAAGCATATCTTAGCGGCTTAGAATGTGTAGGCTGAATATTCCGATGCAAACAGATTTTGTGTTACATGTGTTCTTTGACAGGCTTGTCTTTGCTCCTGCGATAACGACGTATCCTAATAAACGATAATTAAGTTTTTTTTTTTAATTTTCTGATTGCAAGCTACGAGTTTTTTGCTTTTAAGGTTAAATTGGTAGATAATAAGGTAAAACAAAAGCTACAAAAGGTATCACAAGCGAAAAGACCGAGTTTGAATGAGATTAAGAGCTTATTATTTCATTTCAAAGTATTGTTATGAATTTCTAAACACTTCCGAAAAGGTTCCAGAGGTTGCGAAGGCTTAGCCATATTAATGAACGCTCATCCCTCCGCATTTAGTATAAAAAATAAAGCAGCCTAGAGGAATCTTTATTATTTTGCCTAATAAAGTAATTTCAGGAAAAATAATGCTCTCACTTTACTTTCTAATCCCGGTAGAGCACAATTTATGGCTAAAGCGGTTACTAAATTTTTCTTAACCAAAAGAAAAATGATATTTCCGTTGATATTTTGACCAGCTTTAGCCACCTTAAGTATAAGGAATAATAAGTATTTTATTGTTGCCAGTAATTGTTTATTTCGTACTGCTTTTTAAGTATAATGTTATGTTTTGAAAATTAAAATATGTTAATGTATTCTTTTGATTTTGTGACTAAGAAAAGACGAACAAAGTATATTTAGAAATTCGTATAAAATTTATTGTTAAGATTCTCAGACGAAAACACTTTAAGTTTGAGGTTAAATAACAATAGGTAATAAATTTAGGTACAGACTTGTTTATGTGGACTTAACGTACAATAACCAAGAAAAACAAATTTGAATCAATTATATAATATGTAATTTACATTATTTAAGTTATACAACTTATTTATAAATATACTAAAAACTAAACTACAAAACTTAAAATCTAGATCTAAAAATAAATAAAAATCAATAGTTTTATAAAATAAACTTTGATTTGAATTAATATTTTACTAAAAATAGATCTGTTTGTTTTAAAATCGAACGGAACAATACAAAAGCAATTCTGATCTATTTAATAATGATTTAAATGTTATTGTAGGTAATTAGTACTATTATATTAAGATCGTGGGATGTTAAAGCATAAATCCGTGTTATTTAGAACACTCAGAGTAATTAATTATATTAAAAGATGAGTATAAAATCAGTGTATATTAAATGGTAATTCCATGTGGTATGCAAATGAACGAGGTAATTTGTGTGTCTTAACCATGTGGTTTGCATATTCATACGGTGCTATTCACCGTAGTGAGGCTTATGCGCTTGCTTGTTTTATTTAATTGCCTTGTGTTCATGATTTACAACGAAATAATTATCACTTGATGAGATTCATTCCACCAAAATATGTGTAGCGTATTTAGGTATACCGCGGTAATATTATGAATAAGAAATTTTGTAGGTATGTTTGAATGATTTTCCTCTTTCACGCAAAGAAGCAAAACAGTGGATCCTTAGGGGATGACATTGGACACCCAGCTTGTAATGTTCAGTAAGTCGAAAGTTACATTTTGATGTCAAAATGTAAATGTACTGAACAAGTACGAGCGAAATGCTCGTACGAATGATAACAAAATAAAACAATTTAAATAATATATAATTTCAACATCGAAATGTAAGTTTTGAATTAGCCTCCTGATCTCTTAAAATTTGGAATTTAATGTTAATTACCTACTTAAACTGGTTATACTTGCTGCCTACCCAATCATAAAATAATTATTGTCTTCCTGAAATAAAGAAACATTTATAATTTAATGAATATAACATTTTACAGAGTCTCGTCAAGTTTGAGTCAGACTCACGTCACAATCAGCCACATAAATCGGTACATATATTCTCAGCTACTACCGTCTTTCATGAATTGAAAATCTTCTTCTTAAAAAATTTGGATGTGAGAAAATAAATATGTCCCTAATTCATTTAACTTTAACGATGCTGAGGGCTAATAAACTCATTGTCAAATAGGTCAATAGGTACTGGGCTTAATGTAACTAACTAGAATAGAATGCTAGGGTTTTTTTTTCAAATTAAATAGCTTATAGCCGTCGAAATTTGACTATCCAACTGTGGTCACGTCTGAGTTTTATTTGAGTTTTGCGAGTAAAATGGTAATTCAGGGTCCACTTTACAGCATTAGTGACCACTAAGCATTACAAATTAGAAAATTTAACGTTTCACTTCATTGTGCTTCTGAGCTTATTAAAAGCCTCCAGTTATTTTGGGTCGTCGTAAAAAATTACGACCCGGTTTATACGACTAACAGCATTTACTGGGGTTAAAGGTCTTGTCACATTTATATTTAAATGAACTTTATTGTGAGTTTGGAATACAAATTTGTGATCTCGACTTCACGCCACGCCAATTCAAACTTAAATTTTGACATCAAAATTATATCTAAACCATGTCAGTCGCCCGTGCGTCTCGTTTTGCTAATACATGTACGGCCAAATATGAGCGAAATGAATGCGCGAATGACATCATTTAGATGTCACGATGTTGAAGTTGGAATCGGCCTCACTGGCTCTGTAGCTTCAAATTTTAGGATTCTGCCCCTTGGTAATTACCGGGTGTACCGCCTGACGCTCAGAACCTCGACCCAAGTTTGATTTCGTGTTTTGTTTTCTTGGCAGCCAAAGTTATGATTAATTTGTTGCAGAATTTACGTTAAATAGTGTTTTAAATGTTAATTAATAAGAACTCAGAAGTTTTTGAATGCTAATGGCATGGTTGGGAAGCGTGGGCGTTGTGTCTTAAAATACTTACATATTTTAAGTTTAATTTGAAGATAATGTTTTTACACATTAATTAGTATCAAAACTAAGTTTCATAGCAAAACTTATGTGGCACTCGTTTCTAGGGATCCGTTCCCGAAGGGTAACAAAAGTGTGGACTAAAGGAACAAACAAGAGATAGAACGGGCCCCTTGATGATGTGTCTAGCGGATACGACTGTAAATGTCTGGTGTGATATCTCCGGGAAACATATTTGGGGGCCTACCGCGAAAACCGAAATTCGAAAATTGCGGGATCTTTCTCTTTTACCCTCACTGAGACGTAAATAGAGTGACAGAGAAAAATGCCCGTAATTGACGAACTTCGATTTTGCCCTGTGCCTAATTCTCGTTATAGACCAAGCCGTAGCGAAAAGTGCTTTCGTATGTACGGATGGTCTCCTCTACAGGTCGCAAATCTCAACCGATTCTCGTGAAATTTTGTGAGCAGGTTCGATTTATGATTTTGAATAAAGCCATGGTAGAAAATTAACGCTTCTGATATCCTTTTTTCTTTTGAGATATGTTTAAAAAGTGATTGGCAAAAAAATTCAAAAAGTTTGGAATCTTGGGTTAGGCAGTATTTACTTATATACGGGCATTATAATGACTAAGATCTTACTCGAGTTTTTTTTTCAGCCTGTTAGAGTTTCCCACTGACCGGCAAAGGCTTCCCCTCTTTCTCGCCATTTGGTCCTATCCAATGCACACTCCCGCCACTCTTTACAAAATGCATCAAGGTCGTCCCGCCATCTCCGGTTTGGTCTTCCACTGCCCCGAAATCCATCCTGTGGGACCCAGGCTGTGGCTAGTTTGGTCCAGCGCTCGGGGTGCATTCGGCATCGAGAATAAGTTTCCGAATTTCACCAACATAGCTAAGTTAGTATCCATCTGCCAGTGCCAAACATAATTATTTGCCTATCTATACGTATATCCCTAGCTAATTAACTTCATGAAGTTAATATTTTCGTTTAGTCATCCCAAAATATCTAAGATGAGGGAAGCTACAAAAAAAAAAAACACTCATTTACCGAAACAGTGCCTAAGAGATAGTACAAAATCGATACAAAGTTAATTAGGTCCGTTTATATTTGCGAGCGTGCTCAGCGCAATCGGGTCGTGTGTTATCATTGCTTGAGCGCAAGTAACGTATAGGGAAACCAATGTTACAATAACCCTGATACGGAATAAGTAAGTCGAAACCGGAGATCATTTATACTGATATGTCACCGAATACGTAATATAGGATTCTAATTATTCTACGTCACTTTCAGCAAATTGTATTCATTCTATTGTTACCGCAGCCAAGGAATACTGATGAAAATATAATTTCATATTGCTGTACAACATATTATCATAGATTGTTAGTGAAAAGTTATGATGTTATAGTGCTCTTGACTGTTTAACTAAGAGAAACTGATTGGTTTTTATATTTTATTAAAAATTATGTCGCCATTTTGGTACGTCAGAAAATTATCATGATTTCGGAATAAATAAATTCGGTTGGTTTTTTCATAAGTTAGATTGTCCTGATTTTAATGCAAATTTAGTCTGCTTAAATCCTAAGTGACTTTGGTAATATTATAACATTTCTTTTCAGTTTCTTGCCGGTTCCATATTGGGATACCCTCCTCCAATTTGGGAGGATTTAAATCTTCTCGTGTCAGAGGAGTAGGGTTAGAGCCGGCGTAGCTTTATTTGACGTTCATAAGCGCATTGTTATATGCCTACTTAGTAAATAAATAATAAATAAATAAATATTATAGGACATTATTACACAAATTGACTAATTCCCAAAGTAAGCTCAATAAGGCTTGTGTTGAGGGTACTAAGACAACGATACATATGATATATAAATATATTTATAAATACTTAAATACATAGAAAACACCCATGACTCAGGAACAAATATCCATGCTCATCACACGAATAAATGCCCTTACCAGGATTTGAACCCGGGGCCATCAGCTTCGTAGGCAGGGTCACTACCCACTAGGCCAAACCGGTCGTCGGTTCTTTTATCTTTAACATTGAGTCTTTAGTAAGGAAATTTGTAAAAATTCAAATAAAATACGATTTTTTTATGGTTTTTGACAATGACCCAGTGGACTTGAAGAGAAGAATTGGCCACCACACCAGATGATTGTTGCAGCGTCGGGTAAAATCAGGTGTTGCGGGGAGGTTGATTGCAACGTCTGCGATGACTGAAGAGTCCAATACCAGAGCGGCATCTTCTGCCACAGCAATCACAAACATGACGAGTCCAAGGGAGGAGGTCTAGCAGCGCGGAGTCTTTTCTGCCTAAGGTTCTCTAACCAGTCCTTGTCATGCTTGTCTACACCCGCTTTGAGATCTCGATGCCACTCTGGCCTCATTTTAGCCTGAGATTCCCAATTGTGAGGATGAATATCGAAGCAAATCACGAGGACAAAAACATGAATTTAACACGAGCATTTTTGTCACTATCACTATTATAAAAAACCAGCCGACCCTTATTTGATGCAATGGTGCCTTGCAGCTGTGTCCTCTTATTTGGAATGCTTTCAAAATGGGGTATACAATTTTTTTTATTGCTGCCAGTTTATTCTTTCTAACTCTGGATTTCAGTATTGATAGTATTTATTTCCTAAGTCAAATAAAAAATATTAAAACATTTTAATATTGATATTTTCAGACATATAAGGACTTAGTATTTGCCTAAGCAATTTAAGGCCTTTTGTATTTGTATTGTATTTTATATTTGTAGATACGTTAACAGACTGGCATAGATCCAACAATATACTAAGAAGATAATCTAAAAAGGAAATGCATGAAGCGTTGTTATAGCGGATGTCTTAATGGTGTTAACGTTGCAAAATTTATGTGCAGTAACAAGACATTGTGACAAAAGCATTAGCAGTAAATTGCACACTGCGTTATAAGACCGCTGTTCACAGGAAATAATCGATGGCGTGAGTTTTACGTAGTTTTATGTGACATTTACCAAATAAATTAGCCGAACTTCCTTGTTTTGAAGTCCATAGGTACTAGAAAACTTTTAATTGATCATGTTTGTTGTTTAACGTAGTGAAAAGTTTTGTTTTCACGTCAGCTGCTCGAACAAGGGTAATTTGCTGCTTAGTGCCTGGGTAGGTACAGCCTAACAGGATATTTTATTGAGCTTATAAACACGTCCCCGTATTTTGAATACTATATGTATAATTAAATGGAAGGGAAAAAGCATTTATTTAAATAACACGTGCTATAAAGTGTAATAATCAAGTCGACGATCTTTTACAGGATACATTTCGGAGAGTGTGCCGAGGAACTGCACAACCTCATTCCTCCGTCCCCATTTCACCATCGGACTACCAGACAATCGGCACTCCGGCATCGCTTCATGGTAGGTGTTCCACAAATACGCACGAAGCCTTTTGCTTCAACATTCCTTATGCGAACTGCCAAGGAGTGGAATGCCCTGCCCGAGTCTGTGTTTCCGCATGAGTACAATCTGGATCTCTTCAAGGCTAGGGTAAATAGGTATCTCATAGGTAAGCGTGCTCCACCGTAGACCGCATCATCACTTACCATCAGGTGAGATCGTGGTCAAACGCCTGCCTATCTTTATATATATAAAAAAAATAAGTTTAGAAACATAAATTTCAAGAAGTGGAAATGGTCAACGTCCCTAAATAAGTTGGAACTATTTTAATTGATACAAACGTCTGAAACTAGGAGTGCATCCACGTGAAGATTGCATAAGCCAATGCAAGTATGCTACCGACTGTAAATTGAAGGAATATCGCTTACCTTTTCGTTTGCAATTGGGCGTGAAATCGAGTTAACTTCTGGGAAATGTCCCAATTCCGGAAACGGAACTTTTACCATTCAAATTCATGTTTCAGTGTCGCTTCTTTGACTCTTCGAGCGGGTAAATTCTGTTTTTATTCCTACAATCCTTTATAAGAATAATTTTACGTGACTTGACTTGATAGGCGATAAAATATTTGACTTAAATGACCATACAAATGAAAAAATATCTACTGATTTAAGTCAATGTCCTGAAAAAACTAGACAAATACTGGAGGTCATGAAAGCTGATAAGTAGGTAAAAGATATACCGGGTATTTCCTGTAATACAAGCAAATAATTAAAGCATATATTGTACTCCTAAAACGATTTACCTTTTGATTAACAACTTTTAAAAATTATGAAATGATTCGATCGAGCATCAATCGTGGAGACCCTTGGACACATGGAATGATATTGTGTATGGTTGTGTTAAAAAAACTGCCTGAGTGTATGAATAAATTATATATGTATGTGCGCGCATAAAAAATAAATTTCCTTGTATCCTGAGCAAATTAAAAAATAATTATTGTAAGTGTAAGGTCGGCCGACCACGTATGTAAAAGCGTTGCGTATCCTTGACCATTGATGTTAGTGAAGCATATAAGATGCCACTATAAATTTATAAATAAATAAAAAACAAAGAAAATATATTTAAATAAGTGATATTTAAAATAATAATGTGAAACGATGAAATGATATTATAAGTTACCAATGACGAGTAACAAAGAAGTTACATATGTAATATTTACCTAATGTAACGCTTGAAAGGACAAAGAAAAGTATTGTATTGACGAATACACTACGACATTGGAAATAATTGGTATACCTACCCATTCTTGTTTCTTTAGAATTTATTTACATATGAAGTTTTATATATTCTTTTTTCGTTTTTGTGTGTAGTTTAAGAAATACCTACTGTACGTAATTGTAATTGTATTGCAATACATTACGAAAAGGTTTTTTTTAGGTTCCGTAGCCAAATAGCATAAAACGGAACCCTTATAGTTTCGCCATGTCCGTCTGTCTGTCTGTCTGTCTGTCTGTCTGTCTGTCTGTCTGTCTATCCGAGGCTTTGCTCCGTGGTCGTTAGTGCTAGAAAGCTGAAATTTGGCATGGATATATAAATCAATAAAGCCGACAAAGTCGTACAATAAAATCTAAAAATTTAATTTTTTTAGTGTTACGATACCCCACACTCTAGGGCTTCAACCCTAGAGTGTGGGGTATCGATGGAAAGGTCTTTCAAAACTAATAGGGGTTTTCAGGAAACATTTTTTGATAAAGTGAATATATTCGGAGATAATCGCTCCGAATATATTCACAAAAAAATGTGTCCCCCCCCCCCTCTAACTTTTGAACCATAGGTCCAAAAAATATGATAAAAATCGTGGAAGAAGAGCTTAAGAAAGACATTAAATGAAAACTATAGCAGACAGTCATGATCAGTTTAGCTGTTTTTGAGTTATCGCAAAAAGTTTTCCCTTCATAGTAAAAAGACTTACTTTAATTAGGTACTGATTATGCAAATTTGCCTATTTGTTTAACTCGGGTGAAAGGTACCGTTTCATCCCTTGGTTAACAATTTACTATACTTTAAGCTCCAGTTTAGCTTATTGTGACGGAAGAGTAACTACGGAACCCTACACTGAGCGTGGCCCGACATGCTCTTGGCCGGTTATTTTCATGTACTTTTTAAGTTAGGAAATATATCTTGTGCTTTTCTATTGGATTTGTATTTTTGTTAACTGTTAGTTTACTTGTGCAAAAGTGTTACACACACCTTCACATAATCTCTCTATATGTATTCTGTAGATTAACGATCATAATTATATAATTATTAAACTATACTTCCAAATCGCAGCCAAATAACACTAGACCCTACTCATAGTGTTGTGTTCCTGCCGGTGAGTAAGGTTGCCAGAGCTCAACGAGGGTGGGAGGGGGTTAGGGTCGGCAACGCGCATGTAACTCCTCTGGAATTGCAGGCGTACATAGGCTACGGATACTGCTTACCATCAGGCAGGCCGTATGCTTGTTTGCCACCGACGTAGTATAAAAAAAAAAAAACCAACAAGTTGTCTCAATTGACGTCACTCCTCACACTACTACGCTACTTTTGATACCGACTCTCGGCCTGATTCGAACTTTAAGATACGTCAAATATTAGGTCTTTATACGATATGGGTCTGATATGTCAATGACGAAATTGATGTTTCTTCAAACAAAAACATCACTTTTGACACTGGCATATCCAACCCGTGTATGTAAGTTATGTGCTAAAATCAATGAAAATTTGCCTTTGGTAGTCATTTGAGCCAAGGCGTTTTAGGCGCTTAAGTCTTAAATATCTCATCAATCTGAAATCTATGATCTTGTACGTTATATATACTTGTACGTCCAATACGTTGAAATGCCAAAGAATCCCAAACACCAACACAGATTTTGGGTAGCGGCACCCTTTCCAACATATGCACAATATTCATTCAAAGCATCTGAAACAGACGTATACAGACGAATAGACTGATGGGATTCCGTAAATGTTTCATTTCATAATAGCACTTGGCCAAGAAGAGACGGTTTCTGTCAGATGATGTTACTATATGGCAATAAACAATTCTTAAAATACAATATTTAACGAAAACATACCGAATCGAAGTATAAAAAAATCAGATAGATACATAGGTTCTCAGTATACTTACAGTATCATATTGGAAACAGATCTGATAACTAAAACTAGAATTGGTCTCCTATTTGGCTACAAATCTTTAAGCGATTTGACCCTTTGAAAGTAAGTAGACAACTCTTGAACAATCTTTTGTTTTGATTTAACTAAGAAATTAAATGTTACTTTAAACAAACCGTGTTTCTTGTTTAGTGTCTGATGGAATTGGGAAGTTGAAGCAGCTTTAAAGTTACTTAATTAGTTAAATTAAACTTTACCATGATGCTAATTGAAAGTCAAGAAAACAAACCGGTATCAAAATTTATGATGGATAATGGATTGATAATAAATAATTTTGGCCGTTAAATAAATAATCCCTATTTAGGTAAGTTATTATTTGGCTGAATCAACTTTTTGTCAGCAAAATTTGACCTACTTTGACTTAAATTGTTAAAAAAATCGGATTTAATATATTTTTTATATCTTCTTCTTCCTCGCGTTGTCTCGGCAATTTGCCACGGCTCACGGGAGCCTGGGGTCTGCTTGACAACTAATCTCCAGAATTGGCGTAGACACTAGTTTTTACGAAAGCGACTGCCACCTGACCTTCCAACCCAGAGGGTAAACAAGGCCTTATTGGGATTAGTCCGGTTTCCTCGTTTGTATGAAAAAAAGTGTTCGTCCACTGTGTCCCCAATTTTTTAATAAAAATTTGACGTACCATTTTTATGTCTGCCGGATCTGGCATATATATATGGAGGATTTTGTTTCATTTTCATCATGTTAAAACTTACACAAGTTGAACTAATAATGATTAAGGGCAATTCTTGCAAAAGGCAAGAAAAAGTTGATTCATCCATTTAGGCCTCGGTGCTAAAAATTAAAATATTTACTATATATTTAATGTGACCAAGATACATTACACAAATTAATCAAGAAGACTTTATTAAACTAGTAGGCCAATTCGAAAGTATCACTGATTTCAGAATGACATTTAATTGATTTTGCCATTGAAATAGCAGCGCTCCACATATTTTGTATCACGTCCAATTTGAGGCACCTAAATTTAAAACCATTTAGGAATGAATTTCTTTATATGGTTGCCAAATGGCTGCCAAAAAAAAGTGTAAGATTTTTCCGTCACGGCCCACTTTTGTTTAATTTCTTTCTCGAGAATAACTAGCCTAATTTATACGTACCTATATTCTATAGTGCAAGTGGCGCACTTGGCAAACAGCGGCTCAGAAACAGGAGGCCTACCGCGAAAATATACTTATTAGTTTGTCAGAAATACGTGGTTAAAAATTTTCGGGTTCCTCGTGATACACCGTGTATAAGTAGGTATATTCGATTCTGTGTTTTATTATTGTAAGTGAAGTATTACTTTGTGTAGATATACTCACAACGAAATTTAGAGATGTATATCCATAAGTTAGGTACCTACTAAAACATAAATACGAGAGTCAACCATATCACCAAATTATTCGCTATGTGTAGGAATGAATAATGATGCTTTCAGACATTGGGCAGCGGGTTGGCGGGAAGCTAGCCTAATGTGTGTATGGTTGATTTGTGGTATAAAGGGTGACTCACGCTACATCGAGCCCAATCTGCTTTTGCAAAATGTAACCTGCCAAGTAAACTCTAAAGCCATAGCCCACAGCTACTCATAAATTTAAATCGTCGTGCCTTCTAACTAATATATAAATAAATACTCGTAATAACTAGCCTGGTCAATCAATAACAGTAGGGCTAATATGGTCGGCTCTTTATTATTTGTCAGCATGCCTGCCACGTTCTAACAAGTTTGTAAGCGTGAAAGTGACGGGCATAGTGACAAGTGATAAAAATGGAACCATGCTGCCACCACTGGGCATGGTAACGATAAATGATTGTGTAAATATTATTATATTTTTCCTATATCGTATGTAAGGATTGTGTCGCTTATATAAAATCCAACATCTTTAATATCTCTGTTATTTTATTAAATTCATACTGGAGTATTCTTTAGTATGGATTTTTTTTATAGATAATCAATCTAGGAAGTAAAAATAAAAGTAAATAAAGTAAATTTGGTACAGATACAGATATGGATGGATATATTTAGAACTCGAATGCATAAAAGAGTTAACATTTAGGTACGTATTTGCAGTAAGTTGATTGATTTGTGCACATAAGCTACATATACTTATTACTAAGTAATTGCGAAAACGGTAGATAATTATTTGCATGATATTGAAGGAACATACGTTGAAAACTTTTTAGTCAATCTGACAGTCGGCTCATGTGCTTGCTATTTACTTATTATTTTCAAAATTCCTAAGTATGCTTGTTATAATTGTTAATCGTGCTCGTGTATTATCTTATTTACTGAATTCAACTTTAAATTAAAAATACCCAATTATTGTACTTTTTTTCGGAGCAAAGGAATTTTGTATTAGCTATAAGTGGAAACTGTTTTAGCTTATGTTAGAACTTTATCTTGTACCTTATTGTATTATTATATGCTGTATGTTTCCCAAATAAATAAAATTAAAATTAATGTCCTTGTTTTTGGTATGACGGACAAAACACTTGAATCAAAATTTTACTAGCATTACATGATTGATATATTGCTGTATGCGTTCCTTATATCTGACGTGTGTCTGCTTATTAGCAGCCTCTATTTTGATATTAACTAAAAACAAGTTTTTTACTATATCCGTAACCATAATTACGATGTTGCAAAAACTATGGTCGAGATCCTGAACAATTTGCACGACCAGGATACCCTCGTCAACGTAGTGCAAACACCTGATAATCTTAATGACGGCTTATAGCAAAGCGAAACGGACTGTTACCGGTTACCTATTATTTATCTTACCAGCCTTATTTTAACGCGTCTGGCGTGAGTTGCTAAAGCCAATGTGGCATTTTATATATTTTTTTAGCAATATTAACATTGCTAATCGTATCTATAGTGTCGATAGGCATAACAATATTACTAAATGGTTTGGTACATAATTTACTTAGGTATAAAGTTTACTTGAAGAAAATCAAGTCGACTACTTACCACAAAAAGGTTTTGGTAGTTTAGCTTTGAAATAAGTTTAATAAGGAACCTTGAAGTAACGATTTATTTGATAAAAAAGATTTAACAATTTTAATAGATACACTACACGTTAGTGACCAAACTAGGCTAAGCCTGTATCTTGGTCATCTGTGAGTACGGTTTACAATTAAGGCGCAGTAGGGTACGAAAATGGAGTTTTTAAGAAGTCGTAGCGCTTTTTTTACAATACGGCTACCATAAATTTAATTAGCAATCTTGAGGCCTTTCTCGAGGCACTGTATTGATTCGAATCCTGAGTTTTTGTCTTTCGCTCGATAGATAAACATTTTGAACACATCGTAATTCTAATATGAACTTTAAAATTTTGTAACAAATTATGCACAAAAGTTTAAAATATGACAATTGCTTCTAGATAAAAATCGGCAGTATCATGTTTGACGGAAGGTATTGATTCCTTTTTTTATTTAAACGTACAACAAAACAAAAATTAAAAACACGATATCTGCGCTCCCGGGCATGCCCTTCCATCTCGCTCACGTTTACGCTCAATGAGAGTGAGATGAGAACATGAAGTTACTGGGCCTTAACAGTACTAAATATTTAACAGAAAAAGAAACAGTCGATAGAAGTATAGTAGAAGTGTAGTAGTAGTAGTAAGTATAAGTTTAGTAACGAGCGTGTAGTAAGTCAATCTGTGTAAAATTGTCCTATTATATTTTTTTATAACAAAACCTCCACGCACTCAAATACACAAGTAACACGAAGGCGCTCTTCATATTAAACTTTTCTTTGAGTCCTAGCCGTAACCTATAATTTTTCAATATTTTCATTCAAAGAGAAATATAAAAACTTAGATCGTAGAATATTTGAGATAATATGGCGAATTATAGTCACTACTTTCTGACAGCGCGCGTTAGTAAGAGATGAATGCTATGTTAGATGTCGCTTATATTATAACTATACTAACTAATATATGTATGTAATATTTAAATTGAATTGAATATCCCCGAATAACCCGATATCGAAAGCCCATTTAAGAACTTTGAAATAAGATGAATTACCGCACTCAAGAGGCGTCCGAGCGAAACAGTTTTCTCTATACCATAAATTTGACCAATTACGGGCAAGGGAAGCGACCATTTGTCACAGAACACAAAAACGACGCCGTCCCACGACCCGTCAGTCCATCTGTCCACGGTGAACCTCCGTCAAAACGGCGCCGACAGACAGATCGTATTTATAACCCCAACCGAAATTGCGTGGAATGTAAGAAAATCTTACACCTCTTTTAATTCAAGAAAAACAGTTCTGGCAGATAGATGTGCCTTTTCAACTCACTGCCACATTTAAGATTCTTTGGATAGAATTTATTTTACTCTTTTTTTATATATTTTTTATGAATGTATGGATTAAGAAAGGTTAGTTACTTAGGTACTCCGTAGGAATATGTCTGATATTGTATTCCTGATGCTGAGAGACGTTGTCTGCTTAGTTAAACCCGTGTCATTACAGTAAATCCTTGTTTAATTATCTATCTTATTATACCTTACACCACATTTTAAAGACGTTTATGGCCCACTTACCGTCATTTGATAGAAGTTGGTCATACCTCTGTTTACCATGGCCGTACGGGCATAAGGAAGCGTATCAAAAGGTTGGCTCACGGGTAGACTGACTATCAGTAATTCGTGTGTCGTTTGTCTTCTTTAATATTGCGCGCAGTTAGCTACAAAGAGGTATGTTGAGGTTCACTGGTGTTGAATTGTTGATATCAGATCGGTATTGTTTCCTGGTTTCGAAAAGTTCCAATGTAAGCATATCACATTAAAAATTAACTGCAACGGATAAGTAATACTGCAATGAATCGGTATTTTCGTGTAATTTTATCTGTCAATGCAAATTTAATGACGACGATAAAATATTGGCTCAGCTCCATACCGGATTAATGAAAGTACACAAATGTTTAATTAACGCGTGTTTTCAGTGAATAATACCGCAACATTCAAAGGAAAAGTAATTTAAAACGTGATATTGACTGCACCTTCATATGGCGTTATAAAATCAGAATCGGTTGTCAACTTGTCACTGTCACTTGACATGGATTTATGGATAAAAAAGATTTATAGATGGATAAAGTGAATTATATTTTTTGTCACGATGAAAAAGCGATCGTTTAGCGGTAACCAGCAGTGTGCTATTAATTTTCAATTTATCAACCTGTATTTATGATAAAACATAAAATTACACATCACCTGCCCCATCACCAATATACCACCATATCCATTGGAAAATCAGCTTGAATGTACTATTTATACCACTAGACACACGTGTGCTGTAGGACTCGATTCATGACGGCCAAAGAATTTGGAATTTCCTGGATTCAACGGGAACAAATGAAAAGCTACGGGGTTAATATAGGTCATACTGCAAATTCTACTACGGGACCAATACCAGAATTGCGAAAAAAAATTTACTCTCCCACACAAAATACCAAGTATACCAAAATGAGACCAGCTAAAATGTATGAAACAGCTACTGTTTTTCGCGATTTCGGGGTTGATCCGATAGTAAAAGTTGCTCAGTATGACCTATATACACACTCCGTAAATTATTACAGGTGACTAAAAAACATGCTGTAGTAGGTTAGTTTCAAAATTATTATTAACCTTAAAAAAACTAAATAATTCTAAAGCTAAATATTAGAGTACAACCCTTAAAAAATAAAAAAAAAGCACAACCACGGATCTAATAAAGCTACCTACAAAGCAGCTAGTAGTAAAACATCCAACAGAAACAGTAATTTATTTCATGATGGCACGTATACGCAAGTTGAGTAGCAAAATAAAGCTCTAGTTTCACAACCTCTTCTTTTGTTGTCCTTGTTTAAACTTTATCTTACAGTGATACGGAAGCTTTTGCAATGATGAAATAAGGTAGAATACGATGTTGGGAAAGTGATTTGTTGATGTTTGAGTTATACCTACGCGAATCTCGTTCAAGAGGGTGATTCAATTTTAATAAGCCCCTTCAAAGAGCCAACTTACATTATCATGTCTCATTCCAACGGCGAGACGACGATTCTGATTGTTTTCATTATGTTGCTGCCGTTCTATTTAAGGACATAACTTTAGAATCTTTGTATTAAATTCTTCCAGTTAAGAAGAGTTTTACGAAAATTCTGCGTTCCTTTGTATTTTATCAAAAGAAATACGAATACGTTTTTAAAATAGCAGCTAGCATATTAAAGATTCATCTGATGATTAAAACAAAAGTAAGCAACAGGATCTAAAATCTACAAAATGTTTTTACACTACGACAGATTGACGTGTATTTGTATGTTGTATTATACACGTAAATTTGAACAATTCGTATTTAATCCCGTCTTCCTTATATAACGTTCTATTGTCTGATACGGACACTTGAGCAAGTTCTTTTATATATACAGGCAGTGAAAATAACTGTATAAACAAAAATTAATTATTTTTCAAAGCCCCGGGCTACTAGAAAAATATTGCTCAATCTATTACCGCAAGTCTCGCTAAACCGACAGCGACAGGTGTAAAAAACTATCTCATTTTTATAAGCTTGACGGAATTGCCGTAAAATTTTATGCGAATTTGAGTGTAATTTGCACGCCTTTACACGTATGAGGGCGTCCTGCCATATGAATATATTTGAATAATTCACGTAGGCATCCAAACGAACCGCTTTGCGGGTTTTTGAATTTTATAATTAACAATGTTTTGTTCAATCCTTTTATCGAACCTCAATGCAAGCTCAAAATGAGAAATTCTGTAAAGGATAGGTAATAGCTTTTTTGATCGTATTTTCTAGCATTTCTTATAAAGCACGCTGCATTGAAAACGTCGGCTATTCCACTCCGTGTTCTAAATGAATCATTCCTTTCCTCTTATTTGCTGCACGATGCAATATCTTATTTCACGTTAACTTGTGTAAATCTTTCTTTTCTTTAATAAACTTTTTCTTACAACAGTTTAACTTCGTTAATTTAAGTAAGTACTAGTTATTTGAATCTAAGTACAGTAATAACATTAGCATTTTATGACAGATCTTTAAAGCGATCAAAAACTACTTATATTAACGGTCTCTGTAATAATCACAGTACAGCATGAAAATAATTCTACGGATTACACTCACGGATTCTTAGTCCCTAATTTCAATCGAGACAGCGGCTGGGCTGTGCCGCCAGCATGGAAGCCTGTGATCCTTAAATAGAAAGCCAGTGAGTGTGGTGACAGTATAGTGGACATAGTGAGTTCGTGTTGTTTGTCGCTACAAGTGTTAGGTGACCCAAACACCACACCACTATCCCGCCTACTACGACAGCGCAAGATCTCCCCCAACCGGTTTTCTCAGCGCGCGCGTAGCGTGCGACGCAGCACGGAGCAGTACGCAATTCACAGCAGTTGTGAACGCTGCTCGCACTGTTAGTTCTTGAGAAAGGAGACCTAAGCTCTCCGAAACATGTCGCGCGAGTGACTAAAAATGTTAGTATGTCTCACGACGGTTTAAATTCGACTAGTACAGATTTTTGGCAGATGAAATATGAGAGTTGACGGAGTAAAAAGGGTCTGCGCGATGCCTAAGCGCTACAATTAACAACAGTTTGCCCTGACGTACCACAAAATTTGAATTTGGTTTGGCTTGACCTCTTAAAGCGACATTTATTTATGAATTATACGAACCCCCACAAATTAGATTGTCGCGTCAATATTGTGTTTCGACCTAAATGGGATGCTACAATGCTTCGCTTGAAATAGTGACCGCAAATTGAATTGCTTTTGGTGATATAATAGCAAACAGACGTAACATAACATTTTCATACATAAACAGTAATGTGAGGAAACCGGACAAATCCCAACAAGGCCTAGTTTACCCTCTGGGTTGGAAGGTCAGATGGCAGTCGCTTTCTTAAAAACTAGTGCCTACTCCAAATCTTGGGATTAGTTGTCAAGCGGACTCCAGGCTTCCATGAGCCGTGGCAAAATGCCGGGACAACGCGAGGAAGAAGAAGAAACAGTAAAATGTAATATTACTCCAATAATTGACTGTAAATAAAGTAAATAAACTTGTATGTACATAAACTTGTATCTAACCAAACAACAAACAAAAAAACAAATATTTTACGTAGGTATAGTACTTTTGGGTTACTTCTCAATCAAAACACGTTTCCTAAAGATAAAGTATTGATTTTATTCTTTATGTAACAAGCGTGCGGTCTACTTGCGAGTAAGCGTACCTGTAACTAGCATTTGAACGCATAAAAACTCCAGCCAGACAGACGTATTGAAACTCCATACGAGTTATGATGATGATGATGCTCTCCCAGAGGTATCCGTCGACGGCGACACCCGGACAAATCAGGTATTTCGTAAATTCTGACATCCATGGGCTCGAACGTGACTTGCGAAACCGGGTTTTGTTTTAAACTTCCGGCCGCAAGTCGTTCAGTGAAGCTCGTATTTGAGTCGTAAGTATTAGGAGGGCTTGGGCCGAGATTTTTGAAGCTGGCGTTTAGATATATAGTTTATACGTATGGAAGGATTATTGTTGACCGATTAAAGGCACAAAGGAGAGACGCTTGCAAATGCTGTTTTATGAACTTTAAATATTACAAATTAAAACGGGTTGGCTAGTGTTACCCAGCTTACGGCATTGATGCATAAATAAATAAAATATTATAGGACAATTATTATTTGACACAGATCGACCGAGTTCCACAGTCAGCTCAATAAGGCGTGCGTTGTGGTGTGTATTAAGTTTAATATATACTTACCTATATACCTCAACATCCATAACTTAGGAACAAATCTTTGTGATAAAGGCATAAATATACGAGTACATCTGCTTCTTTCTCCACGTGTACATGTATCTGTGTAGCCCGGTGGACTGATAGATAATGCCATTAGGCATTATTCATATTCCTTTATTGATAAAATTACAAATTGTATGTCATTAAGTCCGCCTTTTTCATTTCGTTTCATTTCATTTTTTCGTTGCAACTAAGAGGAGTGACATCTCTTATGGTAGAACTGTTGCAAAAGTGTCCAGCTGTCAGCTATAAATAATAGTTCCAAATCTCTCCAGAGTAGCGCTAGAGTAGCTAAGAACCTAGGCGCTATTGACGGAGTGAAGTGCCCTGTCTATAATTTGATTTTTTTGTCCAAGTATTCTAGGTATTGTAGCGCCACCTATTTAAGGTTTTTTGATGACACTTTTTGGTACATGGAGATTTATTTCCTTACCTCCACCTTCCGTAGTTGCAACCATGGTATTACAGATGTTCTTAAAATAAAGTGAGTACAATCATGGACCCTACTAGGGCGTAGCAACATTTTTATGTCTACTTATTTCTAAGGCACTTATATTTTTTATATATGAGGGATGTGGTTATAAATTCGAATGAACATTGAGTAAGGAGCCTTTACTGAACATTTGGAGGTCAGCTTGCACAAGTTTATTCCGATTCTGTAAGTTATGTAGTTGTGGTTTCGGGTTTTGAATTTTAAACAAGTCTTCGTATTTTCACACAAAACAAGTTTCCAAGATGTATAAGGATGTGGGGATGAGTATATTTAATTTCGCGAAATGTGTTCTGCAACTCTCATCAGTTGTTATCTTAGTTAGGACTCGTACACTTTTGTACATTATTTTTGTTTTTTGTACATAAAGTTTAAATAAATAAATAAGGTTAGTCAAAACTGGAAGAAAAGGAAAGTTAAAATTGCCCATCTCTCTTCCGATTTGCAAGATCTAGTTGTTACTTAGAGCGTATACAAATCCGTATATATGCTCTTTAACTTATGCAAGTAGCTTAACAAGCGCTGTGAGCTGGAACAAGTTTTGCGTCGAGCAGAAAACATTATTTATCTTCTAAGACAACAGACTAGGAAAATAAAAGTGTACTGAATTACGAGTACCTATTTGTACGAAGTTAAAGTAGTTAAACTATATGAATATTATAGTTCGTTTCATCCATGATGGCGCGCAGATTTGTCAAATCTAACCTTTAACTACATGGCAATACGAGTCAAGGCACGCGTTGTCGTGAATAACAGTCTATATTATGGTATTTGTGACCAAGGTATAAAAAAGTGTTAATATTACTAGCTATTAAATTATTAATTATTCATAGCATTATTTTCGATCAAAAAGTGGCGCTATCTTATCTAAAGGTTATGGCGCTGTCGCTCGAAACGATGTCGCTATGCAATTGCCCTTTGATCTATTAGATGGCGCCACTTTTTGACATTTAATAAATTGGACATATGTCATTAAATAATAAGGATCAAAGTCAAATGGCGTAATAAAAGTTTTAATCATGTTTCGAAAGATGGCAGTAAATTTGCTCTGGCTACAAAGTTTTCTTTGACATTCCACCTCAATTTAAAATTATATTTGATATTATTTAACAAAACCATTTAAAATACAGTATAATAAATCAGCTGTAACTGCCGCGTCTGCAATACACACTTTAATAGTAAAGTAAAACTTACGGGAGCAAACGACTTTCAAACATTTAAATCGAGAACAAAAACGTTAAAGCGCAAAATCCCAAAGCATTAGATACCATTTCCTTACATTTGTCAGAATTTAAAGCAGATATTTTCTTACAAAAGTCCAGCTTGCGCACGAGAAATGTCACAAGAATGACAGACCACGGCTCTTAGTAGCATGATGGATGGATCTTCACAACATTAATTTTCAAAAGTTACCCAAATATCTAGTTGGAAATTCGATGACTGGAATATTTGTTAGAAAGTTCTTAGTAACGAGATCCAAAAAGCCGTAAGTTATATTAGGTAACTATTAATACAATTATTAGCCTATTGGTAAAGTTTTGTCTTCACTCAGTTACGTGTAACTTTTAGTGATAAATCATTATTATAAGATGAACAAATGATCAACGTTAATACAATTTATTACATGAGAGAGAAAAGTAACTGTACATGACCTAAGTTCGTATTTATTTACCAAACAAGCAAAAATAACACGCAAGGAAGTAGTAGTGGTATTTTTTAAGAAATTAACACTTATTTAGTACAAAATTACTTAATACCCCGTATGTATATTACATTAAATTAGACATATAAGGTAGGTGGCCTAGCGGTATGGGCTCGCCATTTTGAATCCAGAAGTCGCGGTTTTGAATCCCAGCTCATACTTTTGAGTTTTGGACATTATATCACTTGATATTTATCAGTCGTTTATCGGTGAAGGAAAACAAGCGAGGAAGCCGGACTAAGCCAAATAATAGGGTTAGTTATACCAGCTTGAGGCGCTCGAGTCAGTTGAGAGGAGAGCCAAGAGAATCATTAATGATGACGATCTGACGAATGCTCGACTCCAAAGTCTGGAGCATCGTCGCAAGGTTGCCAGCCTAACGATCTTTTACAGGATACATTTCGGAGAGTGTGCCGAGGAATTGCACAACCTTATTCCTCCATCCCCATTTCACCATTGGACTACCAGACAATCGGCACTCCGGCATCGCTTCATGGTAGGTATTCCACAAATACGCACGAAGCGTTTTGCTTCAACATTTCTTATGCGAACTGCCAAGGAGTGGAATGCCCTGCCCGAGTCTGTGTTTCCGCATGAGTGCAATCTGGGTCTCTTCAAGGCTAGGGTAAATAGGTATCTCATAGGTAAGTGTGCTCCACCGTAGACCGCATCATCCTTACCATCAGATGAGATCGTGGTCAAACTCCTGCCTATCGTTATATATTTAAAAAAAAAGTTTTCCCCTCTGGGTTAGAAGGTCAGATAGCAGTTGTTCTTCAAACTAGTGCTGACGCCAATTCTTGGGACTAGTTGGCAAGCGGACCACAGGCCTCCATGATCCGGTAAAATGCCATGAAGATGATATTAACCTACTATACTAATATTAAGATCTTGCCTGACAAAGTTTATGTAAATACGATTATCTTCATCTTAAACTTTGCCACATATTTAGTAGTTATTATATTGGCTTTTCTTTCAAACATCCCCAGAGCGCGTATACTCAAAAAATTCGTGCCAAATCTCGACATCTAAGAATACGACAAATGGTTGCACCCGAAGCCGCTTGAGCCAAAAATGGGATTTGTTAGACCTGTACCCCAAAAGCATAAAATTGTTGTAGTAATTCACCGAATCGCATTTCACCTCGATCTCATATTTAATTTTCGCATTGTGTCTCAATAGTATTTTTTTTCTAGTGGCTATAAGTTTTAGTCGCATTTCACCTCGACCGTACATTTAAACATCGCGTTGTGACTCAATCGTTTATTACTTTAGTCGCATTTCACCTCGATATTGTATTGGCGACGTGATTCAACGCAACGTCAACGTCACATACATAAAATTTTAATGAGTTTGATAGCACTTGAGGCTTAATCCTACAAGTACAAAACGTGTTAAAAAAAAAACACTTAATTTTAGTGCAAGCATCAAATTAACGTATCAAGTTAAATAGAGTCCCAAACAAACGTCGATCGCGGCGAAATGCCTCTTCGGTAACATACTACACGAAAAATTAAATACTACAAATTAATTATACTAATGTCAAAGGCTACGGGAAAAAGTGCGTCAAGTAAAAAAATCCAGTGATATCTTTTTCATTCAAGGTGAAATGCGATTCGGTGAATTACTACAACAATTTTATGCTTTTGGGGTACAGGTCTAACAAATCAAAAATGGAGGCTGTCTACTTTATTCTAGACCTCAATATTGTACGTGTTTTGAAACGTAATATAATAATGCTAAGGAAACGAGAATTTCACCATTAAATATACGATAACACAAAAAGTTCGAGCCTGATTATAATAATATACGCAGTACGAAAATAAATATTTATTTCCAATAGGGAGCGTGCATGAACTGTAGGAGGCAGCACAGGAGCCGTCAGATTTTTGGCGCGAGGCGTAAATGTGATTTTTATTGTTCCGATGTAGCCCAAAAGATGGCAGAACTAACTATACACAAGAAAACACGTGACGTGTAAATGTACATGTTTATGGTTCCGATTCAGGCCACAATATGGCAGACCCTCCAACGCGCACGGTCCCTATCTCGAGGTTCTCATCCAATCACCGAAGTTAAGCAACGTCGAGCGGGGTCAGCATTTGGATGGGTGACCGTTTTTGTAGATAATGGTACGGAACCCTTCCTGTGCGAGTCCGACTCGCACTTGGCCGATGTTTGTTTTTAATTTGTACGGGATGAAATCTTTTAATTTCATGCGCGCAAGTTAATAGTTTTTATATCAAAATAATTGCTAATATCTGTATCCAATTTCATCACAGGTATGTACTTCCACACTAATAACAAATCATCGTATAACAATCGTAATGACACTCAAAAACTCAATCAATTGATAATAGTTCGACGACCGTCCTGGCCTAGTGGGTAGTGACCCTGCCTATGAAGCCGATGGTCCCGGGTTCGAATACGGTAAGGGCATTTATTCGTGTGATGAACACAGATATTTGTTGCTGAGTCATGGGTGTTTTCTATGTATTTATTTCCGTACATATGTATAATTATCGTCGCCTAGTACCCGTAGTACAAACTTTGCTTAGTTTGGGGCTAGGTCGACTTGTAAGATTGTCCCTATATATTTATTTATTATTTATTTATAGTAGGGTAATTGAGGGAGTTATATTATATACGATATATGAATTTTTATAATTAATAAATACAAAATTTTGTGCTTCAAAACTCAAAGACTATATTGAAAAAATATTTTTGCAACTTCAGATAATTATTTAATTTATTATTAATCATTAAAAAGTACCAGGTTGTCATGAGCAAGCAAATTGTATCAATTTGTCGGTTAGCACATGAAAAGAGCAGATCTTGAAAGGTGTTTTTATAATGATTAAATGCTTAAATTTGGATATTTATTATCAGATAACATTATTTTGTTGTTAAAAATGAAAGAAAAATAGAATTTTGATTATTTTTACGCTTAACTCGGAACCTAACTATTACTGCGTCAGTACAGTAATAGTTAGGTACCGATTTTTCTAGAGTGTATGTATTACTGCGGTGTTATCACCGAACCACAGTAATAGAAACATAGGCTTTTTACATGTGTTTGTTCCTATTACTGCGGTTGAAATGTACGGTACTTATAAGCTATAAAACGAGTATACCCAGTGTCATAGTAAATTTAATACTCGTATATAAATCACTTGTTAATGATAAAAAATAAATTAAAACAAAAAATACAATAAAATAACCTATTGTAAATAATTGAAATAAACTATAATAAAATTATTAGTAAAACTGCAACTGAAACTTGATGATAAACAGTCAAAGGAGGAATCAACTTCAAAAAACATTGTTATTTTAAATAAAATAATCCTTGATAAATATCCTTGCATAACAATATCGATTATATCAATTAAAAAAAAAAAACAATTTATTTAAACTTATAAATAATTGTTATTTAATAGTTTGTAGTAATAATTTAATTGAGTATTTTATAAAATAATAAAATCCGCAGTAATAGGCACGCAGTAACTGGATCATTCGCAGTAATTGACACACCGTAATAGGAGCAAACAAAAAAAAAATTCAAAATTTAATCTGTTTATTTCAGTTTTTGTTGAGGTACAGTCTGCACTCAGTTATAATCTCTATATTTGGAAACTATTTTTTACTTGCAGTAATACATGCATGTAGGCTTTTCTTTAAAATGTTTATTAATTAAAGAAGACATTAATTTGTCACGCTGTTTTAAGTTCAAAATAAGTAAAACTTTGATATAAAACAAAAAAAATATCGATATCTTGAAATAGAATAAAAAAAAATATTTCCAAAGTAAGGCCTTACACAAAAACCGCAGTAATACCCACACTTACCCTATTGCCTTGGAAGTGATTCCAAATTCAAACTGTTTTTCTAATCGATTGTTATATTTTTATACGTGGTAGGGCAGAATAGCGGCAGCTTATCTACAAACTTACCTAATACTAAAAGAAGTATTATTACGGGTTATTATCGGAAGACGAGAATATTCCGCAAAGTGGTACAAAAAGACCTTTTTCATGCAAGTAGGATTAATCTGTCGGCAGCCGTGCAACGGATCGCCGATTTAACACGCGATAAAGTCGGAAACTAATTTTTCTTCTTTTTCCTGCCGAATCCTGTTTGCTTCGTATTCGTGCGAACAACGGAAATTTACGGAAATGGTTCTTTGTCAATATGCTATACAAACGCTTAATTTAGTGTTCTGGTGTTTTAGGATTTTCTTAGCAATACTGTATCATTTAATTGTTTGATATTTAACACATTTCGATGAAGGAAAACACCGTGATGAAACCTGCATACAACCACGCCAGGAATTCAAAGATGTATGTGAAGTCTCCAACCCTAGCGTGGGGACTATAGCCCAAACCCTCTCGCGCATGGAAGGAGACCTGTGCCCAGCAGTGGGACGTATATAGGCTGTATTATTATTATATTATTTATTTACTACAGGTTAAATTAAGGCTTTAGCATTGTACATTGTAAATAAGCCATACTATAGGTACAATGTTAATTTTTGTATCTTTTTTTAGAAACAAAGAGTCTTATATTGTTATACAATATTGTTATACAATAAATACAATAGTAGTTACTTATGTTGTAGACTTACAGATTTAATAACGATAATTTTTCTGTTTTTTTTTTCAATGTTTTTTTAACCTTTTAAGATCACCATTAAAAATATATTACCTTGTATAGTAAATTGTACGTTGGGTTTGAATACGTTTTTTGGAGAAACGAATGAAACAATAGAAATGCTACATTATTTGGTTCATGTAAGGTTCTAATTAGATTTAATCAAAATGACAATTTTAATGCACCTTGGGCCTTACCAGGTTATATAAATCTTTTGTAATTCTTGTTTAGACGTGTGTTTTCATGTTATTAAAGAATCTGAAATTTAAATTTCATTAATGGAGATGAGGATTCCAGATAAATTAAAGCTATTTATGAACGTTTTCACATAAGCTTTTAAACAGATCTTTGAAGAAGGCAAATTTGAATGAACATGATGTTATAAGTTCGCCAATTCAAGTTTTAGAGTAGGTACATTTATTCGTCGTCGTACTAAGGCAAACCCTGAAAATAAAGACTCCAGACACTCATTTTTCTGCCAACACAAACACAGTGATTTGAGTAGAATGAGCTCATTAAATTTATAGTGCAATCACACTGGGTCAATCGCAGCATGAATACAACGTCGGTTGCGGCAACCGCATTAGGTGAATGACCTGGTGTAATTGCACCCTCTAAGTTAGGTACCCACTCGATTCTTCTTATAATAACTGTATTTAAGATCAAGTTGTACCTACTTAGAAAGTTTAGAAGTAGTGTACATCAACGAATGTACATTGAAGTACATTTATTTTCTTCGGGTGAGGCTAGTGTTGGAACAAACTCAAGTCTTTTGAGTCTAATTTAAATAACTGGTCTCGTTTTTATGAGAATCTCTTATTACTTTTTTAATGTTTTTAAACTTAAACTTGTGAAATTTGCTAATGGTAACTTTTTTTTTCTCTAATTGAATTCATTAGTGATTCATTTTAAGCTTGAAACAAGAAATATTATTGAATGTCTTTCCCATGATAGAACAATGGTGTTGCAGACCTTTGGGAGACGTGCCCAAAGCCAAAGCCAACACGTAGTGTCCCTTTTGACACTTGAATAAAATGTAAGGGGTACACGGGCACATGGGATGCACGCAGAGGCAGCACCCGCCAGGGTGTAAGGACTATTCAGAGTTGATCGAATCTAAAATGAACTAGGTTTAGGATCAAAGCGACGAACTAAGTACCGGACACCTGTCGTATAAAACGGTATACAATTTTATTTCCGGCAGACTGTGACTCGCCCTCACAAGATGGCTCCCACAAAAAGCGACATCTAAGATGGCTCAAGGGCAACACTAGCGTGAGCGGCTTAGGGGTCTCAAGAGATGTGCGATAAATGTGAATATTATTACATTTAGTGATTAGTTATTAACTATATATATATTATACTTAATGTGTGTGTGAAATTTCAAGCATGTAGCTGTAATACTTTAAAAGTAACAAGCAAGTGAAATTATGTCAAACCCCTCTAATACATGCCCGTATTGGGCAGTTACTGGGTGTTCAAACGAGTTTGATTCCTTTATTGAGTTAAGCGCAACTCAAACAGAACTGTAGCCTCTAAATAAAGACTCCGTCAACAATTTTATCAAAATACTACTAATAGTAAAGAATAAGTTTTTAGCAAAATTTATATTTTTTGGTACAATATTTGATCTCTGACTGTATTTTTCTTTCTACGGACAACTCACCGAGACAACACAAGACAAGATTTGACCTAAATACTCGTACTAATAGGAGAAGTTAAATAAGGCTTGTAAAATGAGCCCGACCCAAGAATGATACATGAAAACAATGTATTTTAATTTTTTTGTAACAAAAATGAGAAATCTCTGAAAATTACCCAAGTCTCTATAACAGACTAGGATATAACAAGTTGAAAAGAACTCGAGTTCCGATTTAATTATTTAAGTCTAAAAATCGCAGTCGAGTCTTACAGCAGATGACTCGAGTCTTAACCAACCAACCAACACTAGGTGAGGCATGTACCTACTGATGCACTACAGATGCCCTCAAGTACACGCCGCACTCCAGCCAAGTTTACGACGTGATCGAACTTCTCCAGTGCCGTAGCTCACTTGAACGCTGTTTAAAGGTTAACATTCACGTGTGAACTCGGCGCCCATTGTCGTCGCGTGAATCCGAACGTTGCGTATTCTTTAAAGTGTAGTTTAGATATATACTTGCGATGCATCCGATTGCACTGGAAAATCGCTATCATCTCGCAGTGTAGTTACATCTAGTGATATTGAGTTTACTGGTTATGATATAAAGTTTTCAAACACAAAAATTATGTACTTACAAAATACCATTTGATATTTACCAGTAGCTCTTGGACTACGAAAACATTGTGAGGAAAGTTAATTACCTATCTAATTTTAACAAGGTATCGTATCCCCTCTAGGGCAAAAAGAAACGATTTCATAAAAAATTGTGCCTGCATAATTCTTGAGATTAATTTTCTAAATGGATTCTAATCTCTTTTAGGATTCTACTGGAAAAGCAATGAGGGCCTATTTCATAATGTCCAAGTATCTAAAGTATTGGATAGCTAATTAACAAATAATTTACTGTCATATAAACTTCCTGCAAAACTTAGCACTTTATCTAACAGTTATGCTTCTTTGAAGAGTGTAAAACGCTAACGATGACTTTATTCGTCAGATAAGTGGCAAGTAGCTTATTTAGGACTTTACTAGTACATTGTGAAACAGGCCCTAAGTATGAAAAGAAATTTTACTCCACTAGGAAGAATTTTAAATTACAATGGATGTCAAATTAAATTAAATTAAATAAACATTTATTTCAGAATTAAATCTCCTTATTATATTATATTATATTATATTAGTAACTTATTACCTAATATACTAAACCTATATTAATAACTATTTTATTTTATAATGTAGTACACTAGATTGATTATTATGGGCATGTAGGCTACTCCAGTACTGCCAGAAAGCGCCATCTACCCTGTCCGCGACTGTGGCAAGGAGACTGTTGGTGTTGACTGTCTATCAGTATCGTCAGATAAGTGGCAAGTAGCTTATTTAGGACTTTACTAGTACATTGTGAAACAGGCCCTAAGTATGAAAAGAAATTTTACTCCACTAGGAAGAATTTTAAATTACAATGGATGTCAAATTAAATTAAATTAAATAAACATTTATTTCAGAATTAAATCTCCTTATTATATTATATTATATTAGTAACTTATTACCTAATATACTAAACCTATATTAATAACTATTTTATTTTATAATGTAGTACACTAGATTGATTATTATGGGCATGTAGGCTACTCCAGTACTGCCAGAAAGCGCCATCTACCCTGTCCGCGACTGTGGCAAGGACACTGTTGGTGTTGACTGTCTATCGTAAGCCATACTTAAATATAACTCGACACAAGTGACTAAAAACACATGAGTCAACCCGTAAAGATTGTTTTATATTAATGATAGTCATTTAATAAAGTCTTTAGCTTATCAACTTCATTTGTACGGTCACAGACTTTACTTGTTGACCCATCTACGGTTCAAGTTAATTTGGTTATGGCTATGACATCTCCAATGTAAAGTAAACCCTAAATGGCTTACCTCCTTATTCATAAACGTCTACTAAAGTTAACAAGCCGCTAATGATCGTTTGTTCCTTTCCATCATACCAATACGTTGGAAAGGGACAAACGATTATTAGCGACTTATTCACTTTAGTAGACGTTTATGAATAAGGGGGTTAATTATTAAAGCCCGTGACTGTACCTGTCACTCGCAGTTTTTTCGGACCGATACGACCTTCAAACCTTCAAGAAAATAATATACAGGCCGAGGATTGAGTTTGAAACTCATCTGGTTTTAAAAATAAAAATCATTTATTTCAGACATTGGTCCATACAGTGTTATATTTACTTAGTCAAAAAAATATATTATTATTAAAATAAATTTAGCTTAAAATTAAATATTTTAAGGTTTAAACTGGAGCCAGGTACATACTCATGTGAGTCATGTGTATGTAGCTACCACTGAGTGTACCCTGGTCCAGAGTGCACAAGAAGCTGACTGTCAAGCCTGTCAGCTATAACTGCCAGGAGACTGTTGCGGCTGTCCCGCAGATTTTGCAGTTGTCCATGAGCGACGGTATTTGCTTACCATCAGGCAATTCGTCAGCTCGTTTGCCATCTTTATCATAAAAAAAATCAAAATAACCCCATTAGCTGACGCATAATAGAAACTTTCATAACAAAACTCTGTTGCAGCTCAATAACGGGAAGCAATTGCTGTAAAACTAGGCAAAGTCATAAAAATAAACAGCAAGTTGCATTTTTATCTCCACGAGAGCAAACTATGCAAACGACTTCACACTGAGAACCAAGTCTTATCAGAGGCAGATGTTTCAGCTGAACCGGGCCTCTATTTGGTTTACAATTTAGTATGCAAATTGTGGACTTCGCATTTGTAAGTGCTCGAAAGCGAATTAAAGGCTTTCCGCTTCATAAAATCTTTGAAGTTGGCGTATATTGCATTAGGAGGCAATATTTAAGTCCCGCTCCGCGCCTACCATGAGTCCAATTCGAATGTACATTTTGATATCTAAACGATGTTATTTAGTTATCATCGCTCGCACTTGTTCTAACAATTGGCGCAAACGAGACACACTGCCGAATGATAACAATCACTGGAATGGAATCACTGGAGAATGATGATGAATGATCGTTCGCATACGTTTCTGCTTGATACAAAATTAAGTTATAGAATTTCCAATAAATAGATTTTGAATTTCTTGGAACTCCGATAGCCGTTTAAGAAGTATAACACTCTTACGGTAGATACGCTAGGGCCTTCCTAAGGCTCAGTATGGTGGAAAAATTTGCTGTATTTGATAAGGTCTTGGTAGCTCAGATTTTTATTTTATTTAATGCAATTATATTTACACGACATTACAGCATAAATATACCAATACGCCGAGAAACTCCTATATTTCATTTCAAGAAAAACATAACACGAAAGTATAGGTAGGTACTAGATACATGGAAGAGCACCAGGCTAGCGAACCGGTGGTCGTGGGTTCAAATCCCACCCAAGACAGTAAATTATCCACATTTAATTTGTTTCTAAGCTGAATGTTAACAAAATGACATCTATTTGATGTCAAAAGGGAAGTTTGAATTGACTTCCATGTCGCCGCGAATTAAATTTCTACGAATATTCAAATGAGTTTTAGGATTAACGCGAGCGGAGTTTAGTGTTGTTAGTAGGTTAGGAGCTTGTGAATTGTTGCTCAAGGTGAAGTTTTATGTACTTGCTTCCGTTTCATGAATCTGAAATTATTTCATTTAGAAATGAAGGTTGGGAGTTTTCCTTGTAGGAGTTTACATTTATGTTAGCTGATTGTGTACTTTTGTACTAGTTTATATTTAAAGTTTAATTTTTTTCATCACACTTGCTCGTAAATGGTGTTACTGTATGCCAGCATATTGTGGTGGAATGAGCCATATCATGCCCACATTCATACGTAACAAATAAATATAAATGAGTTTTATTTTTAAAATATTGACGTTTATAATTTAATATTTTTGTTTTTGTAAAAATATTTTTACGCAAATTTTCAATCGTGGCTGAACGCCGAATTGATCTGTGGCTTCGATGACTAACCTGTCAAAAATGACAATATGGCGGACGAATGTTTGAAATGTCGCCTTTAAGAGTTATTTCTCATAAAATTTAGTTTTTTACTCACAAGTGTAATGAAAAATATTGTGTGTGTCCCGGGCGGTACAATAATTATGAACTCGTGTTAATTCTTGTTTACTGCTCTTAATACACAATATACTATAAGATCACTATTTGATTGATTTCATGTTCTTATTATACTGAAGAATGGACACTAAATCTGGTAATGCATGATTTAGATTTAGATATTTATTCTCAAAATATAAAATTACACTATAAATTATGCTAAAGTAATCTACATGAATTTATATAATGATCGTCATTAATAAAACTTAATATTTATATTATATGGTTAATTTATTAAATAAATGTGCAAAATTAACCCTGGAAGTCGCCGATGAAATTGATGAAGTCGAACATCATGCTGAGATGAGAATCATTTCGTGGCATTTTCATCTTCCAGTTTTTTATTTTTTTCTATAATTTTCTCTTCCTTGTTTTTGTTTACGCAAAAATATTTCAATTTTAATATTTAAGTAAAAAAGTTTACATATTAACCCTGAAATGCATAGTGTAGAATGTAGCCTCCATAAAAAAAAACATCTTATTTTATTTTATACATAATGAGACAAACTCTATTTGTTCCGATATATTATTTCAATAATAAAGCTTATCCATTTTTCGATGCTTAAATTTACGTAGTATTTTTATTTATAAAAATTACATTTGTTTTACAAAAACAAAAATCCAAATACGTTTATTTTATTACTTTTTACAGCAGTTAGGTTTTAGCAGTTTAAGACAAAATGTCAGTAAATTTGTAAAACCCAGAAGTTGTTGATATTTAGTATGTGATTATTGGCGTTTTTTGTTCGGTGTTATTTTATATTTAAAAGCTTTATTATAGGTATATCACAAATAGTGTACCTTTCTGATGGCAGTAAGATAATTCATATATCTCGTACTGAAAATTATATATTTAAATAAATATGATTTAGCCTATGCAACTTCTGATTTCGTAGTAAAAATCGATGTTATAATCTTTTTACTATTTTTCCCATAATTAGCAAACAAATTGACACATATATTACTTCAGGGGTAAAAATAATAAAATCATGCATTTTCTCGTACTTATTTTAACAGTACGTACTTTAGACACTCAAACGGAAAGTAGAATATTTATTTTTGTGAGTATGTTAACGTTAACCCTTTCAATATATATGATGAGATTTGCTACAAGAAGTGGCATAAGAGCTTTCTAAATTGATCTGAATTAGATTTCATGTTGATATGTAGACGTTAAATGCTACCACGCTCGTTACGTCGAATGGTGTACAAACATAAGGGTCTCCCCAAACCAGTCGACGCGGAGTCGGCTTTCGCCGAGTGTTTTACACCACACTATTCGCATTTAGCCGATCGACCGTCTCCGCGGTTGGACACCTGCGTTTAGCAGTCTCATCCTCCTTGCGGCCGTAGAGACGCCCGATCGCCTGCGACTTGCTATCGCAACAGTTGTAAAGCGACGGTCGGCTCTCCCGTGCTCCGTCCTGCCGTCGAGACGTCAGACAGCACACGTACAGCCGTTGAGTCCGACGAACAGATGTAGGACAGCGGGTGATCGGCAATCGTAAATCTCATTTTTGGAGACTGGTTGTTAGTAACAACCTGAGTTTGAAATTGAACAGACCTGTAAGATTATTTTTCTTGGTAATTGTTACATATTATATAATAACCTGTGATGATGGATATTTTACGTAGACGGGCATAGAAAAAAAGGCTTACCAGCATTTTTATCGTAGCCTACTTGTTGGAAGAGCTAGAACAGCAGCAAAAGCGGAGGCGACCGTGAGTTGATTCTTTGTGGCAATATAGATCCTTAGAGTTTTGTGATACTTAGAGTCAGACACGGCATATAAACACTTATATTTACCGACTAATATTATTAAATGTTCCTCCGTCATTATTACTTCCGTGTTGTCAGATCTATTGTAGATTTTAATGTGGGTAATAATTCAAATGAACAAATACAAACGCATCAGTAGCTACTTCGGCCGTCATCGGCTCTGTTCGGCCGTCGTCAGCTATGTTCGGCCGTCGAAGACGCTGAACGGCTTCCGCCAGCTCTGACCGGTCCTTATCGTAGGTACTCGGCCGTAATCGGAGCCGTTCAACTCTTTCCGGCACCGTACGGCGGTATAAGGAGATTTATGAATGCGAACGTGTGCGGTAGGCTGCAAACAGCGTCGTACGAATGCGAACAGCTTTACGGCAAAACGCCGTTTTCCCCGTCGAAAGACGTCGTTTCGCGTGGGCCGAGCCGATTTACGACTTATTCGCTCTTATTGCGTTGACATAAAGCTTTTTCCGTACGCGATTTGCCGAAACGGCGTCGACTAGTTTGGGGAGACCCTAACTCGTAACGGCCCGATTCGAAGAATGAGATACGATAACGATAAGTTCTGGTTTAGATAAGTTCTCATTTAGATATCGTTTGTATGTCGTATAATTGACAAAAGCTGCTCGATTCGGGCAACCAATGTCACTTTGACGTTAGAAATATCGTTGATAGATCTTATTGGGATCACAGCGTAATCGCAATAAACGTCAATTTTGTCATGTTGTTTAGTTATCGATCTTTCCAAGATCTTAAACGTCTCTTAATCATTCTTCGAATCGGGCCGTGACTAAATACGCTACAGGTACGACGTAGCGCTACATAATACAAAAGCGCAGCGACTGTACAGGTCAACTCGAACGTACACTGACATCAGAATGATATCTGAACGATATCATTTAGTTATCGTCTGTCTCGTCCATGCCAGTCCAAGTACCAAGCAAAATCTATGATAAGTGAATTACATCGTTTAGATTTTATTCCGATGTTAGTATATTTTTGAATTGGCTTGATCATCGGTTTTTCATTGAGGTGTTTTCAAATAGTCATTTGCTTTTAATAAGGATATTTTAATCTGTCAGCTGTCAAAAGTGACATTGAAGAATCCCTTGTTATACCTTGTAATAAGCTCATAGGTATATTAGCATAAAAGAGAGGCCTCTGTGACGTATCAAATCAATATCGAACCAAAATCATGTTCTTAAAATCAAAATGATGCTTCTGTCTTTTATAGGTTGCAGAGTAAACTTGCAAGAATACGGTAAAGTTTTACACGTGCTGTAGGCAGAACCCAAGGTTCCGGTACCACTAAGTTTGCCTAGTAAATCTTCCGGTTTGACTAGCGATATTGGTTCAGCCAAAACTCGAAACTAATAATGTGTTTCGGCCTTTGACCAGCCAGTCCTAGGATTCAGCTAGAAACAATTACATGGGAGTATGAAGTCAAATAGTCAGTTAATGTATCTTACTATTACAAATGCCAATTATATAGAGCGTTTGATACTTTCTGCCCGATTCGAAGAATGATTAAGACACGTTTAAGATCATAGAAAGATCTGCAAGCGATCGATAGCTAAACGACATGTCAAAATTGACGTTTATTTCGATCTCAGTAAGATCTATCTACGATATTTCTAACGTCAAAGTGACATTGGTTGCCCGAATCGAGCTACTTCTGTCAATTATTCGACATACAAACGATATCTAAATGAGAACTTATCTAAACCAGCCGTTTGAAGGTGCCATCCGTATACAGATTGCATCAACGTTACTGCTACAGAATTGCCTCGTGAAAACGCCACCTACCGCTTTCCTGTGTGGCTATACATCTCGCTCGTACTCGCATATAAGTGCGAGCGAGATATATAGAAAGTAAATTACGTTCTCGATAGCGTAAATGACAGTTTTGAC